>NC_140955.1:13238333-13970000 GCF_014529385.1 Adiantum capillus-veneris
GGACCTCCCCAGGGCTAGCCAATGACTATTAAGCAGCATAAGTGATAGCCTTCTGACATGTGTCCCCCTTTCCCCTTTGTGAGAGCTTTAGGTAATTTAATAGTTCAACTAAACTCTCATTGGACCCCTTTTCCTCCTGGCCAATAGGAATCAGGCAAGCCATTGGGCTCCTGAATGCTCATTGGACCCCTTGGGAGACTGTCCAATAGTCTTCTAGAGGACTTCATTCTCATTGGTTCTTTTATTAAGTGTTTTTAAATTAATTAAACTAGATTTACTCTAGCCTAATTCTCATTGGTCCACCTCCAAGGCCATCCAATAGGAATTGGGTGCACCTTGTGGGCATTTGGCCTAGGGAGCTGACATCTGTCCCTCATTCCCTTTGTGTGTGGCTTTCTCTCTCATCCCCTACATGCAAGGCTCGCCCCGTCCCAAGTAGGGATTTGCAAAGACTTTTTTGTTCACACACAAAGCATCCAATTCCCTTAAGGTTGACCATTGGACACAACCTTTGAATTTTGGAACCTTAGAATTTTGGGAGTCTTAATGGGCTGAACCTTAGGGTCTTTTTTAGCCCATTGTTGCACATGGATCTTTTGCAGATGGGCCCCCCTTTGGATCCCTATTTTCCCTCCTTTGGATCCCTACTGTGGCCGGTCTGCTAGCTTAACCAATATTCTTGCTTTTTCTCCCCTGGCACTTCCCCATATTAAATGATCAGTTTAACATGAGAAAATCATTTAGGAAAATTAGATATTGATTATTATGACAGTCAGTTTGTGTTTTCTTTACTGAAATGATATCCAATGGATATTTTCAAAAGGGGTACTAAGGGGACAAGGGTCTGTTGTGGTTCATGCATTGTGTGATGAATGGATTACTGATGAACAAAAGATCATCCATATATCTGTTTGAGTAAAAAAGAGCACAAAGAATGTCTCTTTCCTTAAGACGTGATAGCTTCCTAATGTATTCGAGTTCAAACCAAGCCAAGTGCAGGTTACACCATAATGGCGAGCATGAGTATCACATAGGAATACCTTTAGTTTGTCGATATATGGCTATCCCTAGTTCTAAGAAGCAGTTGTCTAAGACAAAGATATTCATAGTCTCGAAGAGTTCAATGCTTCTGATTTTTTCTTTGTAAGGATAATTTTATTTCTAGCCTGGTTTAAACCCTTTATTTCCATGACTCGAAACTAATTTTTTGATGTTTTTTAGTGCCATTATAAGGCTATGGTTTCCATGAGGAATTGCTTCGTATCAAGTTTTTATGTCATGAGTATGAATTGAGTATATCTTACTAGGAAGATGAATTACTATATCATAATGGCTGTTTATGATCCAATATGCGTTAGTGTTCGATTTTTAAAAGGTTTGTAGATATTTTTGCAGGTTTTTTGTGTATTCCAAAACCCCTTGTGTAATCCTCAGTAGGAATTTTGTGATCATATTTGTTATAGGGAAAAACACACAATCGTTGGCATTTGTTATCCATCAAAACAAACATTTATGAATCTTGTAGTTTCCCAGGTATGAGAGATCTTTGTCTTTTGACGGGGTTATGCCAAGTTCTTGGCTACGTGCGTTTATGAGTGAGAGGATTGCATGATTATTTGTTTGTATGAACAAGAATTATGGGGAAATTGGATTATTGATGAACAAAAGATCATCCATATATCTGTTTGATGAAAAAATTGTATATTCTGATACAAGGAAATGAGCAATAAAGAACCAAAATACAGACATAATACTCATTTTTTTTAATGAAGCAACATCATATAACTGTATGCTAAAACCAATTCCATAGTAACTTGTACAATAAGATACTTAAAAAGATCACATCTTAGTCTTTGTTTTGTACAAAAGATTATGTTCGCCATGTTTTAAATTTAAAAAAGCTTTTCTTAAAATACAAAATTCTCAATAGACTAAAAGTCTACCTGGTTTGCAGTTCCAACCATGACCAAGGTGTTGAAGATTGTTTTCAGAGGAGAGTAATGCTATGTCGATTGTCACCTTGACTATGTGTGATTAGATAGACACCTTCAAGCCGCTATTGTTGGTTCGAGCAAATGTTGTAGTAGTGTTGACTGCTATTGTAGTATTATTGTGTGTGTGTGCGCGCGTGCGCGCGCGCATGCACGCGAGTTTAACATCCTGTAGTATGCAGCCTTAGGAAAACGTTAGCTAAGAGAAGCTCAAAACGTAGGTATATTGTGTGTGTGTGTGTGTGTGTGTGTGTGTGTAAGCGGGTGTGTGTTGCCACGGAGGCGAAATATGTAGCAGGTGTAGTATGCCCAAAGGTGTATCAAAACACCAGGTAATGCAGGCTGAGAGGGACCACAGAGAAAAAGCTTAGCGTTGCACCTTTGGGTTGCTTAAAGAGAACACAGATTCCATGTTTTATAGCTTTAGGCAAGTGCTAAAAATACTTTTTGGTTAGCGAATGCGCCCATTGTGGTTAGTTGGCTAAGGTTGGCAACATTAGTTGCTAACATGTATTTTTGTGGGAGGATAAGAGAGAGAGAGATAAGGAGAGAAAGCATTACCTTTTAAAATCCCCACGGTAAGACATGAGAGAGAGAGACAAAGAGAGAGAGTTTAAGTTTTTCTTAATTATATGGGTGAAAAAACTCCCATACTCTCCTTTTTTCTCAGTTTATCCAAAGTAAATTTTCTTTTTAAGAAAATATAGAGAGGGAGATAGGAAAAGTGGGAAAGGATAAGAAAACAAGAGAGAGAGGGAGAGAGAAAGGAATAATTTAATGCTACTTTGTATTCTCAATCTTGGGTATCATTGAGAGAGAGAGAGAGAGAGAGAGAGAGAGAGAGTGAACTTGTGGTGTTTTTGGGCCTTTCATGTGTGAAAAAATAGTATAAAAGATAATAAAAGACAATTTTTTGGTTTTACCGAGATGGTTTAAAAAAAATAATTATTTGAGAGACATTTATGAGGGGGAAATTGACAAGGTAGGCATTCTTTTTAGAGTGGGTCTACTGCATCCCTTTGTCATTTCTAAAGTATCCTCGTTTTGTGATTTTTAGCATTGTAGAATTATTGAAAGTGCAGGGGGTTGAGTAGGGGGAGGCCGAGGAGGTCGGATCACAAGGGGAGAAAATAACTTTTGGAGGTGAAACATTCTGGGAAAGCTACTAGGAGAGTAGGAGAGAGAGAGAGAGAGAGAGAGAGAGAGAGAGAGAGAGAGAGAGAGAGAGAGAGAGAGAGAGAGAGAGAGAGAGAGAGAGAGAGAGGGGGGGGGGGGGGGGGGGGGGAGAGAAAGAGAAAGAGGGAAAGAGAGGGAGAGAGAGGATAGAGAAAGAGATAGATTGAGAAAGAGGGAAAGAGAGAATAGGGTAAGAGGGAAAGAAAGAGAGAGATGGAGAGGGAGATTAAGAGAGAGAGAGAGAGAGAGAGAGAGAGAGAAAGAGAGATCAATGATTGCAAGTAAGTAAAGAGCAATGATTGTAAGCAAAGCCACCGTTTTGTAGGGTGCGTAATGTGAGAGTGCAGAGGTTTCTGTAGAGTGCTTTGAAAAAATATTTTTTATGTCCTCAAGATGGAGTTCAAAAATGACTTTCTACGCTCTTCTCTCTATCTTTCCTATCTTTCTATCACTCTTTCTGTCTATCTCTCTTTCTCTCTCTATGGATGAGGCATTAGGTCGAAGAAGCAGCTGTTGTGAAGAGATGTTGCACAAGAAGCACAATAAAGAAGTTCTTTTTCAAAGCAGCCTACAGAGGCAAAAGCACTCTCACACTGCGCACAACACAAAACAATGGCTACATTTACAACACTAGTACTAGCTCTTTACCCTAGCCTAAACCCTAAATGATGGCTACATTAACGTAATTGTATATACTTAAGTTATATTTAATTGTAGAGAGTATATATGTAATTGTATATACTTAAATTATAGGGGGGTCGATAATGCTTATATTTGTTTATGCATGTATTAAGGCATTGAGTATAGGACCATAGCACCCGAAGGTTAGACGCTTCCACTTTAGTATAGTCCTTTTTTTATCATGGTGTTGCGGTCATTGATCCACTCATGCATGTATTACTACAACGTACCTTTGGTTTTACCACGGTTGAGACTGGGATGATATCTAAAAAGGTGCTACTAATTGACCTTTGGCACTACTAGCCCCTACCTAGGTCTACTACTATGTATATGTATCTACGTGCTTATGTGCATATATACTTGTGTGTATATATAGATGAGTGAGAGGGGGGGGAGCGAAATCTCATATTTCTCTCTGTAACATAGATGTTAGACGAGAGACCACCTTGTGGGGAGTAGCCATCTGGCTCTTCTTTTGGTTGGTTCACATCCAAGTGGGCTCCCACCCAGGGTGGACATCGCCTCCAGTGGACCCGAGTCTTGAGCCGGTGAGACCAAGCAAAGATATAAAGATTTTTTGTGGCTAGTTAATCCTAAACCATGAGTGTTAAAGGTTTATTTTTGTTAATTGCCTGCATGGCCATCCTACAGCTACTCTACTCAGGTTCCTCCACTGGTGGTAGATCCGGACCTATAGTAGGCTATCTTCTTACGAGACCAGTACCTCCATTTTACAGATGCATTGTTTGTTCGATACACTCCGCAACAGCTTGCGACCTATGATCTTTCTCCGTAGTCCACACCATAGGGAAGTCAGATAGGGACCCCTTACATCCAGAGCCTCGCACTCACGACACCTCAGTCTACAGTCCCTTCTTATCGTCCTACTCCTCTTGCATCGTAGGGTCCCACTCCCATAGCATCACAGGGTCCCACGCCACTCTATTCCACTCCTTCTTTGCTAGAACACCGTCGACGCACTTCTTCTAGCGGGGTGCGTCGACGCTCGTCTCAAGGCAGTGAGCTTGTGGCTTTGCTTGCTTTGGTAGTGGGGGGGGAGGGGGGGACGGAGTTCCCTATTTCAGAGTGTGCCGCCCTTGACGCAGAGGACAAGGATACTGACGCAGTTGTGCCAGACACGCATGGAGCTACTACATGGTAAAATATGGTGGGGAGGTGGTCTTCGGTACATCAGAGGGAAGGACACTTCGACGCCATCTTCAGATTCTTATACATTCAATGTATAAAAATTGTTTTGTAAAGTTTTGAGACTAGCTTCTTGATCATGCTCGCTACATTGAGGACGTGCTGCATGCCACTAGATTTTCAAATGCTCCCGATCAACGTTTTTCACAACAGTGGTTGGAGGGCTACATAAAAACATATTTGGAAAACAAGGAGTCCAGTCTATGGCATGCACCGACCAACCTGCAAGTTGAAAATCCAGACAGGAGCTATCACGGTGGCAACATGGCAGATGCGGAGTGGAAGTGGGCAATGCAAGAAAAGAGCGATCAAGCTGCAACGAGCTCATTCTACAGACAACAACGCGAAGCTTGGGCTAGACAAACTCCTCGGGGGGTTCACTATGTGTAAAACTACCATATCACGTGCGTTGAAGACATGTTTGTAAAACCCCTTATCTGTGAATTTTGTCAAGAATATAATGTACCCTTTTCTTTTAAAATCTGTAAGTTTTTTTCAAATTTGAAAAAATAATGCCCTTCTGTATACATATTTCTGTAAGTTTCAAGAACTTTAAACTTCTGTTGAACTCACGTGATAAGTTACATTTTTATTAGGTGACCTCCCCAGGACAAACTCCCACGCACGATGGCTTGGGAGGCAAAACAGCATGGAAGGACAAATATGTAAGACTGATTAAATAACAACCTAATTCAGTGATTATAAATATTATAGTTAAAGATTTGTTATTGTTATTGCTAACTTAAGAAAATATCACTCTTAGTGGACGAACCAAAGAGATGGTTAAGTTTCGGGAGTGGCATACAGAATTTGAAACTTAGCGATGGTTGTTCGAGAACAACCACATCTCCCGCGAGCATTTCAACGCAACGGTTGGATCATTACAAGTGGTAAGTTTGAATAAATAATTTTGTATAAACTGTTTTGAGTTGTTGATATTTGTTTGATTTGTTTTGGGTTTATGTAGATTCAAGGTGATCAAACGTATGTGCATGTGGACGAGGAGGAGGACTAGATGGAAAAACATTTGTCCAACTTTTTCATAAAGTCCCAACGTGGCACAATGTATATACAACTATTTTTATTTTATTTGTGACTTTTTTAAATAGTTGATCTTCTATGGATTAAATTGTCAAGGTAAAGTAAATTCAATTTCAATTTTTTGTTTTTTCTGTATACTCTTTTAAAAAACAATTGATGTTTTATTATTTTATGTAGGTAAAAAATAAAGGTTCTCATTTGGGACACCTTTGGGTGGCCCAAATGAGCCCCTTTATTTTCTAATAGGTGCTTAGCAGTAATAAACGCGGCAATATCAGCGCCAAGAAATACGGTAATAGTTGCAGATATATTCTCGCTATACTATTATCACGTTTATTGCTTATAAACCACTATCGTCGCTGGTATTGTCGCATACGCAATATTATCTCTTTCTATTTTGCTTTGTTTTTCCGCAACAATGCTAGATGTTGTGGATTACTCCTCTTATAGTGGAAGTGGAAGTTTGTGTTGCTTTCCTTTCCAAGTAGGATAAAAATGATCAACTCATTTTTGCTCCCTTACATTGCCTTCACTAGCCTTCTCCTCAAAATTGCCAAGTGTAATTGGAAGGAGTTTTTGCAATCGGTTAAAAGATTCTTATGGAAGAACAACACTAAAGCCTCATCACCATATTGGCAGTGGGCAAATATAGCTCGCCCAATTACCCAAGGGGGCCTCAAAATCCTTAACCCTACCACCCATGTCAAGGCTCTTTGTGTCAATTTTGTGGTCTCTATAGTTAAACAAGAGCAGGCCTATAGCTAGGCTTTCATGACCAAAGACATGATTAAGAAGTCAAAGTTTTGCTCTGAAGGTGGTCAATGGTGGAAAGAGATTGAGGTGCATGACAAACTATTAGCCTCAGGGTAGTCTAGTCTAAAAATGGGTGGCACAACAGGGGTGCTAGAATAAAACGACATGGGTGCTAGAATGGGGTCCAAGTAATAAGGTATTTCCAGAACTCCACGTCTCTTTCCTTGACAAAAGCAGCTAGAGTTAGCCTGAACTCTTACTGGAGGGAAATTGCTAGAAGGCTAAACAATAAAGGACTCTAGCGGCCAATCCATTTTTGGGATGAAAACAGCAAGCGCTGGAAATCTTCTGAATTCTAGCTTACCACTATCAACTAAATGGCATGAAAAAGGTGCTTATGTGCCGAACAATTGAAAGATTGAACAAGGATTTGATGCCGATTCGAGAATCCACTTTTGAGTGGAAATCTTGGAAATGGCCCAAAAGTTGTCTTTTCTTCAAACCTCACACCAAGAACATCTATCAAGAGCTCATGCACAAGGAAGATTGGTTCACACCCTTGAACAAACTGTGGAAAAAACAATGGTCGGAAGCCCAATGGGCCATGGTCACGATGAATATCTGGGGACCACAGTGGCCCTAATATATGAAGATCTTTCTGTGGAAGGTGCTATGGGTGGCCCTACTGAGGGGCATCAAAATTCAAGCATGGGGCATTGGATCTGATAGGTGCTCAGGGAGGGTGCCAAGGGGCTAGCGAAGATCTCGCACACCTGTTCTAGTCTATCTGGCTATTAGAGGAATGGTGGGAAAGGTGTGCAAGTGGATACATAAAATGTGGAAGATGGACTACTTCAAGAATGATTTGTGTCTAGGGAGGAAATAGTTTCAAAGTCCTGCCCTTCTTGTTTGTACTCAAATTGAACATCTATCAAGAGCTCATGCACAAGGAAGATTGGTTCACACCCTTGAACAAACTGTGGAAAAAACAATGGTCGGAAGCCCAATGGGCCATGGTCACTATGAATATCTGGGGACCACAGTGACCCTAATATATGAAGGTCTTTCTGTGGAAGGTGCTATGGGTGGCCCTACCGAGGGGCATCAAAATTCAAGCATGGGGCATTGGATCCGATAGGTGCTCAGGGAGGGTGCCAAGGGGCTAGCGAAGATCTCGCACACCTGTTCTGGTCTATCTGGCTATTAGAGGAATGGTGGGAAAGGTGTGCAAGGGGATACATAAAATGTGGAAGATGGACTGCTTCAAGAATGATTTGTATCTAGGAAGGAAATAGTTTCAAAGTCCTGCCCTTCTTGTTTGTACTCAAATTGTAAGATTTTGCTTCTTCCACAATTTCTGGAAGGCTAGGAACTGTCGCATCTTTGATAACGACCTTTTTGTGGCTAGTTTTCCAGTGATTGTACAAGAAAGTGAGAAGCTTATATATTTGATAAGTAAAGGTCACAACTCGGATGATTGGCTCGAGGCAACCCCGGACATTCGGATGAGTTCTCATTAATAGCTTGTTAGCTTAGTTATGATGTAATTTAGGAACCTCAAGGCTTGGCAAGAGCTTGAGTATGGAAGTTGTAATTTCTCTACGACATTCTAATACAATCACTCACTATTGTGATCAACTAGGGTCCAACTATTGACTTTTCAAAAGAAGCTTTATAGAAGAAGAGAAGTAGGCATACATTTGATATTTTATAATTTCTAGTATGTCTCACAATTTCAAAGGAATAAAAACCGAAGGATATGACAATAGGAAATAAAAAGCCTCACGACAACAATGGAAAGTCAAAAATCTTTTTGCCCTTTTCATAAAGAAGGAGCCTCGCTCGCATATAATCTCGAGAGTTTTCATCGTCTTCCCTAGAGTTTTCTTCTTTTTAGAGTTTCCATTGTCTCTATCATTTGCTTTCTTGCTATCACTCTTCGTGGCAAGGCAACTACCTCGGGGATGAAACCAGGCTATTTGCATAAGATAGATTTCGTCTCTTATGGAGCTTGATGGACTTCTTCCAAACTTTGAGCGTACAACCCACCGATGAAAGGATGATGAAGCTTATTAAGTCAATAGCGCCCACCTTGATGTGGTGGCACTAGAAAAGATCAGTAGATGAGGAGGTCACGTAGTAGCTGCGCGGGGGCCATGGTGGTCTACATCGCGATTGATTTGGAGAGGATGCTGAACACCAACGTACGTCGTCTATTTGCAGAAGTCAAGGATGTTGTTGTGCGATGTGTAGAAGAAGCTTTTACTTATAGGGCGGTCGACGTTGAGACGCGTATAGATGGGTCATATCTGAAGAACGACGTCGGCGCAGAGAGATAGAGAGAGAGAGAGAGAGAGAGAGAGAGACTTTAGCTGTGAGTGAAGTTTTGCCAAGATCATGAAGGCCCGGTGAGCTAGCTTGTGACCTGTCCGAGATAGCTGACTCTCCACGCATTCGAATTTCGCACACATATCTTGGATAGGTGTGCACGGTCCGAACGATGAGAGACTCTCTCTCTCTCTCACACACACACACATGCACGAGCCAACTTCACTGTTCCAATATCCAACTCAAAACTCTCAGTGGTAGGATATTTTATTAGTTATGGAAGGCGGATTTGTGCACATGCACAATCTCAGGAATAAGACCAGCTGGTCAAGGGAATAATATTTGTACAATCAAAGACAAGGAGAGCGAGACCACACGGGGGGAGGGGAGGGGAGGGGGAGGGAGAGCCTCGGCAATTTCACACCTCCTTTGTTGGAGGGGATCTACGGTCCCAAATCATTGTCGATCCTAGATCATCACATACTCCATTTCGAAGAAAAATATGGATTATGTAAGGTTTCACTTCATGATTTTTTCATCATAGGCAATGTTCGAAAAACATGTGTCACAGTGCCGTTTTAAACACAGTGCCGTTTTAAACATCAAAAATGCTAGCTAGGCCAAGGGGAAGTAAAGAAAAATAGTGTAAAAACCCAAAAACTAAACCTAATTTTCTAAAAATTCCTCTTGGCAAAGTCAAGGAAAGGACTTTTGTATGTTTGGACAAATGATGTTTCTCGAACACAGATCCCAGAGGGCAAATGTCTGACCACTAGTGTTTTGTTATGCAAGAAAAAGGGTAACATTACATTAAGTAGTTTTGACAGGCAAGCGATCCTAGTTCACATCGAGTTTATACCATGTTCAAATTTAGTTCACACCACCAAAATGCAGTTCACATATAATTTGCACTTAATTCATATGCAAGTTCACACCGAGTTCCAGTTCACATTTGCCTAAGATTACATTTAGTTTATGTCGGATTCACATTTGATATCAACGGTTGTGATCTTCACCGACAAAAAAACGTCGATTTTCAAGCATAGATCCCCCTAAAATAGAGGTGTCATTTACTGACGAGAGAGAGAGAAGAATAAGAGAATTTTAACGTCATAGGAAACTATGTATCCCGTGAGACAATAAAGATCTGACGAAGAGAGAGTGAGGGCCATGCAAGGGGGCCAACCGCGTCTTCTGCAAGGGCTGCAGCTGCTTGATCATGTCATGTATGCACGCAGCCACGTACGTTGCAGTTGCCATACATACACGACAGGCCGACAAAGAGACGTAAGCCTGTCTCTTCTCCAGCCTGACAATCTCCCGGTTCTTTCCGCCCTCCATCGCCGGCTGCCTGCTTCGGTCCCAGCTTATGCGCCTTATCTCTTATAATTTCGTCTGCACTTATACATACACATGTATATATAGCTCGTGCTAGGCACCCAGCTCCCTCATTGCTCATCATACAAGCGGCCTTTAATCTTTCTTCACTCTCATCTGTAGCGACTTTATTACACCAGCTAGCCCCTCGACTACTTCCATATATAGCCCCCCCAATCCATAGCTTCCCAAGCTCTGATCCAGCTCCTTATACCACGCATAAAATATATAGCTGCAAGCTATATTAGCACAACATTACGATGGATAAAAAATCAGTAACATCAGCACCTCCCGCTCATCATCACGAGCATAAAATTGGTGCATCAATTGACATTCTCAGCTTAGTGAAACCGCCCATGCCCAAAAGCGACCGTGAGGCTCTCGATCTTCTCGAGAACCTTTCCTGCAATGCTGACCTTGTTCAAAATGAGACGCTCTCCGCCATTCTGCGCCGAAATGCGAAGACCGAGTATTTGGCGCGATACGGGCTTCAAGGAAGGAGCGATCCACAGAGCTTCAAATCACTCCTTCCCATGGTCACATATGAGGACCTTCAGCCAGATATCCAACGCATCGCTAACGGGGACTCCTCACCCATCCTCTCAGCATGCCCTGTTTCTGAATTTCTTACCAGGTATATTACTAATTTATGGGCACAGAAAATTTTACACCTCAATACATTCCCCACTTAACTAGAGTTGGTGTGAGCAAAAACAGAGAAAACCTCACTTAGCTGAATTGGAAATTATGTAATAATTGCTTACCAGGTATATTACTAATTTATGGGCACAGAAAATTTTACACCTCAATACATTCCCCTCTTAACTAGAGTTGGTGTGAGCAAAAACAGAGAAAACCTCACTTAGCTGAATTGGAAATTATGTAATATTTGCTTACAACCCAAAAGCTAAGCATAGTTTGGTGCAATTACAGACCTTTCATTGCTATATCTACCCGTAGGATACTACATTTAATTGAATCAAGCTTCACATACCACCTTTTTGACCATGAACAATTTATATATTAACTCTTTCATGAATATACAATTGCAGCTCAGGGACCTCAGCGGGCGAGCGCAAGTTGATGCCCACAATTCATGACGAATTTGAAAGGAGATGCCTGCTCTACAGCTTTCTCATGCCCATCATAAACCAGTAAGTTATCAACTAAGTTCTGATTATGGTAGCTTTGTTGTAGCTCAATGTAAAGATGCACTTTTTCCCATGATAGGTACTCTTGCTGATTATGGATTATCCTGCTTGCAGATATGTGCCTGACTTGGACAAGGGCAAAGGTATGTACTTCTACTTCATCAAGTCGGAGGTGAAGACTCCTGGAGGCTTGCTTGCACGCCCCGTCCTAACAAGCTACTACAAGAGCCACTGGTTCACAGAGCGGCCTTATGATCCTTACAATGTGTGCACGAGCCCTAATGAGACCGTACTATGCCCAGACTCCTTCCAAAGCATGTACTGCCAGATGTTATGTGGCCTTCTGCATCGTGCCGATGTGCTTCGCATGGGCGCTGTCTTTGCCTCAGGTTTTCTACGTGCCATCCGCTTCTTGCAAGACAATTGGCAGCAGCTCTGTGCCGACATTCGCACTGGAGAGCTCAGTGATATCATCACACATGAGCCATCGAAGCGTGTTGTCAGTGCTCTCCTTACATCCATATTGGGTCCCAACGCAGAGAGCGCTAATGAGATCTCCAGGATTTGCTCAAAATGCCAGGAAAGGTCTAGTTGGAAGGGCATTATCCCACTCATCTGGCCCCGAACCAAGTACATCGATGTTATTGTGACAGGCGCCATGGCGCAATACATCCCAACACTGAATATGTATAGCGGCGGGTTGCCCCTTGTATGCACCATGTATGCATCCTCAGAATGCTATTTTGGTGTCAATCTACATCCTCTTTGCAAGCCTGTTGATGTCTCATACATGATCGTCCCGAACATGGCCTATTTTGAGTTTCTACCAGTGCTCAGTAGTTGCGTCAAAAGTGGGAATAATTTTCACCAATTTAGTAAGACCAGCGCAAAATCCTCACCTGAGCTGCTTGTCGATGAGGGCAAGCTTGTGGAGCTGGTGGATGTTCAAGTAGGGTGTGAGTATGAGCTTGTGGTGACTACTTATGCAGGTGAGCTCATAATCTGTTGTAGGTTATATAATTAATATTATCATCTGAGTTGCTAGAAATAATTATCTGCAAAGGTAATGATCATTAAAGCTTACGGTGTGATGATGTGATAGGGTTGTACCGCTATAGGGTGGGAGACATCCTTCGGGTAACGGGCTTCCACAACAAGGCACCGCACTTCGAGTTCGTGTGCCGGAAGAATGTGGCTCTGAGTATAGACGCTGACAAGACGGACGAGAGCACGCTGCACCGGGCTGTCGACGCAGCCATCAAAGCTCATTTGAGTGGAACGGGGGTGGCGCTCGTCGAGTATACGAGCTACGTGGATTTGAGCACGATCCCGGCGCATTATGTGTTGTTCTGGGAGATGGAATACAATAGTTCTACAAGTGCCACTAATAAAATTAGTGGGGATAAGATGAAGGCAGTGCTGGAGGAGTGTTGTTGGAGTATGGAGGAGAAGCTAGACTCGGTGTACCGGCAAGGGCGCGTCAGTGATCGATCGATCGGGCCGCTAGAAATCCGAGTGGTGAAGGCAGGCAGCTTTGAGTCACTGATGGACTACTGCCTCAGTCGGGGAGCCTCCATTAACCAGTACAAAGCCCCGCGCTGTGTGAAAGCAGCACCCATCATCGAGCTCATGAACGGTCGGGTCATCTCCTCCTACCTTAGCCCTAGCTACCCCACATGGCATTCCAGAACGTAATGTTGAGATACCTTTGAAGTTCTAATCACTGCTGTTGACAAGTCACCTTGAAGAGATTTCCATAGCACAAGTCAAATATATAGAAACTAGTATGTCTTGATTGATTTGCTGTGAAAATGGTGTGAATTAAACAAAGGGAACAATATATGTTGTACCTTTCACCTCCTGTCTTCTCTTATTCAAAAATCTCCATAGCATCTCTCCTCGAAGCTTTCGTCAAAAACTTTATAAACTCGCATGACAAATGAGATTTGCAATAAAAGATGTGTGGATATGAAAATTTGCACATTATAATTAAAACAGAGAGAGATGTATTTTGTGTATTTGCGACGTTTGTATTCATAAAAAAAAGAAAAAATCATACATATATATGGTGTAGAGTTGGCACCATTCTTCACATTTATAATAATACCGTAGAGAATGTGCCATTCTCTTGCCACTTTTATCTGCTTCAGTGTTGAAGGGGAACTTATGCTTCTCCTCCAGTGTTGGAGAGATTTTTTTATTGTAAAAATATTACAGCTTTACAAAGAAGCACTCATTATCGATGTTTTATGAAGACATGTATCATTCCACGTTGCCATGCCGTCGTGTATTGTCCATGTGTCCCTTTGTTGGGTATCATAAAAATTCTTCAATCCTTTTCACCTTCATCTATAATCTTTTGAATGAAAATGAGGTAAATTCATTGCTTTGATGTGTACATGATGCAATCTAAGTACTTTTGGGATCACACAAAGGAAATCAAAATAGGAATATAAGTGTACCTTTGGTTTTGGTCTTGCATTAGGAGAAAGCTGGACTCACTTTTGGGCCTTTCAGTTCTAAAGAGAGAGAGTGGCGCTCGATCAATGAGGAAGGCTAACGTTACGTTGAAAATCGACATTTTGGAGTCAAGCTCTTTTTAAAAAAAGGGAGGAAATATTATTTTGGTTCATCAAATTGCACAATTTCACGCTTTCAAGGCATAAATGCCATAAGTCGTACTACCTATGTACCGAGGAATTTCAGAACTTTCATTGAAAACTCTATCTAATATCTTTGTTCCTGCCCAAATATGACTTTGAGTAGCTCTATTTTCTTCTCAAAACTTCTTCCCTTTTTCATATTTGCGTTAACCTTTCTGTGTATTCATTCTACTGCACACCATGTCTACTTCTCGAAGGCCTAGCACTACCATTGACTCTGTTAGCATTTTTAACAGTTATACTACAGACGATCAAGCATGGATTCCATCTCGAATAACTATCGGAAGTTGGGCTCTACTGCAAACTAAGAGGAGGAAGAGGAGGCAACGCAATGATTTCGTGGAAGCTTTCAAGGGTCAAGTTAAAGAGTTTAAAGTGTGTGCACAAAGCAAGTGGGTGAAAGAGGTCCTCATACGACATACTTTCCAGCATGCAGACATAAGGTTGCAAACATCTCCTCCAAGTTTTCCAAGGCATCGACCCAACTGTAAGTTATTTCAGCATCTCGCGTAGTGCATAATTATATTCGAATATTAAGTGGTGGATATCATCTTTCAGATATTTATCCATCGAATAGGACAGATTGGCAACCAGTTGAGAGTATAGTTGGAATTTTTGATGCTTTCCATGCATTTATTGGTGAGCAAATGTAGCGAGAAAGACAACATAAGAAACTTGCAGATAATGGAATTTTCTTTTATGATATGTCATATGTGGAACCGAGAACTTCCATTGGTTGGGGTCGTGTAGCTCTTTTGTCACTTCCATCCTTTGACAGCAAGGATTGGTCCCTGCCTGCTTCGCAAACTAGTGAAAGCTTCAGGAATAAGTTGTTTCAGGATATACAAAAGTCCCTCAAGTATTCAATTGCCACAAAAATAGTTCGGCTCGCACTATTTATGCCTCTTGAAGTGTTTGTAGATTTTTTCTTCGATGAGCAAATAAGAACTACCGCAACAATGTTCATTTGCAAGTCTGAGAGCTGTTTGGACTTTTTAGATGATAACTAGGATAGGAAACAATCACAGAACAAAATCTGTATTTTGCAAAAGAAGCCATAATTTGCAAGTTCATTATAAGCTCTCAAAATTTCTTAGTATCGTTTTACTATATTAGATATCATCTTCTTAGTGGGCAGCTTATTCCACTCGACCAAGATACAGAGAACAGCCTCGAGAACAAACCTTTATCAATGGAGCTCTACTTTCGAGCCAGCCTACTTACTGTGATGGAGACAATGTCAAGAACAACTCTGGCACAACTCAGGATAGATCTTACATGTGAAGAACTTCCACTTTTGTCGGAATTGTATGCATTCAGTCTCAACAATAGAAAGGTGCTTACTAAATTGATAAATTTTGATTGTCTTTAATACACTTTGGCTGAATGTAACTTTTTCTTCTTTTCAGATTCCAAGGCGCAAGGAGAAAACAACATTGTGCAAGGAGTCACTAACAAATACACTTCACTTAATTGCTTCCACCGGAAGCTAGGTCACATACCTTGTGCACGCAAAGAGCTTTGATGCCATGCAAACCATGATGTACTCTTCAAAATGACTAATGCAAAGATATTTTTTGGCGGTCAAACAATGTTTCAAAAATGTACATTTTCAATGTTTCAAAACTTTACATATTGTGTTGTTTCTGTCAAGATTAATTATAAAGTAATTTTCTCCCTTTCCCTGCTACTATCCTCTCTCCCGGTTTGTGCCACTCGTCCCCTATCCTCTCCCCTAGTTTGTGCCACTTGTCCCCTGTCCTCTCCCGTGGTTTGTGACACTCCTCCCTTGCTCTCTACTCCGATTGCTTCCCTGCCCTCTGCTCCTGTTGCTACTACCTCTGCCTCTGGGAACGTTGGTCTCGGGCATCCTTTTGCGTCGCTCGAAATCATGGGCCTCTGCCATGGCTTCCCATGCTTCTTGCACCTGTGAAGCTTCCCGTTGTTCTTGCTCTTGCCGTTGACATGTAGCCCATTCCTCTACTTCTACGGCGTCCGCATAATATTGGTTTATTGCTTCTTGCATATTTCGAACTTCTTCTTGAGTCTGATTGTGGCGTTGCGTCATTTCGTTAATGCGAGCCTCTTCGAACTCGTAAGCTCTTATGCGTTTGTTTACCGAGATTATAATATGTTGGATGGCCATTACAGAAAAATGTTTCACATCGTTGTTGGTGTAGTTATGTAATCAAAGTTCCTGTAGAAGCGTGATACAGACATCTGTTGCTTTATACATACGTTGCAGCAAACAATAAAATAGCAGATTACTTACGTTCGGTATATCCATAATTTGACTGATGAGCTACACGGCATTCAAACAGGTTCGCCAGCCACAGCTATAGTCATCAGTCTGCGTGGGCACGGTTACCCGTTTGTGCCGACTACATTTCCTAGATCATGTTCTAACAAAAGATGCTCTACACAACATACAAGTTTTTTCGCGGCACTACATACATAACCACTAGAGTCAGCAACACATTACGAAGAGACACTGCTTTCCAAATGTACCCAAATGGACCTTAAGTTTTTACACGAACGTGAAACGCCCTGCTTTGCCCGGAGTTTGCCTAGTAAACAATCTTAGGTTCCATGTCAAATAACATCAGACTCCAATGATCACTACAAAGACACCATCAAAGATGAGGAGAGATTCTCAAAGCAAGATGTTTTTTACAAGGCAAGAAAATACTCACGATTGATTGTACGCAGTGACCAGAAAGCGCGCTAGATCAAAGTTGACTCTGCTAAACCAGTTCATCAGACTAAAAAAGGAAACTGATTTATTCTGCAGATAAGGCACTATCAGCGGATCTATTACGTATACTTTCTCTTGAACCTCAGGGGGCAGAAGCGAGACAGCGTGGCTAACATGAACAAATGGTAGAGATTAGACTTGAACACCAAGTGATTCAATACCGAGCGAGTGGGGCAGCTATCGAATTCCATCCGCCACTGATTCGCTTGGTATTGACCCATGTCTTGGCTGAAACGAGCCATTATAAAGAAGAACTTGACAACTGCCGCAAAGACATGGGTCAATACCGAGCGAGTCAGTGGCGGATTCCAATTCCATAAGAAACTAACTCGATTGGTATTGACCCATGTCTTTAAGGTAGTGAACCATTATAAAGAAAAACTTGCCAACTGCAGCAAAGACATGGGTCAATACCGAGCGAGTAGTACCAATATCCAATTTCATTAGCCATTGTCTCGCTTGGTATTGACCCATGTCTCGGTAGAGACCCATTTAATGAGCATGAGAATTACCACAAAGCAACATCGACGACCTCATTCGTTGCGAGCGAGTCGGTGAAATTGTGCATGCACATGAAGTCTACATTATCGAGGTTGGTAATGCAGGCCTCCTCTGACCTTGCAAGCAGCTGTATGTGCGCATGCAGAGGCGCTGAGCTCAACAAAATTCTCAACTCCTCTTCATTTTCTTCGTTGATCGATTTGCTCTAAAATAATTGACTCATCCGATACGTTGGATGGCCCTTCTGATGGAGAGCCTTGCCCTTGCCTTTCTTGAGTTGGCTCCCTGGCTGCCTCAGGCTGCTCCCTAACAGCCTCGGGCTCCTCAGGCTCCGGATCATTTTCCTTCAATATTGGTTGCTCCATAGATGCCTCAGGATCCACCCTGACCTGCTCTTGTCCCTCATCATCCACGATGGGCTGTGGATCCTCCATGACTTTCTCATTTTGGTGTCTAGCTGGCTCCTCGAGAGCTGTCTTTGTTTCTTCCATGACTGCCTCGGGCTCCACTCTGTCTTGCTCTTGGCCCTCTATGGCTACCTCAACCTGCCCATCTGTGTTGTTTCTCTCGACCCGTGATCGGGTCCTTCTGCTGTTTGTTTCAGACCTAGACGGCTCTGTCTGTCGTGCACGAGGATGGAGAGGGGGGATATTGAGAATATCCATGGTTCTACTATCCCGGATAGGCACTCGCTGAAGCAGCCCATCGTAGCGGAAACAAAGCCTATGAAGAGTATCAAAATCCCGCGGCATGATAGTGACGCGGTGTGCATGGGCAGCCAGGATATATCCATCGCTGAAAAATTCCACGAGGTAGTCTTCAGCAATTTCTTGAAGGCAGAGGAGTGCACTGCTGGCCCATCGCATGCCGACTCTCCACTACTCGCAAATCTCCCGCACTACTCGCTGGAAAGGGAGACGTGGAATAGCACGTTGAACGTGTCGTTCTATCCTGCGCAGCTCTTGCAGTACACCTCTGTGCACCTCATATCGGCATCTTCTTGCTTGAGCATTCAAATATTCACCTGTTTCCCTCCTAGCACAGGCCTTTACACGAGACATCTCTACAAATACAATAACACCAAAAGACAATTCATTAGTCAGCACAAGGGACTTCAGATTTCAGAAAAGTTTAGTACCAAGCAAATAGGTGCATAGAAAAGAGTTGCCTTGCCTTATTTGCTTAGTAGTGACCTCAGAAAATAGTAATAGCAGGCATGACTTATATTTTCTGAGGTCACTACCGAGCGAATAGGTGCATAGGAAAGAGTTGCCTTGCCTTATTCGCTCGGTAGTGACCTCAGAAAATAGTAATAGCAGGCATGAATTATATTTTCTGAGTTCACTACCGAGCGAATAGGTGCATAGGAAAGAGTTGCCTTGCCTTATTCGCTCGGTAGTGACCTCAGAAAATAGTAATAGCAGGCATGACTTATATTTTCTGAGGTCACTACCGAGCGAATAGGTCCATATGAAAGAGTTGCTTTGCCTTATTCGATCGGTAGTGACCTCAGAAAATAGTAATAGCAGGCATGACTTATATTTTCTGAGGTCACTGCCGAGCGAATAGGTGCAAAGGAAAGAGTTTGCCTTGCCTTATTCGCTTGGTAGTGACCTCATAAAATAGTAATAGCATACATCACTTATATTTTCTGAGGTCACCACCAAGCGAATAGGTTTTCATCCCCTGCAACAAAATACCTTATTCGCTGGGTAGTGACCTCAGAAAAGTGTACAAGCAAGCCAACAGGTTTGCATCCGCTGCAACAAAATACCAATGTGAAGGAGATGTTAAATCGATGCGGTCCTAACTGTCATGTCGTTCCCTCCCATCACCTCCCCTAATATCGAGGGGATGGTACCATTGATTTTCTCTCCCATGTCCACCTCTCATGAAACCGCATGGCGGTACCACCCCTCACAGACCACTCACTCATAAGCCAGAACCCAGGCCCTACTTTTTAGGCATGTCTAAAAGTCTATTTAAGAAGCAGTTGTTTAAGAACATCCCTCAGGGTTTCGCAGAACAACTAAAAGAAGCTTAGGATAGTGGTGATGCCTTTCCAAGGTATACTCCCGCAACGCTAGCAACACCTCATCCGGGGCCTCCTCATGAGGTCTCCCCTTGGCCCTCCCCCGATGTTACCATTAATGTTCTCGACCGACACAGCTCGGGAGTGGCTTCTGTCAACACGGGAGTCAATTCTCGAGGTAAGCCGCTGATAATTCTTTGCTTTCTGATCCCAATTTCTAAGCTCCTAGTTTGAAGAGATTACTTGCTAAATGCTCTGTGCAGGATGCTAGCCTGAAGCTGCAGCAAATGCTGATTGTCAGGCAGAGGGTCTCAATCCTTAAAGACTCTCTGGAAGCAAGAAGGCTTGAAGACATGCAGCGTTTTCTCGCTGAGAATGGCTCTATGGAGGCTATCATTAATTGGCTTCAGGAAATGAAGGATGAAGTGCTTGAGCTAGCCCGTAAATATGAGGAAGCCATTAACTTTGCCAACAGGCTTTACGAAGAGATAGCGTGGCTATGAAGGAAAAGGACTACACGGTTATTGCAAACCCTAAACCCCCGGAAATTAATAGTCCACTCTTTGTAAAGTCTGAAGTGTTTTCTAACTCAAAACCCGGTGTTCAGTTGTAATTTTGTTTCTTTCTTATAAAATCAAACGGGTATTTGGCAAAAGAAAACCCTAAATCCGCAACAAGCAGGGGTTATTTTCCCCTTATTTTCTTATATTGACCTCTCTACTAGCAGACATCACTTAAATTTTCTTTTGGTCAGTATCAAGAGAATAGGGCCCTTCAGACTAAGTGACATTACCTTATTCGCTTAGTACTGACCAAGGATGATGACTTGTACCAAGCGAACAGGTGCAACAAACAGGGTTTACCTTCCCTTATTCGCCTGGTACTAACTACAAAAAATACACGTGCACAGAAGGGTAGTAAGTAGCATACCTCTTCACTGTGTGTAGAGTTCCGCGTCACTGAAGCACTGTAGAACAAGAGTAAGAGAAGGAGGATGCGCGAGAGTAAGAGGTGATGGAGTTTTCTTACCGCGTAGCATCGATGGGGGTAGAGTGTTGAGATGTCAAGCTCTACATCTTGAGCTGGCATCCACTACGGGTCTTGGCCGCTTACGACATTTACTCACTGGCGCGTTAGGTGACCGACACGGAGGATCTTTGCCAGTGATTCTGCAGCTGGACTACACTTATAGTGCTAGCCTAATACGCTTCTAGCGAGTTCACACTTAGTGACCGCATGTACATATGTGCTACTTTTCAATTTTAGCACTTAGTCATTTTGTACTCTCTTTTCTGTAAGAAGAAGAAGAAGCTTTCCATGTCTGTGTGCTTTGTGCTTGTCTTGTGTATCTCTCTTGCATCCTCATTCTTTACATAGAGTTAATTAGAATGGTGCGCAATAGAGGATGCGAAAAGAGGCAGAATAGTTGAAACTTGAGATGTTTGGCGGGGGTAATGCCTCAACTTAGAATGCTTACCTCGGGGAGGGTGACAACTTCACTTATGCGCGAGATTGCGGTTGGTAAATCGTACTGCATGGGAATCTGAGACCATTTAATATTGGTTGTCCTTGAGAGTGCAGCCCACGTGCCTTTTTGAGTGACTATTTAGGGTCAGACAGACGCCAATCGCCCTTGCAGTCGCCATCTCCATCTCCATCTCCAAGTGGAACAAACAGATCACCGCTGCCTTTGTATTTTCTGCGCCCTTCCCCTTGGCCAGCTCTCGTGATCCTGCATTTAGAGTCAGACGCCGATCGCCCTTGCATTCGCCATCTCCATCTCCAAGTAGAACAAACAGATCCCCATCACCTTTGCATTTTCTGCGCTCTTCCCCTTGGCCAGCTCTCGTGATCCTGCGTTGAGTGAACTCCACTGGGTCGAGTCCTTTGCTGCCGTGTCTCCATCGCCCCCCTCTGGTTCTTGCTTTCGGTGGCCTGCGACATCACCATCCAACTCAGTGCCATTGGATATTGCAGAGACATGTTCTTTCTCCCTGCCTCTCCCCTTCCTGTGTGTTGTTAACTATGTGCGCACCAAAGCCACTGCGTTAGGGTAAAAATGCATGCATGGCTAGAATAATTACTCCTTATGTGACCGTACCGCATTCATGGTTATAATAATTACTCCTTATGTGACCGTGCCTGAGTTTGGGCATAGTGAGTGAGTAGGCGTATAAATCTATCACTCATAACATAATATGCTCTATTCTTATCCACCTGTTCCGAATGATGATGTCACAAGATAGAACCAAGCGAATAGGGCCCTTCGGAGATTCTTGGGGCCCCTACTCACTTGGTTCTGACTCAACTAACGTCACCTCTTATGACATTAGTGCATGGGACAAAACCAAGCAAATAGGGACCTTCGGTGATTCTTGGGGCCCCTACTCGCTTGGTTCTAACTCAACTAACATCACCTCTTATGACATTAGCGCAATGGGACAGAACCAAGCGAATAGGGCCCTTCGGTGATTCTTGGGCCCCTACTCTCTTGGTTCTGACTCAACTAACGTCACCTCTTATGACATTAGTGCACGGGACAGAACCAAGCGAATAGGGCCCTTTGGTGATTCTTGGGGCCCTACTCGCTTGGTTCTGACCCAACTAACGTCACCTCTTATGACATTAGCGCACCGGACAAAACCAAGCAAATAGTTTTGGCTTGCTTTTTCTTTCAGTCATGGGGATCATAGTCCTGGAGACAGACGTGAGCGAGGATACATGTGAAGAAAAACTATTCATATTCTTATATAATGCCCGTGCTCATCACCGTGCACCAGAACTATCATGAATGTTCAATGCAGAGTTTTCTATACAGAGGATTATAGATTGCTCCTTTGAGTACCTACAAAACCATTTGCAACAGTATGAGGCAGTCACTTGTGACAATTCCATGACAGCTGATGGCATGAGATATGTGCACCCTGCCGACCTTGACCTTGACAAGAGTGCTTCAAGGAGACTGAATCGCTGTCTAGAAACGTGTCCCTCCAACGCACTGCTTGACAAGACAGGTGTATGAAGCACTTCAAAAAGTGTTGCTTATTGGAATTCTACCATGGGTTTGTCTGTTACTTATACTTGCAGACGAATGGTGAGTCAAAGACTTCGCAGTCAACAACTTTCGGTAGTTGTCCATTGGCGCCGGAGGAAGAGGTAGAGGATGTGGAGGTGCAATTCAACCCAGAAGAAGAGCGGGTAGAGGTACTAAAGGAAACATTTGATGCAGGATTAACTCTTGTTTCTCTTGCGGATGCAGCAATAGGTTGCATGCAAGAAAGCCCAAGTAAGGAAGTGACTTTGCCTCTGAATTGTGCTCCCAGCTTTGCTATGGCGGGCGACACCCATTATGTTCTGCTCACAGATATCATGCATGAGCTCAATATACGGGAGGACTACTACCTAGCGGCAATTGAGAATTTTTATGAGGCAGACGTGGGGTTTGTGGACGATGATGGAGTGGACCAACAGCTTATTGCTGACACAGCTGTCCGTGACTCACAGTTTACTTCAGGGTGGCAACTGATCAAAGATACGTTCAATGAAGCAAAGTCCGAAGAGGCCACTTTGCCAACAGATGAGTAGTTTGAATCGAAAACAAAACAACTCGGCTTGGAAAACATGGGTAGGCACGTGGCACCCAAAGATCATGTAATGAATAGTCAGTCTATTCACTTGTGGGGGAGGTCGATGCTGGAAATGGACGAGAATCAGATGGTAACTTTTGTCGTGCATTCAGATGGTATTAGAGATGGCCTAGTGATAAAATATCATGATCATTTTTTTTTGCTGCTAGGTGATAGTGTATGATGATAGTTTCCTTAGAAGAGCGGGAGGCTCATGGCAAGGGCTTTTCATTGGAGTCCAAGGAAAGGATGCGGCGTTGTCTCACTACATCGGGCGTTTCAACCACAAAAAGGTTTGTAGAAACATCTCAAGTACTTGGCAATTACACTCATCTCACTTACGACCCATACATTCATTGTAATTTTTATATAGATCATAATATACCACAAGGAATACTCCGATGACAATGCAAAGTTCCCACTGTTTGCAATGAAAGTTATTACAAGATTGTGTGGTGGGCACCCCCTCCCACTAAACACAGAAAGACTAATTCTGATTCAGAAACAGTTTTCTCTACGCGTATTTGGCATTGGGTATGGGTGCCAAGCACTCAGAGCCCCCTATTTCATGTCCTACATAGCTCAGGCTCTGGCTGCAGGGGTTGAAGACCCAGGAAAGCTTAGATCCATACAACAAGCGGTTGTTTCTGAGGGAAAGAAGACGCCTGATGCCCGTGGGGATGCTGCCATCAATAGAGGAACGAGCTCGTCTACAGAGCTTGCACATCGAAGAGGTACAAAGTGAGGAAGAAGGAGGTGCATCGAAGAGGATAAAAACGACGGGCTCATGTCCATCTTCTCCCGCTCCTGACTCATGACTGGCGCCACATCGTACGGCGCTTTGCCACATTTGAAGCTCCCCAAGCCATATGTTTCTTCTCTTTGTGGATGTGTTGTAAAGACCGTGTAATTTCTGAACTCTTAAGAACTTCCTTCTACCTTGCTCTATGAATTAGTCGTCTATAAGTCCATTGGTGTAACTCTAATAGGCTATTGGCCTTTTCTTTTCCTCCCCCATGTCGAGTGTGCTTAAAATAACCTGTTCTTGCCATGTAGTGAGTTTTTTCCATGCCTTGTGTGGAGCATATTGATAGTGAGCCGTATGTCTTGGCAAAATATGGACCATGGTTGAACAGTATGTGCTGCATTGAAATAAAACAAAATGGTCAGTAGAGTACAATTTAAAATTTTGTTTTGTATACGTAAAATGCGAACCCACCATGTAATGTGTGATATGTTGCCTACCCCACCCTGTTAGGTAAGCCTTTTTCCAATCCAACAAGGCTGCTTGAAATGATGTGAGCTTACTTTGGTCCCAAGAATGTTGCTCAACGTAATGGAAAATTTTATCTAGTAATTTCCACACGTTCGCCTTGTGATTCTTGATTGCCCCACCACCAGCATTGTCTTCCACTTTATGTAACTGTTTCCATTTGTTAAACAGGTTTCTCCTTTCTTCTCTATCTGAATCTTTGAGGCTAAACCCAAGAAACCTTCTTGCCTTCACTCCGCCTATCGATGCTTTCCTCGGTACCTTGTACCGACTTTGAGACATCTTAGGGTCCTCTTCGATTTCGACATTGCCTCCATGCAAACCAATTTCTGAGAGCACTCCCTCTAATGCTTTGATCACTCTTTTCGACTCACTCTCTGGCTTTAGTGTCCATGCAAAACATATGTACAAATGAACCACCTTTTCAATTATTCGACAAAGTGCATGAACTGTACACATGTGAACTCTACTCAGAGGAATATCAAGCACTGGTTTAACAGTTTTATCTTGAAGATGTATGTTGGGAGCTCTAATCCATTGCAAACTCTCAAGTGATTGTGCATCAGCCATGCAATATAAGCATGGATTTGCCACAGCTACTCCGTGTGTTATATTGTACATACACCTAATAGTCTTTAAGTCACCTGCCATGTGCCATTCCACTGTGTAGTCACCAAAGCCTTCCACTGAAAGAACGGCTCCATTTCTTTGTTCACTGATGATAGAAGGAATTTGGGTTTGACTAAAAACCCAATCGAGGATTTTAAAATTTTCCTTATCAACTTGTAGTGAAAAATGAAAACACAAAATCAACAACCAAATAATCAATATTTTTGTTATCATAGAGTGAACGAAGTATACCTGAAATGATCCTAGAGCTAGAATGTTGTTTTCTGATTGCACGTTGAAGTATTGTGGATCCTCTTTCGTTATTGATGGATCCAGAGCTTTGTTCATGAGGGTAATGGTGACTCTCTCTAACTTCTTGTTCTTCAGGACCTCGCACTCGTCGAGCTTCAAAAAAAACTTGAGAACCCCACCGCACTCGTCTCGACTGATGTCAAAGAAGTAAAGTGCATACCTTTGCAATGCTTCAAGATCAACGAAGAGGTTGTTGTGCTCGTTAAACTGTACCTCTCTGCCGCCCTTGCCTAAGAACATTGCCTCAATATGGAATGGTGACCCAAGTTTCTCAAACACCTTATCGTTTACGTGCCGGCGAGCAGCCTTTGCATGTGATGACTTTGGCAGCAATGATCCTCTCTGTAGTTTATTTTGAGACTTTTTAGCTAATGCTTTGAAGAGTGCCCTGTATCCCATCTGCGAGATGCCACTCTCATTAAGTATTGCTTGCACTTCCATTGGTTCCAGTTGATTGTCGTTCATGAAGGAGGTAAGTAGCCTCCCTTTCAACTTACGAATTTTTTTCTGAGTTATCATCTCTTCAACTACTTCTTTTGGAACTAGACGACTGTAATGCACTCCGGCATTGAATCCTACACCGTTCGAGTTTGGATGTAGTAAAGACCTGCCAAAAAAGCACAATGCATTATGATCATGTATATGAATGTAAGTGTATCCATTTCTTAATGAAGCACATTGAAGAAACAAACTTCGAGTTACCTTAAAGCTCGTATTTGTTTTTTCAAGCCACCACTACCAACCTTCATGTTCTCAATGTTGCACAGATCTCGTTTTCTTTTCCGACTACCAAGCACGGTGTCTTTCTCTCGCAAACTTGTGATCTTCTTCTCAAGGCCTTGGATTGTCTCTTTGTTTGATGAAATCTTTTGAGAGCATGCTTCATTAAGTTTCTTCAGCTGCATGTTCTCCATTGCCAGGAAGTTTCTTTGCCTTTTCGCATTCAATCCTCTCATTTCCAAATGTTCGGTGTATCCCAGTAGCCCATCCTTGCCATTGCCTGTGAAATGTAAGAGGTTAGTGATGTTAGCAAAGGGAGGTGGCGCATTTGTCGTAGGATCCTTTGGATAAATAGACCCATCGGTCCACAAATCCAAATGATGTTCCTTGTTTTTCCTTCTAAGTTCTTTCTCCCGTTGAGATAAGAAAGACTCCCTCCTACATTTCTGCAATGGTGCGTACTCTTGCAATACATCAACATGAAGATGATGTGTGTTTTTTCTTTGGCTAAGTGTTAAAGATGAAGGGGCTGAGGATTGTAAGTTCAAATTAGTTTTTTTCATCAGGAAAAGATGCGTTCTCCATTCCTAGAATTGATAGAGAAGAAGACGGAGAAATGTCTCAGGTTTTGGGAGGGAAAGCCATATTCTCAAGTTTAGAGTTGATAGAGTTCGTGTGGCTTCTGTTTCTGGAGGGAACACTTGTAAGTTGGAATTTCAAATCATTAGTCATACCGTTAGTTGGATTCTTGACAAGAGAACGAAGGATAAGAATGATAAAGATGGCGGCTACCTACCAAAGAATGTCATTTTGGCTTTTTGTTGCGCAGAAAATTATCACATAAAATGCACAATTTAACATTTTCATTTTCTCTCTCTAAGCCAACATGGCACTTCGTACAATGCCCAAAAGTGAGTCCAACTTTCTCCTAATGTGGATCAACGCACAATCTTGGATGGATCTGCTTCTAGACCTTCCTTACATTGTTCCCGCACCTTCTAAATAGTATATATTTTGCCATCGGCATCCATATGGAAATTTCTACAAACATGTTGACTGTTGCACTCACTTTTGCTATCATGCCTACCATTACCTATGTTACTTTTGATGTACTTGGTTTCAGGGTATGGTGAATCTGCCTTATTGTCTGTCCCCGCAGGCTCACATGCGCACACATACACAAAGTCACACTGTTTGGGACACCCCATTTGGCATATATATCGATCAAAACATGACCAAGCATGACATATTTCTCCAGGAGCCCTCTCTTTGTATTTGCTAAAAAAAGACTAGAGCTTGTTGGCGTTGCCCTTTTGGAGCAAATCCTGCAATTCAGTGAGAGGCCATCACTTTGCATCTGTTGCGCACAAACTAGAGCTTTCTAGCCCTGTCCTTGTGGGGAAAATCCTACAATCAGTGCGTTCTAAGAGTCCACACTCCATTCAGGAAGCTTTTTGAGAAGTTCTGGTGCTCTTTGAAGTGCGCCACATTTACCAAACATGTCAACCAAGGCATTTGTCAAGCATGGCATCTTTTTCAACGACCCCTGACTAACAATATCAGCGTGAATTTTTATGGCCATATGAGCATCTTGCGTAGAGAACTCTAAGAGACGATGTTTTGGACAAGAATCTCATCAAGCACTATCTTTTTACCCTGCTCCTATTGTGCATATCCCATAATTAGTGCACGTCATTCCAAAAAATAAGCTCCTCAAGCACTTTATGTGCTTCCTGAAGTGCACCACATTTTGGCACACATAACGACCAACACAATTCCAAGTACGACATTTCTTTTCAAGAGAATCTTGCATAGATCCACATGCCTTCAAGATGCATGCTTGTGTGATTGCATTATGAGAGGTCCTTGCTTTGCATCCACTAAAAACAACCCAGAGCATTGTGGCCCTGTTTTCGCTGTTGTGCATGCGATTGCATCAGGAGAGGGATGGCTTTGATCCGCTGAAAACAGTCTAGATCTTTGTGGCCCTACTCCTATTGTTCATATCCCGCAATCAATGCACTCCAAGAGACAATTTATCGGACATGAATCTTCTCAAGCACTAGCTTTGTAGCCGTGCTCTTGTTGGCCACAACTGCCTTGGGGTCATTCTCAAGTGCCCTTAGGAGCCTGCTAAGCCCAAGCATGACATCTCTTTTCAAGAGCATCTTGCATAGAGCCACATATCTTCAAAATTCATGCGTAGGTGATAGCGTCTCACTTCGCATCTATTGAAAATAGTCCCAAGCTTCCTGACCCTGCCCCTTTTGGGCATATCCTGCAATCAGTGCGTTCCAAGAGACAACATACCTCACAAGAGCACCACATTCGGCATAATTATTGACAAAGGCATTGCTAAGCACACTGATATTTTGCAACGTCCCCCAACTAACACTATCAGCATGAATTTTTATGCCCATATCAATATCTTGCGTAGAGCCACATGCCTTCAAGATGCATGCCTTTGTGATTGCACGTGGAGACAATCTCTCTCTTCGCATCTGCTGAAAACTGCCTGGAGCTTTCTAGCCCGTTAGCTCCTATTGCGCGAATCCCACAATCAATGCACTCCAAGAGATGACATCCGGACAGGAAGGTCCCCAAGCACTTTTTGTCCTATTTGAAGTGCACCACATCTGGCATACATATATATCAAGGCATTGCTTAGCCCGACAACAACCCTTGACTAACAATATCAAAATGAAATTTTAAGCCCATATAAGGATCTTTCATAGAGTCACATGCCTTCAAGATACATGTGTAGGTTCTTGCATCGGGACAGAGGCCCTCACCTTCCATTTGCTAAAATTAGCCTAGAGCTTTCTGGCCTTGCTCCTCTTGTGTGTATCCTGCAATCAGTGCACGCCATTTCAAAAAGTAATCTCCTCTAGCCTTTTTACTTTCTGAAATGCACCACATTTGACATTCCTATCGATGAAGACAGTGACAAGAACGATTTCTCTTTTCAATGGCATCTTGCATAGAGCCACATGCCTTCAAGATGCACGTGTGGGTGATGGGTGATAGTGCTTTCTCGCTTCCCGTCTGCTAAAAAAAGTCCAAAGCTCGTCAAGGACTTGGTGCGCTCAAACATGTCCACCACACTTGACATACATACAAACTAACATGTTGGCTAAGTATGTGTTATTTTCAAGTAACCCACTATCGCAAATATCAGCATGCATCCTACTGCCTTGGTAAAAATCCTTGTTCTTAGCACAGTCTTTAAGCGAGATTACAAAAGAAAGATCATCTCTTCCTCTCCATGTTTGCTTGTGTAGAGGATATTGCTCTACCCTATGAAAATGAAGCGAGTGCGTCATAGAGAGAATCAAGTGTGTGTGTGTGTGTGTGTGTGTGTGTGTGCGCACGCGCGTGCACGTGCGGTGGGTGTGTTGTGTGCATACAAAGAGTGCTTTATGAAGTATAGCACATCTGGCATACATGTCAACTAAGGCAGTGCCAAGTACAAAGCTTCTTTTCTACAGCCCCTGGCTAACAATATCATCGTGAATCTCTTTGCCCATATCAACATCTTGCCTAATGCCACATGCCTTTAAGATATAAGAGTATGCAATTGCACTTGGATAGATGCCCTCTCTTTGCATCTGTTGAAAACAACCCAGAGCTTCTTGGCCCTACCTCTGTTGAGCATATCCCGCATTCAGCGCATTCCAATAGACTACATTCCAGACAGCAAGCACTTTTTGTGCTTTCTAAAGTACACCACATGTGGCATACATGTCAACCAAGGCAGGGCCAAGCATGAAGTTTTCTATCAATGTCGTTTGAATAACAATATCATGGTGAAATATTTTGCCCATCTTGCATGATGTCAGATGCCTACAAGCTACATGTGTAGGTGATTGCATTTGCTCTCTTTGCATCTGTTGAAAACATCCCAGAGCAACCTGGCTTCGCATGCCTTGAAGATGCACGCGTAGGTGATTTCATCTGGACAAAGGCCATCACTTTGCATCTGGTGAAAATAGCCTAGAGCTTTTTTTCCATGTTCCTGTTGTGGGTATCCCGCAGTCAGTGCATTCCAAGATACGTCGTTTCAAACAGTAGGCTCCTCAAGGTGCTTTTGAAGTAGACCACATGTGGCATACATATCGAGCAGTGCCAAGCACAACATCTCGTCAAGGACTTGTTGCACTCGGACAAGTAGACGACGCTTGACCTACATACTAACTAACGTGTTTGCTAAGTATGTTTTATTTTCAAGATCCTGAATAACAATATCATCGTGAACTACATATCAAGTAGTGCCAAGCACAACAGCTCGTCAAGGACTTGTTATGCTCGGATAAGTAGATCACACTATTCTGATACTTATTTGCTGAAGAAGGTTTGTGCGTCAATGTTTCTTGCGCGGCTGCATTTTTCCTTCTCAATCTTCCAGCAGTTGTACCAATGCTGTTATTTTCCCATGTCTATGTCCTCTGGCAAGTCACCTCATAAGTTCGCAACACACTTTGTCATGTTCCCAACAATACTAAGAAATAGGTGCCGTATAGTGCCAAAGTCAACCCCCTAAAACTTGGAGACTATTGAGTGAACCACTTTAGTTAGCAAAGATTACAAGCACCACTCATTGTCTCACTTTGACGATCAATGTCGAACTACGTGAGACGATCTTTGTAGATTTAAGAAGGCCACACATAAATAGTTCAGCAAAATGAAACTCAAATTCAGACTTCAATAACGTATGTACCACTGTTGACCAACAACCGCACAAGAGTGAACATTGATCTTGCAGTGACAAACATGCAATAGTGAACTGTTGACAGCTAATGTACACCGCCAAAGAATAGTAGAGTTTCTGGGAAAAAATCCCTGGCTGAAAATAAAATACGTGCTAGGAGATTGTTGGAAAAAAGACATTAACTATTAACATCACTACAAGAGGTTCTGTGCACTTATGACGCTGTTAGCAACGGAAATACATTGGGTTTTTATACTCCCCGGCGTCGCTAAGACCGTCGCTAACAGCGTGAATATGGGAATGTCACTATGAGTATCGTTATAACCATCACTATATGCGTCCCTATATAGCAACGCCTATAGCGAGGATCATATCTAGATGTTTACACGCCACCTATAGCGACATTTATAGCGACGTTGTAGAGCCTTATATAGCGACCCCTGAGAGAAAAAGAATTTGGTGGCAGAGCATTCACCCATCAACCATATTGAATGTTTCAATATTTGAGTAAACCTAAATGAATCCAAGATAAGCCCAGATTCACCTTTGAAAGAAAGTGCAAGCTTGGATATAGACCCAAAGTAATCACCCACAAGACAATATAACCATTAACTCCATCATCCACTGTATTGTTTGCAGAATAAAGATACAAAACTAGCAAAAGTAAATTGATAAAAGTAAATCAATGACAATTGTACACATCATAGGCAAAATCACTTGATTGTTAAACTTTGCAAATGTAATAGTTACAACACCATTGTCATTATTGAAAAATATACATGGTTTTCCAATAGTTACAAAAAGACGTATAAACGTCATGTCATGATACATATGCTATGAAAAAAGGAAACTAATGCTATCTAGCTACGGCTAGACTGACGTCGTCTAATCAGACATCTCATCGCGTCCAAGCAGCGTATCTGTCAGATTCTGCAAAAAAAAAACAATAAGATAACTTTCTGTAAGTATAAACATATAATTTATAAAACAATACAACAAATAGAAAAGAGTAAACCCTAATACTAACCATGCCACCACGAGAACTCAGAATGTCCATCAGGGCATTTAAGCCCTTCCTGCCTGCGTACTCGCATGCACATAGTGGCGTACACCATTTTCAAAATTTTCCTTGTAGCGGATAAAATGATTTCTTTGGTATTCCATGTAGCTCATACCATGCTCTACAGCAAACAATGGAGCCATATACCCTGAACTAGTATTGCATCTTCTCATCTTTTTGATAGCATATAGAAAGAACATCATAAAAATAATTGGTGCATGTTTTTTGAGACTCTCCCAAAATTCTTGTCGTAACCTTGTCATGATATCACAATCTGTAAACTGGCAACATTTTTTTGCACAACAATCAATGCATGAAACCCTTTGAATTGATTCATTTGATAGATCAAAAGTAGAAGTTGGTGCTACTCTTGTTTTTTGAATCCTATTGATGAAAGTATATTGCCTCTTCCTTTGACAAGTGGACAACATTACTCCCATCAAGGTTTCTGCTAGCATTGTCATCATTGAACACATTGTCACGTCTTGCATGCATACCATAAATTGGAACAAAGCGTTCTACGGGGCTCCCATTCAAGAGTGTTGTCTGCTTGATGGGCCACTTTAGCAAAGTGATGCTACCCACTTCAATCGCATCCTCAATGCTTACATTTTCCCTTTCAATACCCACACCCATACAATCATGACCAAGTACTTGAAATTTGACATAATCATGTGGAAATACATATAAGATGGTCCCTTCATACACAGTTTGCATCATTGTATCTTCCTTCAAAAGGACCCTCTGATGTCTCCAAGATTCTTGGATTGATGTTTCCAATTCCAATTCTAGGTACTTCTTACATTAGAATTACACATGGCGTGGCCTCTTTATAGCCAAATTGCATTGATTTTGGCCACTTAAAATCGATGTCTCATACTAACTTGTGGTCTTATTTACTTACGTGGAATTTATCTAAACCTATGAGACAAAAAAGAGCATAAGCGTATTGTGCACCACGCATAGAGAAAGCAACAGAGCATGCGAGCATCGTACACATGCAGGATTGCTCATAGGCTACATCACACACAAGCAACATTGCGCACATAGGCAATATTGCATGCAAGCAGCATCACACACACAAACATCACACACAACCAGAAGATATTGCACACAGCATGTACGGAACGAGGACATCCTGCATAGAACAGGCGTATAACAACACGTCTATATATCCCTCTCTATCTTTGTGTTTTTGTGTGTTTATCCATATCTCTCTGTCTCACCATACTACTATGTGTTTCTCTTACATGCTCACACACAGTAATTTCTCTTCAAACTACAAGAAAACGCATACCAAATTTGCCAGCCATGCTCTTTGGCCTCTTCTCTCATTGTGCAGATTCATTGAATTACGTGCCTATATTACATGTACATATGACATAATTTATTCTTTGTGTACGTGTATGTGTGTTATTTCATTCTCAGATTCATGCTTGCATAATGTAGATACATGATAAGATGCACAAAAAGCATACATGTATAAGTAGAGATAATTAAAACATTGAAACACTTGAATAAGTGACTTACTTGTGTGATCTGTTAAGGTTGTTTCTTGCAGTGAAGTGGTGGATCTTTGTTGAGTTTCTTTTCCTCTAATCTACTTGTAAATCTCATTGCAACCTTTGCTTCTAAACAAACGTAGTGTAGTCTACATCTATGCCTATTGGAGATAAATGGTTGAAATGTGGGCAAACAAACAATAATACATGTAAATGAAAATGGAATCCCATTGGGATATGAAGAAGCGGTTCAATTTTTTTGAATGAATATATACACTAGACATTTCTCCCTCTATGATAAACTTGGCTAAACATGTTGGCATTTTTCTCTGGGATATAACTTGTGCATGTAGTGGATCTTGTGTAGGTTGGAAGAACGGTGGACCTTGAGGCAAGTAGATTATAAGGACCTCAAAACAACACCTTGTATATTTAATTCTTCTTTGTGTATAGGTTGGACACATGGTGAATTGAGGTGAGTTAATTTAAATTTAGGTGGGATAGTTACATTGGACAAAGCTAGCTTCTAGATATTTTTAATTTAGGCGGGTTAGTTACATTAAATACAATTCAAATCTAGGTGAAAAATTTTGAATTAAGGTAAGATAATCAAAGAACATTGGGCGTTATATTTTAAATTTTAGCGGTAAAATTTGAAATTGGGCAAAAAAATTTGAAATAAAGAGGGAGAATTTGAATTGAAGTGGGAGAATTTTGAATTAAGGGTTGGACAAGTGGTGGATCTTGTACACAGCGCAATGAAATATAGGTTGGACAAGTGGTGAACCTTCATAAAAAACATATGATGTAAAATATATGTTTCAAATGAGCCTAGCTTGGACTATGGGGAACCTAGCTTAGATAGATGATTTTCCATGTTCCAATGGAGCCTAGCTTGGACACATGGTGGAGCTTGCTTCTATCCCATGTTTCAATAGAGTTAGTTTGGACAAGTGGTGCACCTAGTTTGGACAAGTAACATGCCTAGTTTATACATTTGGTACACCTTGCATCTCTAAAGGTTGGCCAAGTGGTGGCCCTTTGCATTTAACCACACATTGTTTATGTTGCCTCGCTTTCAAAAACGGTGAACCTTTGCTTCCCTCCATGTTTCAAGGGAGCCTTAACTGGACAAGTGGTTTTCCAAGTTCTAATGGAGCCTAGCTTGGACATGGTGGAGCTTGCTTCTACCTTGTGTTCAATAGAACTAGCTTGGAAAAGTGGTGGAGCTTGGAGTAAAAACAAAAGTTTCAATATAAAACACACCATGATTTTGCAATTGATGGAAAGAAATATTGTTCAAGGTTGTTATTATCTTGTAAAAATAGTGTATCTTTGCTTCTAATCATGCTTCAAGGGATCCTAGCTTGGATTAATGGTTTTCCATGTTCTAATGGATCCTTGCATGCACACATGGTGGAGCTTGCTTCTATCACATGTCAATAGAGTTATCTTGGACAAGTGGTGGAGCTTGGAAATAAATCCCCCATGTACATCACATCATGGGACTTTCAAATTCTGAAAAATAAGTAATGTAGCTTGAAGGTAGCTTGGACACGATATGGGCCTTGTAAAAAACTTATTAATTTTAAAAATATTATGGATTTTCCAATTGGTAAGAAATAATATTATTCAAGATATAAAGTTACAGGTTGAACATGTCATCCCTAGCTTACACAAGTGGTGGAGCTCTGTTTCTCTCCATGTTTAAAGGGATCCTAGCTTGGACAAGTGATTTTCCATGCATGAATGGAGCCTAGCTTGGACACATGGGGGACCTTGCTACTAAAGAAAATAGGCTACACAAATGGTGGATGTTCTAGTGTGGTATTTGTGCATGCCTAGTGTATACGTATGGTACACCTTGCATCTCTAAAGGTTGGACAAGTGGTGGCCCTTTGGATTAACCACACATTATTTATGTAGTCTAGCTTGGACAAGGAGTGAATTTAACCATGAATTTTGCAAGTGGTGAGAGATAATATTGTAGCTTGGACAAGGGGTGGGCCTCGTAATAAAATTCTCCATGTACAAGCACATCAAGGGTTTCCCAATTGGTGAGAAACAATATCATTCATGGTTGTCCCTAGCTTCAACAAGTGGTGGAGTTCTAGCTTAGACAAGTGGTTTCCCATAATGCAATGGTGCCTACCTTGGACACATGGTGGAGCTTTCTTCTATCCCATGTTTCAATAGAGTTAGCTTGCACAAGTGGTTTTCCACATTGAAATGGTGCCTAGCTTGGACACATGGTGGATCTTACTTCTATCAAATGTTTCAATAGAGTGAGCTTGGACAAGTGGTGGAGGTTGGAGCAGAACTCTCCATGTACAACATATCATGGGTTTTGCCAATGATGAGAAACAATATCGTAGACTGGAGGTAGATAGGACAAGGAGCGAGCCTTGTAACAAAACTTTCATGTTCAATACACCATGATTTTCCAATTGGTTAGAAGAAATATTTTTCAAGGTTGTCCATATCTTGGACAAGAGGTGGATCTCTGCTTCTACCCATGTTTTAACTAAACCTATCTTGGACAAGTGGTTTCCCATGTCCTAATGGAGCCTAGCTTTGACACAAGGTGCAGCTTTGTTTGGAGGTGATAACAACATACAAGTGCCCACCTAGCCAAGGCGCCCGTTGGGTCAGTTTGCCAAAGTTTTGATGTGGTCACATTATTTTTCCGATGTTTACATGATCACTTGACAAAGATCTACAAGGTTTTCCTATGTTGGTACATAAGCCAAGCTGATCTCTCCTGCTGAGAGACTCTCCCTGACATAGTGGTAATGCACCTCAATGTGCTTTGTGAGAGCATGAAAAACTGGGTTCCTCACAACTGCCAATGCACTCTGACTATCAGTGTAGATAGTGTTGGCAGTGTGGACTGTCCAATACCCAAATGAACCATAAGGTTTCTGAGAAATACACACTCAACCGTATCTGAGAAGACTGCCCTGTACTCAGCCTCACAACTCAAAGTGGCCATAGTAGGTTTCTTCTTGCTCAACCATGATATACATGAACTGCCAAGCATGAAACAAAAACCACTTGTGGACACTAGCGTGTCAAAACAACCAACCCAATCGGAGTTTGAAAAAGCATGTAAGTATGGCAGAAATGATCCCCCCTTGGGATAAAACAAGCCAAGATGTAAAGTGCCACTAAGGTAGCAAAAAATCCTCTTGAGAGCCTGCCAATGCGTAGACCCAAATTTGCTGACCTGTGAGACTGCAAATTGAATATCCGGTCTCGTGTTGCATACATAAATGTGGCAGCCAACAACAGTTTGATAAAGAGTGACATCAGCAAGATTTCCAACATCTGTAGACTCAACTTCAAACCTGTTTCCATGGGAGTAGCAATAGGTTTGCAATCCTCAAGTCCAAACTTACATAGGAATCTCTATGTAACTGTACTAACACAAGGCAATACCACCATCACACTGCTTAAACTGTATAACCAAGTAATGATGCAACAGCCCCAAATCTTTCATCTTGAAAGTAGCATTCAAATCAGCCTTAAATTCAGTATTATGTCTCTCATTTGTTCTAGTGATAAGAAAATCATCAACATAAAGAACCACAATGAGAAGTATATCACCCTCACGCTTTACATACAATGTGCTTTTTGTTGGCCTGTTACGAAAGCCTCGTTTGACCAAATGAGTGTCAGCTTTCTCATACCAAGCACGAGGAGATTGCTTCAACCCATACAAAGCCTTCTTACATCTGCACACTTTGTCCTCTTGTCCTTTTATGACAAAACCGTGAGGCTGCATTACATATAAACTTCATCAAATATGTCACCATTCAAGAAAGCAGTAACATTGTCTGATTGATGTACATCCCAACCAAAATGAGCTACCAATGCACATAGAAAATGCACATTAGTCATACGACAAGTGGGAGCAAAGGTCTCTTCATAATCTATGCCTTTTTGCTGTGCAAACCCTTTGCACCAAGTAGAACCTTATGGAAATCAATCTCACCATCCGGCTTGCATTTCAACTTGTAAACCCACTTCGTACCAATGGCCTTTTTGGCAGGAGGAAAATTACATAAAGTCCATGTGTCCCATCCAATTTTTTGAATTCTGTGCTTTATCAAAAGACAGAGGCTCCTCAACATCATGTAAGCTAGACACAGCCAAAGCATAACAATCTGATGCATAAGATGCATGGCGAGATCCTGAACGAGTACGACTACACAAAGGTGCATCCAATTTACTATCATGCAAAGTGTGCACCAACCATTTTGGCATACCTCTAGCCTTCTCATTTTCAGCCGTTTCCTCGTCAAGTACATCATGTACATCTGCATCAGTAATAGGCTGATATGTAACATTTTCAGAAATGCCCATAGGCTGTACATTTGACTCATTGAAACTTACATTCGTATTTCCACCACTGAAAAGAGGCAACAAAATGTCATAAATGTCCTGTGAGCTTACATTACTGTCTCTAGTACATGACAACAAGGGTTGAACAGAATCTTCCGCAAACACTACATCTTGTGAAACCAAAATTTGTTTTATTTATGGATGATACAACATGTAACCTTTGCTTTCAGCACTATAACCAACAAAAATACATTTGACAGCCTTATCATCCCATTTTTTATGCTGTGCTTGTGGCACCAAAGCATATGCCAAACAGCCAAAAACACGTATGTGCTCAATAGAAGGCTTTCTATCATGTCATGCTTCATATGGAGTAATAGACTGCAAAGCTTCTGTAGGACACCTGTTAGTACATAAGTGGCACACATGATGGCCTCAAGCCAAAAAGAATGCGGCAAAGCTTGATTTTTGACTGTATATCCTGCCATTTTCGTAAGTGACTTGTTTTTCCTCTCAACAACACCATTTTGTTGAGGTGTATAAGGCACTTTACATTGGTGTTTTATCCCACGACTAGCCAGAAATGCATTGAATTCATGAGACATATACTCCGCCCCTCGATCGGAACGGAGGGTGCCCATAGTACATTTTGAGACATTTTAAGCCATAGCCAAAAATTGTTTGAAATCACATAAAACTTTGGACTTTGCTTTTAAGTGGAAATACCCATGCATGCCTGGAGTAATCATCAATGAAAGTCACAAAGTAAAGGTAATTGCCCAAGGATGGAGTTTGCATTGGCCCACAAACATCAATATGCACAAGCTACAACTTGCATGTGGCCCGAACTGAACCATCCTTTGGAAACTTAGAACGCTACATCTTACCCAGAATATGGCCTTCACAAACATGTTTGATAGGTGCTTCAAGAGGGGGCAAAGAAGAAACCATATCAGATTTCTGCAAACACAGCAAACTAGCAAAATTTAGATGACCAAAACGTGCATGCCAAATTTCTGAATCTGGAATAGCCCTTGAATTTGCAATAGCATTTGAAAAATTTTATCCACACTTTTCATACAAAGTGAGCTTATACAGCCCACAACACAAAAAGCCAGATACAAAAATTTCATCACCAAAACTAAGATCATGAACTGTACATCTGTCATCCACAAATTTGACTAGAAGTCCAAGTCTAGCAAGTGCGGATACAGACAAGAGATTCTTCTTGATCCCAAGTACATAAAGTGCATCAACAAGTGTGAAGGAACTGCCATTTGTAGCAGTAAGCACAATCTTTCCAACTCCCTGAATCGGATAAGAGGCATTGTTGGCACAAGTGACTGAATTCCCATGAGGGATAGACTCGTGCGAGGTGAACAATTCACGATGTGAGTAAATGTGCTTTGTAGCATCACTATCAAAATACCACACATGTGAATTTGTAGCAATTGACAAGCATGCATCATGGACGGCAGGATTGTAAGTGCACTTTGTGCTAAAAGCCCATTCTGCATCAACATCAGCATTACAATCTCCTTTTACAGAAGACTCAACAATGTTTGCATTTGTAGTGGAACCAGCATTTGTAGTGGAACACCTCTCTCTCTTCTTAGCCTCTTTTGCCTTCAACTTAGGACACGACTTGATCAAGTGATCATTATCTTTATAATAATGGCAACGCATTTTCTTTTTGCCCTTATCACCAGAATTTCTAGATAAATTGCTACCAGCAGAAGCATTAGGAACAAGATTTTTTCCACTCGCAGCAGAACCATAAGAAGTGGTTGTATTGTTGTTTCCACCCTTTCTCTAAGAAGCAATAAAAGCCTATTCAACTGCATGCTGCCTAATCCTGTTTTTTCTAGAAAGTGACTCTTGCAACAACAATGTGCATAATGCATCAAACTTGACAACTTCATGATTTCCTTGGGTCATAAGTCTCCAAGTACTAGCAAAAGTCTGGTAAGAATCTAGTAACAGTCTGCACAAGGGAAGTGTCTTAAATGACTTTACCTACAGAAATAAGTTACTCATTGATATCCTTGACACTAGCAACGAAAGTGTCCATATCATCTTCCTCATGCATAATCTTCAACTCCAGCTCTTTACACAGCAAAGAAATTTTAGTCTCATTGCGACTTGCATAAAGACTTGCTAGAATATCCCAAGCTTGTTTTGTAGATTTTGTTGAACGAATGTGAGGAACAATGGTGTGCTTCACAGACAACACAATCAATGCATGAGCCTGCAACTCATTTACATCCCAATGAGCTTGTTCTACCGTAGGCAAAACAACTCTAATAGTAGCAAGACCTGCAACATCCTCAACATCGCCTACATCCTCAGAACCAGTACGTACATCAATGCCCTGCACAATGTTCCAGATGCCCTTTGACACAAGAACGTGTTGCATCATATAAGCCCACATAGGGTAATTGTCCGCATCCAACCTGTCCTCAACACCAAACATTTTGAAGACATCTGTGTTGTTGTCAGCCATGGTAAATGATGCACCTGATGTGAAAACTACCCAAAAATAGGAGAAACGGAGCAAGAACAACACGTGCTGTATAGCACAAACCATAGAACACTGTAAGGCACCTGTTATGCAAAAATTGGCATTGAAAGAAATTCTGCACAAAATAACAAAATTGCCTTTGCAGACCTACTTGTAGTGGAAATGGAGGCCAAAATGAGCCCGAATCAAAAATCTGAGCAGCTTCAGCTCTGCGAGCTAGCCCAAATTTTTTGTTAACCTATGAATGCTTGCCAAAGCTCACTGAAATCGGAGAAAGGGAGCAGGCGTATGTTGGAGCAGCTGGCGACTAAGCCCGGGAGGACGTAACCTGCTCTGATACCAATTGTTGGAATTAGGGTTGCAGAGAAATCCACACATCTTGGAGAAGACGAAGGAAGCTCAACGCACACAATAGAGAGTGTGTTACTTAGTGTGCAATGGAAAGATAGATATCCCTAGAGTGATGGACGCATATACAATGTACGGGGGGGAAAAACCTCCTAAAGAGGGAAAAAATGCCATAGAGGTCCTAGTGTGTTCACACACATCACTACCACATGTATAATGTAACAAAAGGTTGATCATGTCATCCCTTGCTTGGACAAGTGGTGGATCTATGTTTCTCTCCATGGTAAAGGGAGCCTAGCTTGGACAAGTGGTTTTCCATGTGCGAATAGAGCCCAGCTTGGTCACATGGTGGAGCTTGCTAGTAATGATAATAAGCTACACAAATGATCTTCTAGTATCTTCTCATACCTATTTTATGCATTTGCACTACAAGCCATGCTTAACATTAGCGACGCTCGTACTGCGACGCTAAAATATGAAAATTGCTGGCATCGCTATTACCATCTCTATGAGCGTCGCTATGAGCGTCGCTATGTCAAGAGTAACATAGCGACAGTAATAGCGACGCCAGCAGGGCTAAAAAAAATAACCGAGGGCGCCCGAAAACTCAGATCTCAGATCTGAGTTTTTGATGCGCACTCAAGCAAGCAAGGTAACGCTCTCCCTCTCTCTCTCTCTTTCTTCTCCACACACACACACACACACGAGGAGAGGAAGGAGAGCCAGGTATGCTCCTTCCCTCTCCTCACTCTCATGTTCCCTTCCCCTCTTTCTCTCTCCTTCTCTCTCTCACACACACACACGAGGAGAGGAAGGAGAGCCAGGTATGCTCCTTCCCTCTCCTCACTCTCATGGTCCCTTCCCCTCTTTCTCTCTCCCTCTCTTTCACTCTCTCTCTCTCTCTCTCTCACACACACACACACACACACATTGTGTTTTTGAGAGAGAGAGAGAGAGATAGAACGAGAGAGAGAGAGAGAGAGAGAGAGAGAGCACAAGCATAAACAAAAAACGCACACACACATGCATACACAAAGAAAGCACACACACATTGAGAGAGGAAGAGAGAGAGAGCATGCATAAACCAAAAATGCGCACACACACATGCATAATCAAAGAAAGCACACACACATTGAGAGAGGAAAAGAGAGAGAGAGAGCGTGCATAAACCAAAAAAACGCGCATAATCAAAGAATGCACACACATTGAGAGAGGAAAAGAGAAAAAGAGAGAGATATATATAAAACAAAGAGAGAGAGAGAGAGAGAGAGAGAGAGAGAGATAAAAGAAGAAGAAGAAGAGAGTTTTAACATCGTAGGAAAGTATCCCAAGAGACCTTAAATATCTAGTCGACAGGAGTTGAACTCAAGACATGTTATTCATAAGGAAAATGGCATAACCAATCTATCACACTTCGGTGATAGAATAGTTATACCATTTTTCTCCTATTTTTATTGGCGTGCACACACACTCGAGAAGAAGAGAGTTTAATTTAATGTCGTAGGAAACTAATTAAAGAGACCTAAAAATCTAGCCGACGAGGAGTTGAAACCAAGACTTGTTATTCAAGAGGAAAATGGCATAACCAATCTACCACACTTGAGTGATAGAAAGGTTATACCATTTTTCTCTTTTTATTGGCACACACACACACACAAGAATTTCAGAGTTTGAATGTCGTAGGAAACTATCCCAAAAGACGTTAAAGATTAGGTTTTTAGTAGACTTAATTACGTTAAATTAGATCTAGGTTTATTTAAATTAGATTAGATTAGATTTAGGTTCATTTTTAGTTAGATTTACGTTAGATTAGATTTAGGTTTATTTACGTTATATTAGATTAGATTTAGGTTTATTAATTTAGATTTATATATGTTATATTAAATTAGATTTAGGTTATTTAATTAAGGTTAGAAGAAATGACGAGGAAATCGTTTAAGATAAGGTTAGAAGAAATGGGGAGAAAATGGCGAGAAAATTTCTTGCGCTCATAGCCTCGACAGTCCATGCGGACCAGCAATTCCACCTGCATGTTCGATTGCTGCTACCATACAATAAGCCGTCATGTTCAGCTAATGGAAGACCAAATTGAGCATACACAGAAATTAGTGATGCAAGATGACGATTCCAAGGGTCACACACACACACACACACACACACCACATCCCGTCAAATCTAGAATAAGAATTAAGTGCCTTGAGCAGACATCAGCTACATTGCAAGAATGACGTACCTGCATGCTACAAACAAAGATCTACTATGAAAAGATGTTAAGATGCTATGAAATGCTACAGCTAGAGAAGAGGCAAAGTGGTTTTGTCCACTACATGCAGTATCATGTAGACGTGGGTGTGTAGATTTCTTGTACCCACAAATATAGGCATTGACCAATAAAGACGAGATTATAACCCGGTGGTTCTTATCTCCGTGCACCTCTAGACCGAGGTGTGCGGGGATTGGACATGACTAGAGAATGTGAGGTAGTTTACAGTGTGAACAAAGAGAGAGAGAGAGAGAGAGAGAGAGAGAGAGAGAGAGAGAGAGAGAGAGAGAGAGAGAGAGAGATAAAAGACGAATAATGTCAATAGAAGATTAAATTTATTGTCCAGGTTATAAGATTTTTTCCGTCATTATGAGTAGTGACGAGGACGTGGGGCCGTCCAACCGAAACACCTATCTCTCAACGAGGATCTTATGTCCCTGTAACCATTGCAAGCATGCTATGCGACGGACAAGACGCATTTCTTTGTAGCACGTTCGCGAATTTGGCGAGTTCGATCCATCTATTATAGATCGAGTTTTTGCCAATTATAACTTGTCGGACTCTGACGCTGGCCAACAGGAAGCAATCTTGCAACCCAATAGACGTGTTCGCAGGCGCTTTGGTCAAGCAGCATATGTGGGGCCACAAGATGTAGCCTCTGATAGCTCGAGGGATGATCATGCAGACCACATTCCCAACGAGGCAATGTTTGAGCCCGAAATTGATGAAATGATCGAGACGATCATGGATTCAGAAAGGCTTGTCTATGATGATATGAAAAGTGAAGACGATACGCCATTGTATAATGGAGCATGTGTGTCTAGAATGAAAGCGCTCCTAGTTCTTCTCAACATGCAGACAAAGCTTGCATGGAGTGACACTAGCGTCACAGTGCTTTTCAGGTGATCTATTACAATAATTAGTTTACTTTAATAAAATTCTAAATGTATAATGATCTGATAGATTTTTACACAATTGTACCGTATTTTTATGTTGTGTAGATTGCTCAAAGATCACATACTACCAGTTGATAATGTGATGCCAGATTCTCGAGAGGAAGCAACAAAGATTTTGTGAAACTTGGGGATGGATTATAATTCGATCCACGCTTGTCCTAATGACTGCATTCTTTTCAGAGGGGAATACATAGACATGGAGAAGTGTCCGAAATGTGATTCCGAAAGATATCGAGTAGATCTCCACGGAACAAAAATTCCGCAAAAGGTTTTGCGACATTTTCTTCTGCTTTCTCGCATCAAGCATTTCTTTGAATGTAAGTCCATGTCCGCCCTAGCATCATGGCATGAGGAGAATAAATCTTCGGATGGTGTGCTACGGATTCCTGCAGATTGTGCAGCCTGGAAACATATAGATGGAACATGGACGGATTTTGCCAAGGAAGCTCGAAATTTGCGCTTAGGCCTGGCTATGGATGGCATAAATCCATTTGGTCAAAGATCAACATCTTACAGTGTATGGCCCGTTGTCATCGTCAACTACAACATTCCCCCGTGGTTGACTATGAAGAAGGGGTACCTATGGCTAAGCTTGATTGTGTTGGGGCGATATAAAGTGAAGAATATGGATGTGTATCTTCATCCACTATTGAAAGAGCTACAACAATTGTGGATTGGCATAGAGGTGGTGGATATAAGCCGACACACAGGTTGACAGAATGCTTTGATCAGAGGCATTCTAATGTGGACCATGCATGACTATCCCGGACTAACAAAATGCTCAGGTGATCTATTTACACTCCTCACTTAGACACTGTAAATCTTGCTTTTTCTCAAGTTGATCTATTATCATGTGTATACATGCAGGGCTTCAAACAAGCTGATACAGAGCATGTGTCACATGTGGACCTAGACTGAATGCACGTAGGGCGCCCTCACTGAAGAAGCAAATCTACGAAGGTCATCAAGCGTATCTTCCAAAGAATCATGTGTTACACGACGGCTTTTTGAGAAGAGAGCCACCGAGGATGTATGCACAAGCATGGTTAGAGCAGAAGGAGATGTGTGATGACGGATTGCCCCCAGGGATGAAGAGACTATCTCTATGGTACGAGTTACCATACTGGCCCCGACTCATGATCAATCACTTGCTCGATCCAATGCACATATTCAAGAATGTGGGTAATCCACTACGGGACCATCTGACCGGCAAGAAAGATACTTTGGGAGCCAGAGTTGACCTTAGAAATGTGGATCGTATGGAGAAATATTGGCGTCAAATAGCGTCCGATGGATCGATAAAACTCCCTAAAGCACCATGGATTTTCACAGGAGCCCAAGAACGCAAAGTAAAAGAGACCATTCGATCTTTGCGGACCCCCACTGGCGTAATGCACTCGCTCTGAACGTGTTTTACTAAAGAAGGAAAGCTTACCGGTTTGAAGTCACACGACTGGCATAAAATGTTTCAGGTATGTTCATAGTGGAGTATATCATAGTGAGAATTGTGTAACAAATTCGTGTGTGGACGTACTTTAATATCATTGCTACACGTGTTTTGCAATTTATTTTACCGGTTTCCATTGAGGGATGTCTGTCTCTTGACATCCGTAACACAATCTACAAACTTGCGAAGTTGGTACAATGGATCTCACAAAAGGAGATCAACGTAGACTCCATACCATTCGCCAAACTAAACGCTGCGGAGGTTGTGTGTATGTTTAAGAAACATTTTCCTACTACCATGCTAACCATTCAGGTGCATCTTCTTGTTCACATAGTTAATGAGGTGGAAATAGCCGGCACACTACATTCCAAATGGATGTTCTTTTTAGAACGTTTCATGAAAACGCTTAAGGGATATGTGCGTCAAAAGGCACGTCCGGAGGGTAGCATGGCAGAAGATTGGCTGGTATCAGAGTCCCTAGTGTACATTGGAGAGTGGCTAGACGGATTTGATAAAGCCCGGGACACGCAATGGCGAACCATAGATGATGAGCGCATATATGGAATTGTCATGTGCAATCTCGGTGTTGAGAAGAAGATGACGAAAGATCTAGAGGCTAAAATCAACCGATTTTGCATGCTTCACAATCCAGTCATGCAGAAGTGGATCTCACAATATGAGGATGCAAAGCAAGAGTGACAAAGGGAAAGAATCAAGTGGAGACGGGGAAGACGACCACCGATGCACTATCCGACGGGTTTGGAGAGCCTACCAACATTCATGAGCTTAAGATGGCTGCACAACCAACTGAAAAGCGCACAACAATGCGGTGAAGAAGTGACTGAGGAAGAGTGGGAGTACTCTAGGGGTTGCACGACCATGGTAAGTTTGCAATGTACGACAGTAACTTTCTAGATGTTTGAATGGCCACTCATAATCTTTGTTGGTTGTAGTATAAGTCATACACAGCAGCATGGTGTAAAGGTCGACATTTTAGGATGGAACGGATCGACAGAAAACGTTTTACTCAAGATTGTGGAATCATGGCAAAATTTGAACAGTCTAGTTGACGACGGTCCTTTGATGCAGATCCTCTGGTGGCGGAACTCACTTACTTCGGCACGCTACAAGAGATTTTGAGGATCGATTATAGAGGATTTTTTGTCGACTTGTTCGACGTGCAATGGTTCAAGATAATCATGGAGGGTCGCAACGCTACTGTGCGTAGAAGAGAGTCTGGTTTTCTTGAGGTGGATTCAACTAAGAAATGGACTGACCTAAAAGACACTTTTGTACTACTCGAGCGTTGTGAACAAGTAAGTATGTAAATAGTTAACGTGTGTTTTAGAATTTATGTGCTTGGAAGCTCTCATGTAAGTTATGTGGCTCTGGCAGGTGATATTTCATCCCACAAAGTCTGCATCAAACTGGTGGTACGTCATAGAGGTAGCCCCTCGGAGTGCACGGACGTATGAAGGCTACCATGTGCCAATCACAGCGGCATCAATGGAGGAGATTGGAGAAGATGCCCAGTTAGAAGCCGTGGAGGTGGTGCCAGACGAACATCAACGTGCTACTCTCTATGGGGTGCATGCATATGATCTACAAAATGAAACAGAGGACATCTGTTTAAACAGAGAGCTCTATATAGATATAGGAAGTTATGCTGAGCTATGCGAGGATGAGAGAGAGATCTCTTAAAGCCATAAATATTGTATTTGAACAAGTGTGCTCTGTTTTGTAAATTCAGAGTTATGCACTTGCCTCTTTCATTACTCAAGTTGAATAGAAGAAAAACGCTTTCTGTTGCTGCTAGCCTTTGAACATTCCAAAGCTACAAGCATTGGAGTGTTCTTGTATGATTCTCCGGCTCTTTAAGTATTTGCGTCATTGCGTCATTGTATTTATCTCCCTCTCTCTCTATCTACTTGTCCATGTTTTCTACTCCATTCATTCATTATTAAGTTTAAATGTTTGTGTGTTTAATGCAGGTATGGATGATGATGAGTTTCTTTCTTCTTTGTCACCCCAGCAGAGACAGTGGTACGTGGAGCGTCATCGCTCAGGTGCACCGTCGCACGTTCCTACTCCATCCGCATCTCCCTCTATTTCGGAGTCCTCAGCGCGCTCCGAAGATTCGGTGTCGACGAGACGATCTTCACACTCGTCTAGGCACCGGCGCTCTAGTAATGGCGGTGGCGGTGGCGGTGGCGGTTGTTGTGGGGGTGGCACCACCGATGCTTCGACACCGCCTCGTATTCGACGAGGCTCTTTACCCTCCCCCTCTTTGCCCATCCCGACACCAGCCACGGCATCGCCATCGACACTAGGTTTTGCGCGGCTGAGTGCCGTTCCCCACAGCTACACACCACTAGCTACTACTCCAAGAGTCACTCCAGTGGACACTCCTCGCTTCGGGGCTCAGACTCTAGTGGAGACACCTGGCGTCCGTACCCCCATTGACACGCCGCTAGAGACCCCTGTCGAGATACCCAGGTTTACGCGTCAGCGGCGAGAGGGCTTGCCTTACTTCGTCGACTTCAGCAGCGGCATCATCTTGGATGATGACGGCAAGAAGGTTATTTTGCGCATGCGTGGTCTTTGCTCTCAGGTGTTTAGACACTACATACTAAACACATGGAGTGAAATACCGAAAGAATTAAAAGACAGAGTCATCAGCATGCTTCATGACGAGTTTCCCATTCCAACACGGGATGACCGCTTCAATGAAGATGTGATGAAGGTTCGAATGCGCGAATACTGCAAGCATAAGCGTTCTGAAGTGCAAAAAGCAATCAAGCATGGATGGAATAGACTAGATTGGTTGGCCAAAGAAGATTGGAAGCATGCAAAGAAAGAAGCGCACGAGAATCTTGACAAGTGGAAGCAACAAAAGGAGGCAGCCAGAGCGCGAGTAGAGGCAAGGAGCTCGCACCACTTGGGGAGCGGCGGGTGGGCATCATTTAAGGCCGATTTTGTAAGTGTTTTCGCATCTATGTTCGATAGTTTAGGGTTTATGGGATTTGAAATTCTAACATAATGGATTCTTTGTATGTTTTGGCAGTGGTCGTTTACAGGACGTGATCCCATTCCGTACGAGCGTGAGTACGCAGGCAGGAAGGGCTTAAACGCCCTTATAGACATCCTGACTTCTCGCGGCGGCATGGTTAGTATTAGGGTTTATTCTTTTCTATTTATTTTATTGTTTTATAAACGTCGCTCGTTATATGTTTAATTATACTTACAAAAAGCTATCTTATTGCTTTTTTTTTGCAGAATCCGACAGATACGCCGCTTAGACGCGATGAGACGTCTGATTAGACGACGTCAGTTTAGCCGCTAGATAGCATTAGTTTCTTTTTGTCCTAGCTTATGTATCATGAGACCATGTAACTATGTATTTTTGAAAACCATGTATATTTTTAAAATAATGACAATGGTTTGTATCTATTACATTTGCAATGATTAACAATCAAGTGATTTTGTTGTTGTGTACAATTGTCATTTATTTACTTCCATCAATTCACGCTTGTCATTTTTGTATCTTTATTTTGCAAACAATACGTACTATGGATGATGGAGTTAATGATTATATTGTCTTGTGGCTGACTATTTTGGGTCTATATTTACCTTTGTACTTTTTTTCAAAGGTAAATTGACCAATGAAACATTCAATATGGTTGATGGGTGGCAGGGCATTCAATGCCCTACCACCAAATTTTTTTAATCTCGGGCGTCGCTATATGCGTCGCTACATTGTGCACTACAGCGTCGCTATAAGCATCGGTATTTACGGCCCTGCAGCATCGCTATAAGCGTCTCTATATAGTGACGCATATAGCGACGCTTATAGAGACGCCTGTAGCGATTTCTATAGCGACGTTCTCTTATCAAAGTTGTTAGCGACGCTTTTTGCAACGCTGGGGGATTAAAAAACCCTATGTATTTCCTTCGCTATGAGCGTCACAAGAGTACACAACCTCTTGTAGTGTTGGTACACCTTGCATCACTAAAGGTTGGATAAGTGTTGGCCCTTTGGATTTATCCATACATTATTTATGTAGCCTAATTTTGACAAGCGGTGAACCTTAACTTCCCTCCATGTTTCACGGGAGCCTCAATCGATAAGTGGTTTTCAAAGTTCCAATCGATCCTAGTTTGGACACATTGTGGAGCTTGCTTCTACCTTATGTTTCAATAGGAATATCTTGGACAAGTGGTGGAGATTGGAGGAAAACCCCACATGTACAATATATAATGTACTTTTCAGGGTGAGAAATAATATTGTAGCTTGGAGGTAGCTCAGACAAGTGGTGGGCCTTCTAACAAAATTCTTCATCTACAAACACACATCAAGGGTTTTGCAATTGGTGAGAAACAATATCATGAATGGTTGTCTAAAGCTTGGACAAGTGGTGGGGTTTTTTTTATGCTCATGTTTCAAGGGATTCTAGCTTAGACAAGTGGTTTCCTATGTTTCAATGGAGCCTAACATGGACACATGGTGGAGCTTGCTTCTATCCTCATGCTTCAAAAGAGTTAGCTTGGACAAGTGGTGGACCTTGGAGAAAACTTCTCCAAGTATAACATATTATGGGTTTTCAAATGGTGAGAAACAATATTGTAGCTTGGAGATAGCTTGGACAAGTAGTGGACCTTGTAACAAAAGTTTCCATATAAAACACATCATGATTTTGTAATTGGTGGGAAACAATATTGTTCAAGTTGGTTATTAGCTTGGATAGGTGGTGGATCTTTTCTTATGATCATGCTTCAAGGGAGCCTAGATTGGACTAATGGTTTGCATGTTCTGATGGATCCTTTCTTGGACACATGATGGAGCTTGCTTCTATCACATGTCAATAGAGTAAGCTTGCACAAGTGGTGGAGCTTGAAATAAATCCCCCATGTACAACACATCATGATACTTTCAAATTTGAAAAAATAAATAATCTAGCTTGGAGGTAGGTTGGACACGAGATGGGCCTTGTAAATTTTTTTTTAATGTACAACATATTATGGGTTTTCCAATTGGTAAAAAACAATATTATTCAAGAAATAAACTTACAGATTGAACATGTCATCTCTAGCATAGACAAGTGGTAGAGCTTTGTTTCCCTCCATGTTAAAGGGAGCCTAGGAGGAGCCTAGCTTGGACAAGTGGTTTTCCATGTACGAATGGAGCCTAGCTTGGACACATAGTGGACCTTGCTACTAAAGAGAATAGGATACACAAATGGTGGATCTTTTGGTATTGTATTTTCTCATGCCTAGTTTATACATATGGTACACCTTGCATCTCTAAAGGTTGGACAAATGGTGGCCCTTTGGATTTAACCACACATTATTTATGCAGCCTAGCTTGGACATGCGGTGAATCTTTGCCTCCCTCCATGTTTCAAGGTAGCCTCGATTGGACAAGTGGTTTTCCAAGTTCCAATGGAACCTAGCTTGGACACTTGGTGGAGCTTGCTTCTACCTTATATCTCAATAAAACTAGCTTGGACAAGTGGTGGAGCTTGGAACTAAAAACCCCCATTTACAACATACCATGGATTTTCCAAGTGGTGATAAATAATATTGTACCATGGAGATAGCTAGGACAAGTAGTGGGCCTCATATTAAAATTCTCCATGTACAAGCACATCGAGGGTTTCTGAATTTGTGAGAAACAATATCATTTATGGTTGTCCCTAGCTTCAACAAGTGGTGGAGTTCTAGCTTAGACGAGTGGTTTCCCATGTTGCAATGGTGCCTAGCTTGGATACATGGTGGAGCATTCTTCTATCCGATGTTCTAATAGAGTTAGCTTGGACACGTGGTTTCCCATGTTGCAATGTTGCCTAGCTTGGACACATGGTGGAGCTTTCTTATATCCCATGTTTCAATAAAGCTAGCTTGTACAAGTGGTGGATCTTGGAGAAGAACTCTCCATGTACAACTATTATGGGTTTTGCCAATAATGAGAAACAATATGGTAGCTTGGACAAGGAGCGAGCCTTGGAGGGATTTAATATTTACGTAATTACCACAAATTGTGTGTGATCACAAGTTCTTATTTACACCTTTACATAATCACACCTAACATGATCACAAAGAAGCCAGTTAAGAGCAACCTGGAAACCCACAAAAATCCCGTTGGGCTTTAAAGTTCTCCCTATGGGCCCACCGAGAAAACCAAGAAGCCCCACGAGGCTACAAAATAATATATATAGGGCCCCGATTGGGCCCACTGGGTGTTATTCTTTGAGCCATCTTTTGTGTGTGTGTGTGTGTGTGTGTGTGTGAGAGAGAGACAGAGAGAGAGAGAGAGAGAGAGAGAGAGAGAGAGAGAGAGAGAGAGAGAGAGAGAGAGAGAGTTTGCACGTACATCGAGAGAAGATACGGAGAGAGGGGGTCATGTGGGAGTGTGCTCTTCGTTGTAGTGTGTGGCAGTAATGGAGTACCTGACCACATGACCAGGGTATGTGTGTTGTGTGTGTGTGTGTGTGTGTATGCGTTGTGTAGTAGGATGCCTTTTGTCATATTGGGTGGCAATCATAAGGTACCTTACCACACAATGGGGGTGTGTGCGTAAGCTATTCTATGGCACAATGCTTACCACGGGGGCATCACCTTGGTGACGTGAGGAATATGGTGTCCTTGTGGTAAGTATTGGTCACTGTTTAGGTACTACATTGGTAACGCAACAATTCTAGTATCCTTATGGTGAGTCAACTTCCCTTCCCCTTCCCAAAAAAACATATAGGAATCGTTCAATAATGTGGCTATATGATGCTCGTATGCAAGCCATTATTTCTTCTTAGATTCGCGCGGCACTCGATCAATAACACGGCTAATCGAGTGTCGTTTGTTAGAAGCATCTGTTTTTGTATAAAATGTGTCGTTTAGGACGTTAACCCGATCATATGAACGCCATATAATTTGTATGTGCATGTGCTGTTCATTTTTTAAAGTATTAAGTATATATATGAAATACTTGGTGAGTAACGCGGCCGTGAAGAGTATTTCATATACAAATGCTTGAATTTTTTGATATTGTTGTTTTTATGTGTTGTTACAAAAATATATACTAGCTAATCATATTCAAAAGAATTCTTTATTCATCAATCATCATTTCTATTTTAAATGCTACATTTACATAAATTCTTTGTAAAAAAATATATGCACACAATTTGCATGTTAAATATTTATTTTTATCCTTTTAAAGAGCAAGACATTCTTTACAATTTCCTCGCCGGTTTGTATAGTTCCAATGTTTTAAATGAGCAAAAATCAAATTGGCAATATGTACATCACGATGTATGTATCTTCCAAGAGGCATTAGTTTTGAAGTGAATCATGATAAAGTGCAAATTATAAACTCAAGTATTTTGTTCTATCAAAAAAAATTGAATTGTTTTGGGTTTTTAACATGTTCTGCTAGATCTAGACAATTTTATTAAAACTGACTTATTTTTATTTCATTTTACACAAGTAAACATACCATTTTAAAGCCAAAATTATTATCAACCTAAATAAATATAATCTTGCACAATTTTTTGAAGTCTTTAAGTCAGTGTATGTTTTGTTTGAGCTAGTGTGAGAGTGCACGGTGAAAAATATAAGTTATAAATTCACAATATGGTGAAATGTTTCAAATTTTCAACATGTATTGTTTGAATTAAATGAAGTTCTTAAAAACTACTTGTTTTCTCTGCATTTTACACAAGTAAACATTGCATTTAAAAGTGAAATTTGTTTCCAATGTTTATCAATATACTCATGCACATTTCTTCAAGTCTTCAAGTCATGGTTATGGTTTGTTTGAACCAGTGTGAGAGTTTTAGTGCAGTGTGTAGCTATGAATTTGTATTTGATATGTTGTTTTTTATTGTCCAATGCTAAAATGATGCCAGATCAATAGAAAATTATTATGCCTGTCACTTGAAAAGAATGTATTTTGGAAATATCATCATGTGCATAGTCGCATACAGAAGATTAGTGAAAGCAACGTCTTCATTAAAGACTTCACTAGCACTATATGGGAGAACCCAGACCGTAAGCTGTGAGGTGAAGGCCAATATGAGTTGTTGATTCCAACAGGGACTCAAGAATTTGACCCCCACCACAAGATTAGGACAATGTTGGGCAATATGAAAGTTTGTTTCAAAGAATTAAAGGAAAATATTCCTCCTGCATACGATATGACAAAATTAGAGCTCTGTGACAAATTATGGAGGAACAGAAGGTCAAGATGAAGCGGGTGAAAGCTCGGGACCAATGTAAGGTTTCCAGTTTCTGAAACCTTAAAGGTTGTATAAAGCTTAATCAAACTGATATGATTATTGAAAAAGCAATGTAGAATTGTCCGCCCATGGCAAATATTGGTATTTTTGGAATCTTAAGCACAGCAAACCCCGGGTTAGAAATTTTCAGAATTGAATTCCGATAAAAACTGGCATAGTTATGACCCCTGGAAGTTTACATTGTGAATTGAGTAAAATAGGTAAAATTGAAGGGTTAGAGTAATCATTTAAGCATAGACTTTATTAAAGGTCTCCCAGATATTTACAAGATATTTACCAATTAAGCAAAAATAGGTCAAATTATAACAAAATTGACATTTTAAAAGCTGGAAGGTAATGGGAGGGTCATCACTGACCTGCCAGGGACTCATTTAGCAGTAGGGGTCGTTTTTTGACCTGTAGGGGGTTGCTTGAATTGCAAGCAACTGCCTTTTTCAGCCTGTGAGAGCTTAAGAGTGCCAGAAAACTATAAATAGGACCCCTATCTTCACATTTTACACAGACTCGGAGCCTTGCTACTCTAAGAGAAAACACTACGCAGAAATCATTAGAGATTAATCTCTAATTGATTAATCCTAACAGTAATTAGCCTAATCCTTCTTAATTAGCAAGGTTAGATTAAGATAAATTGTTAATAAATCAAAGATTAGGCCGATGCATACTCCTTAAACCTCTTTAAATAAATTAATCTCTGCTAATTATTATAATTAAGCTTAGTAATATTAAGCTGATTATTTATCCTATCATATTAAGACAGAAATTAGCCAAATTAACCATGAATTAATGGTTAAAATATTAATTAGGATTAGATTAAGTTGAATAATTTATCAGAGATGCATTAGACAGTTATTAATCTAGGAAAATTATCCTATCATTTTCTGAGAAGTTTTCCTAATTAATTAGGCATAATTACTCTGTTTTCTGAACAATTTCATTAGGGGAAATTAGTAAATAAATTTCAAATCCTATGATATAATTATCAGTGGTTAATTAGGTGTTCAAAAAACCGTGATAATTAGGAGAAGCTCAGAAAATTAATCTAGCTAGTTACGTTAGCTAAAATAGCCTATTTTTTGAGAAATTTAAATAGGGGAAATTAGTAAATGGAATTCAAATGATGTGATATAATTATCAGTGGTTAATTAGGTGTTCAAGAGCTCATGATAATTAGGAGAAGCTTAGAAAATTAATCTAGATAATTACTTTAGCTAAAATACCCTGTTTTTTTAGAAATATAAATAGGGGAAATTAGTAAATGGAATTCAATTACTTTGATATATTTATCAGTGGCTAATTGAGTGGTGAAGAACCCGTGATAATTAGGAGAAGCTTAGATAACTAATCTAACTAATTACTTAGGCAAAATTACTCTGTTTTTTGAGCTATTTAAATAGGGGAAATTAGTAAATTGATTTGAATTGCTATTATCTATTTATCAATGATTAACTGAGTGTTAAGAAACGCGTGATAATTAGGAGAAGCTCAGATAATCAATCTAGCTAATTAATTAGGCAGAATTACTCTGTTTTTTGAGCAATTTAAATAGGGGAAATTAGTAAATTGATTTTAATTGCTATGATATATTTATCAGTTGTTAATTGGGTGTTAAAGAATCCGTGATAATTAGGAGAAGCTCAGATAATCAATCTAGATAATTAATTAGGCATAATTAATCTGCTTTTTGAACAATTTAAATATGGGAAATTAGTAAATGAAATTCAAATGTTATGATATAATTATTAGTGGTTAAGTAGGTGTTTGAGAACTTGTGATAATTAGGAGAAGCTCAAAAAATTAATCTAGCTGAAATACCCTGTTTTTTGAACAATTTAAATAGATTTCAAATGCTATGATATAATTATCAGGGGTTATTTAGGTGTAAAGGAATCTATGATAATTAGGAGAAGCTCAGAAAATTAATCCATCTAATTTCTTTAGCAGAAATGCTCTGTTTTTTGAGAAATTTAAATAAGGAAAATTAGTAAATTGAATTCAATTACTTTGATATATTTATCAGTGGTTAATTAGGTGTTAAAGAACCGGTGATAATTAGGAGAAGCTCAGATAACTAATCTAGCTAATTACTTAGGCAGAATTACTCTGTGTTTTGAGAAATTTAAATGGGGGAAATTAGTAAATTGATTTCGATTATTGTGATATATTTATCAGTCGTTAATCAGGTATTAGAGAACACGTGATAATTAAGAGAAGCTCAAATAATGAATCTAGCTAATTAATTAGGCAGAATTACTCTGTGTTTTGAGAAATTTAAATAGGAGAAATTAGTAAATTGATTTCAATTGCTGTGATATATTTATTAGTAGTTAATTAGGTGTAAAAGAATCCGTGATAATTAGGAGAAGATCAGATAATTAATGTAGCTAATTAATTAGGCAAAATTACTCTGTTTTTTGAGCAATTTAAATAATGGAAATTAGTAAATAGATTCAAATTGAATTGAATTAATTTTTAGGAGGTTTATTAGATGTTAGATAACCTGTGATAATTTTTATAATCTCAGATAATTAGTTTAACTAATTATCTTAATGGAATTACGCTATTTTTAGGGGTAAACTAAAGAGCGAAATTAGTAAATCATGCTATATGAATACATCCTATTTATCAAACCTATATTATAGGGTAAAGAGGCCGTGATAACTATGTCACGGTTAGAAAAGTAGTATAGATATTTATCTAAGTAAAATTACTCAATTTTTAGCTAAAAACTAAAGAGGAAAATTAGTAAATCATGCTATATGATTACATCCTATTTATCAGAGATATATATTATAGAGTAAAAAGGCCGTGAAAATTATACCAAGGTTAGAAAAGTAGTATAGGTATTTATCTAAGTCAAATTACTCTATTTTTAGCTAAAAACTAAACAAGGAAATTAGTAAATCATGCTATATGATTACATCCTATTTATCAGAGCTATATTATAGGGTAAAGAGGCCATGATAATTATACCAAGGTTAGAAATGTAATATAGATATTTATCTAAGTCAAATTACACTATTTTTAGCTAAAAACTAAAGAAGGAAATTAGTAAATCATGTTATATGATTATATGCTATTTATCAGAGCTATATTATAGGGTAACAAGGCCGTGATAATTATGCCAAGGTTAGAAAAGTAGTATAAATATTTATTTAAATCAAATTACACCTTTTTTAGCTGAAAAATGAAGATGGAAATTATATAATTAAGTTAGAAAATAAAAAGATAATTATGAGAGGTCAAAAATTACCTTATCTACTTGTGGTAATTATACCATAGTCAATTGGTGAAGTTAGAAAATTATAATTGACCAAAAGTCCTATTTTTAGCGAATGATTAATTAAACTAAATAGACTTTGTGGTCAAAAGTTTTTAAGAAAATTATAGTAAGTATAAACCTATGATATCAAGTTGGGGAAATAAAATCCTTAAGAGAAATTAAATGCAATAAATATTAAGCTTGAAATAAGTAGATTATTAGCTTAAAAGTCGATGGAAAAATTAGGAAAAAGATATAGAAAATTATAAGAAAGATAGGAGAGCTTAGAAAACCCTTAGAGAAGCGGTGGAAAAAGTTATCATGCCTATATAGACAAATAAGAAATTACTAGGTCAAGAATTTATCAACTAAGACTATAAATTTAACCTTGGATGGGTTATGATTGAATACAAAGGATAAGTCCAGATTTTGAATTATTTACCTAATGATTAGACGTGCTTTTTATAAGGATAAGAAGTTATGTCACCAAAAAGAACACGAGCAAATCCTACATCTGATGATGAGGACATAGCTCCAAAACAAACTAGAGCGTCCCATGACGACGAAGCCGGGCCTAGTAGTAGGCCTACGGAGGAGAGCCTTCAGGTGCCAGCGCAACAACAGATGACCAATCAATCCCAGGTGGGTTTCCCATTATTCAATTATGTCTTTAATTAGTTTAAGTTCTTTTATAAGTTAGCATTGCATACGTAAGAAGGATAAACTGGCTGAAAACGAAAGGTAACTTCCAGAGTGCATTTGTTTATAACGTAGGAAAGAATTGTTTGGGTTAAAACTGGTTGAATTAGGAAAGATATGTTTGATCATCCTTAAGACAGCTTGTCTCAAGACACCTCCGACTCCTTGATATAAATTGATGATAATGATTGGCTTTTTAGCCGCGGTTAAGTCGGTTACCCCCATGAACGATGAGTTTCTACTCCAAGTCATGTCTTGATGTTTCTACATAAGTTAGGATACCGTTTTTATCCTAGGGGAGCCACCCGGTTGTATGGGCAACTGGTTTGGTATATGGGCACCCGGAACCTTGGGTGGGGGTTTATCCACTCCGGATTTGAATAAGGAATGGGTGCCGTTTTTCACCCTTAGGTGGTCTTGAGACAAGAAGAGTACTGGTCATGGTTATTATGGATAATGTTTTGATTGACAGTACCCTGTCTTAAGTTTAAAGATGTTTGTTTTCTAAAAGAATGCTTTCAATGCTATCTTTAATAATTGATTCAAGGAATTATTGTGACGGAAAGTTAAAAGAAACCATTATTTTAAATGTTTAAAACAATGTGATAGTAAGATAAATGAATCATGTGTGAGTGCGGGGTGGTAAGTGGGGATTGACTAAGGTTGTCAATCATGGACGGGTGGACCTGATTAGTCAGGTAACTATCCATCCCTGCGCACTAAAATGTTTAGAAAACTTCGTCACTTGGAGAGGAGTCCACCAACGGCTGTGCCCTCACATCTGTTAGAGGGAAAAAAGCGTTGGTTGAGGATACCTTAGCCCAATATATGGAAGTTATAGGGCCGAAAGACTTTTGGGATTGTTAGTATGTTATCCCATTTTCGCTGCGAGACAGGACTAGGTCTTCTTCTAAGGCTATAAACCCAAGCCATTGTCAATGGCAAAGGTTTATTCCTTGGATTTTTCTTGTCTAGAGACTCCGATTTTTATAAGGCCTAGAGACCTGTCAAGGATCCCATCCCGATCACGGTATAGGCGGGTTGGGGACCTTACAACCAAGATTCCTTACCGAAGAGATTGAAGATGGACCAAGATGTGCAAGCAGCTTGTGGGTGGCTGATCAAATGCCGACGGCATCGGCACAACCATGCGCACGGCATTGAGTGCCAAGTGTGGTCATCTAATTGCTATTCCCCACGAGGCCTTGGTAGAAGGTACAAGGGTTGGAGAAGGCTCTTTTGGTGTGTGCACATTATACACCATCAAAGGTATTTATTTCTTTCCAAATCACATTACATACATGGGAAAATGCTACAAGGGAGGGAGAGGAAAAATTTGATAGCTTCCAGACATAGCAAGGTATGCAAACATTTCACCTCTCCATTGTAAGATGCATTGGCTTTACCACCAAAGCTCCCTTGATCACAATATTTCCAAACTACAATGGGGGCACCTTGGGGGACATAATGTGCCACTTTCCATTCACCCATGGAGTGTTTAGCTGCCACATGCACAGGCTACAACACGGCTGGAGGTCATTGCCACCAGCAAATCAGCTTACTAGAGATAGAGGCAACATGGATCAAAGCAATGATTGAGCATATGTCAACAATCTGCCATGCCTTAATTGATGGTGTTACAGCTGCTCGCTCGACTGGTATCGTGCATAATGACCTGCACCCTTTCAACATAATATTGGACTTTACTCACGCAAATAAACCCCGCATTGGGAAATGATGCTTAAAGTGCCAGCTAAGCACGTTTCAAATAATTATCTGCATCGAAACGGACAGTTTGACCAGGCACAAAAAGCAGGGAAAGGAGAGATTGCAAAGCGACCATGGATTGCTCCAAAACTATATGATCCACGATGCACAAATGCATACACAAAATTGAGCAACATTTATGCATTAGATTATCTATTCGATATGTTGATAGATTTTTAAAGTGCAGCTAGGAAAGTTTATTTCCCAGAAGAATTATTTTACCACCCCGATCAAGATGTTATGAGAGCCATTCAGATAAAAGTGGACTACTGGTGGATGCAGTTAAGAGAGAGTAAAAATAGAAGAAATGCATCTACCGTTTTGATATTTTTCAAAGAAATGTAAAGAAAAACCCTAATCCTGTCCACAACGACCACTTGTTGAACTTACACCATCTTTTTACCTAGCCTAAACATTTTTGTGGTACATATTTTTCTTGTTGTTCATGGTATTTCATTTATATTTAAGTGTATTTTCTGGTTTGGGGTGGTTCATCTCATTGAGTCATGTCTTGTATTTCATTCGGATCAATTATCTTTAGGCATTTCAAATTTTTCTCATTGTCCATGGTATATTGAATATTTGTCTATTTGTCCATTGTAACTCTAAGATATTAAAATGGCCAATGAAAAACAAGTTTGTGGTACCCAATCTGTGCCTGATGATCAACAACAAGCGGCTATTAATGCATGAATCTCTAGCGCACGGTATGTCGGCACAACAAGCGATGCGCACTGCTTGACGACTTTCAAAATGGGCAAATCCAAACCACATGCAATGGAAAGAGATCAATAAAGAAGTGACCAAGGAAATGATCAAAACAATATGGCCATATGAGGACACAGAGATAAAGAAAGGACGGGGAAATTTATCAAAGTTCCTCCATGAAGCGATCAAAGAAAACACTGAGAGGATCTACTTGGAAGTTTATGGCCATCCACTGCACAATGTAGATTGTACATTATATTTTGCAAAAATTTTATATGTTCATTTTGTGCAACAGTGACCAATAGACTTTTTGTTCAAGGAGACAACTATTACCACACCCATGAAATCAGGGAGAGTTTTGTCACTTTCACTTGAGATGAGTTGGGACTGATAGTTGAAGGCACCGACATACAATCAAAGAGAGAGAAAGATATTTACACGACACAGTTGGCAGAGAAAGATGCAAAAATAACATGGCTTTCTATAGCCACCCAAAAATCCCAACCCTCACAGGTCCGGAAGGAGAAAAGTATTCACCTCCTAAGCCAAGATGTTCAAAATCTGATACAGTGAGTGAATCCTCCACCTGTACAAGGGACACACATCAGTCAGCTTGTCCTATATTCAAATTCGGTCCCCTTGTCTACTTCGGATGCATCTTCATCTTCCCAATGTCCAATTTGCTAGAAGAATTTTGATGGATGGGATGGATATTAAACATTGACATGTATTCATTATTATCACTTTGTCTGTATTTTTTGTTTAATGAAAAATAGTAGCCGATGTGCAATCTGTTCACAAGATATTCCACAAAGAATATATGTTATGTTTGGCATGGAAAATGAGTATAAATTCAAGCAAGCCCGCCAAGATATCCCTAGCATAGTTAGAAATCTATTTGGTGACCAAGATGCTGGTTCTGAGCATAACAATTGAGATCAACAAACTATGTTGGTGTCACCACAGGATCAGTAGAGTTAATATTTGGCTCTGACTGCTCTTGACTTACATCCATAAAACAAAGCTATGTATCTGCTGTCTCTTGCCACCTTTTTTGGCGAGCTCTTCTCTCAAACGCTTTGCAATCTTAGGTGCCTGAGGATGTTCACATTTCTTACAAATCTTTTTAATGCTACCAAGAAAATGGTCCCTAATACGTGGTGGACCACCTGATTTTGTTGTGAATTGGGGAAAATTTACCATTAGGAAGTGAGTGGGGTATAGGAGGGCGTCCTCTTTATTTGGCATTTTAAGGGAATGCTTAAAGCTTAAGCCAAGTTTGTTGACCAAGCCTAAAAGAGAGGGCAAAAAGGCCTATGTTGAGATTTTAAGAAAAGCCATTTTCATATTTTGAATTTGAAAATAGTCTATTTAGTAACGCAAAAGAGAGGTGGGTAAATGAATTTTAAAATGTCCTTTTAACACCCCTCTTCTCTCTCTAACATAAACAACACTCTCTCTCACTTGGAACTCATCAAAGGAGGAACTTTTTAGCCCCCTGCCAAAAAAGCAGATTTTCCACATTCTCTCTCTAAAATATGAACCAACTCTCTCTCTTTATTTCCCCCCTTTTCTTTCATGTCACTTCCTCTTCCAATCATTAAGGAACATTCTTGGATGCCTCTTTCTAAAAAAGTGCAGATCCTCCAAGGTTGTAGATCTGTCCTCTCTCCACTCTCTCTTCCTTTATTGTTGTTCTATCCCCTCCTCTCTCTCTCTCTCTCTCTCTCTCTCTCTCTCTCTCTCTCTCTCTCTCTCTCTCTCTCTCTCATTGCTTCTCCACTCCAGCTCCATCTGAGTGCAATAGAAAACATTAGGTGAAATTTGGACTCACAAAGGGGCTTTTTAAGCAGTTTGACTTTACCTCTCTCTACCAAAATGGGTGCATGGATAATTTTTTGCAAACAAACTCCAAAGTTGGCGGAGGTTTGACAGCTTGAATTTCCTCTTCAAGCTCTTTCTACTGATATAGCATGCCATGAGATTCTTTATATTTTAGAAGATTCTTTTTTTGATTCACTTAGATTGTGATAGAGTCGTCACATCATAGATGAATCAAAAAAAGAATCTTCTGAAGTATGAGGAATCTCATGGCGTACTATATATCAGTAGATAGATCTTGAAGAGGACATTCTAAATGTCAAATATCTACCAACTTTGGAGTTTGTTTGCAAAAATTTATCCATGCACCCGTTTTGGTAGAGAGAGGTAAAGTCAAACTCCTTAAAGGGCCCCTTTGTTGAGTCCAAATGTCACCTAATGCTCCATTACCTCTGTGTGCAACAACATTTCTCTCTCTACATTCATGATCAACAGTTGAAGTTCAATGGAGATTGAGCAGCACTCGCTCTCTTTCTTCCCTCCACAACATAATCCTTTTCTCCTATCTCTGAGTAACCTCCACTTTTTTCTCCATAGCCACCTTCAGCTGCTTGTAGCAGTCACCATTACACATTCTTACTAATTTGCTTGATTAACTAACACAAATGTCCTTCAATCCCCTACCACTGCAAGACATTACTAACAAGTCAAAATGATATTGATTAAACGTTGATTTAGATAAGGAGTACGCTACTGTGCGACTTGGCCACATCTAATCCCAATGCTAGAGACCAACTACAAAACCATGGATGCAAGGAAATCAGCTTATGGATTGATGGCTATATTTACCCTGGCGATCCAATGACCAATGCATCACCGCCTTTCCGTAATGTCATTGAGCTATTGTGTTTTATTGAAGATGGGAGAGACGGATTGTTTGGCTAATACTGGAGATTACATTCAGTTTTTGTCAATGATAGGGAAGCAAGAAAACATCTCTATGTTGCCTATTCATCATTGCAAGAGAAGTACGCAAAAGACATGCAGGAAGTCAAAGATGAAGCAACTAAATGATAAGATGTCAAAGCTTATCAGAAAGTCAAAGCTTCAAAATATGGATCAAGAGCGTCATCTAGACAATTATGTTCAACTATAACACACTGCACGTAATATGCACCGCGGAAAATCGGTCATCTCACACACATTCCATTGGGCTATCACGTTCGCAAGTGCAAGAGACATGCAATGTCTATGCTATCTTCAAGCAGCGGAGCTCAAAAGAAACGTATCCATCAAACTCGGTAGGAATACGATTGCAAGCTTCTAATTTCATACATTTTTTGTAGGTTGACGTTGTAATATTATTTCAATATGTAGGAACTTGGCTTGGACAATGATGGGAACCAATTCCTATTCTGAAATGACTGGACATAATCTGCTACAACATATCATCAAATCAAAGGATTTTGTGTAGCTATTGGATGTTCCATGTCATAATAATCAATATCTAATTCTCCTAAATGATTTTCTCATGTTAAACTGATCATTTAATATGGGGAAGTGCCAGGGGAGAAAAATCTAGAATATTGGTTAAGCTAGCAGACCAGCCACAATAGGGATCCAAAGGAGGGAAAATAGGGATCCAAAGGGGGGGCCATGTGCAATTCAGCCCATTAAGACTTCCAAAATGCTAAGGTTCCAAAATTCAAAGGTTGTTTCCAAAGGTCAACCTTAAGGGAATTGGATGCTTTGTGTGTGTACAAAAAAGTCTTTGCAATCCCTACTTGGGAGGGGGTGAGCCTTGCATGTAGGGGATGAGAGAGAAAGCCACACACACACACATAAGATCCCTTTACACAAAGGGAATGAGGGACACATGTCAGCTCCCTAGGCCAGATGCCCACAAGGTGTACCCAATTCCTATTGGATGGCCTTGGAGGTGGACCAATGAGAATTAGGCTAGAGTAAATCTAGTTTAATTAATTTAAAAACACTTAATACAAGAACCAATGAGAATTAAGTCCTCTAAAAGACTATTGGACAGTCTCCCAAGGGGTCCAATGAGCATTCAACAGCCCAAGGGCTTGCCTGATTCCTATTGGCCAAGAGGCAAAGGGGTCCAATGAGAGTTTAGTTGAATTATTAAATTACCTAAAGGGGGAAAGGGGGACACATGTCAGAAGGCTATCACTTATGCTACCTAATAGTCATTGGCTTGACCTGGGGAGGTCCAATGAGGGTAGAGCAAGAGCAAATAGCAAGAGGGCTCGCCCAAGAGAGAGAGGGGGCCGATTTTTGCAAGGCATTATCACACACACACTCACACAATCTCATGTGTGAAGAAAAGAAGACTATCTCTTCCCAAGCTTTAATGGAGAGATCATCACCTACTCCAAGCTTGTGAGATAGAAGCCTACATCGACACACTCTTGGCATGTGGATGCAAATCCAACCAAGAGCCAATCTTCAATGCATGCTCATCTCCTCTACCATGCTAATTACTAAGCTAATCTATGCTAATATGAGTGATTATGTGAGGAGATGTACATCTTTCTCGTAAGATACTCCTTCTTCCTCTCAATCTACTCTCATACCCTGCTAGCTCTCACCATCTTCTAAGGTGTGTGAGGTCTTGGGTCTGTTACGGCATTAGCCGCACATGCGGTCCTGCGGAGATTTGGACACTACGGATCAGGAGTCATGCAGTATGCGGCGGCCGTAGCGGCAGTTCTTCACGAGATATCATGGGACAGGAGTGTGTGCACCGTTCCCGATCTGCGCTGGAGCAGCGGTTGTATATGGAGGGTCATACCTATCTTTTGATGTAACTTAACCAATCTCTATGAGATTCATGGCATCTACTGTTGTAACTCTGCATTTGGAATATACATGAATGAAGCAAGAGGTGTTCTGTTCCTGTGTACTGTGTACTTCCTTCTCTTGTCATTCTATATGTTGATGTTCATATAATGTAGTTGCGGGTAATCATTCCCGTAATGCCTATTGCTCCTGTGTGGGCAATAGCCATTACATCTGGCGACCACGATGCGTGATGGACGGCCTGGGATGAATATGCATGCGCACTAGGTCACAGGGTCCGCCTGACTATGTGGTTCCAATTGTAGGAAGACGACGGAGGAGAGGCGGTTCATATGAATTTGTTTTTTCTTCACCCCGCAGATTGAGGAATCTGTATCTCCATCAGCAAGCCCGGTGTGTGGTAGGCGGTTGCGGCGAGCGAGACGTACTCCGCGTAGTGAGTCATGTCCTCCTACCGTACGTTCACCCTCACCCACACAGGTTGCTCCACCACCGTCTCCGGTAAGCAGTCCGGGAGTATCTCCGCCACTGTCTCCACCTCCTAGTGCTCGTCAGTTTTTCCCGGGAGGAGGAGGAACAGTTGGGCAAGGGGTGATGGCTCATCCTCAGATTAAGTATAGTCAGTTTCGAGGTCTTTCGAGTGAAGACCCTGATGCACACTTGCGCCAATTCAATAAATCTTATGGATTGAATCATCCTGGGGTGGTGATTCCTCTCTATCAACAATCAGTGTTTGAATCTACACTCTCACGGAAAGCTACGAAATGGTTGTTCGAATACCTTGATGATCATTTCTAGACATATGCCGACGGATCCATAGCGTTTCTACGAAGATTTCAAACGGAAAAGACAGTCCCTCAACATTTGGAGAAGCTTCGAACGCTCCGACAGAAGTCATTGCCAGTCGAGGATTACGCTGCAAAATTTTAGATGCTTTTGCAGAGGATACCTCAGGCACAAAGGCCGGTAGCCGAAGTGCTGATTGATTATTTTTTGCGGGGGCTCAATAAGGATCTCAAAACGGCTATGGAAACAGTGGATAAGGTAACTACTCCACTGGATAATGTAATCGCTAGGGCGGTAGTAGCAGGAGAGGATTTAGAGGATACGGAATCTCCAAAGAAGTCAAAGAAAAAAGACAAGAAGAAATCTCATCGCAAGTCGCAAGACAGTGGCAGTGATAGTTCGGAGTCGGAATCCGCAGTAACAGATTCCTCCGACTCAGGCAAGAGTGATTGGGGGAAAGAATCGGAAGAGACACCACGGAAAAACTCCCAGCGTCACGGGAAAGGTGTTTCATCCGGATCGTCGGAATCAGTTGCGTTGGCTAAAAGTCTGAAGGAACTATGGTGTACCCAATGTCGGAATCCGGGCCATGCTGCTCAGGAGTGCGCAATGAATCAGAAGTGGTGTGCGATTTGCACGACCAATACTCATAATACAGTGGAATGTTATTTCAATGGCCGGGGTCGTCAGAGTCGAGGGGACTCTTCTACCTGGCAACAACCACAGATAGGGTAGGGACAAGAGCCTGCTGTGGAGATGGCTCATGCTCATAAATCAGAGACACCTGTGCAAGGTCCAGCAGGAGGACGGGGTCAAGGGGGAGGACGAGGTCGCGGAAGAGGTGGCCAAGATCATAATCGCCCCAAGACATGCCTTTTCTGTTTGGGGGATGGACACTGGCGTCTTGAGTGTACTGAAGCTATGGAATACGATCGGAAAAAGCAGGAACGCACTACTGGGAAACAGCCTAGTGTGGCTATGGTTCAGATTGAAGGACTGGAGGAGTCTGATCCAGTGGTTTCATTAATCACGCGTTCGGGTAAAAATGTAGTTCCAACTCCCGATGTGAAAATTCCGGATTGGACGGTTCAAGAAGAAGTGCGGAAAAAGACTGTGTCTTGGTTGCCACAATCCGCACCATCAGTGAAGACAGCAGGACCATCAACATCGACTATGCCATCGACTGTGGGTCTGGAAATAGAGGAAGAAAAATCTGGAAATAAGAATGATATTAAAGAACAGGAGGATTGGAATTCAGTTTGTCAAGAGGTTCTCATGGCACCAATTCAAGTACCTCTGGGTTCATTGCTGAAATTGGTCCCGAATTTCCATAATGCATTGCTGCGACAAACGACCACTGAGCTGAGGGAAGTTTCCATTGGGAAAGTTGAAAGCGAGGAGGATGATTCAGTCCCGTTGCCGGCGAATAGGATCACGGATACCTGCATTCCGGAGCTTTCAGTTCGATACCATGGAACATACATTGACAAGGTGCTATTGGATGGTGGAGCGGGAGTAAACATTATCACCCAAGCAGCTTGTGAGCGTTTTGGTCTCAATGATTGGGAGCCTGCACCCTTTGTAGTCCGCATGGCAGATCAACGAAGAGTGCAACCAGTGGGTTTACTTCGGGGCATTGTTTTGGATGTGGCGGGCTTATCCTTTGCCGTTTCCTTAGTAGTCTTGAATATTGAAGATCATAATCAGGATTATCACATTATCTTGGGGAGACCTTGGTTATGACAAGCGAGGGTAAAGCATAATTGGGAAGCAAATATGGTTACAGTAAAGAGGGGTAGAAGAAAAGTGCGTGTGATGTTGGGAACATGCCGACAACCAGTTCAGGCAGCATGGCCGGTGATAGCAGAAACAATCAATATGGTGGAAGGATTAGAAGAGGATGAAGAGGAACAATTTCTCAAAGCTAATCCGGATTTGGTTTCTTTATATCTTGCGGATATTTCTCTAATTCCGAAAGGGAATTAGGTGGGGGTTTCAGGAACTCCAGCAGGAATAGGGGAGCAACAACAGGTGCTTCCAAGTCCTGAATCATTGGAGAACGTGATTCAGCAAGAACGAGCGTTTGAGGTGCAAATGGGAAAAATTACAAGGGTTAAAGAAGATGAATTAGAGAAGGTTTTTCTTGGGGAGCAAGCGGAGTCGCAGCCTATATACATTAATAAGCAACTGGAGGCAAGTTTTAGAGATGATTTGATCAAGTTACTGATCGAGTTTAAGGATGTTTTCGCATGGGAATATGCGGATATGCAGGGATTGGATCCTAAGTTTTATCAGCATACAATCAATCTGAAACCGGATGCGGTGCCAGTGAAGCAGCACTCATACAGGATGAATCCGAATGTGGCAAAGCAAGTTAAGATGGAAATTGATTGCCTATTGGATGTGGGTTTTATTACCCCTATTGATAATCCGGAGTGGATTTCTCCAATTGCGGTAGTATCAAAGAAAAATAAGCAAATCCGCATTTGTGTGGATTACCGAAAACTGAATGCAGCTACTATTCTAGATCGTTTTCCTCTTCCGTTTTTAGATTCCATTTTGGATGATGTAGCACGACATGAGATGTATACTTTTTTGGATGGATTTAGTGGATATAATCAAATCCGAATGGCATTGTGGGATAAGCCAAAAACAGCTTCTATTACCGCATGGGGTGTGTTTGCCTACACAGTGATGTGGTTTGGACCGTGGAATGCACCTTCCACTTTTCAAAGGGATATGTTTCAAATTTTTGGTCCTTATTTGACGGATTTTATGAGAATTTTTCTGGATGATCTCAGTGTTTTTGGAGCGAAATTGGAGCATTTGATGCAATTACGGTTATGCTTTATGAAATGCAGAGAGGTGAAATTCAGTTTGAATCCTTTAAAGTGTGAATTTGCTGTTCACAGTGGCAGGCTACTGGGGCATATCATTTCTAAAGATGGTATTTCTGTGGATCCGGATAAAATTGCCGCAATTATGGAAGCGCCTGCACCTTGGAACCAGAAAGAGTGCCAGATTTTCTTGGGACAAGCTCGTTGGCATGGGAGGCATTTGCATGTTTGCCGGGCATTTAGCAATCCCGATTACTCAGGCAACTTATGCTATAGATTTTGAATGGACACAAGAATGTGACTTGGCTTTTCGGAGATTAAAACTTTAGCTATCCAAAGCTCTGATTATGCTTGCACCGAATTGGGGTCAAGATTTTCATGTGTTTTTGGATGCTTCGGATCGTGCTATTGGCACTTTGCTGATGCAGGAACAAAGTCAAGGATGGTTCCGACCTTTCTATTATGCCAGTAGACAATTATCATCCGCAGAAAGAAATTATTCCGTAACCGAAAGGGAATGTTTAGGGATGATTTATTTAGTGAAGAAATTCCGGCACTATCTGTTGGGCCGACGTTTTTTCTTCCATGTGGACCATTAGGATCTTTTATACTTGGTAAGGCAACAGAATTTGATGGGAAGGTTGGCCAAATGGGTGCTTTTGCTGCAGGAATTCGACTTTGAGGTCATACATCGGCCAGGGCCCCAGCATGCGGTGGCTGACTACCTATCTAGGTTAGATTCCGGAGAGCCACCGACGGGTGTAGCTGATGAATTTTTGGACGCGTCTCTGTTTCTAACAGGAGTAGCTGCAGAGGATATCATAGTCCTGCAACAGGCAAGGGTCATTCCTAGCATCCCATGGACATGGTATGAGGAGATGTTTCATTTTCTTGACAGTGGCGAAATGCCTTCTTTCTTGTCCAGCCATCAGAGGAAACGTATGGCTATCAGAAGCAGGAATTCTGAGATTATTATGGGGAAGCTCTATTCTCGTATAGTGGCAGAGGTGTTACTCAGATGCGTGCTACTCCATACTTGTATTGCCGGAGGTCACTTTGCAACATTAATCACAGCTCGAAAGGTTCTCCAATCTGGATTATGGTGGCCCACATTGTTTCAGGATGCGAGAAATTATGTGCAACAGTGTGATGTGTGTCAGCGGTTGGGGCAACCTACCAAACGGTCCAGAATGCCTTTTCAGCCAATTCTGCCTTTGGAGCCTTTTCAAAAGTGGGGTTGGATTTTGTTGGTCCTTTTGAACCAGTGGCAGCTCACACAAGAAATAAGTATATCTTGACAGCCACAGATTACGCTACCAAATGGGTGGAGGCATGGCCTTTGAGAGATAACACTGCAGTTTCTGTGGCAGGATGCTTATATAAGGATATCTTTTCTAGATATGGCTGCCCTATTGAGCTGGTTAGTGACAGGGGAAGTCATTTTTTGAATAAGGTGATGGAGAGAATGCTACGGTTTTATTTTGTATTACACAGGAAATCTTCTCCATATTATCCTCAGGCGAATGGGCAAGCAGAATCAACTAATAAGCAATTGATTTGGATTTTAAAAAAGTTGGTGAATATGCATTGGACGGATTGGGATCTGAAACTTCCTTCCGCCTTATGGGCCTATCGGACAGCTTATAAAGTGGCAACAGGATTGACTCCTTTTAAGTTGGCATTTGGCATGGAGGCAATCACTCCGGTGGAGCATGTGATTCCGAGTATACGAATGTTGATTGCGGATTGGATTCTTTTGGAGGATTCTGTGATTTATCGATTGGATGTTTTGCAGGAACTGGATGAAGAGCGGCTGAATAGCTTTGCGGTGCTGCAGGATCTGCAGTCTAGGCGAAAAAAATGGCTGGATTGCCCGAAAGCACGGCAATTTGTTCGGGGATAGCTAGTCCTGGTCTTCAATTCCCGCCTCGGGAAGATGTCGGGGAAGCTTAAATTACAGTGGTCAGGACCATTTTGGATTTTTCAAGCGTGCGGGCCCATCTCTTTTTATTTGGCGGATTTTAGGGGGGAGGTTATTTATGTGCCAGTCAATGGTTTCAGACTTTGCCATTATGTTTCACCTACCACGATTCAGTGCCCCTTTGCTGTGGTACAAGAGCCGGAAGCCGCCCTAATCATGATTGGGGATTCTTTTGCATGCAATCTTGGAAAGCGAGAAAGGATCTATGATGGTTGCGACACCGTGGATCGCTCTATTTTGGGAACTCATTGTGGAAAGGTTACTACTACATGCAGACGATTCTTATCGTGTTTCTCTTGTTTCGTGTGTTGCGGGCTCTTAGTTCTCTACTCTCTGCTCCTTCATCTCATCGCCACCATGACAGCTTCTCTCCTGCAATGTATTCCTTTCACTCATGTACAGCAGCTAGCGCTTCGACGAGTGGACGCATGGTTGCAAGACTTGCGGCTGCATGTGTTTGCCAACCTGGATTGGCAAGGGATCCCAGTTCACCCATAGGCAGCAGGTTTGATTGAGCAACTCACTGCTGGCGATATGGTGGTGCTGAATAATCAGCAGATTCAGTTCACAGCAGAAAGGATTTCAAGGTGTTGCTGTTTGCCCAACGATGGCGTGGTGCGCGCCTCTCATGTGATCCATGCTGCAGATGTAGAACAAGAATTTGGTTTGAAGGTAAAAGGGGAGTATAAGCTGTCAGGGTTGTCATATGCAGCAACCAGGGATGCATATCGGTGGTTTCTCGAGGCGATTTGGCTGCAGGCCAAAACTTATACCATTTCGATTCGAGCAAGAAATGTTCTGCATTTGGTCAACTTTGGGCTAGTAGCTTGGGAAGCGGTGGTCAGAGAACGCCTGCTGGCGGAGTGCCAAAGAGTGATGGCACAGTTGAGGAGGAATACCCCAACCAATACAAAGGTTGGCCAACTGCTCACATTGATTTTTCCTTTAAGAGAAGTTTTTCCTCTCGCCCTGCGTCCTCTCTACCACTTTGAAGATGATCGCTTGGTGGTCCAAGGCACTAATGCTCCTCTGTCGCAAACACAAAGCTTGGCAGTGCCGGTTGAGAGGGAAACACAACAGCAGCATGTGGGCACTGGGGATTTTCCTCGTCCATCGACAGTAGTGGTATCCTCTGGAGCCCAAGAGATGGCCACTGCAGGTGCAGGATCAGCAAGCCGCAAGCGCGGCAGGGAGGAACAACAATTTTTGACACCACCTCCGACAACTGCATCTCTTCTTTCGGAGGATTCTGCGGTGGCTCGCTGGCGCCGCCGAATGCAGGAGAGAGTGGGCAGTGCTACTCTTGTGCGGATGAGCTCTCCGGTTTCTTTGCCAACGCAGTTTACTCCTCGAGCTGCCTGGCCGGAACAAATTGAGATAGATCCACATCTTCTGGATGAGGTCTATCGGGCACATACTACAGGTTTTCGAGGCTTTGGCTATATTGATATTTCCTCTTCACCAGAGCAGGGTGCAGAGAAACCACCGGAACCTTCCAACTGGAGGCGTTGAGTGCGGGTTCGCGCAATCCACCGTGAGTGCCAGATGTTACGGCATTAGCCGCACATGCGGTCCTGCCGAGATCTAGACACTGCGGATCAGGAGTCATGCGGTATGCGGCGGTCGTAGCGGCAGTTCTTCACGGGATATCATCGGACAGGAGTGTGTGCACCGTTCCCGATCTGCGTTGGAGCAGCGGTTGTGTATGGATGGGCATACCTGTCTTTTGATGTAACTTAACCAATCTCTATGATATTCATGGCATCTACAGTTGTAACTCTGCGTCTGGAATATACATGAATGAAGCAAGAGGTGTTCTGTGCCTGTGTACTGTGTACTTCCTTCTCTTGTCATTCTATATGTTGATGTTCATATAATGTAGTTGTGGTTAATCGTTCCCGTAATGCCTATTGCTCCTGTGTGGGCAATAGCCATTACAGAGTCTGAGACCGGGGATAATTAATGTTGTGTTTGCTAAGTGTTTTTCTTAGTGCATGAAGCTTTCATCTTCATTGCACTAGCTAGTCTTGAAGGAACACAAGTAATTGTATTGTACAATGTCTCTCTTGATGGGAGAAACCATAATACAAAGCCTTTTGGAGGGGGGACCGGCTCCATGAAAATCTGGTCCTCAACTGTTGTCAATAGCTTAATTTCTCTCTCTTTTGAAAGTATTGTTCATGCTCTCTAACTAGGTGTTATGCTTTTTGTTGCTCTCTCCACCCAAGCACTCTTGTAATTCTCATTAGGAATCTATTCTAATGAAATTCCCACTATGTTCATGCTAATTGCCGCTACACACAAGTTTTTAGGCCATTAAATGTTACATTGGTATCAGAGCACAAGGTTTCTCTTTTCTTGCTCAAGAAGGGAGGTCCTCAAGCTAGCTATAAATGGTTGGTATTATTAATTGCCTGTGAGTAAGTAGAATAGGGATTTTTCAGCCTTGCAGTGTGCCTGCCTTCGTGCAGTTAACGGGGCACCACCATTGAGAGCTATGGTCTTAATAGTGGAGTCCTACGGGGCTTGCCTACGGCTTAACCACTATTGAGCTAGTAGAAGCTTGACAGGAGCCGGTGCTATTTTGGTGTTGAACGACCCTCTCTTCTATTCCTTGCAATTAATGGTATTCGAGCCACGGGTACAGTAGCTTGAGTGCTTTTTCTAAAGGGGTAAAGAGGAGTAGCAACTAGGGCTTGAAGTGCCAAAGTACACCTAAAAATTTTACACCTAAAAGTTGTTAGAATGGCTGGCAATAGTAAAGAGAGTGAAATTAATGTTGATAACTTTGATTTTGCTAATGAGCAAGCTACTAATGATGCTCCGATGCTTGTTAAATATCTTGTTTCTAGGCTTCAACAAGCCATGGGCAATCCATATCTCCAAAGTGAAGTGCAACGGTAGCTCCGTGCTCACGGGATTCTCCAAGCTCATCACCATGACGAGAGAACACCTAGGAAGCCTCCTTGTGAGACTACCAAAAGAGGTCTCTCTCCGATTCGGGAAGAAGAAGAGAATCCATATGAAGGGCTCAAGAATTTACTTCTTGATGATGCATCTCCTTCCCAAAGGAGAACTCAAGAGCCTCCACCGAAGGAACGAGAAAGAAGCAAGTCTCCCACCACCTCGGCGGAGATGGCTCCACGAAAACGGCGGGCTAAACGCTCTCCATCACCACCAAAGCGGAGAAGACCATCACACTCTTCTCCACGCCATAATTCAAAGAGGGATGATAAAAAGCAAGAGAAGAAAAAGGCGAGAAAGAGGACACCCTCTTCTCCATCTTCTTCATCCTCTTCCTCTTATGAAAGTGATGGTCAAGATGACGAAGATCAAGACAAGAAAAAGGAAAGAAGAGGTCACCCTCTTCTCCACCTTCTTCAAATTCTTCACCTTCTGAAGAAAGTGATGGTGCAACCTTTGAACCATCAAAAAGAAGAGGCCATAGGAAATCCTATGACGCATGGAAGAGGTCATCCAAGCTGAAGAAGTTCAAAGAGGGAGGGAAGAGCATCTGTTTCCTTACCTATGATGGCACCTTTGGTGCTACGGACAAAGTCTTGGACTTTATCCAACAGTTCGATGCGGCGTTTGGATATGAGGGCTTCACGGAGTCCTCTAAGCTACACCATGTAGCTATGCACTTTCAAAAGTCCACCAAGCAATGGTGGTCTAGCCTACGAGCCAATGGTGAAGCTCCACGAACATGGAAAGCTTTAAGAGCTTCCATTATGAAGCAGTTTTTGGCCACCGATGCCAAAGACAAAGTACTCACCGAATGGCGAAGCTTAAAGCTCTCTCCCTATGAATCCATGCACAAATATGTAGACAAGTTTTGGGACCTACAACTCAAAGCCAGTGTCTTCAAAAGTTGGATTTTGGAGAGCAAAAGCAACAATTTTGTGTGGGCTTAACCGAAGAAATGGCGGAGTATGTCAACTCCCAAAGGCCACGTACCATATCGGCGGTAATACACCATACTATGGTGGCCTCTCGAATCAATTTCCAAACGGGGGCTGAAAGAAATAATAAGCCCATGGAAAACAAGTGTTCCAAAGACCCTAAGGGTAAGGACAATGTCCAAAAGTCTCCTAAAGGAAACTCCAACAAAGCTAAAGAGAAGAGAGTTTACAAAGGTAAGAACAAACTCTCTCCTGAAGAGCTTGAGAGTTATTGCAAGGATAACCGTGTTTCAAGTGCGGCGAACAAGGGCATACGTACCGCGCTTATCCCCAAAAGAACAACTGCCAAGATCCTCCTAGAGCTTCCTTGCTTGAAATCCAAGAGGAGGAGACTCACCAAACTCACCACAAATGATCTCCTCTATGCCATGCTTGGGGAAAGGTAAGAGAACATGATGCTTTTATTCTCTTTGACCCTGGTTCTACTCACAATTTTATATCTATAGAGTTGGCCACCAAGCTAGGCATACAAGACTATGAGATGGGAGATGTCCTACCCGCAGACAGTGCTTTCAAGGGGCAAGAAGCTTCAGTCACTCCCTTAATCGGGAAATTGAGGCTTCATGTCCAAAGCTATGTGGACAAAGAGGACTTCTTTATCTCTCCTCTCAAGCATGAGGATGTAATCCTAAGGGCACCATGGTTTGATCACCTGGCTGCCAATGTTAAATTCCGTGAAAGAAAAATCTACTTTAGGTTCAGGAAAAAAGATATGTACATAGCTGCTAAGCAAATGGGTAGCACCATACCCATTGTACATACACCAGCTTTCAACAAGTCAATAAAGAGCTCTATTTCGGTGTACATGATTTTTTGTTAAAGAATCTCAAAATGAACCTAATGCTTTAGCAAAAGAAAATAAAAGCAACCAAAAGGAATTAGAGTTATCCAATTTTCTCAAGCGGTTTCAAGATTTTTTTATTGACGACATCCCTTGTGAGCTACCTCCTAAACGAGGTAATGATGACCATGCAATTGAACTTCTTCCAAGAAGTTCACCGCCCAATAAACCTCCTTACAGAGTTTCTCAAGCTCAACAAGAGGAGATTATGCGGCAAGTGCATGAGTTAGTTGAGAAGGGTATGGTTAGGCCAAGCTCATCTAGTTTGCTCACCTGTGCTATTAGTGCAAAATAAAGACGGCACATATCGTATGTGTGTCGACTATAGAGCACTAAATAGAATCACTATCAAAAAAAGGTTTCCCGTTCCACGGGTAGAAGACCTATTTGATAAGCTACAAGGATCGACCTACTTCAATAGGATTGACTTTAAAAGTGGCTATCATCAAATAAGGATAGTTGATCAAGACATTGTAAAGACCGCCTTTCGCACCACATTTGGTCTTTATGAGTACATTGTCATGCCTTTTGGCTTGACCAATGTACCAGCCACATTCAACCGCTTGATGGAGAAGCTGTTCAGGCCTCATCGAACCTTCACTAGAGTGTTCTTTGATGATATTATCATCTACTCTAATTCATTAGACGAACACAGGCAACACCTCCAGGTAATATTTCCAGTTTTGAGAGAGAATAAACTTTATGTTAATCAAAAGAAAAGTGAATTTTTCTTGCAAGAGATTCAGTATTTAGGTCACATTATCTCTCAAGATGGCATCCAAATGGATCCATCAAAGTTAGAGGTAATAAAAGGATGGCCTAAACCAAGGAATCTTCATGAACTAAGAAGCTTTATAGGTATGTGTGCATACTATAGACGCTTCATAGAAAAGTTCTCACAAATTGCGGGACCATTATATGACCTAACAAAGCAAATCGTTAGGTATACATGGTCTGATAAGGAGAACAATGCTTTCAAAAATCTTAAAGAAAAGCTTATCTCTCAACCTGTGCTTACACTACCGAATCTCTCAAAACCATTTGAGGTCCAATGTGATGCTTGTGGTGATTGCCTTGGAGCTGTTTTTCTCCAAGAAGGGCATGCCATAGGCTATGAGAGTCGAAGGCTCGACCCTATTGAGCAAGCTCTAGGCATATATGAAAAGAAACTCCTTGTAGTTCTACATGCCTTAGACTCATGGAAGCACTATTTATTGGGGACTCCTTTCATTCTGCGAACGGATCACCAAAGTCTTAAGTACTTCATGACGCAGACCAAGCTCTCCGACAAACAAATGAGGTGGGAAAATTTCCTTTCGTAATTTCATTTTCATATTGCTCACATTGTTGGAAAGCATAATCAAGTAGCTGGTGCACTCTCAAGACGGCCGAGAGTGAATGCGGTTTCCATAGCAACTCACAATGATCTATCTTCAATGATAGATGAGTATGCTATTGATCCCGATTTTAGAGATGTGATTTCAGCCCTTGCATTAGGGAATAAAGAAGAACCATTTACTTTACAAGATGGTTATCTTCTCTACGGCAATAGACTATGTGTTACTAACGCACTACGTGAGAAAGTAATGTATGAATCTCATGCTCCACCTTATGCGGGGCATAGAGGGATTCAGTCTACCTTAAAGGGAATTGAAACATATTTCTATTGGCCTACCATGAAAGTGAACATACAAGAGTATGTTTCTAAATGTGTGGTATGCCAAAAGACAAAATTTGATAGAGGGAAGCAACTTGGATTGCTTCAACCTTTGCCAATCCCTAATTCACCATGGGAGAGCATATCCATGGATTTTATCTTTGGATTGCCTAAGTCTATCCATGGGAATACGGGAATATGGACGATAGTAGACAGGTTCAATAAGCAAGCTCATTTTATACCTGTCAAAAAGACTATCAAAGCCCATCAAAGGGAAACCCTCTTCATTTCACAAATTTTCAAGTACCATGGCTTGCCAATGTCCATAGTGTCGGATAGAGATCCTAGAATGACCAGTAATTTCTGGAAGGGTCTCTTTGAGAATTTAGGGACAAGGCTAAACTTCTCTTCGGCCTATCATCCACAAACGGATGGCAAAAGTGAAATAGCTAACCTAACCATTCTCGATCTACTAAAAGCCTATGTAACGGAAGTAGATCAAAGATCCCAATGGGAGAAGTACTTACCCTTAGTGGAGTATGCTTACAATAACACTGTACATACTTCCATGGGAAAAGCACCTTTCGAGGTAATTGAGGGGAGATCAAAAAGTCCCTTGCTATTTAAGGTACATGTGAAGATCTTCGCTGCAGATGAGTATAGCCAAGACCTACAAGAATCTTTTGAAAAGATTAAGGATGCTATCGCTATCTCACAGCAAAGGCAAAAGGCTGCGCTGCTGACAAGCAGAGAAGAGCCCAAAATGATTGGGTCTTATTAAAGTTTCCCAAGGCTTGATTAAGGCACAAGACGGGCAAGAATCCTACGGGACACCAAAAGAACTATGGTAAACTAGCAAAAAGGTACTATGGTCCCTTCCAGATTCTTAGGCCAATCAATGAGATGGCCTATCAACTCAAGTTGCCCAATCATTGGCTCATACACAATGCTTTCCATGTGAGCCTATTAAAACCTTACAAAGGAGAGCCACCTCAAGAACCAACTATTGAAGACCCACCGGAGATCTAGGACCAAGAGGAGGTGCTCCATCCCGAGTCCATTCTCCGACATGAAGACAAGGTACTAAGAGGCGGTAAGACATCCAACGATATCTTATTAAGTTTAAGAATTATCCTTTTGAAGATGCTAGATGGATGCAAGGCATACAATTAAAGGATAACCTAAACCTTGTCAATGCTTACAATGCTTCCCAAGAGTAAGCAAATGTACAAAAAGTTAAAAATGAACAAAGTTTTTGTCTTATAAGATCTCTTTTTCTTTATTGTGCACAAAAAAATGAAGTAGTATGCATGCTTAGATCAAGTTGTCGAGACGACGTCTCCCAAACACCAAGTACAGCTTGTCACTCTACTATGGAAGATTGATAGGACTAATGTGCAGACATGCTTGCGGCAGCCTCAGGCTCTCAAGCGCGAAATGGACTAGTCATCCATTGTGGAATGATGTCGTAGGGTAACATAGGGATCCTCTACCCGCTAAGAAAAGGACTCATGAATATGCTTTATCTTCTCTACACCATAGTCGAGGACGACTATGATTTAAAGAGAGAGGTAATGTCATAATAATCAATATCTAATTCTCCTAAATGATTTTCTCATGTTAAACTGACATTTAATATGGGGAAGTGCCAGGGGAGAAAAAGCTAGAATATTGGTTAAGCTAGCAGACCGGCCACCGTAGGGATCCAAAGGAGGAAAAATAGGGATCTAAAGGGGGGGCCATCTTCAAAAGAGCCATGTGCAACAGTGGGCTAAAAAGACCCTACGGTTCAGTCCATTAAGACTTCTAAAATGCTAAGGTTCCAAAATTCAAAGGTTGTCTCCAAAGGTCAACCTTAAGGGAATTGGATGCTTTGTGTGTGTTCAAAGAAGTCTTTGCAATCCCTACTTGGGAGGGGGCGATCCTTGCATGTAGGGGATGAGAGAGAAAGCCACACACACACACACACAAGCTCCCTTTACACAAAGGGAATGAGGGACACATGTCAGCCCCTAGGCCAGATGCCCACAAGGTGTACCCAATTCCTCTTGGATGGCCTTGAAGGTGGACCAATGAGAATTAGGCTAGAGTAAATAGAACCAATGAGAATTAAGTCCTCTAGAAGACTATTGGACAATCTCCCAAGGGGTCCAATGAGCATTCAACAGCCCAATGGCTTGCCTGATTCCTATTGGCCAAGAGGCAAAGGGGTCCAATGAGAGTTTAGTTGAATTATTAAATTACCTAAAGCTCTCACAAAAGGGGAAAGGGGGACACATGTCAGAAGGCTATCACTTATGCTTCTTAATAGTCATTGGCTTGACCTGGGGAGGTCCAATGAGGGTAGAGCAAGAGAAAATAGCAAGAGGGCTCTCCCAAGAGAGAGAGGGGGCTGATTTTGCAAGGCATTATCACACACACATTCACACAATCATGTGTGAAGAAAAGAATAATATCTCTTCCCAAGCTTTAATGGAGAGCTCATCACCTACTCCAAGCTTGTGAGATAGAAGCCTACATCGACACACTCTTGGCATGTGGATGCAAATCCAACCAAGATCCAAGCTTCAATGCATGCTCATCTCCTCTACCATGCTAATTACTAAGCTAATCTATGCTAATATGAGTGATTATGTGAGGAGATGTACATCTTTCTCGTAAGATACTCCTTCTTCCTCTCAATCTACTCTCATACCCCGCTAGCTCTCAGCATCTTCGAAGGTGTGTGAGGTCTTGGGTCTGAGACCGGGGATAATTAATGTTGTGTTTGCTAAGTGTTTTTCTTAGTGCATGAAGCTTTCATCTTCATTGCACTAGCTAGTCTTGAAGGAACACAAGTAATTGTATTGTACAATGTCTCTCTTGATGGGAGAAACCATAATACAAAGCCTTTTGGAGGGGGGACCGGCTTCATGCAAATCCGGTCCTCAAATGTTGTCAATAGCTTAATTTCTCTCTCTTTTGAAAGTATTGTTCATGCTATCTAACTAGGTGTTATGGCTTCTGTTTCTCTCTCCACCCAAGCACTCTTGTAATTCTCATTAGGAATCTATTCTAATTAAATGCCCACTATGTTCATGCTAATTGCCGCTACACACAAGTTTTTAGGCCATTAAATGTTACATTCCATGCAATGCTGGCATTGCTAAAGTTTTGCATCAGAAGTATTTTAGTGAGCTAAAGAGAATTGTTTCACCTTAGGAGATGATGGAGGTGTGTGACACTGCATGAATAAGTTTCAAGGCCTACGAAGCTTTGTATAGATTTGTCACACTAGGTCACAGAGCAAAAGGTTTTTTGAGGTTGCTGCCAACGCCTTAGAGTGTTAGCGTTGTGAAAATGTGTGCCAATAATGATGTTGCAAGCTTGTTGGGTGGATTTCAATATGTGGAGGATTCCCTACCATTAGAAGTCAACAAATACTTTCATAACAACGATTTCAATAATGTCTATGTTGACTTGTTGCAGCTCCAAGAGTCAATGATCAGATTTTATGGGTTGACATAGGAAGAGTGTGATGGAAAACTTATATTTGTGATAAATCTTGATGAATTCCAGATTGTCAAAGATCAACGGCTCGAAAGGGTAAGTGTCATGCATATGAAAAAAGCCTTGGTGGGCATCGATGTTGAGCTAAATGCTAGCGAGAAGGGAAACGTCTGTTTAGGTGTTCAATCCGAGAAGAATATTTGGTGGCTGGCAGATTTTCATCTCCCACATGAGACACATGAGTCCCTCGAATGGTATTTTAATCACACCCCAATCGTTGACGTCATTCGGCAACAACAAGAAGGACAACAATTGCAAGTTTCAGGTCTGGGTACGTTGTTCCAAGTGGAGTGGCATTTTGTAGGAGACTTGAAAACTCTCAAGTGTATGTTAGGATGCAAGCAAGGTGGAATGAACCTCTTTCCATGCATTTACTGCTGCCATAGTAAAGTCTCATTATTAGGAACGAAGGGAGAGGGTAAGGGTAAAGGTGGAAAAGCTGCAATCAACTTTGCAAAAGGTAAGGGTAAGGGTAAGGGTGGCAAAGCTGCAGTTAATTTTGCAAAAGGTGTGACTACTATACAAACAGTGGGTAAAGCACTACAACAATGGTTTCAACATATCCTCAATTGTAACCAGAGTGTACCCCCTAATCGAGACATGGACGATCCAAATTAGGATCCTATTCTATCGATTCCTCTAATAAATGTGCATGTGTGCACTCTTCATGCCCGTCTACAAATTCTTGACAAGTTGCTTATGCTCCATATTAGTTATGCTTAGAATATGGAGCCTGCAGAAAGAAAGGAAGAGTGTATCAAAGAACTCAAATCTATTCTATCAAGCGTTTGTCTGCATGAGGGTGCACTAGAGTTATCAAAGGACAAGAAGGCATCTAAAAGTACACAAGATTGTCCTAATAAAATATATATGGGTGGTAGTAAAGCTAGGCATATGCTTTCAAACTATTCTGACTCCAAAAGTCCCAATGAGTTTGGCAATTGTGGAAAAAGGTGTATGACATTACCACCTATAGACGTAATGAAGCAGCCCTAGGAATTAAGCGTGCTCGTGTGTGGCAGTCTGTAGATGATATTTTTCATTTGCTTGAAGAAAAATCTAACTTCTGCTAAGATATCCACCTTAAAGTTTATAACCAATAGTTTCACAGTGCAAATGGTGGATTCCTAGGGGGAGATGCACATAACACATTACATGGTGGGTTGAACACTTTGTCTTTGCAGTAAAAAAACATCAGTGTTTAAACCAACCTTTTATATTTTTGCAGCACATTCTTTTCGCTCATACCTTATTTTTTCTCGATACATACAGTTCATTGGGCATCTAGAGTAACCAAGGAATGCAGTGCTCACACTATCAAACAAAAGCAGTGCATTTTAAAAATACAAGGCATGGAGGTGGGAGGAAAAAGAGCAATGTCCTCCACAAAATGTTCAATTGGTTCTACAGAGATTTAGCAAGGAGAGAAAGGAAGAATATTAGAGTTCAGAGAATCTTGAAATGCAGAATAGAGAAAGTTGTTAGCATGAGGTGATCACAATCATATTATGCTTTTAGTGCAAAAGATTGATTCCGATGGTGGTTGGCGACAAGGCGATGAGAGGTTGGGTAGAAAACCAATAAATTTCTGACACTAACCATTTCCATATTAAGCATACATTGTAATGCCACGTGATTTGTTGACGCCTCAATCAGTGGTTCCTTGTAACAAATTTTGACTATTGAGTTTTAATGGTATTATTGAGTTTTTAAGTTTTTTTTTAAAAGTTAGTACTTTATAAGTCAAAACTCACAACTTGAAGTTCATTTCTTGTTTGCATATTCTAGAAGATCCACTCGAGTACAAATGCACACTCACTCACATCTTGCACCACATGGACGATTCACACGAGCAGACTAGCACTACACACAGCAATACCACCACAGCCACTCACACCGTAGAAAATCCACAGCCCGAACCCCGTGCAAAATATATGGCTTCAAATCCACATCCCCAACCACAAGTGGATAACCCAGCACCGTAGCCCACTCCAAACACCCAAGAGCCTCCCCAACCATCAAAACTAGATAATCTAAGCAACATGGGACATATTTTTGGGGATCTCAATGATATAACCCATGCCAATCGAACACCTCTGCCAGATCCCGCACCAATTTTAACTCTTCACAAAGAAAGGCAAGAAACTAGAGAAACAAAAGAAGAATACCAAGGTCCGCTTGAAAATTCGACACCCTCGCCTACTATCACGACCACTGGTGCTCAGGCCACCCCAAATACTATGCCGCAAAAGTTTCCATCCCGAATGAAAGAAAGAGTAATCAAGGTTATACCAGGCGACCCGGTTTCTAAAGCACGAGATGCCAAGAGGAGGAAAAGGCAAAGGGAGAATGAAAAGAAAGAGACGGTTTTGAGAAGGAAGCGCTGAGATTACAAGATGAGCACAGAAGACAGAGAGAGAAAGAGCAAAGGTAGAGAGTTGAGGCCAAGAAAGCTCATTTGGCAAACTTACAACTAGGAGCAGAGGTAGAGAGAAAGGCGGCACAAGATAGAGCTCAAGACACCCAACAAGCAAAGGCTAAGAGTTCAAGGCCTTCAAAAATCCCTTAGAGAGCCAAGCAATGTGCAAAGAGAAAAAGGGACAAGGTGACACTTGAAGAGCAACAAACCCAAGAGGAGAGGAGGAAAAAATATAAAGATGATCCTTCACAATGGGCCAGGCAGACGGCTCCTCCACCACCACCAACAACACAAAAAAAGTGGAGGTGAAGGCCAGGCACAATGGCTCTGCGTGTGATAAAAAAATATCAAAAGAGCACTGAGCCAATCATACACAAAGCGGCCTTCTCTTGGATGGTGAGAGAGATGATAGATGAATATAGTGACTCCATTACAAGAATACAACATGCAGCTCTACTGGCCCTACAGAATATCGTTGAAGATATTTTGGTGCAGCTTTTTCAGGATTGCATCTCTTGTATGGTGCATGCAAAGTGTGTAGCATTAAAAAATATAGATTTAGCCTTAGCAATCAATTTAGCAAATGAAGGATTCCTTCGTAAGATGTAGTTTATCCCATGTACTCTCTCTTCATGAGATTTGTAATCTTTCTCTATAATATCAAAAGGCGTATTTCTACCATTCCGTGCAAATGTTCAATTTTAATTTGTATATTGTTTTTTATAAGTATTTATATTGCTGGATATGTTAAATTTAAGTTGACCACGATGGCTCTCCGCTCGTCTGACGTTGCACACACATGCACAGAACCTCGAACATGCAGCCACCGGGCGGCGCCTCTTGATGGTTTTTTTGCAAAACGGGGAGAACGAGGGGGCGTGAATATTTGCCTCCCTCCATGTTTCAAGGTAGCCTCAATTGGACAAGTGGTTTTCCAAGTTTCAATGCAACCTAGCTTGGACCCGCCGGCGGGGTTGGACGGGGCAAAAAAACCCCATGTGCGCCACGACACATAGGGAGAAATTATAATAGCCGTGGCGCTGTACGCCCCCCCATTCGCCCCCCCATTCGAAAAATAATCACTGAGATGCGCCCCCCAGCCGTCCTTTGGTTGGATATTCGAGGTTCTGTGCATATGTGTGCATCGCTCGTAGAAATAAAAATTATTGAACAATATGAATAAAAAAACAAGTACTCAATGGACACAAAAATCATTGACAAAAACAATTATTCTTTATTGATTTAGATATTACATCATGGTCGATTAACTTTTCTACAAATTACATATGTGGGTATGGGGTGAATGGCTGACTTGACACTGAGGGATTTTTCAATTTCCTTTGGGTTTGTCAACCCTTGACCTAGGATCAAGGCGTAGTGGGAGAGGACCGAGCATGGGTGCTTGCCTGTAAAGGCATACAATGCTACCTCTCAGTCCATCAATATACATTTGTGAGAGTTTAGGGTTAGAGAATCTTCACCGAGTATGCCGCTTGATGCTTTACACTTTAGCTCTGCAGAACCATTCGTCCAGAACTCTCTGTGAGCGATTCTAAGAATCAATGGCTCCAAGTGGCTCAATGTTAGCAGCAAGCAAACACAGAAACTATTTTTTTAAGTTCTCAGTGTAAAAACACTTATTATTTTGATAAATAAAAAATATTGTAACTCCAAATTTTTAAATATTGATGAGCCGGGGCTACAAGCTTCCAGATTGTATCAACCTTTCATTACCCATCTTTGGTAGGACTCCCAGATTATTAGTTTTGACCACAAAAAACCTTGGCTAAGGTATAAAGCCAATTTTTGTAAGTTATTATTAAGTTTTTGGATAATGAAATACACAGTGTGTGTGAGCTAACGGTGCTCACCTCTCTCTTGCCGCGCTTCCTACTCCCTCTCCGGTTGTCACATTGCAATCGCGTTTGTTGCATTGCAACCGCAAGTAAGAGCTCTACGCATTGACGTAAACACATCACAATATTTTGTAGATTTTGGCATCACCGACCCGCGGGATAATTTCATCATAAGTAGGAATTTACACTTCACAATCAAAAACTAAGCATAGGCAGTGTATTGGGGCATCGTTGCTAAGCATTTAGATGCATTCTAGGTCAAAAACGACTGCTGTTGTTAATAATCATGATTTTGGCACTTGACCTAAAGTAGGATATGAGACCATAATCATGTGTGCTTAGGCCTTATAAACTTGTCCTAGAATTTTCATTACGTTTGGATGTCATTTGATGATGTAACGGATGTGATTTGTTTGTCGATGAGCGATTGGCTTTTGGTGATTTCAATCACTTGAGTGTAGCTTGAGTTAGATGCAAGTTGTTAGTTTTTCTGAGAGATTGACAACCTCTTGTAGACTCTATGCACTAGGAAAGTCAACTTTATCCCATGGATTGACAATTTAATCGTGGTTCTTGCTAAAACTGCAATAAGATAGGATGGTGAGGTTAGACACGCATCCCACATTTGGCACCGCTGCCGGGGATCAAAGAGACTTAAACTAGGAAAAAACACGAGCGTCTTGTGAAGTTATCATTTAACTTTCTGTAGGATCTTCTAGAGTCAAAAACTTTCTTTTAGAAACCGCATAGCTTAAGATTGTCATCTTTTGCTGTGTAGAGGTATCTTGGAAGTAATCGTGGACTTATCGAGTGCCTTTAGGACTTTAGGACTGTAGGATTAGAGTAAGATTTTGAGAATGATTGATAGACAAGACAAGTCGTAAGATCAATGCTCATGAGACCATAAAAGACAAGAAAACGAGTGTTTGTGGACACTTTCCACAACTCCATTGCATGAGAATCTAGGAGTAGGGTAAGTAGGATCCGAGGTGGATTTCAAACATTACTCTCTCTGAAAGAATCAAGTGTGGAATTGTTATTTGAAGTGCAATATTTCAAGTCTACGGCTAGAAATAGCACGAAAAGACTTCAAACCACTCAACCCGATTGGGGAGTAAGCTTAAAAGTTGTATAAACTAGTGGGTAAGCTCAAGGACACTTTGAAGTAAAAATTTCAAGAGTTGGCCAAAACTCATATTATTTACTTTTGCTTGACATTTTAGGCCAAATTAAGTGTTGAATTGATTCATAGACTTAAAATAACTCATAAAAGGAGTGTCCTTGAAAAAACTATAAAAATTGGTTCATTTCAAGCCTAAAGCTAATAATTGTGATTATTAACTTTCAGCTCTGATTTGACCAAGGTTCATACCATTGACTCATTGCATGTATACAAACAACTTTTGTAAAGGCACAAAAGATTTGGATCACCAGGCTGGTAAAAAATTGGGTAAAAACTAAAGTTTGTATTGACTTTCTGAATCTTGAGTGTAAATTGAAAAGAAATTTATCCAAACTTGATGAAATTTGATTTATAGGCTTATATTGATGTGATAAACATGTGTATATGCTCAGTTGACCAAGAAGATGCAAAATGTTGCCAGTAGTAAATAATCGCGATTATTTATATGTGTCCCATTTTTCAACTTTTTTGACCAAGTTGGCATACCACTAGCTTAACCATGTTGTAATAAGCCCACAAACCAAATTTGGTAAGATTTGGATCATTGGGTTGAAAATTGTGACCAAATTTGCGGACAAAAAATTGATGAACATTTGATCAAAACTTGTCCAAACTTGATGAAACTTGGCTAGAGACCTTAACTTGAGGTGCTTAACATATCTGTGTCAAGGTTGGAACAAAAATTTACAAAAAATAGCTGAGTAAATAATCGCGATTATTTACATCTGCTTCAAAAATTGACAATTTTGAATATTTGAGCATACCACAAGGTCAAGCATATCAAGTAGACCACACAAATCAATTTTGGTGAAATTTGGATCACAAAAGTGAGACACAAGCCAGATTCTTGAAATCAGAGTCTGCGGACACAAAACAGTTTGATGAACTTGAACAGAAATTGTCCAAACTTGTTGAAACTTGTCTAAAGACTTTAACAGAGTGTATACTTGGCCAACCTAACCAAAAATTGCAAAAAACTAATAAAATTAAATAATCATGATTATTTACTACTACTACACAGAGCCATCATTTTTTACTTTTGAACTTGTACAGTAATAGACCAGCATAATACAAAGCCACCGGAAAATTTTGGGTTCCATCGGATCCAAATTGATACATGTTCACTCGGTTTCCATGTTGCACATTAATCATTTGATTTTTTGCAAAAGTCAAATCTGAAAGTCAATTGCTGACTCCCATAGCTTGATTTGAAGTGTTACACTCAAACCAACCACAATAGTTAGCAAAAATTATACAATCTTTGTGGAAGAAAAGCTAACTTTATCAAATTTATACAGGAATTAGGTTGCAGATAAGGAATTGGTAGCTTAACACAAAGTTGCAATCGAATCAAGTGGAAATTGACAACAAGTCAATCCAAAGGTAAGTACTCTATCCAGGGCTTCACAAGTCTTTATGAACCTTAAATCTGGTCGTGTACTAGGAAATCAGGGCGTATTTGGAGAAACCTCCAGTAGAGTATCCACCGAAGAAAGCGTGAATCAAGAAAATTCCTTGCACACTATTCTGGAAGAAGTCTTAGACACTTTTTCAGATTCGACGTCCAAAATGTCTTCTTATTCGACTCACTCAGAAACCGGAATGACAATGCACTTTAAGCATATACTCACCTTTTATAAAACTAATCGCCATGGATCTCAGGTTTACATGGATCCTAATGAAGAGTGTGCTATTCGCATTGATGACCGTGATACTGAGTTCGAAGAAGAAATCACGACAGACAAACAAGGAAAAATGTACATAGATCAAAACGGAACTCAATATTTACAAGTCAAAAACCCTGACGTGATAGATAAATGGGGGTTAGAAATAAATACCGTAATTCCAGATATGGTCTCAAAAGAAGCACCACCTACCTTAGAATTTGAGGGATACGATCAACTTGACTTGAAGCCTTTGAAACGGCTTAGTACTGATAATCCTAGGATCGGAGTCTATTGTTGGGAGGATAGAAATGTAAAAGATCTCATATGGACTTTGCATGCCAAATCAGGACAATTAATGCCCATGAAGATCATCTATGTCTTCAACATCAAAGAAAAAGGACCAGCAGATCTACCAACCTACCTGTTTAGGGATTGTTATAACAACAACTTCTCTATGATGACTCCTCAGGAGGTAGAACAAACCAAATACCAAGGGTATTCCATAAGGCATTGGATATTGAGCCAAGGACCAGAAACCGTTCCAAGAGATGAACACTGTGAGAGATCTTCTGAGAGTAATGTTAAGAAACCAGAAACCACCTCATCACAAAGAAAACCGGGTGACACTAAGGCCAGTCCAGGGCTACATGAGTCACTTCCGAAAGACTGGTTTGAAGGACTCAAAACGGAACCGATTGCCAGGAGACCGGGAGTTGAACCAAACAAATGCGTTAGACAAGCTGATTTTCAAAAATGGATTAGAGAATACAGTGGATCAGGGGATCTATATGAGCTAAGAGCAGAGCGTATATTTGATTCCATACTCAATTCGAGGGGTTTGGAGTGACATTATAAGAAAAAGCATTAACATGGTTTAAAACCATTCCACCAAGGTCAATCATGGACTTGAAGACATCAGCTCAAGGATTTGTAGCTGCTTGTTTCAAAACGGGGATCAAACACAATACGGTAGCTCAAATCTACAGCTTTAAATAGAAACATGGTGAGTCAGTTAGGGATTCTGCATCTCAAACGAAGCAATACATTGCCAGATGCCCAGATCAAGAGATACCTGTAAAAGAATGACTGGTATCATTGTTTCTAGAGGGACCGCTAATCAAAGAACTTCATGCTATACTCTATAGCAAGAAGCATGCAACCCTAGAAGCATGTGTGTCAGATGCGAATAACTTAGGTGACAATTGTGATATTTTCAACGAAGAAGATGTCCCTAAGGGTAACCAAAGTGAGAAAATAACATCCACTAAACCAGTACAAATGGGAAAGGCTACTATAACATCGCTTTTAGCCATAGAATATATGCTCAAAAGGATGAACGACATGGTGAACAACATGCAAAAGCATCTATGAGGGGACAAGGACAAGGGATACCTCAACAGGGACAAGCAATTAGACCACAAAAAATTTGTGAAATCGAGGGAAAATGGACCAACCATGAGACCAACAAGTGCTACTTCCGACCAAAGTATGATGGAAATGTTCAGTACGTGCCCATGACGTCACAAGGACAACACATGTACAGATATCAACCTAATATGGCACAAGCTCAAAGACCACCAATGGGTATGGAAAGACCTCAACCCATGTTGGGTCAACAACCTCCGTATCCAGGACATAATGCAGTGCCTATAAAGTACATGCATTCAGAAGGAGTCATAGATGAACAAGCACTAGTGCCTGTTACACCACATGCTGAGCCTAGTTCATCTATAGTAATGGTAGGAGATTGGTATAATTCACACCCACCACCAATGGAAGAAGTTGTGACTTATGCTCCACCAGAGCTCGCACCAGTGTATTATGTAGCTAATCAAGGTGTTAGACCTCCTATAGTAAGACCCATGATTAAGCCAAGAACGGGAAACTGTCATAATTGTGGTGCAGATGATCATTGGAAAAATGACCCAGAGCCTGACAAAAACCTCAAGCTGGTTGAAGCTTATTACATAAAATGTTTCAAAAAGGGAGGACACTTCCCAGAAGATTGTCCAAAAAAAAATTTAAACAAGGGGAAAATAGTAGTAAACATAGTCCAAGTGATACCTAGTAGCTCATCTGAGAGTGAACCGATTGTTCCAATCACGGTAATCACTAGAGCTTAGGCTAAGAAGTAGAAACATAACTCCTCTGATGATTCGGAGAACACAAAAGCTGCCTCTCAAAAGACCAAAAGAAGCAGAAGCAAAAGGTATGAGATGAGAAAACAAAAACAACGAGTTGAAATCGAGGAGAAATCAAAACAGCTATTCCAGGAAAAGGTAAAAGAGCCTGGGAGCAAAATCAAAGAAAAAACCGTGAAATCTGGAGGATCAATATTTGTCATAATAATCAATATCTAATTCTCCTAAATGATTTTCTCATATTAAACTGATCATTTAATGTGGGGAAAGCCACGGGAGAAAAAGCTAGAATATTGGTTAAGCTAGCAGACCGGCCATAGTAGGGATCCAAAGGGGGGGCCATCTGCAAAAGAGGCATGTGCAACAATGGGCTAAAAAGACCCTAAGGTTCAGCCCATTAAGACTTCCAAAATGCTAAGGTTCCAAAATTCAAAGGTTGTGTCCAAAGGTCAACCCTAGGGAAAATTGGATGCTTTGTGTGTGCCCTAAAAGTCTTTTCACATCCCTACATGGGAGGGGGGGAGCCCTAAAGGTAGGGGATGAGAGAGAAAGCCACACACACACACACAGGCTCCCTTTACACAAAGGGATTGAGGGACACATGTCAGCTCCCTAGGCCAGATGCCCACAATGTGTGCCCAATTTCTATTGGATGACCCTTGAAGTGGACCAATGAGAATTAAGCTAGAGTAAATCTAGTTTAATTAATTTAAAAACATTTAATAAAAGAAACCAATGAGAATTAAGTCTCCTAGAAGACTATTGGGTAGTCTCCCAAGGGGTCCAATGAGCATTCAGGAGCCCCATGGCTTGCCTGATTCCTATTGGCTAGGAGGCAAAGGGGTCCAATGAGAGTTTAGTTTAATTATTTAATTACCTAAAGCTCTCACAAAAGGGGAAAGGGGGACACATGTCAGAAGGCTATCACTTATGCTACTTAATTGTAATTGGCTTGACTTGGGGAGGTCCAATGAGGCTTCAGCAAGAGCAATTAGAAAGAGGGCTCGCCCAAGAGAGAGAGGGGGCTGATTTTTGCAAGGCATTATCACACACACACTCACACAAGCTCATGTGTGAAGAAAGAATACTCTATCTCCTCCCAAGATTTCATGGAGAGCTCATCACCTACTCCAAGCTTGTGAGATAGAAGCCTACATCAACATTCTCTTGCCATGTGGATGAAAATCCAACCAAGAGCTAAGCTTCAATGCATGCTCATCTTCTCTACCAAGCTAATTACTAAGCTAAGCTATGCTAATATGAGTGATTATGTGAGGAGATGTACATCTTTCTCGTAAGATACTCCTTCTTCCTCTCAATCCACTCTCATACCCTGCTAGCTCTCACCATCTTCGAAGGTGTGTGAGGTCTTGGGTCTGAGAACGGGGATAATTCAAGTTGTGTTTGATTAAGTGTTTTGCTTAGTGCATGAAGCTTCCATCTTCATTGCACTAGCTAGTCTTGAAGGAACACAAAGAATTGTATTGTACAATGTCTCTCTTGATGGGAGAAACCATAATACAAAGCCTTTAGGAGGGGGGACCAGCTCCATTCAAATCCGGTCCTCAACTGTTGTCAATAGCTTAATTTCTCTCTCTTTTGAAAGTATTGTTGATGCTATCTAACTAGGTGTTATGCTTTTTGTTGCTCTCTCCACCCAAGCACTCTTGTAATTCTCATTAGGAATCTATTCTAATGAAATTACCACTATGTTCATGCTAATTTCCGCTACACATAAGTTATTAGGCCATTAAATGTTACATTGGTATCAGAGCTCAAGGTTTCTCTTTTCTTGCTCAAGAAGGGAAGTCCTCAAGCTAGCTACAAATGGTTGGTATTATTAATTGCCTATGAGTAAGTAGAATAGGGATTTTTCAGCCTTGCAGTGCGCCTGCCTTCATGCAGTTAACGGGGCATCATCGTCGAGAGATATGGTCTTAATAGTGGAGTCCTACGGGGCTTGCCTACGGCTTAACCACTATTGAGCTATTAGAAGCTTGACAGGAGACGGTTGTGTTTTGGTGTCGAAAGACCCTCTCTTCTATTCCTTGCAATTAATGGTATTCGAGCCGCGGGTACAGTAGCTTGAGTGCTTTTTCTAAAGGGGTATAGAGGAGTAGCAACTAGGGCTTGAAGTGCCAAAGTACACCTAAAAAGTTTACACCTAAAAGTTGTTAGAATGGGTGACAATAGTAAAGAGAGTGAAATTAATGTTGATAACTTTGATTTTGCTCATGAGCAAGCTACTAATGATGCTTCAATGCTTGTGAAATATCTTGTTTCTAGGCTTCAACAAGCCATGGGCAATCCATCTCTCCAAAGTGAAGTGCAACGGCAGCTTCGTGCTCACGGGATTCTCCAAGCTCATCACCATGACGAGAGAACACCTAGGAAGCCTCCTTGTGAGACTACCAAAAGAGGTCTCTCTCCGATTTGGGAAGAAGAAGAGAATCCATATGAAGGGCTCAAGAATTTACTTCTTGATGATGCATCTCCTTCCCAAAGGAGAACTCAAGAGCCTCCACCGAAGGAACGAGAAAGAAGCAAGTCTCCCGCCACCTCGGCGGAGATGGCTCCACGAAAACGGCGGGCTAAACGCTCTCCATCACCACCAAAGCGGAGAAGACCATCACACTCTTCTCCACGCCATAATTCAAAGAGGGATGATAAAAAGCAAGAGAAGAAAAAGGCGAGAAAGAGGACACCCTCTTCTCCATCTTCTTCATCCTCTTCCTCTTATGAAAGCTATGGTGAAGACGACAAAGATCAAGACAAGAAAAAGGCAAGAAAGAGGTCACCCTCTTCTCCACCTTCTTCAAATTCTTCACCTTCTGAAGAAAGTGATGGTGCAACCTTTCAACCATCAAAAAGAAGAGGCCATACGAAATCCTATGCCGCATGGAAGAGGTCATCCAAGTTGAAGAAATTAAAAGAGGGAGGGAAGAGCATCTCTTTCCTTACCTATGATGGTACCTTTGGTGCTACGGACAAAGTCTTGGCCTTTATCCAAACATTCGATGCGGCGTTTGGAGATGAGGGCTTCACGAAGTCCTCTAAGCTATGCCATGTAGCTATGCACTTTCAAAATCCGCCAAAAAATGGTGGTCTAGCCTATGAGCCAACGGTGAAGCTCCACGAACATGGAAAGCTTTAAGAGCTTCCATTATGAAGCAGTTTTTGGCCACCGATGCCAAAGACAAAGTACTCACCGAATGGCGAATCTTAAAGCTCTCTCCCAATGAATCTATCCACAAATATGTAGACAAGTTTTGGGACCTACAACTCAAAGCCACTGTCTTCCAAAAGTTGGATTTTGGAGAGCAAAAGCAACAATTTTGTGCAGGCTTAACCGAAGAAATGGCGGAGTATGTCAACTCCCAAAGAGCACGTACCATATCGGCGGTAATACACCACACTATGGTCGCCTCTCGAATCAATTTCCAAACGGGGGCAAAAAGAAATAATAAGCCCCCAGAAAATAAGGGTTCCAATGAGCCTAAGGGGAAGGACAATGTCCAAATGTCTCCTAAGGGCAACTCCAACAAAGCTAAAGAGAAGGGAGTTTACAAAGGTAAGAATAAACTCTCTCCTGAAGAGCTTGAGCGTTATCATAAGGATAACTGGTGTTTCAAGTGCGGCGAACAAGGGCATGCGTACCGCGCTTGTCCCCAAAAGAACAACCGCCAAGATCCTCCTAGAGCTTCCTTGGTTGAAATCCAAGAGGAGGAGACTCATCAAACCCACCACAAAGGATCTCCTCTATGCCATGCTTGGGGAAAGGTAAGAGAACATGATGCTTTTATTCTCTTTGACCCTGGTTCTACTCACAATTTCATATCTATGGAGTTAGCCACCAAGCTAGGCATACAATCCTACGAGATGGGAGATATCCTACCCGCAGACAGTGCCTTCAAGGGGCAAGAAGCTTCAGTCACTCCCTTAATCGGGAAATTGAGGATTCATGTCCAAGGCTATGTGGACAAAGAGGAATTCTTTATCTCTCCTCTCAAGCATGAGGATGTAATCCTAGGGGCACCATGGTTTGACCGCCTGGCTGCCGATGTTAAATTTCCTGAAAGGAGAATCTCCTTTAAGTTCAGGGAAAAAGACATGTATATAGATGCTAAGGAAATGGGTAACACCATCCCCATTGTACATACACCAACTTTCAACAAGTCAATAAAGAGCTCTATTTCTGTGTACATGATTTTTGTTAAAGAATCTCAAAATGAACCTAATGCTTTAGCAAAATAAAATAAAAGCAACCAAAAGGAATTAGAGTTATCCAATTTTCTCAAGGGGTTTCAAGATGTTTTTATTGAGGACATCCCTTGTGAGCTACCTCCTAAACGAGGTAATGATGACCATGCAATTGAACTTCTTCCAGGAAGTTCACCGCCCAATAAACCTCCTTATAGAGTTCCTTATAGAGATTATGCGGCAAGTGCATGAGTTAGTTGAGAAGGGTATGGTTAGGCCAAGCTCATCTCCATTTTTCTCACCTGTGCTATTAGTGCAAAAGAAAGACGGCACATATCGTATGTGTGTCGACTATAGAGCACTAAATAGGATCACTATCAAGAATAGGTTTCCCGTTCCACGGGTAGAAGACCTATTTGATAAGCTACAAGGATCGACCTACTTCAGTAGGGTTGACCTAAAAAGTGGCTGTTGAGCCAGCAGAGGATTACACCCACATTTTTGCTCACACTCATCATTTTGTAACCATTGATTGTAATAAATGTCTTTCCGACATTAATTTTGATTTGAGCCATTCATTAAGTAACGGGACTCAATTGAGTTTCCAGCTTGTAATCCCAAAGTAATTTCACTTGCTGATGTAATTAGTTAGAGATGTTCTCACCTCCAAGGCTGAGGTATATAAGCCAAAGTTTTTGTAACCTAGGTATGCAGATTATTAATCAAAGTGAGTTTTTTGAGCGCCGTGACTGTGTTTGAGAGAGAGAGAGAGAGAGAGTGAGAGTCTTATCTACTTGCTACGCGAGCTACGGAGCCGCCATTGGAAAAGCGTCACCGCCATTGTGTTAGCAACGGCGAGAGCTACGCACAGATACCAAGAGTGCGCGCTATCGGCTTCTATGTGTGGTAAGTTCCTACGAGCTTCGGTGTGAGTTTTCTTCCAACTCGTGTGTCGGAATGGAGCGTGCAACATATCTATAGAACCACAACGAGTAGAGCTACACATTAGTACCATCGGGGTCAAGTTTCCATCACCTGTATTTTTCGGCCTGTCTTCATACGCGTTTACCGCACAGAGTGGTTATAGGTTGATTTTGCAGTTCAAGTCTTTAGGGTGTTGTTCTCACCTAGTGTATAGACTTCCCCTTGAGTTTGAGATCGATTCAATGATTCTAGATCCTGTTTCGTATAGCATTCGTTCGTAGTACGGATTTCAGTCACTTGCGTATTTTAGAACTTAGATTTGATTTCCTTAGTAGTGATTGTCATTAGAAGGTCGAGTAGGTGATTTGACACCCACCTAGTTGTTTCCATGCGCCTGCGGGTCAAGCTCCGTCCTCGTCTGACAAATTTTGTTGTTGGTTGAGTTCTCGCTATTTAGCTTCCGCTAGCGGCATAACCGCCTTAACATTTGGCGCCGCTGCCGGGGACGAGAGCCCTAAGTAGGTGACCTTATACTAATCCTACGAGGTGAGTCGTATAAACTACTTTGTATACTTTAGTTAGAAAAGATCTAGGAGTGGTGGACTCCGAAGATCTCGAGAGATACTAGGAAGTGGGGTATTCCTGGGTCTTCCGTGTTGACAGTATTTTTAGTTTAGCTTAGATTTTTTTGTTGTTTTGTTGGTGTTGAGTAGTTGTTGATAGAAGAAGAATTTGCTAGTCCGTGAGTGGCAGTGGATCTCTTTAAAATCACAATTACCAAACCCATTTTATGATTAGGAATAGCTTAGGTAGGACTTCATTTGATCCTGATCTAGAGCTAGTAATCATTGGAGTATTTGCTTGATATGGTTGATTGCATGTTAGATCACTAAACCGTCGAGTTAGTAGTGAAACTTGCAATAGACAAAAGTCAGAGAAATTTTATGTGTATCTGGGAGTTGCTGAGCACTTGAGAAAGCTTTAGGAAGGATTCTGTGCCAAAAAATTGGAAATCTGCAACTTTAGACATCATACGCGTATGATGTCTAAATGACCAAACAGAGACCAAAACAGAAATTTTGACTTTACCAGAGTGCTCAAAAGGGGGGTTATACCCTAATTTCAACTTAAAACAAGAGCATTAACACTCAAAGAAACCCAAAAAGACAAGTCGGAGTCCAAGAAACGCAAAGAATAAGAAATTTTGGATTCAGATCTTGTTTTTACATTCAAACCTGACAAAAACACTTGGAACTCAATTATAAACATTGGAGAAGGCTTAAAACCAAGAATAGTCAAAATCTGGGACAAAAGACATCATACGCGTATAATGTCTTTTCGCACATCCACTGCTTATTTTTGATATCTGACCTGACAAGATTGTTACAAACACTGTAGAAAGCATAAATATCAAGTCTTGACCCAAATTGATGAAAAAGACATCATACGCGTATGATGTCTTTGACCTAATTTTGGACATATTTTGATACTCTGCCAACACAGATCCATTGTAATAGCTGTCTAGAGGTTATATTTCAAGTTTCATCCCATTTGGATCACAATTGACCCAAAACAAGTCAAAATCGGAAAATTGCCAAGAAAAGTCTAAATTAGCCATAACTTGCTCAAACAGAGTTCAAACTGAATTTTGTGAGTGGACAGAGCATAAGGGGGCTACTGAGAGTGAGCATAACCAAAATAGTCCAAATCTGTGAAAAAAAGACATCATACGCGTATAATGTCTTTTTCAGCATAACTGCAACAAAATTCTCACTTGATGAAACAGAAGTTGTCCAACTGACAAGATTAAACAATTGACCAGGTATCAATCAGTTTGGATCAATTCTCACCACAAAAACTTGGAAAAACAAATTGCCGAGACGGAAAAGTTAAAGTCCTTTAGGGGAATTGATGAATTTGAAATCGGGCAGGAATCTCCAGAATAACCAGCCAAAACAAGGGGAACAAGCAAGTGTCATATTAACCGAGGGAAGTGTAAACCAAAGTTGGGTGCAACCATTAGAGCCGATCTTTGAAGGAAGTGTTTCTGGTACTTCTTTGGAGAGATCTTACGAGATTTTCACCTAACACTTGGAACACTTGAACCTGAACAACAGAGAAAATATGGCAGCAGGATCATCAAACCCTTCCGCCACAATGAAGCTATTGTTCATAAAATACCAGTACGACAATGAGCAAGGTGCCAAGATCTACAAAGATGGAATGGACCGCTATTGTGTAAAGATAGAAGATAGACCTAGTGAGTTCAAGGACTTAGTGCCTGTGAGCTATAGCGGAGATAGATATCTAGATGACGAGGGTACCATGTACTTGGTAGTCCTAAACCCTAACATTGTGGACAACTGGGGATTGATGGGCACCAAAGCCAAAGTAGATGAAGAACTTGAGGAGAAAGCACCAATAATGAACTTCCCTGATGCGAGGTTAAGAAGAGAGAATGAAACTACAAGGATCAACACTGATAACATCTATGTGGGGCTATACAAATATAATAATGGAGAGCAAGATCTCTATTATAGATGTGAAGAACCCTACACCGGAGAGTTGACAGACCAAAAAAGGCTTTATGTCTTTACCTACACAGAGGGATCGGAAGTGAAAATTTCCGCTTACGACAAGTATGGGAGGCAATACTCAACAATGGGCAAGAAAGAATTAGAAGGATATACATACTTTGGGGGACCACTACATCAGTATTATGTTACTTCTAGCTCACAAAGACCAGCACCAACAAATGGAGTGCAAAACCCAATGACAACAGGAGGACAAAGAACTCAGGCTGCTGACTCTTTCAGTCAACCTCAGTACTCGAAGCCCGGACCAATGGGATCATTACATTCCAGAGAGTCAATGGATACGAATCAAGGTAGTGCAGTTCCAATCCCCACGTATACCACTCCAGGTTCAAGGTTCAAAGCGGAACCATCACATTTACCTCCTAGTAGTAGACTCAGGGCAGGGGAACCGACAAGGGTAACCCATGAAGTCCATGATGCTAGAGAAAGCTTTAGCCGGGACACAGGAGCAATGAGATTGGTAGCAGACCATAGATGTATGAGACCATCTCAAGTAGCCAAGTGTATGCCAAAGAAGTATGGTGGTTCAGGAGATCCGTATGCACATGTGTCACTCTTTAAGCAAGTCTTAAGAGCTGAGCAGATAACAGATTTCCATACAAAATACGAGGGATTTGGTCTTACTCTAGAAGGTACGGCATTAACATGGTTTCAACCACTGAACAGAGGGGGATTCCATGACATTGACCATTTGCTAAGAGAGTTTGCTGAGGAATTCTCAAAACGAGGGATTAAGCACAATACGATCTCACAAATATATGCTTTTAAACAGAGAGAACACGAAAAAGTGAAGGAAGCTTCACTTCGCTTCAAACAATACATTGAGAGATGTCCAGTACGTGAATGACCACAAGATGACAGACTATCTGTTCTCTTTATTGAAGGATTGAGAAACGACACTCTCAAGAAGGACTTGCACTTGAAAGCTTGTACAAGTTTTGAGCAAGTAACGAGAGAAGCATTGTACTTAGTGGATAACTGTACGGTTTATGGAGAGGTGTCAGCGGATACAGATTTTGCATCCAGTAGCTCTTCCTCCATATCTAGCGAGACTACCACTAAAAAGAATGTTCAAACAACAACCATGCCAAATGTAGAGCAAATGATAGAAGATGCTCTAAAAAGGATGGCACCATACCAAAAACCATTGCCAAAACCACTAAAATGGTGTGCTATTGAACAAAAATGGACAAACCATCCAACAGAGGAGTGCTATAACAACAAAGGGTATGTAAGGGAGCGTCAGTATGTACCTCCTGCTCAATTAGCACCACCTCAGGTACATCCAGTACCTCGATACCCAACGGGAAATGTAATGATAGCCGTTTTTTGGCTCTCCATAATTGCCATAGTAAGTTACTCCACCCTACCAAATTCACCCAAATGCTATGGCTATCCCTACCATTTCACTGTACATAGGCGTGTGTGAGTTACGGGGCTTTTCCCGTATCTTCTTAAAAACCCTCAGCTAGCTAGTCACTGGGCTAGTTGAGCCAAAAAATAAATAAATAAAATAAAAGTATATTATGGCCTCTTTGTGTGTAAATATTTCATTGTATATATGGCCTAAATATAGGGATTTTTTATAATTATTTTGGTATTTTATTTAAATATTTCTACTTAGGTGTGTGTTTTATTAAACCTATGTACACCTTCTTTCATCCTTTTACACCATAATTATATTTTTTGCCAATATGTACATACTCTAACCTCATATTTTTCCTTTATACAAATCACTCCCACATTTTCACCCTCACCCTCGTGAAAACAAAAAATTGATTTCTACTCATTGGTTACTTTTATTATATTATTTACTTGCATACCTTTTCCTCTTTCACCCAAAATAATTCAAGGAGGGACCATATCATATGATTCCAATATCTTTCCATATCCATAACTCCTCCATATTTTTATTATTATTTTTACTCATTATTCTAACACCATGTGCTCATTGAGCTAAAGTCCATGAATAGTCCATACACTAGTCCCACCATGTATATATTTCTTTATTCACCAATAATCCTCCTCCATGCATGGGTCAAGGGCAACTTGGATGCTTTGTATTATAATATGACAAAGGAGGGGCTCACTCTTGGATGCATTGTACAAATTCAACAAAGGAGGAGGCCACTAAAAGACTTTTGCAGGCATAAAAACAGGCTTTTTGGTGAGAATTTTGGCACCTATCTCCACTCTGAATTTGGAGCGGTGGTCAAAAGAGAAAATATAGCCTACGCTCTGAATAATCACCTCAAAGTTTTTCATGATTTTTGGAGCTACCAACGGTGAGCTATGATTTTTTGAGTGGACCCCAGTCTGCCCACTTTTCTCACAAGTAGCCCTTAGTCTTCTCTCACCCTTCCACACACCCACTCACTCTTACACATCCCTCCCTCTCCTTCTCTCACTAAAACCTGCAATTTCCATGGCTTCTCCCACCCTCTTCACCATTACCCTTCTCTCTCATCCCTATAGTTCTTTTATGAACCTCTACATACATACACCCTCTCCATGTCTCTCTCTATTGCTTCTATGTTACAATTTCATTTACCTCTCCTAAAAATATCTAAAATTCAGCATCTTAACCATGATAAATTTTGCAAATTGAGGATTTTCCATCAACAAATCCTCTTTTCATCGTGGTGGTCAACCGTGGCGGCGGCGTAAAGAAGCGAAGAAGAAGAAGAAGACCAACGGTCATTTTTTCCACAATCTACACAAGGGTGAGTTCAAGCTTCTTCAAAGCTTCACCATCTCAATGATTCTCTTTTAATTCACCCCTCTTCCTTCATCAAATCAACTCATCCTACCCATTGTAAATGTATCACTAACAATTCTAGTGATTATTACCACTAACAACTAACTTCTCTTGTAAAAATGCACCCACACTATCAACATATGGAGTAGGCAATCTCACAAATAAACCAAATTCACTCACTCCCATGGAAGTTTCTCTCCTTTCACCACATCAATAATTCTCTTACTTCAGCCCACATCCATGTGACTCAAGAGAAAAGAGAGACCCCATTCTCATTTGAAATTCATAAAAATTCATAATCCTTGATCTTTCCTAATAAAATTGATTAGGCTTAATCCTAATCAAGGCTTCTAAAACCTATAAATAGAGCCCATTCCTCCTTGTAAAAGACATCACTATACCATTGCACACTAGATTGAGCGTACCACATGCCAGTTCTATCTTGGTTGTAAAGAGAGAGTAAGCTTTCTATACACCATCACCTTGGTGCATAGAAAAGCTTGAGCTAGTTTGAGTGAGTGCGAGTAGAAGATATTCTTCCTACCATTGTTGTATCTACCCCAACATCAATGAATTGGTAGTTTTGGGTGCAATTCATGTCCAAAGGCTCACGCTTCTCCTCCAATTTGGCTTGGCAAACTCATTCAACTTCATAAGGTGACTTGTTTCATTGAAGGATGTTGTTTTGTTGCTTGTGATTCATTGGCTATTGTTTGGCTACCATTGTAAGAGGGTGGATGGTGAGAGGGCTCCCATAACCCTAAGACAATGTGCTAGTGATGCTATAACCAAATCTTGTCACTTGATTCCGCAAGCTCTAAGTTCCTTTTTTGTGCAAAATATAAAGTTGAAGCTAAGTTGTACACTATCTCTCTCTCTCTCTCTCTCTCTCTCTCTCTCTCTCTCTCTCTCTCTCTCGTGTTTTAGTGTGTGAGAGTGTTCCATTGGTGTTAGGGTTAGTGTAAATTCCTTGCTTGTTTGTGGGTTGCTCTAACGATTCTCCTCTTTTGCGTCCTAGTTCGCTCTTAAACTAGGTGGTGCCCCTTGTGTAGTTGGGATTTTGCTGTGGGTTTGTTGTTTTGGTTTGTGTTGTATTGTGCCCCAGCCCCATTGAGCAGCATGGGAGCCTTGAAGGGTGTCTAGAGGTTGCTCTTCTTGTTGCCCGCCCTGGAACGCCTCAGTACCAGGACCTATGGGGATAGAAAGACCGCAACCAGTATTGGGACAACAACCACCTTTACCAGGAGCAAGACCAGTGGGCATTAGATATGCACCAACCTTAGAGAATCAGGAAGAACAAGCCTTAGTGCCTGTTCAAGCCTATTATGAAGAATCTGGTGCACACATGTCTCCAAGTGTGTATTACCCACCAGAAGAACCCAAACAACCAGAACCATGGGGCATGATTGGGAATGTTGGAACACCAACAATTACAAGTGCTTCTGATGAAGAGAGATACAATTTGGACGCAAGAACATTGATGTTCATAGCTCATGGAGGGTTAACAGGACAAAGACCATCCTATTCACAAAGGACGAATCAAGTGGGACCAAGACCAGCACTAGGACCCTGTTACAAGTGTGGAGGTGACCATCTGATGAATGTTTGTCCACATACGGAAATCATTAGAATTAACGCTTATTGCACTGAGTGTGGGGTTACTCACTTCATTGAGGATTGTTCAAAGAATCCAAACAAAGTGCAAAAGACGACATTGAATATGCTAGAAACTATTCCTACCAGCAGTGGGTCTGAAAATGAAACTCTGATACCAACGCAAGTTGTTACTAGAGCTCAAGCTAAGAAAACCACTAGAGAACCTGAGAATGGAAAGTTAGCGACTGAAGTGGTTAGTCAAGGACCGCGGAGTCAGAGAAACACATGGAAAGCTAGAAAAGCACGTATGAAGTTGAGAAAAGAACGTGAAGACGCTATTCTAGCTGAGGAACTAAAGCAAACTAAAGATAGATTAGAAAAACTTGAGAGTCAAAACGGGAAACGAGAGATGAGCCCGGAAAGAACGAAACAAAAGAGTATCAAAGAGACAACGAGCTTAAGCTCAGGGGGATCAGTGCTAGTCGACAAAGTACACGAACCATTGGACGCACTGATGAGAGCTTATGAAGCTAGGTTAAAGAACAACCAAACACAAGAACAGAGGTGGATGACATACCCAAACGCGGAATTGGAAAAGCAGAGACTTGAAATGTGCCAGAGAATGATCGAGACTGCACAAGCCTTATTAGAACCACCAAGAGAAACAATGAATTGTGGAACGGAAAACCCAATTCAGCAAGAGACTATCATTTCACGGGTAGCTGAAAAGACTCCCAGTGCACAAAAGACTGAAAATACACACAAGGATGACCGCATAGTATTGAACACAACCGATCAGGAGATAGAGAGTTTTCATCCTGTCATACAGAGGTCTTACGGAAGAGATGAGGATTACAATGAATTTTGGAAACAAGTGAGAGAGGCAAACTTTGCAAACGAGCTAAGTTGCCAAGCTAATCAGACAAATTGGGAAAAGGACATCAGGAACCCTCCCATAGTGGAATTTGAGGCAGGATCTCAAGTGGACTTGGATCTGCAATCTTACTGGGGAGATGGGGGCTCTGTTAGAATAATGGAGAGCAAACCTCATTCACTGAATACCTTACCTTCATACTTAGGAGAGTATGAAGCAAAATCCGAGATTAGAGCACTTTCCTCACGAAGAATTTCATCAGAAAAAGTCATGGACTCGCAAGGATTGATAGAGCTCTTATCAACACCAGTGACATGCACTATCACTCTAGCTGAGCTTTTGAGGCTAAGAACACATATGTGGACCACTATAGGAAAATGCTTGGAGAAATTTGGGATAAAAGACCCAACATCGAGACTGCAAGAGGGTATACAAGAGCTGAGCAAACCACAAAAGAACGCTAAGCCTGTACCCTTAAACAAGGTCGGAGAGTATTGCGAAGGTGAAGAGGGGAATACAACCTTATCAGTTGAATTCCAAGGCGTGAACACGATGGCAATACTAGACAGTGGAGCTGGGGTAGCCATTGCTACAAAAGAAATCTGGAAAAAATGGGGGAAACCAGCAATAAGGAAGACTAGGTTGAAACTCCAATTAGCAGATGGACACATGGAGAAACCTATGGGGTTATTAGAGAAAGTCGTAGTGACTTCTTGCGGCATTGAATACGAACATACTTTTTCTATTATCGATTTTGGCAAGGAGAATAACCATGATATCATACTGGGAAGACCATTCATGAGACAGTTGAAAATGGTCCAGGATTGGGGCTACGATCACATATACCTGAGAAATATGGAAACCACTACACGTGTGAACCTGAAAGACCATAGCTACAAAGATGTGAACCGAACACCGGTAGAGGAGTTTGATTCATCTACTTTTGGCGGGATCCGAATTTCCAGCTTGGTTAGGTAAGCCCAAGGAGTTATGGATGTGTGGAGCCTCGAAATGTGGAAGTCTGAGGCGAGAAGAATATGTTTTAGAAAGGGCTATCGAAGACGAAACTTATATAGGAGAACCATTTCCAGAGGACACGCTTGAACCATTAGAATGGACACACATTCTAGCAACCCTAGATGTTTGTGCAATTCCGGATGGTCCCACAACAAAATTTTGCGACAAGGACGGGTACGACGTGGTTCCGTACTTCATGTTGAGAACTGTACTCGAAAAAGAAACAGAAAAGAACGATACACTGGAAAAGGAAGATGAAGAAGAGGTGTTTCACGACATTCTCGATCATCCAGAGTGGGGAAATGAAGTAGACAACGAGTCAATGGACAATTCAAGCGAAAACGAAGAAACTATAACGGATGTCAGATTTTATGATTTTCCGAACCAAACTAAACAACCCCAGAAATGCTATCGAGCAAAGAGAAAAACAAAGGGGGTTAGAAACAATCCGATGCCTAGAATAAGAGGAAAAAATCAATTCCTAATGCTAGTAAAGGCGGAAGATTGTGTTAAGGACAAGATTTCTGGAAGAATGAGAGGCAATGATCAAAAGAGCTTACGAAAAGACAAAAGAAGCTCAAGAAATCAAGTTCAAAGGAATGAAACGAAAACTGAAACAGAAAAATTAAAAAAGAACAAGCGCAACATAGAACACACAGAGTCCAAGTTAGAACGTAGAAACAAGTACAGAGAGCTCAAGAAAACTCTGAAAGAAGTTTGGACGACAGAAATTGAGAGTGGAGAGGACAAAAACGCCAAAATCAAGGAAAACATGGATGTTCCCTCTCACTACAGGAAATTCACAATAGAGGATAGGAAGGTGGTATTAACCCAACCTATTCGAGAGAGAAGGGAGAACGAATCTTATGACGGATCGGAAGATGCAAAAAAAGTTGATTTAGCAGCTCCAAGTGAGACACCTAGACCGGTGTACATAGCCACAGATTTGTCTCCAGGCGAGGAAGAGAGACTTTTGAGTCTTCTCAGAGAGTACAGGGATGTGTTTGCATGGTCTTATAAGGACTTAAAGGGAGTTGACCCATCGATATGCCAACACACAATCCCACTAAAACAAGATGCAAAGCCTAGCAGACAGAGACCATACACATATAATGATACGTTTGCTAAGCGAATCAAAGAAGAGATAGATAAGCTAATGGAAGCTGGATTCATATACGAGATTGAACACACCGATTGGGTATCTCCAATTGTGGTGGTACCCAAGAAGAACGGAAAACTCCGAGTGTGTGTCAACTTAAAGAAAGTGAATGCTGCAACAATCAGGGACAATTATCCCCTACCAATAATTGATCATGTTCTAGAGCGTGTATCAGGGAAAACAACATAATCCTTTCTTGATGGTTTTTCAGGATATAACCAGCTAGCCATAGCACCGGCAGATCAACATAAAACAGCTTTTGCAACGGAGTGGGGAATTTATGCTTATCGGGTTATGCCTTTTGGTCTAACCAATGCTCCCGCAACCTTCCAGAGGCTGATGACGCATGCTTTCAAAGAATACTTAAGGTTGTTTCTAGAAATATACATGGATGACTTATGTGTACATTCTCTTCTGAGAGATGAGCATCTAGAACACCTAAGAAGAGTATTTGAGAAATGTAGGACATATCGCATTTGTCTCAATCCTGAGAAATGTGTGTTTATGGTCCGATAGGGCAGAATTCTGGGACATATTGTCTCACAAAACGGAATATCCACGGATTTAGAGAAGATAAAAGTTATAGTGGATATGCCTAGACCAACCAATGCGAAACAAGTACAGAGCTTTATGGGACATTGCGGATATTATAGACGATTCATTTACATGTACGCTATAATAGGCCAACCACTTTACAGGCTAATAGTGAACTTTGAATGGACAGAGGAGTGTGAGGGATCATTCAAGAAATTGAAAGAGGCACTCATTACTGCTCTAGTCTTGAAATCACCAGGTTGGGAGAAGATATTCCATGTGCATATAGATGCTTCGGCATATGCAATAGGATGCATTCTGGCTCAGCCAGAAGAAGGAAACATGGATTTTCCTATCTGTTACGCCAGTCGACAGCTCAACAATGCAGAGAAGAATTACACCACAACAGAGCGAGAAGGATTAGGAATGATATATGCTGTGAAGAAATTTTGGCATTATCTTCTAGCCAACAAGTTTGTGTTTTTTACGGATCACCAATCCTTGCTCTACCTAGTGAATAAACCATGCAATACTGGGAGAATAGTGAGATGGTTCATTATCTTACTGGAATTCGACTTCACGGTAGTAGTAAAGAAAGGAAAAACACATCTTAGAGCTGATCATCTTTCGCGATTGACGAATGGAGAAGACCCTATAGGAGTAGATGACGACATGCCAGACGCATACTTGTTCAACATAGAAATGATACCGAAGTGGTCTCAAAATGTCGTTAGCCTATTAACCTATGGAGGAGAGTTTGATAGAAGAGAATACAACCAGAAACATATTGCTATTCAGCAATCCAAGAATCTTCAATTGGTTGCAGGAAGGTTGTATCAATTGGGAAATGATCATGTTTTACGACTATGCATCAATCCTGAGGAATATAATATATATATGTGCGAAGCACATGTTCAGGAATGTGCATTTCATTGTTCAAGAAGGAACACATATAGGAATTTGTTACAATTGGGAGTCTATTGGCCAGGAATGAAAGAAAGCGTACATGAATATGTCACTGTATGTATTGTATGTTCATCAAAACCGCCAGCAGAGTATTCGACATTATATCAGATAATGATCGCTCTGGAATGGAGTCAGTATATTGTTGAATATCTCACAAATAGAACTTTCCCAGAAGGAACGTCAAAAGCTCGTCAGAAATCTATAGAGACAGAAGCTAGAGATTATGCTTTAATAGGAGATCAACTCTATAAGAGAGGTAAAGACAATCAGCTTAGGATTTGCGCATCAGAGTTTGAGTATGTGATAATCCTGGAGCAAGCTCATGGAGGAGTAGGTGGAGTCCATTTCTCAAGTGATAAGACAGCAAAACTTGTCTTAGCCGCAGGAATATGGTGGCCAACATTACATATGGACGCTGAGGAATACGTTAAACGGTGTGATGACTGTTAGCGGACCAAAGTACCACTTAAAAGAGATGATATGCCGCTTAGACCAATGATGGGGGCAAGAGCTTTTGCAAAATGGGGGATTGATTATGTCGGACCCATTTCACCTCCTGCATATAAGACTCATGCACAATACACCGTTGTGGCTACAGACTATCTAACAAAGTGGGTCGAAGCAAAGGCAACTCAAAAAGCAAATGCCAGGACCACGGCACAATTTCTATATGAATACGTCTTTGTACGATATGGATTTCCAATAGAAATTGTGAGTGATCGAGGCACACATTTTATAAATGAAGTGATAGAGATCCTTCTAGATGAATTCATGGTAATCCATAGGAAATCAGCCCCGTATCATCCACAAGCAAACGGACAAGCTGAAGCAACAAACAAAACCATATGCACGGTCCTTACGAAGATTGTATCTGAGTCGAGAACTGACTGGGACCAGAAGTTGCATTCAACATTATGGGCATATAGGGTAGCATATAAAACATCAATAGGAACGACCCCATATAACATGGTTTTTGGGCTAAATGCTATCTTACCAATAGAATTCTTGATTTCAACCTTAAGGGTGGCTAAGGATCTAGAGTGGAAAGGGCACGAGCTTTCTGATAGAATAGATGACCTGGAAAAGCTAGACGAGCTTCGCCTAAAAGCAGTAGCTTCTATCTACGCTCAAAAAAGGCGACAAAAGGAATTTTTTGATAAGCATGTGCGGACTAAAGAGTTTAAGATTGGGGACTATGTCCTAGTTTACACTCTGAAACAGCATGCTAAGAAGCTTAAAAAGCGAGGGTTAGGACCTTTGGTGATTAAAGATCTATCACCAAGTGGAGCCGTCAAGCTTGCTACATTAGACGGAGAAGAAATGCCCAATTGGATTAGTGGATGCAGAGTGAAAAAGTATCTTTTGCCGCTAACCCAAGACATGCTTTTCAAAATACATCAAGAAAAGCTGCGTGTCCAGAAAAAGAAAAAGATTGTGGAGGAAGCGCAAGCTGAGGCGAAGGAAAGAATGGAGAAAAGAAGACTACTACGTCAGAAACAGCGCAATGAAGGAGCAATACGAATAAATGCAGTCAGTATAACAGAAATGGATAATGACAAAGAAGAACCCATCATTGAATGCAAAGTAGGAACCAACCAAATCAAAGCCAGAGCCCTATTGGATTCAGGAGCTCAAACTAACCTACTTTCACTCAATTTGTATAGACAATTGACAAATGACACTAAATTACAAACTGCCAAGCAAGAGTTAAAGAGTTACTCTGAGAATTCAATCAAAACTGTCGGATGCATAGTTTTACATATACAGATTAACCAGTATGTGTATCCTCATATGTTTTACGTGGTTGAAGACCAAGCTACACAACATCCATTATTGCTAGGACAACCATGGCAGAAGCAATACAATGCAATGATTGACTGGAGTTCTAAATCAGTGCTTATCAAATACGAAGGTGAAAGTCAATCAGTTAAGTTCACCAAAGGAGCAGAGCCAACTCCAAAGGAAGAATCCAAGAACAAAGGTAAACAACAACCAGAGAAAAAGAAGAAGCAATGGCAACCAAAAGTTTCTATACAACTGGATTGCTCTTCGACGAGGAACTCTCAACATTGGATAAGGAAGACAAGCAATAATATAACAGCTCAACCTTGGGAAAAAACGGAGTCAAAGTTGGTATGGAGACCAAAAAAGGTTGTGCCAGAGAACACAAAGGTGGAAAACAGAGTCTTCAATACCAGACAACAGAGTGATTCCAGACAATCAAGGACAGTGAAACAGATCTGGATTTCGAAGAAGTTCATGACGGCACAAAGCTATAGCAAGCAAATTTGGATCCCAAGGATTTGTAAACAGGAACTCCCTTCAGTACAATCCACGGAAACTCCTAGGTATTTCAAGGCGAGGAAATCAACACAAAGAACAAAGCAGGTTTGGGTCGCAAAGAGTTTGTGGCAAGCACAAGCGAAGCGGAAGTAGATTTGGATTGTGAAAAAGAACAACAAGGTAAAGAAGAATCCATCTACTGATTCTACTACCGAAGTGCCAAAACCCGACCACCAATCCTTCAATCAAACAAAGAGCAGCTTTATTGGAAACACTGTTGTATCATCGCTCTACAATTGCATTGGGAACTTATGACCAAAACAACTACAATTCTTCGCCCACAGACACTTCATAGTCGTCCAGGAGGACAAGGACTAGGAGGGAGGGAGGTATACAGGTATACAGGAGCTACAAAGCAGCTACAAGCGACAAAAACAAAGAAAAACAAAAATTATATTACAAGGGCAGTGTCTTACATGATTTCGCAATTTTTATGTTTGATTGCGGATATTGATAATATTTATGCCCTTATATACCTTGTTTTGCAACAAGAAGAGATCAAATGATGAATTTGGGTCTCTAGACGTGTAAAATCACTAAATAAGAGTGTTTTTGGAGCTAAAAAGTGGAAAAAAGTGGTAATCCAAGTCCAGAAATCACAAATAAGTGTATATTCATATACAAAGGGTTACCAGCTATTTATTGTGTATGTTTGGAATTTTTTGGCTTCAATTTGCTATTTTTCTTTATTTTTTTTGATTTTCTTGATAAAAGTAAAAGAAAAATAAAAAAGCAGGTGAAACGAGATCAAAAAAAAGAAAAGAATAGATGGTGATGATCCTAATGACAAGGGCAACCCATGGTAAAAATTGAGTACAATTTGGGAAAAGTTGCGGAAAGCCCGAAATGACAGAATTTTGGCAAAGTGGACAGATTTCTCAAAAAAAGGTCAAACGGAGTCCAAATTGAGAAATTTCAAATCCTAAAGTGCATTTCACGACGAGATAGGAGCACATGTCAAATTTGGTAACAAGTGATCCAGGAAGTCCAAAGTTAAGTATTTTTTACTTCACTTACAGGCTCATTTGCACTATTACCCACTTGGAGAGAGCAAAGAGCTCACAGGAGCATCCAACCTTCTACAGCCTTCTACGACTGCTACGAGAGCTCAGAGGACACCAGACATGAGAGGTAGACTCGTTGCCATAAGCTTTTGATGCTTATCATTAACTTTTGTCGCGAAAACTGAGCAAAACCAAGAAACAAGAGCAGACGGGGAATGCGGTAGAATGCTAGGTAGTGGCACAACCGCTTAACCAAACCTTGCAAGAACTTATAGGTGGGTTACCCTAGTATAGAATATGGGTTTCTAACACTCAAAGCTCGAGAAAGAACGACTGGAAAAACCCTAGGTCAACAGAGCCTGCAAGAGGCAAACAGGAAAAAGTTATCGAAACGACACAAAACTTCTCAGGAAGCTTAACAACATCGAGGGCAATGCAACCATGGAGTATCTCCAAGTTTGGACCACCAAAAGTGGGTCAAAACAACCGATTCGATGACAGACACACAAAGCGTCATTTTGGCATAACGGCTGAAATTGACGACCGAATGAAATGAAACTTCACAAGCAGCTTCAAGTAACTATTGATGACTTATGTTTGCAAGCAAAACCCAAAAGAAAGTTGATTCACTTACCGATGGTGAAAAAGACGCTTTCGGGCAACCAAAGGGAGAAAGATGGAGAACGGGGAGCCAAAGTCAAGTTCAACCGAATAGATGGCTTCACAACATATCCAATGAGCTGGAAATGCAACTCTCGAGAAGAAAAGTGAAGAAATTCAACTCCAAGGCAAAAAGACGACTTCGGAGACTGAAATGCCTATAAGGGGGCTTTTTAGCTAAACTGATGACTTTTTAAGTTGAAAACTAGTTAGCAGGGCTTAGGGCACTAGCACAAAGCATTCTTTGCACAAAAGGACCAACATTTCAAGAAAAGACATCATACGCGTATGATGTCTCACAGCATGAATTTCACATCCATTTCAACATTTGAGTGCATAGCCTCATTCCACATGTTAATCACATCCTATGAACCAAGTATCATGAGAATTGGAGTTAGAAAACCCAAGGAAAACCAAAAAGACGCAAAGTAGGCCATAAAATTGGTTTTTGGTCCTAATTTTGTCAAAATAATTCCAAACTCATTGAAATTTTGTAGGATTGTTGTTAAACACATCTACAAGCTATTTGGAACCAAAAAGCACCATTTTGACACAAAAGACATCATACGTGTATGATGTCTATTTGCACTTACAGAGCCAAAACTGCTCATTTGTCATCATACATCCATTATATATATCTAATACATACTACATATGAAATTTGGAACCATTTGGTCAAGAGGATCACCCCATTAGCCCAATTGAGGGAAAATACTTCACCTAAAGCCTATTTTTGACCCAAATCCAACATACTCAAGTCCAAACCAAGATTTGAGTAGGAACAGTCCTTCACTAGTACATGGGGAGTCCACAGAACCAATCCCATGCAAAATTGATGAAAAAGACATCATACGCGTATGATGTCTCCAGAGCCATTTTTAGCCCAAAATCTATCCAAACTTCATAAATCCACTGAATAAGCCTATCTAAAGCCAAATCCAAGCTTATAGAGAAATTTGGTCCAAAAATACACTAAAAGACATCATACGCGTATAATGTCTCACTATGTGATTTTGGCACCTCAGGGCTTCAACCACCAAACAGAAGTGATCTACATGCCATTTGAAAGTGAACCACCAAGTTTTATCCAATTTGGATCATAAAATCCAATTCCCTTTCAAAATTTTGCCAAGAGCCGGAACTGGACTAAATTGGCCAAAACTTGACCAAATGGGATTTAAACTCAAATCCAAGCATATGATAATCATGTATACACTATCAGCTACAAGCACAACCAATATGAAGTCATTTTGACACAAAAGACATCATACGCGTATGATGTCTCCAGCATGATTTTGAGCCCAGTTTGCATATTTTTTCACCTACCTTGCATCCTTAGGCCCTGAATAGCTCATGTTTCAATTTTCAAGTCATTTGGATAGTTAAAAGCTTCACTTCGGCTTTCAGTACTAAAAAGACGCTAACTTCTGAAATTTGAGTTACAGGATCCATGGATTTCACCAAGTCATCGGCAACGAAGAGAAAAAGACCGACAATCAAAGATGCTATTGTAGAAGCGGAACCCTTTGAAATTCCAGCAGAAACCCTCAAGCCAACCAAAACTTGGGTGGAGGAAGCAGTATTGGAGAAAGAGGGAATAAAGATCTACCAGGGGACTTTCAGAGATTCTCAAGGGCAAGCGGTGGATGTATTGATGATCCCACAGGAATTGGTAGATTATAGCAGGTCAGGAGACATCAGTAGGTACCTGAAAAGGGCAGACTTGCACAGTTTCTTCACCTCGAGACCATCAGGTGTGGATACAAGAAGAGTGTACGAGTTGGCAACATCCATTCAGAAGGATGGAAAAGCCACATTGACAGCCATGGATGGAGAGAAGGTAGAAGTACAGATCACTCCACAGCTAATTGCAGACGCATTGAAGCTACACAACAAAGGGAGCTCGGTCAGGGAAAGAAGAGAGGCCATAGAGGTCTATGGGCCCAAGAAACAAAATGCGACCTATGGAGATATGGCGGACCCAAGAGCGGCAACCCTTTGCCGACTGTACAACCAAATTCTTCATGTTTGCAGTAAAAGACCGCAAAAGTATACGACACCACCCCATGCCATTGCGACCACCATCACATGGGCATTAAAGAGCAATATGCCAAAAGAGGTGGATTACGCTCAACACATCCACGAGCAAGTAATTGCCATGCACAACGAGAAGCCAAAATACATAGGAGGAGCGGAAATTCTGACAAGAATAGCTTATGAAGCTATTGGAGCTACAGATCAGTGGCCAAAGGCTCCCTCCCACAATGAGTGGCTTAGAGAAGCCGACGAGGAGGAAGAACAGCCCGAAGTACCCAAGAGGGCATCCACAAGAGCACGCCGGAAACTAGAAGTAGTTTCAGAACCTGAAGAGGATGTGGACGAGCCACTTAAGAAGAAAGTAAAGAAGAAGGTTGCTCCCAAGCAAACCAAAAGTCAGAAAGCGGCAAGAATGGAAAGATTAGTGGACCAGTTTAGAACGGAAAGAGCTCTAAAGGGTGACTTTGAAGAAAAGTGGATGCCAGACCCCACTAAAGTTAACTAGCTCTGCTAGGCCACATATTGATCAATACAATCAATATATTAAAGCTTATGAGGAGTCAGAGGCTATTTTGGAGCAGCAACCTGTCGAGCCATACACTGAAGAGGAGGTACAGCAATTAAAAGCTGAGCTGAAAAAGGACGACAAGGGGAAAAGGAAAGTAGATGGGTCTACTAAGCCTCAAGAGAAAGATGGGCAAGCCGACAAAGGGAAAGCCAAGGAAGATGAGGACAAACACCCCTCTATGACTGATGTACCAAGCCCGAAGAAGACGGAAAAAATTGTGGAAGAGACCACAGTAGAGGTGGACACAGATGTTTTGGAAAAGCCAGAAGCCGAGACCAAAGAAAAGAAGATAGATCCAGTTCAACAAAAGAGAAATGATTATGAGGATCTGGTAGAGATAGGATACACCAAAGAAGAGGCCCTTGAGGCAGTTTATGGGATCACCCTACAAAAACAAGATGAACGGAGAGGGACGGAGAAAAAGACAAAGAGTAAAAAAGAAAGTGAAGAGAAACTGGACGAACCGAAAATACTAGAAGAGCCAAAGCCAGTGGAGATGGTGGCGGAAAGAGATTTAGAGTTGATAGATGATGATGAAAAAGACATGCACATGGTGCATGAATTGCTCAGCAAGATAAAAGAAAGGTCCAAATCAAAGGAAGTAGAGATTGAGACAGCCAAACAAAGGGAAGCGGAGTTGCAGAGAAATTTAGAGAATGCTATGACTGAATCTGAAAGTCATAAAGAATCACTCTATGACGCAGAAAACGAGAGAGACGGCTTGATACTCCAACTAGCTGAGGCTTCAAGAGAAGTAACAAGTGCACAAGAAGCAAGGGAGCGGATAGAGGATGAGTTGGAGGCGGCTAAGGATGAGATCATTGAGCTAAGGGAAAGAGTCGAGCTCCAAGAAATAACAATCACTAGACTCAGGTCTACCCCTAGAGCTAGCAGAGCAGGAACCAAACAAGAGGGAGCTATCGTACCAATTTTGGAAGACCAGGTCCGAAGCTTACAAAGAGAGATAAGATTAGAGCAAGTGCAAAGGTTGCAACATTGCGGAGGGATCATTGGCCGCAGAGGAGACCCTCACATTAGAAAATCAAACACTACAGACAGAGAATGAGGCCCTCCGCAAACAGCTCCAAGATCTACAAGAGCAACAAAGGAGAGAGACAGAGACACCACAAGAAGAATCGGGTGGAGCAGCCATAGAGCTACCAGAAACTGGAGAGGCAACCACAATTGAAGATCCAGCCCCAGCTCAAGAGGTGGCCTCGACTTCAAGAATATCTAAAGAAGAAGAACAAAGGCTCCATGACCAAATAACAAAGTCAGCAGAGGAGAGTGCCAAGGTGGAAATGGAATGGGAGAGGAGACTCCTAATCTCTATTAGACTTCAGGGACTAGACACAAAAGTGCTCCATGAACAGTGGATGCAACCCAGCCTGCCTTTCCCTTTGATGAAATTTGAAGTGCTAAAGACGAAAAAGAGAATAGAGGAGGAGAAGTATGTCGCTCTTTACGAAGGCGGCATCACAAAGGAGGAACAATCAAAGAAGATAGTAGATTCACAACCTAGATGGAGGAAAGGTTGGCTGAACAAATACCCAGCCTACCTCATCTACTAGGTGGAGGCACCAAAGGAGATTCGGGAGGATGCAACCTTCTGCCCGGTTCCAAGAGTCAGAAATTGGAAAGAGCATGGCAGGATTGCAGAAAAGAAGCCAAATTGGCTTAATTATCCCAGGATACCAGGACCAAAGGTAGGAGAGAGAATAGGTAAAGCCTACATGGTGAAAACCCTAACGGGCACCATCAAGCTCTTTACTGGATCTCCTAACCTTTCATGTCAGATGCTCAAGAAAATCTGCAGGACTCTCTTAGCTTGCATTGAAGTGTTCGCGCCAGATAAAGCCACGACCTCGAGTCTACTATCGACGGCCGACATGGTGACTGATATGATGTACGATCTTTCATTGCAGCCTTCTCCAAAAGTGTTACACCTCCTATACCAAAGGATTATGTTTTTTCCTAGCTTCCACATGCAAACATTCGAAGAAGCTTTCTACACCGGCTTTTTCACCCACGAAAGAAAAATATTCGGCCCAACCTTGACCATCGGCAACCTACGATACGAATCACATTTTCAGATGCTCAAGACGACAGGACTTTATTGACCAAGCATAAAAGTCATGTCAGAGACGACATGAACGCGGAAGGGGGGGAATGTTGAGCCAGCAGAGGATCACACCCACATTTTTGCTCACACTCATCATTTTGTAACCATTGATTGTAATAAATGTCTTTCCGACATTAATTTTGGTTTGAGCCATTCATTAAGTAACGGGACTCAATTGAGTTTCCAGCTTGTAATCCCAAAGTAATTTCACTTGCTGATGTAATTAGTTAGAGATGTTCTCACCTCCAAGGCTGAGGTATATAAGCCAAAGTTTTTGTAACCTAGCTATGCAGATTATTAATCAAAGTGAGTTTTTTGAGCGCCGTGACTGTGTTTGAGAGAGAGAGAGAGAGAGTGAGAGTCTTATCTAATTGCTACGCGAGCTACGGAGCCGCCATTGGAGAAGCGACACCGCCATTGTGTTAGCAACGGCGAGAGCTACGCACAGATACCAAGAGTGCGCGCTATCGGCTTCTATGTGTGGTAAGTTCCTACGAGCTTCGGTGTGAGTTTTCTTCCAACTCGTGTGTCGGAATGGAGCGTGCAGCATATCTATAGAACCACAACGAGTAGAGCTACACATTAGTACCATCGGGGTCAAGTTTTGATCACCTATATTTTTCGGCCTGTCTTCATACGCGTTTACCGCACGGAGTGGTTAAAGGTTGATTTTGCAGTTCAAGTCTTTAGGGTGTTGTTCTTACCTAGTGTATAGACTTCCCCTTGAGTTTGAGATCGATTCAATGACTCTAGATCTTGTTTCGTATAGCATTCGTTCGTAGTACGGATTTCAGTCACTTGCGTATTTTAGAACTTAGATTTGATTTCCTTAGTAGTGATTGTCATTAGAAGGTCGAGTAGGTGATTTGACACCCACCTAGTTGTTTCCATGCGCCTGTGGGTCAAGCTCCGTCCTCGTCTGACAAATTCTGTTGTTGGTTGAGTTCTCGCTATTTAGCTTCCGCTAGCGGCGTAACCGCCTTAACAGTGGCTATCATCAAATAATGATAGTTGATCAAGACATTGTAAAGACCGAATTCCGTACTACATTTGGTCTTTACGAATACATTGTCATGCCTTTTGGCTTGACCAATGCACGAGCCACATTCAACCGCTTGATGGAGAAGCTATTCAGGCCTCATCGAACCTTCACTGGAGTGTTCTTTGATGATATTATCATCTACTCTAATTCATTGGAGGAACACAAGCAACACCTCCAGGTAATATTTCAAGTTTTAAGAGAGAATAAACTTTATGTTAATCGAAAGAAAAGTGAATTTTTCTTGCAAGAGATTCAGTATTTAGGTCACATTATCTCTCAAGATGGCATCCAAATGGATCCATCCAAGTTAGAGGTAATAAAAGGATGGCCTAAACCAAGGAATCTTCATGAACTAAGAAGCTTCATAGGTATGTGTGCATACTATAGACGCTTCATAGAAAAGTTCTCACAAATTGCGGGACCATTACATGACCTAACAAAGAAAAGCGTTAGGTATACATGGTCTCCTAAGGAGAACAATGCTTTCGAAAAGCTTAAAGAAAAGCTTATCTCTCAACCTGTGCTTACACTACGGGATCTCTCACAACCATTTGAGGTCCAATGCGATGCTTGTGGTGATTGCCTTGGAGTTGTTTTGCTCCAAGAAGGGCACGCCATAGGCTATGAGAGTCGAAGGCTCGACCCTGTTGAGCAAGCTCTTGGCATATACAAAAAGGAACTCCTTGCAGTTCTACATGACTTAGACTCATGGAAGCACTATTTATTGGGGACTCCTTTCATTCTGCGAACGGATCACCAAAGTCTTAAGCACTTCATGACGCAGACCAAGCTCTCCGACAAACAAATGAGGTGGGAAAATTTCCTTTCGCAATTTCATTTTCATATTGCTCACATTGCTGGCAAGCATAATCAAGTAGCCGATGCATTCTCAAGACGACCGAGAGTGAATGCGGTTTCCATAGCAACTCACAATGATCTATCTTCAATGATAGATGAGTATGCTATTGATCCCGATTTTAGAGATGTGATTTCAGCCCTTGCATTAGGGAAGAAAGAAGAACCATTTACTTTACAAGATGGTTATCTTCTCTACGGCAGTAGACTATACGTTACTAACTCACTATGTGAGAAAGTAATGTATGAATCTCATGCTCCACCTTATGCGGGGCATAGAGGGATTCAATCTACCTTAAAGGGAATTGAAACATATTTCTATTGGCCTACCATGAAAGTGAACATACAAGAGTATGTTTCCAAATGTGTGGTATGCCAAAAGACAAAATTTGATAGAGGGAAGCAACTTGGATTGCTTCAACCCTTGCCAATCCCTAATTCACCATGGGAGAGCATATCCATGGATTTTATCTTTGGATTGCCTAAGTCTATCCATGGGAATACGGGAATTTGGACGATAGTAGGCAGGTTTAGTAAACAAGCTCATTTTATACCTGTCAAAAAGAATATCAAAGCCCATCAAATGGCAACCCTCTTTATTTCACAAATTTTCAAGTACCATGGCTTGCCCATGTCCATAGTGTCGGATAGAGATCCTAGAATGACCAGTAATTTCTGGAAGGGTCTCTTTGAGAATTTAGGAACAAGGCTAAACTTCTCTTCAGCCTATCATCCACAAACAGATGGCGAAAGTGAAATAGCTAACCTAACCATTCTTGATCTACTAAAAGCCTATGTAATGGAAGTAGATCAAAGATCCCAATGGGAGAAGTACTTACCCTTAGTGGAGTATGCTTACAATAACACTGTACATACTTCCACGGGAAAAGCACCTTTCGAGGTAATTGAGGGAAGATCAAAAAGTCCCTTGCTACTTAAGGTACATGGGAAGATCTTCGCTGCAGATGAGTATAGCCGAGACCTACAAGAATCTTTCCAAAAGATTAAGGATGCTATCTCTATCTCACAGCAAAGGCAAAAGGCTGCTGCTGACAAGCGCAGAAGAGCCCAAGTCTTTAAAGAAAATGATTGGGTCTTGTTAAAGTTTTCCAAGGCTCGATTAAGGCACAGAACGGGCAAGAATCCTACGGGTCACCAAAAGTACTATGCTAAACTAGCAAAAAGGTACTATGGTCCCTTTCAGATTCTTAGGCAAATCAATGAGATGGCCTATCAACTCAAGCTGCCCAATCATTGGCTCATACACAATGCTTTTCATGTGAGCCTATTAAAGCCTTACAAAGGAGAGCCACCTCAAGAACCAACTATTGAAGACCCACCGGAGATCGAGGACCAAGAGGAGGTGCTGCAGTCCGAGTCCATTCTTCGACATGAAGACAAGGTATTAAGAGGCGGTAAGACTATCCGGCGATATCTTATTAAGTTTAAGAATTATCCTTTTGAAGATGCTAGATGGATGCAAGGCATACAATTAAAGGATAACCTAAACCTTGTCAATGCTTACAATGCTTCCCAAGAGTAAGCATATGTACAAAATGTTAAAAATGAACAAAATTTTTGTCTTATAAGACTCTCTTTTTCTTTATTTGTGCACAAAAATAAAGTAGTATGCATGCTTAGATCAAGTTTGCGGAGACGATGTCTCCCAAACACCAAGTAGAGCTTGTCACTCTCCTATGGAAGACTGATATGACTAATGTGCAGACATGCTTGCGGCAACCTCAGGCTCTCAAGCGCCAAATGGACTTGTTATCCATTGTGGAATGATGTCGTAGGGTAACATAGGGATCCTCTACCCGCTAAGAAAAGGACTCATGAACATGCTTTATCTTCTCTACACCATAGTCGAGGACGACTATGATTTCAAGAGAGAGGTAATGTCATAATAATCAATATCTAATTCTCCTAAATGATTTTCTCATATTAAACTGATCATTTAATGTGGGGAAGGCCAGGGGAGAAAAAGCTAGAATATTGGTTAAGCTAGCAGACTGGCCAAAGTAGGGATCCAAAGGAGGGAAAATAGGGATCCAAAGGGGGGGCCATCTGCAAAAGATCCATGTGCAACAATGGGCTAAAAAGACCCTAAGGTTCAGCCCATTAAGACTTCCAAAATGCTAAGGTTCCAAAATTCAAAGGTTGTGTCCAAAGGTCAACCCTAGGGAAATTGGATGCTTTGTGTGTGCCCTAAAAGTATTTTCACATCCCTACATGGGAGGGGGCGAGCCCTAAAGGTAGGGGATGAGAGAGAAATCCACACACACACACACACACACACACATAGGCTCCCTTTACACAAAGGGATTGAGGGACACATGTCAGCTCCCTAGGCCAGATGCCCACAAGGTGTGCCCAATTTCTATTGGATGACCCTTGAAGTGGACCAATGAGAATTAAGCTAGATTAAATCTAGTTTAATTAATTTAAAAACATTTAATAAAAGAAACCAATGAGAATTAAGTCTCCTAGAAGACTATTGGGCAGTCTCCCAAGGGGTCCAATGAGCATTCAGGAGCCCCATGGCTTGCCTGATTCTTATTGGCTAGGAGGCAAAGGGGTCCAATGAGAGTTTAGTTTAATTATTTAATTACCTAAAGCTCTCACAAAAGGGGAAAGGGGGACACATGTCAGAAGGCTATCACTTATGCTGCTTAATTATAATTGGCTTGACTTGGGGAGGGCCAATGAGGCCTCAGCAAGAGCAATTAGCAAGAGGGCTCGCCCAAGAGAGAGAGGGGGCTGATTTTTGCAAGGAATTATCACACACACACACTCACACAAGCTCATGTGTGAAGAAAGAATACTCTATCTCCTCCCAAGCTTTAATGGAGAGCTCATCGCCTACTCCAAGCTTGTGAGATAGAAGCCTACATCAACATTCTCTTGGCATGTGGATGCAAATCCAACCAAGAGCCAAGCTTCAATGCATGCTCATCTTCTCTACCAAGCTAATTACTAAGCTAAGCTATGCTAATATGAGTGATTATGTGAGGAGATGTACATCTTTCTCGTAAGGTACTCCTTCTTCCTCTCAATCTACTCTCATACCCTGCTAGCTCTCACCATCTTCAAAGGTGTGTGAGGTCTTGGGTCTGAGAACGGGGATAATTCAAGTTGTGTTTGATTAAGTGTTTTGCTTAGTGCATGAAGCTTCCATCTTCATTGCACTAGCTAGTCTTGAAGGAACACAAAGAATTGTATTGTACAATGTCTCACTTGATGGGAGAAACCATAATACAAAGCCTTTTGGAGGGGGGACCGGCTCCATGCAAATCCGGTCCTCAACTGTTGTCAATAGCTTAATTTCTCTCTCTTTTGAAAGTATTGTTGATGCTATCTAACTAGGTGTTATGCTTTTTGTTGCTCTCTCCACCCAAGCACTCTTGTAATTCTCATTAGGAATCTATTCTAATGAAATGCCCACTATGTTCATGCTAATTTCCGCTACACATAAGTTATTAGGCCATTAAATGTTACAATATTGGTTGATAAAAATTTTGAGCCTATTAATGCAGCCTTGAAAGCTTACCAAGCAGGACTAAACGCAAGCCAAAACATGGAAAACAAATGGAAAAACTATCCTTCTCCAGACATGAAAGCAGCTAAGCTTAAAGCTTATCAAAATTTGGTAAGAATCACGCAAGAAATGCTAGAAAAACAAAAACCCAAGCTGGAAAGTATTGCAAAACCTGAAGAGCTTGTGGTAAGAGACACTAAAGAAAAATCCAAAGTGGTGGTAGAACCCCACCTAGAACCAAAAGAGCCAAAACTTATAGTACCGGGCATCGAAGATGCATTAGAGGGAATTCCATTTGTAGAGGAAGACTGGCCAGGAAACTTATGGGAAAAAGTTAGAGAGATCAATGATGGGAGCCTAACTCTAAAGTCAGCTCCTATAGAGGAAGTTTGGTTAGACAACCTACCACCTGATATGGACGTAGATGTACAATCCTTGTATGGGGATTGCGGATCTGAAGCTTCAAGAATGTCGAAACCATTGACCTTGAAAACATTACCCTCTTACTTGGGAGATAACGAAGATGAATCCATAGTGTGTAAAACCACTCAAGTAAAAAGAGCGGAATATACCCTAGAAGTAGACAACATTCATTCAATCATGTCTACACCCATCAAATGCACTCTTACTTTGGGATAACTGTTAAAAATCAGACCATATTTTATGGAATGATCTACAAAAAAACCCTAGAGAAAGTGGGTATAATGGGACTAATTGAAAGAAATATGGGAAAATTGAAACATAAAATGGACAACAAGGAGATTTGATTTGTTCCAATGAACAAAGTTGGAGAATATTACGAAGTGGAAGAAGGAAACACAACCCTTCCAGTGAAATATAATGACATTGAAACCATGGCAATACTGGATAATGGAGCAAGCATAGCCATAGCCACGAAAGCAGTATGGGAATCATGGGGACAACCAGTCATTAGAGAAACTCGAATGAAATTGCAATTGCCTAATGGACATATTGAAAGACCCTTAGGACTGCTAGAGAAAGTGATAGTTAATTCCTGTGGGATTGAATATCAACACACTTTTTCCATAGTAGACTCCTCGGAATAAAATCAATTACAAAATCATATTGGGAAGACGTTTCATGCGACATGTACAGCTTATCCAAGATTGGGGAAACAACTATCTGTACTTGAAGCAAGTGGGATCTATAACAAGGGTTAATCTAAAAGATCCCACTTGAAGCAAGTGGGATCTATAACAAGGGTTAATCTAAAAGATCACACTTATAGAGATGTCTTGAAAACTCCCATACAAGATTTTGATTCAGCCTCTTCGTCTGAAACTAAGATTCCTTCTTGGTTAAACAAAGACACTCCTATTTGGATGTGTGGAGCTTCAGAAAACGGGAGCTTAAAACGAGAGAAATGCACCTTAGAAAGGGATTGCACAGAAGAAGCCTATGTATTGAACCCTTTCCAAAACATTTGTTTGAGCCATTTGAGTGGACTCAAATTTTAGCGACAATGGATGTATGTGTGAATACGTCTATGCCTACTCAATTTTGCAATGAGGATGGCTACAACATAATTCCCATCCAAATGATATCAACCCTCCACATTGAAGGTGAAACTGAGGAATCCAAGGACTTGATGAAATCTCAACAAGTCTTTTCATACCTCTACTACGATGCAATAGATGAGTTAGATGAACACTCAGCTACCTCAAAAGATTCGGGGTCAGAAAAAGAGCATATGAGATCTAAGCTACTCATGAAAGGAGGGGAGGAAAAGCGGAAACAAAAACAGTTTTTTGATTCCCATCTCATCACAAAAATCTTGAAGAAAGGGGACTTAGTTTTAATCTATTCCCTTAAGAAACACATTTCCAAGTTTAAGAAAAACGGAAACAAACCGTTTATCATTGAAGATGTATCTCCAAGTGGAGCAATAAAGTTGTCCACCTTAGATGGTGAACCAATGGCTAATTGGATTAGTGGATGCCGTTTAAAGAAATACAATTTGCCGCTAACCAATGAATTGCTAGAAAGAATGTATGCAGCCAAGCAAAGGATGGTTAAGCTTCGGGTACTCACGTAAGCTTCTCTCAAGAATCAACAGATACCAATTCCCATCAATACTCTGAAAATAGATGACTGACAATGGGAATTGCCAAAAGATGCAGTGTCAACAGATGATGATGGATAGATGGAATGGACCTGTGCATCAAAGTATAGCTCAACAATCATAGCACAAATTCTTTGATCGACACAAGAGCTAGAGTGAATGCAGTCAGTTATTCCACGTACGAGAAAGCAACAAGTCAAGCATTGGCAGTAGGAGTAGCAACAATAAAAGGATGCAACAAGAACCCAACACCAGCATTAGGAGTAGTCAACTTGAACGTGATAGTACATGGATGTTCATGTCCTCACAAGTTTGTATGCTTACCAAATGAACACATGAATGAGACGATGATTCTTGGAATTCCCTGGATGCGGACATACAAGGCATACGAGATTGGGATACAAATCAGTTCAAGCTATCACCTAAAGGCGGGCAACTCATTGTTCCAATTTCACCAAGCAAGGAGGAATGGAAAGGCAATTATCAACAAAGAAAACCACGATGTAATCAATCTTCTCCGTCCTCTCGACAAGAAAATGCTATAAGTATCATGCAAGGAGTCAGGCACATTTGGGTACCGAAAGCACAGCTTAAGGATAAGCCAGTTCAATCTGGGTGCCCAAAACATCACCAACAAAACTAAAGAAGGTTCCAAAGGTCAAAACACAGAGACGAGCTTCTCCGAGCAAGGAATCTAACTTGAAATGAATTTGGCACAAAAAGAAGCACATATCTTCTCCACAAACCATAAAACCAATCAAGCAATGGAGTGTTAAGTCTCAGAAGACTCCACCACACAATTCCACACCAAGCACACCAAGCTACCAATGGCGGGTAAAAGCTCGACAATAGTCATTGTTGATACCTAAAGCTCAGGCAATCAGTGTGCTGAAGCATCCTGATGGCACAATCAAGCAAAGAGAAAACAAGCTACTTGACTTGCTCTTTGGCAAACAGCAACAGCCAACCTCGACATCAGAAACCCTTGAGTTAATATCTCAAGACCCAGCTCTTGCACAGCATATTGGTTTGAACTGCATTGATCTTCAAATCATGGTAGAGCCAACCACGGCTATGCATAAGACACGATTGTTCAACCCATGCACACAGTCGTCCCGGAGTACGCCAACTAGGAGGGGTGGAAGGGTACTAAGTAATTAAGGGCAATGTTTGAAGAGTGAGGAAAAAAGTTCAATGTTAACGTGTGAGTTTTTGCAAAATTACCTAATAATGTCCTTATAATTCATCATCAAGGGAAAATTCACTGATAATATCTACGCGATGAGTGTAAATAGTGTATATACTATAAAAAAATAGCCCTTTTTAAAATTATTTTTCATCATATTAAGACTTAAAAATGGAGGAATCCAACAAAAAACAATAAAGCTGTGTTTTTCAATGGATTTTTCTAATTATTGGATTTTCACTTTGCGTTTTTAGCGCTTTTTGTTATTTTCTTTGATTTTTTTAATAAACAAGTCAAAAATTAATAATAAATAGCAAGGGAGCTCACATGGAAAAACTAAAGACACGATGTTGATCAAAAAGACAAGGCAGACAAGCACAAAAGTTTTTAATGAAATCTGAAGATGTAAGCGGAAAGCCTAAATTAGGCGGCCAAACCTACTTTTGCAAAATTCTTGCAGAACGAGCTATAGGAATACGATCGGCGAAATTTTTGAGTTTAACATAAATTTCATGGCTTATTAGGACTAACGGGGAATCTGGGAAAAAATGGTTTGGGAAGTCCGGGTATAGATATCCCAAGTAGGCTAAAACAACCTCATTTCTACTTGTTACCTTTGCAGAGAGAGCTTTATGACCCCTTTCGCACGTCTTTTCCGGAGTCTACAGTCACCCATTTTTAGTGCCGTCTCACACGAGACATGAGGGGTAAGTTCTTTACTCCTCAATGATCCATTTTGTACGGTCAAAAGCTAGTCTAAACCCTAGAAAAAACCCTAAAATCTAGGCAGTGCACGAAGACCTACGACCAAAAACTGACCATAGCGGCCTGCCAGCTCGACCAAATCAGATGGGATTTGAAGTGTGTAGCATGCCCTAACATAATAGAACCTTTCTATATCATCAATTGACCATTCCACAGGGGTCGAGGGGTCCCTAGTAGAAAAGCCAAGTTTTTGGCAGATGCCAGAATTTGGTTCTTACTCCATAGATAGCTTGCCTACAAAGTTTATAAACAATGTATATGATTGGTTCCGTGAAATCAATCAAGCAAAGCCCTCGAAAAGCAGAAAATGGCTCGAAGGCTACAAAGCGTCAAATTTGACATATGAGGTCAAATTGACTCTAAATGAGCCAAAAGTGGATGAGTTGCTTCACGACTATGTTGCGGACAACTCAAGAGTGACAGACCCACTCAACAGGCAGTGTAGTCATAAGAATTAGAGATTTCAGAGTCGACAAAGCTCAAAGTGATGCCGGCAAGACCAAACTTTGCCAAATTCAATTCAGGATTTGTTTTAGGTGTATAGAATGTGTTTAGGTCAAAAATTTTAACTTTAGCAAGAAAATTGTGACTGCTGTAACTAATCGCAATTATTTACTTTTGCATTAATTTGGCTTGAAAGTTGCATTATCACATCACTTATCATTTGTACACACCTAATACATGCCAAAAATCAAGTATGAGCCAAAATGAGCACATATAACTTGGAAAATTGTCAAAAAACGCAAAGGAGTCTTTGCAAACCAATTTCTGAGTTATGGACCACATTTCTTGATCCAAATCACCTCATACCACATAGACAAGGTCTATACAATGCTTAGAACCAAAATGTACCAAAAAATGTTGATTTTGGTAGAAAAGTTAATAATTGCGATTATTTACTTTCATGCCAAAATGGGGAATTTTGCCATTTTGCCATCATACACCCAAAGTGCATGATGTGCTAAGCCCGCTAGCCAAGTTTGAACCCTTTGGAGCTTAAAATCCTAAATTTCTTTTATATCTACTGTTTCAGAGACCTAAAGACAAAATCTGGTACCATTTTCACCCTATGCATCCAAATGAGCCCATATTTCACTCAGAGTATGTATTTAGTATATACTTTAAGCCTACAATGCCAAATTTGCAAAAAATTGAAAAAATTACTCAGTTGTAAATAATCGCGATTATTTACTTTTGTTGCAACTTTTTGTTTTGACTTTACGATTTTCTTCCTTGCATGTTTTTATGAATCTATGCTTGTTCAAAATTTGATTTGAAGCAAATTGGACCCAGATTGTAAGGACACTTTATAGAAAAAATCTGTCAAATCTGCTAACTTTGACACTCTATTCAGTGAATAAGAGCCATGCAAGCAGCAAAGAGGGCCAAGAAGAAGCTCAACCAGAAAGAAAAGTTGCAAGAGCTACCCGCATACCAACTGGACCCCAATTCAGTCAAAACTTCCAAGGCAACTTATCTTTCAAAAGAACAACTTGAAGAGCATCACACCACAGTCTTAACTAGAAGGTTCAAGAGCTAAGAGGGACATCAGGTAGAGCTACAGCTTCTACCAAAATAAGTGTATGATGTTGTTGCAAAGCCCGAAACCAAAGAAGCCCACCGAAGGCTAGGACTCAGAGATTTCTATGAACAAGAGCCGTGTGGGGTAGACTTTCAAAAGGCTTACGAGCTTTTGTCTACGATCAAAGAAGATGGAACCGATCAGATCTCTGACACACAGGGAAATAAGGTTGAAGGTGTGATCACCAAGGAGATAGTGGCAGAAGCACTCAGACTGCCCACAGAAGGAATGATAATGAGGGAAAGAGACAAGAAAACGGCAGGAACTTTTACTAAAGAAACCACCACACTACCTTTGCAGACCTCATTCACAAACAGGTGGAGGAGTTTGCAAGGTTATACCGCCAACATTTCCACGTTCTTGCTAAGAGGTCACCAAGGTATACAACACCCAATCATGCGGTTGCCACCACCTTTACGCAAGTCCTCAAGTCAACTACTAGGCAACCAATTGACCACGGAAAATATGTTATGTCCACATTGAAAGGGACAAAGAAGGAAGGAAAGATCACATACCTGGGCGCACCAGAGGTCTTAACAAGAATTGCCTACCATGCCATCGGCATGGCCGACAACCTACCACCTGCGCCAGATCAAAACACTTGGATAGTGTCAGCTGAGCCATCTCCTCGAGCTACAAGATCTACCAAGAGATCATACAGTCAAATGAAGAGTTTGCTGAGAGCTCGTAGGAACAACACAACAGTGAAAGCTCGGATAACAAACAAAGGAGAGCACGCATTGAAGAAATGAAGAGAAAGCCGTGGTAGCACACCAAGAGGAGCCTGCAAAATCAAGCCCGGTTTGAAAGAGAGAAAAAATTATACCAATATAGCCGCCAAGCACAAGGAAAGGAGCCAAAAAAGTGGGTGCCTATTGAGCTTGACGGACCTAGAACAAATCATCACACCAAGAAGCAGTTTGAAGATCCCACAGAATCCTTGGAAAAGATGTACCAAGAAGCAGAAGCTCTAAACCTGAAAGAAGAACAAGAAGCGGCCAGGAAAGCAACAGAGGTGCCAAAACATCAAGAGCAAGTAGAGGAATCCACTGCACAAGGAGAAGCACAACATGCTCAAGGTGATGTGTCTCCTCGCATCTCTTCTCCTGTCTTTGAACACCAAGATCACCCATTGTCGAGCCCACCACCATCACCAACAATTAGAACCACAACAACTGAGCCAACAAAAGAAGCAGAACCTGAACAGGAAAAAGCAATTGAATCTACATAAGAACCTGAACAGCAAGAAGCAGCAGAATCAGCACAACAAGAAACTGATCTACTCAAGAGTAACAAATAGAGAAAGAGACAGAGACAGATAAGGAAGCCAGTCTTGCACCAGAAGGGGCCACTGCAAAGTTTGAGCACAAGAGAACAAGAGGCCAAGGAAACACCCTCTACCTCGACATAGCAAGAGAAGGCCGAGACACCACTGTCTACCTGAACAGAAAAAGATCTTGAGCCACAAAGGCAACAACAACAACCAGCCATCATGACGCAGCCAAAGGAAACACAAGAATCTGCAGAAACATCAACACAGTTAGCACGAAATGAAGATTGGAATTCAAATGATGAAGTCATCCCGGAAGTTATTGAATATGCGAAGCAAATGCAGCAGATGATAGAACGACTTCTCTCAGCAGCACTTGGCCGTAGCACAAGGGCCAAAGAGTTAGAGATGGTGTTTGACGCACTCCAAGGGGAGCTCGATGACAGACTCAATGTCATCTCACTGATCTACAGAGGCAAGTGCAGGAGTTGAGAGAGGAAGTTGAACAACATCAACTCGCAAGAGATAAGCAACAAAAAGAGATGGAGGAACTAGGGGAGTTGCTCATAAAACTATCAGATGCATGCAAAGCAAAGGATGATCAGCTGACGGAAGTTACAAATGAGCTTCTAACTACAACCCTATCAGGTCAAAAGATCCAGGTACATTTATATGTAGCCAATGCTTAGAAGAATCAATGATCAAGCAATATTCTTGCGGCAAATACGATAAAATCTAGCAGTCGCCTCAATCAAGGGAACAGTCAAGGTCTACAAGGCGTTAGAAAAGAAAAATAAAGACCTCGAGTTGGAGTTGAAATTGGAGCAGTCTCAGCATAGATAGCTGGCCTTGACGCGGGTCCAAAGAGAAGACGAACTGCTGAAGGAGATAGCTGAACTCAAAAGAGTCAACCATCTATTGAGAGAGGGACGCTCGAAAACGCAAGAAGAGGCAGGCACTTCCGAGCAAGCTCATATAGAAATCCCCTCAATTTCATTCACTGAGATGGAGACATAGTCAACAATAGAGCTGAGTGGCAAGGAGGAGTTTCAAATACCAATTACCGAAGCAAATACAGTGCCCATGGTCCAGCTCTCAAAGGCTGAAGAAGATGCAGTGAAAGAAAAATTACACAAAAGGTAGATGAGCAGTAAAAGGCAGCAATGGATTAGGAGCTGAGAGTACTTCATTCCGTCAATGTCACACAACTCACTCCCAATCAAATTAATGTGCAATGGCACCAACAATCCCTGCCGTACCCTCTGATTAAAGTGGAGCTGCTGTAGGTAAAAGAAAGGATTTACACTGACATGAAAGTCAAAGACGCAGATCAAGACCACCCGAAGTGGAGGTTGAGCTGGTTGAACAAGAATCCAAGGTACTTGATTCTGTTCACAAGAGCACTTGCGGCCCTGCAAAAGGACCCTACCTTCTGTCATGTACCAAGAGTAAGGACATGGATAGCACATGAGGCACTACTAAAGAAGCGCCCAACTTGGCTGAATTACCCCTGGTTGCCTTCTCCAGAAAAGGGACAACCGACTGAAGAATACATGGTGAAAAACCTAAAGGGTGCCATGTCATCCTTTAAATTGGATAAATCGGGAATATTGTAACTCCTAATTTTTGGATAAACCTTGTAATTGATGAGCCGGGGCTACAAGCTTCCAGATTGTATCAACCCGTCATTACCCATCTTTGGTAGAACTCTCAGATTATTATTTTTGACCACCAAAAACCTTGGGTAAGGTATAAAAGCCAATTTTTGTAAGTTATTATTAAGTTTTTGGATAATGAAATACACAGCGTGAGCTAACGACACTCACCTCTCTCCTTCTCGTGCTTCCTACTCCCTCCTCGGTTGTCACATTGCAGTCGCATTTGTTGCATTGCAACCGCAAGTAAGAGCTCTACGCATTGACATAAACACATCACAATATTTTGTAGCTTTTGGCATCACCGACCCGCGGCCTAATTCCATCACAAGTAGGAATTTACACTTCACAATCAAAAACTAAGCATAGGCGGGATATTGGGCCATCATTGCTAAGCATTTAGATGCATTCTGGGTCAAAAATAACTAGGTCAAAAATCCACTGTTGTTAATAATCGTGATTTTAGCACTTGACCTAAATTAGGATATGAGACCATAAGCATGTGTGCTTAGGCCTTATAAACTTGTCCTAGAAGTTTCATTATGTTTGGATGTCATTTGATGCTGTAAGATGTGATTTGTTTGCGGATGAGCGATTGGCTTTTGGTGATTTTAATCACTTGAGTGTAGCTTGAGTTAGAAGCGAGTTGTTAGTTGTTTTCCAAGAGATTGACAACATCTTGTAGCCTCTATGCACTAGTTGAGTCAGCTTCATCCCATGGATTCACAATTTAATCATGGTTCTCGCTAAAACTACAATAAAATAGGATAGTGAGGTTAGACATGCGTCCCACACTCAAGTAGTACCGAAGAAAGCTATCCCTACCCATGAAGACATTGCGCATACCTCCATTATGCATTGTGAACTTATCAACATGATATGTCGTCTGCAAAGCATTTTAATTGATTTTAACACTTGTAGTAAGGAATAATAGAAATTCTACCTCGTTAAGACTTGTTTACCTCAGTTTTTTCATCCTTCTCTTCAAGATTTTTCTTTGTAATATCAATGCTAGATCGATCATCTCTACCAATCGTGATTAGTGGTTTGTGTGGGGATAAAATGTGCTCTTTGGTACGCTTTCATAGAAAGAGGCACATGATTTTATTCCACTAGTGTACTTGCTACTGTTTGCACCAACTATTGTCGTTTTCATTGGGGAGAAAAGAGAGGCCTGCTAGGAGATATTGGTCTTTGAAGTCAATTTGAAAATTGAATTTCTCTTCCTTTCCATTGGGATCCTTCATGCCTGCATAGATAGCAAGCACTATGAGCAACTCATCTTCTCTGAGTCCTAATGTTTTGGCAATGTCGTCAAGGAATAGAAACTAACGATCATCCACCACCACTAGAGACAAAGTGAGAATTTGGAGGTCCGGGACCTTTTCCAACACCTCATCTCCGTCTATCATTTGATCTTCCTCCTCAATGGATCTGGGATCTTGAAAGAATACAAGTGCCATAGATGCTTTGGTTTGCTCATCAATCTCTTTGATAACTTCATTTGATTCCTCCACAATGATCACAGGAGGACTTTGGTTGACCTTTTCCTTTGATTTTCCCTTATCAATACCCTCAAGCACAAGTAATGCCAAAAGCATGTCCCATGAAATAAATTGGGTGCCTATGCACCCCATGACCAAATCCATGCGATCATCCTCATCCTCTATCCTGTAGTCCCGTTCCGTGAGGCCTTTAATAAACCTCACCAAGCAAAACCGAAAGTTTTTGTCTGCTGCATAGAGATGCTTCAAGAAATCCACTAGCAACCACATCGTGTCGGATCCCTCAAAGATTATGGAAAATTCTTCCATGTACGCCATGTAGTCAAGAAAGCTTCTGAATGCCTCTGCATAAAGGTTGGAAGTGGCCTGCATGTTAATTGTCCCCTCAAACACACTGAGTAGTTCATATGCTTGATCTGCAAGTCCTACCTTTTCTAATTGTGTGAGAAGTGCATCAGTAGACATTGCCATGGGTTTTTTTGCGAAGTGAATGCAAAAAGATCTTAGAGATAGAGTTTTGTGAATGTGAGAAATAAAGTTTAAAAACTAGAAAGTCACTTATATACCCAAAGTCACTTTTTAAAAAGCACTTAAATTAACATCAAAATAACTAAAAACTTTAATTTTAAACCAAAACATGTGGCAAATCATTGAAAGACACCAACATTGAAAACGTTTGTGCTCTACATCAAATAAATAAGTATGCAAAGAAACGAGATTCAAAACACCGTATGTATTAATGTGGACAAAATGCCTATCAGTTACAAGCTTTTACAAAAATACATCGCGGAAAAGAAACTTTCTCACACAAAAATCTCTTCTGTTTTCTGGAGCAAACAATCTTTTAATTGATTACAAAGAGATATTGCTTGGGCAAGGTATATCTTAGATTAAGATACTCACAAAGGTGAATGAGATGCCAGTCATTGTTCACTGTAATGTGGTGCACCGCATCGTCATGGAGATGTATTTGCAGGTTAGTTGATACTCAAGCAACAACCTCTGAGTCTAGCGTCTCCCATTCTCCCATCGGTAGCTTCCATCTTCTATAGGGAAAGACCATTGACAAGCTTTGCTTCGCAAGATGGTATATGAATACCACATTGTCAGCAACTACAGAGCACTTGATTATATCTCCCTGGTGGTTCACCACCTTAGTTTCCCATCTGGATGCAAGAAACCCGTTGATCGCACTTCCCCCTTTGCAGGTCCACATTGTTGGTGTCGTGTGAACACTCTGAAGTCAAAATATAAACACAAGCACATGAAGAGACATAAAATATGTTACGGTGCCTTTATTGGAACCATAGGTGCACTTCATTTGCTGCTTGCACATCCACCACGATTCTTCTTTTGGTTGCTGCGATCAAGGCATTGTCTGGCTTAGGCCATTCAAAACTCTCCAAGGTTGGTAAGTGAACCAGAGACAGATTACCATATCCATTTCGCCTAGGTGTATGATTATAAAAACAAATAAGGTTGGAAAGCTCAGAGGATTGACAACTAGCATAGAGCAACTTGCCAAGGTTATTGTGGATGGCCTCAAAAGTTCATGTGAAGAACTCTATTGCCTCCCACTCTACAAAATCGGATGGAAAAACATATGTAAACATGAACAAACAGCAATGGAAATCTTACAGTCATCAAAAGCAACACACAAGGAAAAAATACTAAATAGATAACCAAAAAACTTGAAAGAGGAGTAGAAATTACAACTTGTAGGAAACCTCGATGGAGCCACTGCTATCTCTAGCTTTAGCTGTGGAGCTACATACGCATGTTGCACCTTCGCAAGCCTCTTGCCATCTTGTGTTCACTTGAACTCCACAATTCTTCCCTTCCAATTGTGTGCTTGAGAAGCCATGTGTCTCCTTGAGACCTTGTGTGCACCTCTTGAGCGGGGCTGCATTGTCACCCACATCATTTGTTTTAACTCCATTTTCACCCAATATCCATTGTCGTCTTGTACATTGCTGCATGAAATGGAGTCAATGACACTCCTAGGTTGTCGAGTACCTGATGATGCCATGGGGAATAGTGGCACAACCTTCACACAAACACTTATGATTAGACATTTCACATCCATGCGTGCAGTTGTATAAAGAGCAAGATTCTTGATGGTACACAAAGGTGAAGGATGCCACTTACTGCTATATTGCTCCACCTGCTTGTTGGGTTAATGTGGAAGATAGTGTTTCAAAGCTTGAGAGGGAAGTAGATCCTCTCTAGAGAGCTTAATGGAGAAGGAGCGGGAAACCTATTGAGAAAAGAAAGAGGGATGATCCAGCAAAAGGATATGTTGTAGACTACACATTTAGCTAGAGGGGTTTAGTGAATCCCATGGAGAAATGGAGAACTTCAGCTTGAGGAGAATGCAACCCTCAAGAACGCAGTAAGCTTGAGGAGGGAAAGGAGGTTCAAACTTTTGTTGTAGATCTTTTTAGAGGGAAAACTGAAAGGAAGGGAAGCAAGGTGAAGTGAAGAGAAGTGAGAGATGGTACAGTAGAGAGAGAGGGAGGTAATGATCAACACGTTTTTGGAGGGACCCCCTTTTAGGAGAGAGGGGGGAGAAGCTGACAGCGATTAGAGAGAGAAAGGATTGGTTTTTACTCAACTATTTTGAGAAAAATTTAGTTTTTGAATTTAAAAGAGATTTTCTCTCTATATTTTATAAGAGAGCACAAGTTCGACCACTTACTTTTAGGCCCTATCATACCCACCATTTCAGTCCACATGGCATCCACCCATTTGCCCCTTCCATAATCTCTTTCTAATCCCATGGAAAATAAAGAGGCCCCCTTAGACCCCATTCCCTTCCTAATGATTTCCACTCCATATATTGACTGCATATGTTGTGAGCATAATCCAACTCTTTGCCAGGAGCTTTTTTATTCTTTGGCTTCTTTGTACCACTTGTGTTGACATTTTGGCCCATTGCTTTTAATTTAAAACTGAAGACAAAAGAACTAGATGTTCAAACTTTAAAACATTTTTCTTCTTTTCAATATATATCAAAAAACCAAGCACTAAGAAAGTAATCAAATCTGCATGATATGAGATTTGCAATGCATGCTACTCAATCCACATATTGATCACCTACATTGTGAGCAAACAAATACAACAATGCTATGCATTTCTCAATGCAATTATTATTATCATTATTATTTATATGTATTCTTTGATTTGCAAACAATAAGACACATCTAATTTCAAATGCTACAAAGAATAATTAACTTCTACACTGACGATGTCAGTTATTTGTAAAAAGCACACGAAAGCAATAATATTTATGATTGGTCATGGCATGCACTAAATGTCTTTCATAATACATAATGCACTCTTTGTATAAGCCAATGCATGAAATAATGCAAAGAAATCTATAATATAATCATACAATTGAGAACTACTTGTACCCAATCAAGGATTGTAGCCCCCTTATGCAACTAATACAATATATAAAAGCTATTTTCACCCAATTAAGGGTTATAGCTCTTATATTGTGCAGTGACAATGTGTATCAACTCAAATTTACGATGGTGAAAAATGCAAGACTTCAACGATATTTATATGCCCAGTACACCTGTACAGGACGTCCAACCCTTGACTATCACGACTCCATTTGCATGCTCATCCTCTAAAACCAATCACAACCCTCTTTTGGACCAATGACTTCGTTGCAATGAGCATGACTCTCCAAATTTTCAATTGTTTTGATTTCATACCTTTATGTTTGGTAAAGGATTTAAATGTTTTTGAAAGTGGTTATCGAATAAAGAACCACGTCCGGCCCAAAAAAAAGGATATGTGACTCTGTAACCTTAGGTCAATTCACAAGGAGATGACTGTACCCGGCACTCGGATACACTTCCCACAGATTTTCCTAGTCAAAGTACCACAGTAACCTCTCTGTTTACATTATGTTACCTAAACCATGGAAACCATAACTGTTAGACCTCTAATCACTGTTGTGATAGGCTCAAAACAGTAATTTCCAAACTGTCCGAAACTGATCTACAAAGACATCAACACGAAGAGCTTCTTGCCCTAATTCTAACGACTACTTGATCATTCAGAACGGATTCCGTTTGAGGTACTTACGACCAAATATAGCTCGTAGCAGGCGGGCTCGCCATGTGGTCCTCGGCTTGCATTACCTGCGTCGACGCGGAGAGCTCCTCGATGCTAACACGCTCCTACTCTCATATCTGCAATGTGATTAGTGTGTGCGACGGTGTGTGTGCGTGAAGATCACTACCCTATGCTGCAGAACCCACGACTGTATATTAATTGAGATAACATAATGTGTCCTTTACAAAGCCTTATGTTTTAGCTTATATACCAAGCCTTCAAACCTAATGTCCGACCAAATGACCTGAATTGTCCCTAGGCTTCTACAGAGCTTAATTACAAGAAACTGAGTTGGATTTACTCATTATACAAGCATCTGCGGCCAAAATACAAGTGCCGACTTAAAGTATGAGGTTCCCGTAAACATTACAAAAGTGGCCGTAATGGCTCAAAATAATAATAACGGGATATTCGATGACGTCCATGAACTCATATCTTCATGTTGCAACATCCATCTTCATCTTCATTACTTCATCACCATCTTCATAAGGAACCTTTACAAAATCTTTGAGGGATCTTAATGGAATCTTTATGGAAATGTTGTTTAAAGGGCGTCCTTTCAACAAGATATCTCTATGACTTTAAGATAATCCAAAATATGTCTCTTTATGGCCTCAAGACCATAGGGTTAGGATAGTTGGGAGATCTCAATATATAAATAGATATATGGCTTCAAAGCCATATGGTACTTTATTTATGTGTCACCCTATGGCCCTAAGGCCATGGGTTGTCATAGGGCCACAAGATGCCCTCTATGAGCACTAGTAAGAAACCATATATTCTTTATGTTGGCACCCTATGACCTGAGGGCCACAAGGTCTGCCTCTTATGCTGGTAAGAAACCCTTTATGCTACATGTTGTCACTCTATGGCCTTTGGGCCATAGGGTGCCCTCTATGCTAGTAACAAATCCTCTATGCTCTATGTTTTCACCCTATGGACCTAGGGCCACAAGATACCCTCTATGATAGTAATAAATCCTCTATTCTCTATGTTTGCACCCTATGGACCTAGGGCCACAAGGTACCGTCTATGCTAGTAAGAAATCCTCTATGCTCAATATTGAAACCCTATGGACCCAAGGCCATAGGATGTCCCCTATGCTAGTAAGAAAAACCCTCTACGCTCTATGTTGGCACCCTATGGAGACTTGAGGGCCACAAGATACCCTTTATCTACTAAGAACCTTGTATGCTCTAGGGGAGCACCAAATAGCCCCTAGGCCACAAGGTTCCCTCTATGCTAGAAAGAAAACCTCTACGGTCTACATTGGCAACCTACAACCCTCGGGCCACAGGGTGCCCTCTATGCTAGAAAGGAAACCTCTACGCTCTACATTGACACTCTATGGCCCCAAGGCCATAGGGTGCCCCTTATGCCTAGCATGAAACCATTGAAACTCTATATTAGCATTTAAAGACCGTAGGCCACAAGGTGAGCTCTATGTTAGTAAGAAACCATCTAAACTCTATGTTGGTAACCTATGGCCCAAAGGCCATAGGATAGCCAAGGAACCCTTTAGGAGCATTCCCCACAAAGACCACCTTATGGCCCCATGGTGATTTTGTGGCCTAGGTGCCCTTCTTAAGACTCTTTTATTTTTGTATCATATTGCCCCAGGAAAATAAGCTATCCTCTATGCTATCAAAAAACCGTTTATGCTCTTTGTTGCAATCATATGGCCCCAAGGCCATAGGGTGCTCTCTATGCTAGCAAGAAACCCTCCATGATATATGTTTGCACCCTATGGCACCAAGGACACAGGGTGTCCTCCATGATAGTAAAAAACCCTCTATGCTCTAAGTTTGCACCATTTGACTATGTTGACGCCCTATGGCCCCAGGGCCATAGGGTGCTCCCTAGGGCCACAAGGTGCCCTTCAACCTAGGAAGAGACCCTTTATGCCCTAAATTGGTACTCTTTGGCCTCAGGTTCATAGGGTGCCTTCTATGCTAGTAGGATACATTATATGGTCTAGGTTTCCACTCTATTGCGTAGGGCTAAAAGGTTTGCTCTATGAAGAAACCATGTATACTATATGTTGGCATTGTATGGCCCTAGGGATAGAAGGAAACCCTAGGGCTATGGGGTGTCCTCTATGCTACTATCATATGGTCCAAGGGCCAGATAGTGACCAAGTTATCATGTGTGTGAGAATTCTCTACTATATATACAAAAACCACTTTATGACACTATGGCGTCCCAAGGGAAACAAGGTGCTAATAAAAATCCCTCTATTCTCTATGTTGGCACCCTATGGCCCCAAGGCCATAGGGCGGTCTTTATGCTAGTAAAATTCCCTCTATGCACTATGTTTACGTGTATACTTATAAGAAGCCATTTATGCACTATGTTGGCATCATATGACCCTAGATCCATAAGATGTCCTCTATGGTAAAAGAGAAATCGTACATGGGATATGATGGCATCCTATGGTCCTAGGGCCATAGGGTGTCCTCTATGCTAGCAAAATGTGTAAGTTAATACTACGATAAATATGAAATCCAATATACAAAATTGAATCATTATCATACATCATACATTTGTTGCTTTGCCACACAGTTGAAGGGGTCTTTGCCTTCAAATATCATCATAACATTCAAACATTTAAATCAAATTTGCAAGTACTTTAATTCACAAATGCATTGATTTGTTGGTGGAGGGAAGGTCCGGCTCACCATGCACTTTGATTTACAAATCCTGAGGGGCAAAAGTATTTGTTTTGGATTCTCCTTATGGCATTGCACATGTTTTGGAACTTGCATTGCCTTCTACTTCCAATTTACAAACTTAAACAATGGTTATACATTATACAATCATTTCTTTGCAATAAACCTTGATACAATGTTCCGATTGCTACATGACAAGCTAAAAAATTCTACTAGTCCTAGCTTCCCTCTATCGAAAAAAATTCAAGATATAAATTCCAATTCTCTGCATCATCTAGAAGAGAAACAAAATCATAGTTTGGAACAAAATACTCGCACTTTATATCTTTGAATAAAATATTGTTACAATTAAAGAACTAGATCTTCACAAAATCCAAAGGACAAATGCTTCAATACCCATTTATACTCGATGTTTACTATCTAAGAAAATAATTGGCATTTTCAACAAATGTTGAATATATGTTTAATTTAGTTAGTTGCAATACAAAGATAATTATTTTAAACGCTTACACCATCAATTCACAATAGAATAACTTACACCTTAAAAAAAATGATCATACATCAATTGTTCAAACTCTCATTTTTGAGGACTAAATACTTTTTAGTTTTTTCTAGCATATTTCATTCTCAATGGAATATTAAACTTTAATCACAAGATAAGAAATATATGTCCCTAATGTATATGGACACAAGATATAAGGCCAAAGAAAAATGTTTTTGAAACACTTAAAGAGTCTTTAGGTGACCTAGAATAACCAACCTATGGTCTAAAGGCCATAGGGTGTCATGTGATGTTTTATAAGATGTGTCCATAAGAGCTAGGTGATTTGCATCCATGGGGTGGTTTAAGTGCCCCTATGGAGATTCTATGTCACCACCCTATGGCCCTAAGGCCTTAGGGTATCCCAAATGCTCTTGGATAACTTATGTTTCCTTTTAGAATAGCCCAAATACTCATGTGCCCGTTTAGAGACTTTATGTAATCACTCTATATACATAAGATTGTAGGGATAGCTGTGTTAACACCCTATGGCCTTAAGGCTGTAGACTAGCCCAAATGCTTATGTGCCCTTTTAAAGACTCTATGTAATCACCCTATATCCGTAAGATTGTAGGGTAGCCAAAAATGCTTTTGGGGGATTCTATGTTGACACCCTATGGGCCTAAGGCTATAGAGTAACCCATATGCTTATGTGCCCTTTTAGAGACTCGGTGTAATCACCCTACATCCGTAAGGTTGTAGGGTATCCCATTTTCTTTTGGGGGATTCTATGGCCCTAGGGACATAGGGTGTTATGTCTACAAAGAACTCTATGATCCTCAAGTCATAGGGTATTCTTCCCAAACCTCATCTGATCAATTAACTTTAAAGTATTACATAATATATATCTTATGACCATATATAAATGTAGAATTATATTTACCACAACATGTCCATATAATATCATACACTTAAGTCTAATTCATTTATTGTGTAAAAACTCAAACTCACAAGCTCACATTTTTTCAAAGAAAATAAATTGAGAAAAATAACGAGCCAAACATCAATATTTTTAACATCATGGGCAGATTTGAGATGGGACAAATAAAATAAAATGACAGCAATAATAATCTAAATATCAATAATGTAATATCATGGGTGGCCAGCTTAACCTGTTTCCTGTAGAATTTCTAGGATGGCCTCAGCACTTGCATTCAATGGTTCTTCAATTTCTTCTTCCTCTGAATCCTTGGCATTGAATTTATCTGTGTTATCCACACCTGCCCACCTTCTAAGATCAAGGTCTTCTTCCACTAGGGAATGGCAAAGAGATTCCAATTGCGTCATTTGATCACTACTACATGCAACTGATATCACCTTTCTCTGTTGTTGTAGTGCCTCTTTAGTCCCATAGCCTAATGAGAAGATGTCTATTACTTGATCATCTTCTTTGAGACAGATGCATTTGATTGCACGACGTACAAAAAAGGATTTGGCTGTGGTCACAACATCATACTTGTCGTCATTGATGCAGAGAGTATGCATTGGCTCCAACAGTGACTCTTTAACAGCAGAGTAGTTGGTGTACTGCTCTCCTTGACTGAAAAATGCCCAAACCCCAAAAATTACTTCGCGAAGAGCACATGTTTGGATGGTCTGTGATCCCATTAAGGAGCTCAAAGGTAGAACGTGCATTTCATACCATTTAGCTTTTTTAGAAATTGCCTTCTCTAGGGAAGCATCATGCTAATACTTGACTAAGCTGGCAATTAAAAACTCTGATGGTTGATGTGCTACCCCACATACGCCATCAACTACTTTACCAAATTGGGCAGCACTCCAACCACTAAATGTAAGACTTTTGTGTGTTGTATCTATGATGCAAACACCAACACGAATTTTAGAGCTATTCTCACTGCAGAGAAACTCAATGCCTTCCAAATTCTTTCCAACACACTTGATTGTCCATGGTAAAATGAATTGCAAACTAGAAGTGCCATTCTTTTGTGCAATGATCCACTGCACATATCCCCTAGTGATCTCAGGAATTGGCTCTTTCTCCTTTCCTTTTTGTAGTAGGAGATTTAGCCATTGTGTACAACTTGTGAAGAGAGATTTGTAAATCTCATCTGTAATGTTATAATGAGACTTAGATTTATCCCATGAAGTAACTGATATTGCTGATGGATCTATCTCTTTAAATGCCATCAACATTTGAGGCTCAAAAACCCTGGTCTTCTTTAAGACCGTTGCACGTGCAGTGAGGTCGAGCATGCCAGCTTGACTTGGTTGCTTCACTAAGCAGATCTTCTCATCTGTCAGCTCTTGTTGTAGTAGCTTGACATCATTATCTTCTAAACCATTTAGGCATCTAAAGGTTGTTATGCTTGGTTGTCGCCCATGAGCAGTTGATGTCTGATGCTTCTCAGAGATGTTTATCCATTGATCATATATTTCATCATCGTACATGACCATGTGTGCTTCTTTGTTGGCAAATGATTTATGGTTAAACACGATGTTCACCACAAAGGCCTTCAAAATAAAGAAAAGAAAATTAACTTTATTTCAAGACATATTTATAACAAAAACAAGCATAGGGAAGTGGAACTTACATCCCAACCTGCTCGACTCGGATGAGCGACAGGAACACCTGCCTTGGGCTTTGTTCGTTTAAAATATGCAAGCCATTGACTATGGCCATGCTTCAAGACCTCCACATAAGGGTGGTGTTTCATTATTGTTATTCTCTACATGTTCTCCATTTTGGAAATTCAAACAGCAACCTCTTTCGGAGCGTCTACCACTATCCTTGCAGTTCTAAACTTGTAGAACTCTTTTCTCAAAGCATACTTAGTGCTATTGTTACGCAAAAAAGCTCTAGCCACTATGATGGAATGCTCACCAGCTAGAATCCAGTAGTGGTATGTTGATAGCTTGTCACCATGCACTTCAGTTGTTTGTAAAGGCATTTTTGTAATTGGGTTATACGGCATCAAGTCTGCTTCACTGGAGACTGGCCTAGAGTGCCCTGCAAATTGCTTCAAGAGATATTTCGCATACACATCTGACAACGGTCCGCATTTATAGCCATCTGGTGCAAGGTTGCATTGCTCAACTAGGATCAATTGGGTAAATTGTACACCAAATTTAAAATAGTGTGAAATTCTGACATATCCATCTAGCCCACTCTTAGAAGTTTTGGCAACTTCTTTATCAAGATCGTTTTCTTTGGGCTGTATAATAGAGTCCAACACAGTGATGGGGGCTTTTCACAAGCCAAGCTCCCATACCCCTCTTCTCTCGTCCCCACCCCATGAAAACCCCCTCTTATGGAGGGAGTGATAAAAGGCATTGGAAAAAGTAAGAAAAAAATAAAGTATGATTATGTAAATATATAAGAAAGGTAAAATAGGCTACCTCATGCCTGCGGGGTAGCCCATCCCCACCTTGCCTCCTTTTTCTTCACTGTTGCCCAGCCGGGTGTCCCTTTTCCTCTCCTCCACTCAAAAGGTCAACCCCCTCTCTCTTCCCCTTGTCCTTTCTCCTTTCTCTCTCCCCTCAAGCTACCCCACCTCTCACCAATAATGCATTATAACTCACCAATAATGCACCCTAACTCACATGCAACTTACCCTATCTTCCAAAATAGTATACCCCACCTCCTCTTTCTCTCTCCTATCATATCCCATGACCCAAATACCCCCCTCTATCTCTAAAGGGCGCCATGTCTTTTGTCTTGTAGCTAAATAACCTCCCCCACACTCACACACACTCAGTTTCACTGAAAAAGGTGCCCACAGATCTATCCCCACCCGGTGGTTACTTAATTTTTCTTGTGTTCACACACATCTGCACACAGATTCACCTCTGAACACACTCCCCTCTCTCCCCTCTTGTAACTACTTTATTCTCCATGTCACCTCTCACTTTTTTTCATCAACCCATCTCTCTCTCTTAGTCTCTCTCTCATGAGACTGCTGTTCTGGCACATATACACACAGCGAGACAAGTGGGGCCCACAGTCACATGGCCTATGTAGATAATGATTTCTTCATTTCTAAATTCTAGAATTTCTCCCCCCTCCTCCCCTCTATAAAGAGGGGTCACCATCACACTAATTACACACACAACATCACCAAAGAACACACTATGCATTGTGTGTGCCTAGTGCGCACACACACACACACACCCACACCATCACCATCACCACAATCACCATGCTTGTCTTGAGCATGACCTCTACACCCTTGGCTATGGAAGATGAAGGGCAACTAAATGAGGGATGATGGCCATAACCCTCATGCGAGTCTTCGCCATCAACTCCCACCTATCCGCCATGTGTTCTACCACTCTCTCCCTTCTCATTCCCCTACCCTATGCTCCCCATTTCATCGCCTTATTCTCTATATAAAGCTTGAGGTTTTGTGAGTATGTTTTCTTGCAATGTTTTGCCCATGTGAGGTGTGCGGAATCGCCACCTAGTCTTGTGTTTGGAGTGAGCTTGTGTATGTGTGAAGGGTGTGCGGATTTGCCATCCTTTTGTGGTGCCTAAGTACTAAGCCGCTATACCCCCTCCCTCACTCTCTCTCTCTCTCTCTCTCTCTCTCTCTCTCTCTCTCTCTCTCTCTCTCTCTCAGTGGATCTCATTCCCTTTCCTCTTCATCATTACTCCCAAGCATCCATCTCTCTTGGATGAAAAATTTGTTATGGTGGTGTGTTGTTTGCATCCTAGCCGTTGAAGCTAGGTGGTGCCCCTGTTTGCTTTACCATGACAGCAGGCTCGAGGCGCGCCATTCGGTACCCGGTGTTTTAGAGGCCGTCGGGGTTCGGGGTTTGCTTTGCTCCCGTCATTTGGTGCCCTGACTGAGGATCTTTTCATGAAACCCTTTAGTTTACAAGACTGAAACCCCTAAACTATTGTGAATGAATGAATGGCTAGCAGGATTTGCTAATTGGGCGACAGAAGAAGAAGAGCTCCAAGCACAACTAGACGAACTCCGCATCTCCATCGAAGCTCGAGTGCCAGGCATAACGGTAATCGATTTGCAGTGGGAGAGTCAACCAACACGCCAAACCCAGTGGATATACATAGACCAAGTGCCAAGAAGAAGAAGGAGAAGGTCGAAACCATGTCTGCAATCTACAACCAACCAAAAACAACAAAATGGAAGGAGCTCTGCACAATAGAGAATCAACACTATTCTACTTTGAGAATCGGGTAACTCAAGTCCCCGAGGTAATTATCACAGTCAGTTTTCAAGTCGCACCTGATGCTGCAGCACAGATAATGGAATCATTGGCTCACACTCTCACTAGAGAAACTAGGGATCTACTGAGTTTGTTTCAGGAAAGAACACCACCCTCTCCCACAAGCTTTGACAGTGACTAAGCACCTCTAAGCTTCACATGAATCAGTACAACCTACCTCAAGACAGATCACACATACCAACACGTGTACGCTCAATTAAGGTAATACTGGATTTGAAGGCTCACTACCAGCACATCATTGACACCATGCTGGGTGGGGAGCGATTTTTTGAGGTTCTGGCATCAGATCAACCATTTGTCCTACCTTTGGTACAAGACAATGTACAGTTTGAAGTTTTAATCTATGTATTAGTATAAGAGGGTATACACGCCTCCTTGTAAAGAAGAGAAAAACTTTTACAAGTTAAGCAGTGTGTCTTTCTAGCTCTCTCTCAGTAATCATGGCAAGTGTAGCATTTCCAACATTTAAAGGAAAGAAGGGGGAGGATTTGGTAACAGACTTCCTAGATGACTTTGAAGTAGCATGTGTAGTGAGCAACAAAGATACGGATGAATCCCGGGTTAGAATCTTTAAGCATCTCATGAAGCTAGAAGCTAGATCATGGTACAATGCACTTCCACAAGCAACCAAGGATGACTGGGAACCCTTAAAAACCGCTTTTAAGAGGCGCTTTGGGGGAGGTACCATTTCAGAAAAGTTGTGGGACAAGTTGAGAGACTTGAAGCAGGAGGGTCTTTTAGAATATGCCACCTATGAGTCCAAATTTGTGGATTTGTGGGAACGGTGGGTTGAGTCACTGGCAAGGGGGGAAGCCGCACCCGATTTCCTAAAAAAAGATCGGTTCACGCATGGTTTATGGCCGCTTCTCAAGGAGAAGGTGAAAGGTAGATTCCTGGCTACGTACAAGTTAGCTGTTGAGATTGCTCGCCTTAAGGACAAGAAGCTACGAATGAAAGCCAAAGAAACCGAGTCAACAGAAGCAGGAACATCGTGTCGACCAGCAACTACAACAACCACCATACCACCACCACCGGCTCTTGGGGTAAGAGATGACCAACAAGATATGTTTGCCCATATTACTGACCAACTGCAAAATTTGTCTGTCCACTTAATACAGCAAGGGAGGAGTTAAGAAAGAGATCAAGACCCTGGAAGAGCACGACAACAAAACAGGGAGTATCATTGCTACAACTGCGAAGAAGACGGTCACGGTATGTACTACTGTCCCAAACCACGACAAAACTATAATAGAGTAGGTAGGAGGAACCAATTGTCACCCCCTAGAGAAAGAACACCCCCACCCCGAGCACCACCCCCACCAACACAAATTCTACGTCCACCCCAGACACCACTACAAGCATCCATCCCACCTCTTCCACCAGCCCCACCACCTGATCGCCTTGTAAACATCATAAGGCTAGAAGAGAAAGGAAAAGCCGTAGTAGTGGATCCACCCAGAGCAAAGGAGAGGGACAAGGGTAAGGAGAAGGTAACTTTTTTAGAACCACTTGAAGCCATGATTGTGAAAAGAGATAGGAGGGAGAAAGCTACACAATCAGATGATGAGAGAAGCATGAGAGGAGAAACTAGCAAGAGGCCATCCAGGCCACGACGGAAATTGGGCCTCACTGACTTCTAGCTAGGGGAAAGTTCTAAGCCCTATGATCTAACATTGGATGTGGCAGAGCAAGGACCGAAGATTACATGGCCACAGCTGCTACATCTTGCACCAAAAGTAAGGCGACAATGGTCTAAAATGGTAAGTACAAGACGCTCCAAAACAAAGGTAGCCGGAGCAATTTCGGGATGCAACATGGATGACATCCTTCCAGTTGTCGACGTAAACATAAAAGGAAAGAGGGTTGGAAACACCTACATTGATGGAGGTGCACAAATCTATGTAATGAGCGAAGCTATGATGCTTCGATTAGGGCTCGAGGTTGACAAGCCTTCTCCATGCAAGGCAAAGATGGAAAACAACGCAAAAGTAAAGTATGTGGGTGTGGTAAGTGCCGTGAAAATCAAAGCTTTCAACACTGAGGTAGAGGTGGATGTTTTTGTAATGCCTACTAAGGGGGAGGGCTATCCACTAATTTTGTGAAGGCCATGGTTGATGGCCATGAAGGGAAAATAGGATTGGGGTACTGGCCTTCTACGCATGACCGGTAAGAAAGGGGAGACAATCTACTACGACATGAGGATTGGCAAGCAGAAGCAAATGAATCTGAAAACATCGGCAGATGAAACCACTAGCGAATCTTCCAGTTCTGAGGAGGAGACCACATCCACTGACGAAAGTGACAGTTCCATTGATGTGATGGGTATCATTATGAAGGATCCACAAAGGGTAAGCACAACTGGTGATCCATCACCAAAAGGGCAACCCAATGAAGAGGAGAGCAAATCACCTGGCCTAGGAGGAAGTAGGTTGAACGGTATGCTATCTACGAAATTAACACTTGAGGAGAAAGATAGTTTTTTGCAAATGTTGATGGGGTTTCCTAACCTGTTCATTGACAACTATGAAAGAATCACAGGCATTACAGTGGTGGAACATCATATTAAGCTGAAGGAAGGGGTAAAACCAATTGTGCAAAAGCTACGACGACTGGGGGTCATACAAGAAAAGGCACTCTTGGCCGAGGTAAGGAAACTGCTAGAGGCGGGATTCATCTATCCTGTAGAAAAATCAGAATGGGTGTCACCTGTAGTGGTGACGCCTAAAAAGAATGGTAAGTGGAGGGTCTGTGTTGAGTACAAACCACTAAATGCAGCTACAAAGAGAGACCACTTTCCTCTCCCTTTCTTGGATGAAATTCTGAATGAAGTAGCGGGTTTTGAATGCTATACCGTCTGTGATGGTTATTCAGGATACTTTCAAATACGCATAGCCTTGGAAGATCAGCTAAAAACAACTTTTATCACGCCATGGGGTTGTTTTGCATACAGGGTTATGCCATTTGGTCCCACAAATGCACCTGCCACATTCCAAAGATATGTCACATATGTTTTTCAACCGTTCTTTGGAACATCCATAAGAGTGTTCATTGATGATTTTTATATATATAGCTCCCGTATTTCACATTTAGAAAAGGTAACTGAAGGTTTGGGCAGGTTGCAGAGCCTAGGTGGGCAATTAAATGTGGATAAATGTCACATTGGGGAGAGTAAAGTCATTCTACTAGGGCATGAAATTTCAGCAAGAGGTATCAACGCCGACCCAAGTAAGGTGTCCGCACTCATAGCCCTACCTTCACCAACGACGGCACGTCAACTGGTCTCTTTTCTACAGAAGGTGAGGTACTTAAGTAGATTCATACATCTACTATCACAACTTGTTCTACCACTGCAACAACTCACTCAAAGATCAACTTTCACTTGGGACGAGGAAAGCGAACATCACTACAACAAGGTAAAGGAGGTCTTAGCCACTCTGCCAACTATCTCACCACCTAAGTGGGATGAAAAATTCTATGTCACCTCAAGTGTTGGTGATGACTCATTGGGGGTTGTGCTACTCCAAAAGGATACGACGACATCTTTCATGAGGCCAATCTACTTCTCTAGTCGAATGATGACAGCAGGAGAGAAAGGTTTCACCCATGTGGAACACTTAGTCCTAGCTCTTAGATTTGCAACTACAAAGTTTAGGTCATATTTGTTGCCTAAGCGATTTGTGATTCTAACCACGGATGAAATATTTCCCTATGTTGTACAACACATGGATGTGTCTGCTAGAATTACTAAATGGCTAGTTCGTCTGCAAGAGTTTGACTACACGGTACAGGTAGAAAGCACGACAAGGGCAAGTTTGGGGGGACTCATGACCTACCAAGTCTTTGAAGGGAAGGAGAAGCAATCTAAGGAAGGAGAAGTCCGATTACCTCCAGTACCACCGATGGTAGAAGGAGCATACTCTCTCTACTTTGATGGAGCCTACAAGCGAGCGTCCGACAAAGCAGCTGCAGGCATAGTGGTCTTTGATGACAAAGGGACAAAGGTAATTTCGTTGGGCCAATTGTTAGATTCACATTCTAACAATGAAGCTGAGTATGCAGCACTAACCAATGGTCTACAATGGTGTGTCTCGCAAGGTGTACAACGCCTTAATGTATTTGGGGATGCTCTACTTCTGGTAAGGCAAGTAAATGGAGCATGGACATGCAAGAATCCTAGTTTAAGGACTCAGTTAAGTGGTGTAAAAACCTTGTTGGGTAAGTTTGAAGAAGTTCAAATACACCATATCCCAAGGGCTCAAAACCAAGAAGCAGATGACCTAGCAAGTGAAAGACTACAGGAAGTGGTGGTTGGAGCAATAAAACTAAAGCTCCCTCTATTTCAAGGCAGTGATGCTTTGCCTGACATCATGCAATTTTTGGAAACAGGGGAATGCCCATCAGATTTAACAAAGGGACAGAAGCAATGGCTGACGCGGAAGGCCACAAGGTATCGACTCATTAATGATGGTTTGTACTGTAAGGGTAAGGACCAAATACTCAAGAAGGTCCCTCTCTCTCACGAAATCACGGGAGTAATTGCTAGCTGTCACGACGGGGTTTGTGGTGGTCACTTTGCCCTAGACATAACAAGTAGGAAAATCTTGCAGGCAGGCTTCATATGGCCTAGCCTCAACCATGATGTACACCATTGGTGCAAAACGTGTAAGTTGTGTCAAAAGGCCGGAACTAGGTCACTTATGCTTGAACCATAGACACCTATTCTCTCATATGGCCCATTTGAAAAATGGGGTATCGATGCCATTGGGCCATTACCTAGGGCCAACTCAGGAAAATTCTACATTATCATGGGGGTCGACTACATGACTAGATGGGCAGAGGCTAAAGCCACCACTAGAATCACAGCGGTAGAGGTAGCTAAATTTATCTACGAGCACATATGCTGTAGGTTTGGCACACCTTTAGAGATCATCTCTGATAGAGGGCCAGGTTTCAAAGAAGACTTGGTAGGAGAATTAATGCAGAAACTGGGCATTACAAGGAGGCACTCTTCAGCATATTACCCTCAATGTAATGGCCTAGTTGAAAAGGTAAATGGAATGGTTTCTAAAATTATTACCAAGCAGGTAAACAATCATCCCGGAGACTGGGATAAGTATCTACTACCAGCTTTATGGGCCTACAGAACTTCATTTCGTACATCCTTGGGATTCACACCATATCATCTAGTATTTGGTAAGGAAGCAATCTTGCCCATTGAAGTGCAACTACAAAGTCTCAGAGTAATGGCAAGCCAACTTCAACAACCCAACATGCATTTGAGAGATCACATCATCAACTTGGAAAGACTGCAGCTGGACAGAGAAGAAGCAATAAATTATTATGCAGCACAAGCAGAGCATAGATGGCTTAGCTTTAACAAGCATCTCCGGAAAAAAGAATTGAAGAAAGGAATGTTGGTGCTCCGCTACGACAATCGCTTCAACACGCGCAAGGATAAGAAACTCCTGCTCCGATGGGAAGGCCCTTTCATCATCAGGAAAAAGTATGCCAATGGAAGCTACCAGCTTATGGAGGCTGATGGAAAACTTCATAAAACCAGGGTAAATGGTTGGCGACATAAACCTTATTTTCTTCGATTTGACCAAGCTCCACCTATTGACATTCCAGATGAGGACACACCATCAGCCGCCACCTCCGACGATAATGATCAAACAGATGAGCTAGAGACATGAATGCCTCTAGCCAAAAGGGGAGGGCTAATGATGGGGGCTTTTCACAAGCCAAGCTCCCATACCCCTCTTCTCTCGTCCCCACCCCATGAAAACCCCCTCTTATGGAGGGAGTGATAAAAGGCATTGGAAAAAGTAATAAAAAAATAAAGTATGATTATGTAAATATATAAGAAAGGTAAAATAGGCCACCTCATGCCTGCGGGGTAGCCCATCCCCACCTTGCCTCCTTTTTCTTCACTGTTGCCCCGCCGGGTGTACCTTTTCCTCTCCTCCACTCAAAAGGTCAACCCCCTCTCTCTTCCTCTTGTCCTTTCTCCTTTCTCTCTCCCCTCAAGCTACCCCACCTCTCACCAATAATGCATTATAACTCACCAATAATGCACCCTAACTCACATGCAACTTACCCTATCTTCCAAAATAGTATACCCCACCCCCTCTTTCTCTCTCCTATCATATCCCATGACCCAAATACCCCCCCCTCTCTCTAAAGGGCACCATGTCTCTTGTCTTGTAGCTAAATAACCTCCCCCACACTCACACACACTCAGTTTCACTGAAAAAGGTGCCCACAGACCCATCCCCACCCGGTGGTTACCTGATTTTTCTTGTGTTCACACACATCTGCACACAGATTCAACTCTGAACACACTCCCCTCTTGTAATTACTTTATTCTCCATGTCACCTCTCACTTTTTTTCATCAACCCATCTCTCTCTCTTAGTCTCTCTCTCATGAGACTTCTGTTCTGGCACATATACACACAGCCAGACAAGTGGGGCCCACAGCCACATGGCCTATGTAGATAATGATTTCTTCATTTCTAAATTCTAGAATTTCTCCCCCCTCCTCCCCTATATAAAGAGGGGTCACCATCACACTAATTACACACACAACATCACCAAAGAACACACTATGCACTATGTGTGCCTAGTGCGCACACACACACCCACACCATCACCATCACCACAATCACCATGCCTATCTTGAGCATGACCTCTACACCCTTGGCTATGGAAGATGAAGGGCAACTAAATGAAGGATGATGGCCATAACCCTCGTGCGAGTCTTCGCCATCAACTCCCACCTATCCGCCATGTGCTCTATCACTCTCTCCCTTCTCATTCCCCTACCCTATGCTCCCCATTTCATCGCTTTATTCTCTAAATAAAGCTTGAGGTTTTGTGAGTATGTTTTCTTTCAATGTTTTGCCCATGTAAGGTGTGCGGAATCGCCACCTAGTCTTGTGTTTGGAGTGAGCTTGTGTATGTGTGAAGGGTGTGCGGATTCGCCATCCTTTTGTGGTGCCTAAGTACTAAGCCGCTATACCCCCTCCCTCACTCTCTCTCTCTCTCTCTCTCACTGGATCTCATTCCCTTTCCTCTTCATCATTACTCCCAAGCATCCATCTCTCTTGGATGAAAAATTTGTTATGGTGGTGTGTTGTTTGCGTCCTAGCCACTGAAGCTAGGTGGTGCCCCTGTTTGCTTTACCATGACAGGCTCGAGGCGCGCCATTCGGTCCCCGGTGTTTTAGAGGCCGTCGGGGTTCGGGGTTTGCTTTGCTCCCGTCAACAGCTAAGGATGCTGAGTCCACAACCACTGCCACTGAGGGGGTACCAACTGTTAGGGTTGCAAGTCCACTATAATCTCCTGCTTCTTTAGTCTGTAAGGGTATAACTGAAAGATTTTCTTTGGCCACATTTCCACTGTTTTCTTCAAATGAGGGAGTCTGACTCTCCTTGAGCATCTTAGATTGATTTGTTGTACCTGTGTTTTCATTATTTCTCTTCTTATTCTTCTTTGCGCTGCTTAATTTACCTAGATATTGATTTACTTTCTTAAAGCCCTCAACATATAAGTCTATAAAGTTCTCACTTGGAGTATCATCTTGAAGCTCCACCCACCCTGTTTTTGTCATTGTCACTCCTTCGTAATCAACCTTCACCAATTTTTGAGCAAAGGCCACAGGCTCCAGCAAGTAGGAGTCACTATTGAGTAGTTTTACTCCAAGGCATGGAAACATTTCAAGATCTGAACAATCTTTATTTATCTCCTTGACAATACCAGAGTCCTTGAAGGGAAATTGCTCTTTATTTTGAAAGAACAAGTTGACTTTCTCATCACTTCCACCATTTAGTAAGTGAAAATCTAGATACCAAGAACTTAGTGTTGAGCCTGTTGCATCAACTGACTTTGACTTTCTCTTCTGAGACATTTTTTGTAAAAAGAATGACATATATTTAGACAAGATGGACATTACTACATCCATTTGGACCTAGGGCCATAGAGTCCCCTCTATGTTAAACCATGTGGTCCTAGGTCCAAAGGGTGCCAACAAAATGGTTCTACAAGTGTACCTAGGCCACTCTATGGTAGTGTGATCACATGTTCTCTTATGACATTAGAGGACCCTCAAAGAAGTATCCCTTGAATGGCCTAAATACCCCTTTAGAGCCGCTACACCAACACCATATGGCATCATGTGGCCTGAAGGCCATAGGGTGCCCTGCATGCTAGTAAGAACCTCTCTATGCTCTACATTGGCATCCTATGGCCCCAAGGCCACAAGGTGGCCTCAATGTTTAAAATAAACGCTTCATGAGGGTTTTATGGTAACCTATAACCCCAGGGCCATATGGTGCTCTCCATGCAAGTAAAAACCACTATTTGCTCTATATTGAGGAGACCTTGTGGGATGAAGTCCATAGGGTCACCTCTATGCTAGTAAGAACCTCTGTTTACTCTATAATGGCACCCTGTGGCCTGAAGGTCATAGGGTTCCCTCTATGCTACTAAGAATCCCTTTGTGCTCTATGCTCTATGATATATATTGACTTCCTATGGCCCCAAGACCACAAGGTGCCCTCATTGTTTTGCTATGGCCCCAGAGCCATAGCTCTCTATGCCGATATAAAGCACCATTTGCTCTATATTAGCTCCCTAAGGCCTGAAGGCCATAGGGTTGGCCTCAAGGGCCCCAAGGGTGCTTTGTATGCCAATGAAAAATACTATTTTCTCTATATTGAGAAGACCTTGTGGGCTGAAGGCCACAGAAACCCTTCTATGATGGATTTTTGACAACCAATCCCCCTAGGCCAGGATGTTCTATATGCCTGTAAAAACACTATTTGCTCTATATTGGCACCATGTGACTTGAAAGCCATATGGTCCCCTATATTCTAGTAAGAGCCTCTCCATGCTCTATATTGGCACCCTTTGGCCTCAAGGCCATAGGGTTTGATCTTTGCTAGTAGGAACCGATCTATGCTCTATATTGGCACCCTATGGCCTGAAGGCCATAGGGTCCCCTGTATGCTAGTAAGAACCTCTCTATTCTCTACACATCCGATGATCCCAAGGACACAAGTTGCCCTCTATGTTTTGAAGAAACACTTCAGGAGGGTTTTTTGGAAACCTATGGACCCAGGGCCATAGGGTGCTCTCTATGCCATTGAAAAACCCTCATTGTTTTGGTACCCTATGGCCCCAGGTATAAAGCACTATTTGGTCTCTCTATGCTGGTAAGATTTGATCTTTGTTCTATATTGGCACCCTTTGGCCTAAAGGCCATAGGGTCCGCTCTGTGCTAGTGAGAACCAATCTATTCTCTTATTGGCACCCTAATTCAAGCCATAGCGTCCCCTGTATGTTAGTAAGAACCTCTCTATGCTCTACACATACTATGACCCCAACGGCACAAGGTGCCCACTATGTTTTGAAGAAACCCTTCATGATGGTTTTTTGGCAACCTATGGACCCAGGGCCATAGGGTGCTCTCTATGCTAGTAAAAACACTATTTGCTATATATTGAGGAGACTTTGTGGGCTGAAGGCCATAGGTTCCCCTCTATGCTAGTGAGAACCTCTGTTTTCTCTACGTTGACACCCTGTGGCCTGAAGGCCATAGGGTTCCCTGTATGCTAGTAAGAAGCTCTCTATGCTCTATACTGACATCCTATGTCCCCAAGGCCACAATGTGCCCTCATTGTTTTGGCACCCTATGGCCACATGTATAAAGCACTATTTGGTCTCTCTATGTTAGTAAGAAGCGATCTATTGGCACCCTATGGCCTGAAGACCATAGGGTCCCCCCTATGCTAGTAATTAACTCTCTATGTTCTACACATCCTATGACCCCAAGGCCAAAAGTTTCCCTCTATGTTTTGAAGAAACCCTTCATGAGGGTTTTTTGCCAACCTATGGACCCAGGGCCATAGGATTCTCTCTATGCCATTGAGAAGACCTTGTGGGCTGAATGCCATAGGGTCCCCTCTATGCTAGTAAGAACCTCTGTTTTCTCTACGTTGACACCCTGTGGCTTGAAGGCCATAGGATTCCCTCAATGATAGTAAGAAGCTCTCTATGCTCTATGCTCTATATTGACATCCTATGGCCCCAAGGCCACAAGGTGACCTCATAGTTTTGTAAAAACCCTCATTGTTTTGGCACATTATGGCCCCAGGTATAAAGCACTATTTGGTCTCTCTATGCTAGTAAGAACCGATCTATGCTTTATATTGGGACCCTATGGACTTTAGGCCATAGGGTTCTGTGTATGCTAGTAAGAACCTCTCTATGCTCTACACATCTTATGACCCTAAGGGCACAAGGTGCCCTATATGTTTTAAAGAAACCCTTCATGAGGGTTTTTTTGGAAACCTATGGACCCAGGGCCATAGGGCACTCTCTATGCCAGTAAAAAACACTATTGCTCTATATTGAGGAGACCTTGTGGGCTGAAGGCCATACGGTCCCCTCTATGCTAGAACCTCTGTTTTCTCTATATTGACACCCTGTGGCTTGAAGGCCATAGGGTTCCCTCTATGGTAGTAAGAAGCTCTCTATGCTCTATGCTCTATGCTCTATATTGACATCCTATGGCCCCAGGGCCATAAGGTGCCCTCATTGTTTCGAAAAAACCCTCATTGTTTTGACACCTTATGGCCCCATGTATAAAGCACTATTTGGTCTCTCTATGCTAGTAAGAACCGATCTATGCTCTATATTGGGACCCTATGGCCTTCAGGCCATAGGGTCCTCTGTATGCTAGTAAGAACCTCTCTATGCTCTACACATCTTATGACCCTAAGGGCACAAGGTGCCCTGTACATTTTAAAGAAACCATTCATGACAGTTTTTTGGCAACCTATGGACCCAAGTCCATAGGGTGCTCTCTATGCCAGTAAAAAACACTATTTTCTCTATATTGAGAAGACCTCGTGGGCTGAAGGCCATAGGGTCCCCTCTATGCTAGTAAGAACCTTTGTTTTCTCTATATTGACACCCTGTGGCCTGAAGGCCATAGGGTTCCCTCTATGGTAGAAAGAAGCTCTTTATGCTCTTTGCTCTATGCTCTATATAGAGATCCTATGGCCCAAAGGCCACAAGGTGCCCTCATTGTTTCAAATGGAATGTAGGGCACCTTGTGACCCTAGGGAACATAGGGAATCCTATGGCCCTTGAGATTGTAGATTGTCACCCTAGGGCTCTGGACCGCAAGGCCTTTAGATGGGATAGAGGGCATCCAAGGGCCCAAGGGTGGCCTACGTACATAGGGTACACCATGGTGCATATTAATGGGCACCATAACAGCCCCATGCACATAGGGCTCTATGGCCATAGGATCTCCAAAAGGAACATAGGGAATCATATGGCCCTTGCGATTGTACATTTCCACCCTATGGAACTTGGGCCATAGGGTCTTGAGATGGAACGTAGGGCACCTTGTGACCCTAGGAAACATAGGGAATCCTATGGCCCTTCAGATTGTAGATTGTCACCCTATGGCCCTTGGGCCACAAGGTCTCTAGATGGGACATAGGGCACCCTGTGATCCTATGGCTCTAGGGCCATAGGATCTCCAAAAAAAAATATGGAACCTTATGGCCCTTGAGATTGTGCATTGCCACCCTATGGCCCTTGGGCCACAAGGTCTCAAGATGGAACATAGGGCACTTTTTGATCCTATGGCCATAGGTTCCTTATGTTCCTTTTGGAGATTCTATGGCGCTAGGGCCATAGGATCTTGAGAAGTAACATAGGGAACCATATGGCCCTTGAGATTGTACATTGCCATCCTATGGCCCTTGGGCCACAAGGTCTCTTGATGGGACATAGGGCACCCTGTGATCCTATGTCCGTAGGGCCATATGTTCATTTTGGAGATCCTATGGCTCGAGGACCATAGGATCTCCAAAAGGAACATAGGGAACCCTGTGATCCTATGTCCATACGGCCATATGTTCATTTTGGAAGATCCTATGTCCTGAGGACCATAGGATCTCCAAAGGGAACATAGGGAACCCTATGGCCCTTGAGATTGTACATTGCCGCCCTATGGCCCTTGGGCCAAAAGGTCTCTGGATGGGACATAGGGCACCCTTTGATCCTATGGTGCGAGGTTCCTTATGTTCCTTTTGGAGATCCTATGGCCCGAGGACCATAGGATCTCCAAAAGGAACATAGGGAACCCTATGGCCCTTGAGATTGTACATTCCCACACTATGGCCCTTGGGCCACAAGGTCTCCAATAGGCCACCCTTTGATCCTATGGCCCTAGGTTCTTTATGTTGCTTTTGGAGATTCTATGGCCCTAGTGCCACCCTATCTCCAAAAGGAACATAGGGAACCATATGGCCCTTGAGATTGTACATTGCCACCCTATGGCCCTTGGGCCAAAATGTCTCTAGATGGACATAGGGCACCCTTTGATCCTATGGTGGAAGGTTCCTTATGTTCCTTTGGAGATCCTATGGCCCTAGGACCATAGGATCTCCAAAAGGAACATAGGGAACCCTATGGCCCTTGAGATTGTACATTCCCACACTATGGCCCTTGGGCCACAAGGTCTCCAATAGGTCACCCTTTGATCCTATGGCCCTAGGTTCTTTATATTGCTTTTGGAGATTTTATGGTCCTAGTGCCACCCTATCTCCAAAAGGAACATAGGGAACCCTATGGCCCTTGAGATTGTACATTGCCACTCTAAGGCCCTTGGGCCACAAGGTCTCTGGATTGGACATAGAGCACCATGTGATCCTATGGCCATAGTGCCATATATATGTTTTGAAGATCCTATGGCCCTATGGCCATAGGATCTTCAATAGGAACATAGGGAACCCTATGACCCTTGAGATTGTACATTGGTACCCTATGGATAGATGGGACATTGGTCACCCTATAGTACGATGTGAGACCACCCTATGGCCTTATGGTCATAGGGTGCCTAAGGTCCATATGTTACTCTTTAGTATGAGGTGAAACCCTATGTAGCAACACCCTGTCTACCCTTCTAAAGATTCTATGTCTAGTTTTATTTTAGTGACTACAAATAAATTTTAAGAAACTATATTACACCATATCTTACAAACACATATAGTGTACACTTTCTTTTCCACCTTTTTGCCTCTTTTTTTTTCCCATCCTCCTTCAACTGAACCCTAATCCATCCTCATACAACAGCGCGCTCTACTCGTCCTCTTACAACGTATGCCCAACTCCCCACGACCCAATTATAGGTATCCATAGTTTCAGCATTTTCTGTAGTTATTGTTTTTTGTATTTGCAAGTTTATAATTTTTTTGTAATTAGAGATTTTTGCAATTAGAGTTTTACAGTTTTACAGTATTAGGTCACTTATGAGGAGTTTTCTGTTTTATAGATTTAGGTCCCTAATAAGAGTTTTTTGTTTTAGAAATTTAGGTCCCTAATTAGTGTCTTCTGTTTTACATTTTTAGGTCTCTAATTAGAGTATTTTGTATTACAGTTTTAGATCTCTAATTAGAGATTTTTCTGTTTTATAGTTCTACAGTCTACAGTTTTACAGTTTTAGAGATGTAATTAATGATTTTCCTTTATTGTTTTAGAGAGAGGTGATTCATAAGTTAGCTAAAACGTAACTAGATTAAGAACAGTTAGAACCGAATTAAGAAAAAAGATTAGGGTTTCTACAGGTTACCTATGAGTAAATCTGTGTTTGATGAAGAGAGGCTGCAGTTGTAGCAAGCAGTCACTTAGGTGTGTTGAGGCCACGGCGATGATGGTAACAGATCTGTGTTTGGGAGGTCGCGGTAGCAGTCCTTCTTTTGAAAATTATGGTGATAGCTTCGCGTAGATCTGTGTGCGTCACAACGATGGCGTAGATTTGTATGCGTAGGGAGAGAGGGAGAGAGAGAGACAGAGAAAGACAAGCTCTGTGCAGGTTTTGTAGGTTTCGAGCAAGAAACGAGAGAGAGAAAGAGAGCGACAACGCGAAAAAAATTGTGGTAGAGAGAGAAAGAGAGAGATAAGGTTAGTTAGGTTAGGTTAGAAATTCAAAATTCAAATTTTGAATTTAGGGGCTGTTCTCACGAGGTTGCAGTCGAGATTACTAGAGTTCTAGGCTTTGTGCGAAAATGAGACATAGCTCATCGGGTCCGAAATTGAAAGAGCTTTTCAGAAAAAAAAGTTGATGCAAGGCTTTGTCAATGTCCATATCTTTGTAGTACGAGTGGAACGACACCCATGAAGCAAAATTTGACTCCAGAATCAAAATTTGCATAGTAAAAAATACACTAAAAATATGTAAATTTTAAAAAAAATTCCCAAAAATTGTGCGCTATTTTTTTGTCCGATATCAATAAGTGTATTTGAAAACCCATTATGACAACGTTTGTCGCAGCGTAATTTTTTTTAAAAGTTTATTTATTTTATTTATGCCACTTGCGGATATCCCTTGAATGGCCGAAATTATTATGAAGACACCTCAGCCACCCTGGGGCTCACACCATAGGGCGGCAATGTTGGAGGTCAAGGATCAAAGTGTGCACTCAGTTCCATTTGAAAATGCTATGTCCTAGGGTTTTCTTCTTCTATCTTGTGAGATCCTTGTGGCCCTACGTTGGCAATATGAAAGCTTGTGGACCTAGGGCCATAGGGTGGCAATGTATAAGCTCAAGAGACATAAGTTTCCCTATATTCCATTTGGAAATCCTATGGCCCTAGGGTTTAGGGGTGACAATGGATAAGATCCAATACATAGCCCTATGTTCTAGCTGGAGATCCTATGGCCCTAGGTCCACGACAATGTATAAGCTCAAGAGCCATACGTTGCTCTACTTTCTGGTTGGAGATCCTATGGCCCTAGGGTCATGGGGTGGCAATATGTAAGCTCAAGGGCCATAGGGTGCCACATGTCCCATATGCGTAGGATCTTAGGGCCATGGGGTGGCAATGTATAAGCTCAATGGCCATACATACTTCTAGCAATTCAGGGTTTCAAAACTTCAAGTGAATTGCTCACCCAGCTGAAACCTCTAAGGAGACACCCATAAAAGCAAAGATATATCAGCCTAAGTACTCGATAAATCAAAAGAAATTAAAGCAAGTGTTTGTTCAGAGAAATTTAGTCAGACTCAATGATCTGGTTTATATTAAAGATAGGAAATGAACACAGAGAAATAAAGACACGGGGTGGATAGCATCATAATGGAGCTTTAAGGAGCAGGACTACTATAGAGGTAATAGACATATATGGATACCAAAACCTCAGGTAAGGGAATAAGAAGTAACATCAAGTCCCTCCTAAGAATCAACCTTGACAATATCCTAGGATACCTAAGAAACAGGTATACATTAGAAAAACATTAAAAGATGCTACACTCTACCACAACTCTCAAGAGGATATAGAACAAAGACAAATCTCAAAGAATATTCCTCTTGGACAAGGATTCTACATAGGTTATACTAAGATTTGGCTACCACTCAACCACAAGCCAATTGCAACTACACCAAACCTGCATGAAGATCTCAAGAACTCAACAAAACCTAGAGCAAAGCAAAGTCAACAAAGGAGATACAAAGGTTTGGATTCCTAAGTCTTCCAATGCCCCTAGTCAAAAGCAAAATGCCGATAGTGAACAAAGGCCTCAACTACATCAAAGACTCCTATCAGCATGCCCAATTGAAGAATCAAACAGATAATGGAGTCTTTACAGTCAAAGAAGGACAACCCAACCAACAGGAATGCAGATTTGAAGAAAATAAAATAGATATGGCAACAGAAACCTTCAATGCCAACTTGGTCCTTCACTAATCCTCTTTTTGAGAATTCAAGCTTACTTTTACTTGAACAAATTTGTGTAATAAGCACAAGAATGTGAAAATTCAAGTTGCTAGGGTGAAAAAAACTCTTTGTCATAGTTAGAGTTGGGCTGCCGAGCCATAAAATGAGCAAAGCATTAGCATTAGGAAGAGAATGGGGTCATAAGAAAGTAATCAAAGGACAACTTTTGAATTCAAACAAGCAAAACGGCTAGTTTATTTGAATTCAAAGTTTCTCCCCAAAATGGAATTTAAAATCTAGCGGGTACAACCATAACATGTAGCATATCTATGGAAAGAGCTTGATGCATAGATTGTAGATCTTTGATCTCCATTCAAATTGGAGATCATATCTGGGAGTCTTTGATCTCCGTTCAAATTGGAGATCATATCTGGGAGTCTTCGATCTCCGTTCAAATTGGAGATCATATATGGGAGTTATGGAAGGCCAAAAATCATAAAAAAATGTCCACGTCCTTTTTGGGGGGGAAAGTGTATCCTTTGACCACTCTTGCACATTTCTTACACACCCACCATTCGTGCACACATGGCGTATAACTATTTGTCAAAATGTTAATCACTTCCATAAGCTCATGGGAAATTAATAGGTCCTCCTACACCCCATCCTCTTCCTAATGGTCCCAAAGCTTCAAGTCGTAATAAACTATGTGCTAAGAGTCATAGTTATTAGGCTTACGCTCAAGCTGGGAGAGTTCATCATATCCAAGTTGTGTCGCTTATGATAGATGAGATGAGCATAAGAGTCCAAGTCTATCAACTCACTCATGGTGGAGTGTTGTAGAGTCCAATGCTCACGCACAGTGCACAGTAAGATGAGAGAAAATATCCTCGACAATGAAAACCATTCTTAAAGGGGTGCCAGCTTGCAAAGCCATATCATGTGCTTTTATAGCTACACCACCTATCTAAATAACCCCTCAAAATCTTTCTTGCACAACATATTGTTTCACATGTATTTCTTTGTATGCATATAGGATGTCCCATCATCGGACATATGCATTAGACACTCTTTTTTGCTTCTACCTATGCACCTTGAGTGGACTACAGCAGGAAAACTAATGTTCCATCATACTACCTTCATATATTTGTTGCCCTCTTATTTTAATATCTATCAACAACAAATAATTCCTTTAGTAATTTTATTAATATTTCTCATGCTAATTAGTACTTCACATAATGCACTTATCCCATTTTTCCCACTGGGGTTTTTTTTTTGATCATCCAAGTATTAGACCCTAATTTAGATCCTCATCATTCTACTTCTCTTGTACGTACTCATAATAAATAAACAACAGCCTTGTCTCTCCTACAATGGACATATGCAACATCTCTCACACCAATGAAGATGCTACCTTAAAAAAAAACCTCATCAACAAATTCAACAACAAATGAAGACAATGAGACCATCCACAACCAATAAAAACCCTCCATTGCCTCCACAGACACTTCTCAACAGTGCTCGAGGACGGGCACTAACATCGAAAGGAGGGAATGTTTACTGAGCCGACGTTAGTTAACAGGAGCTTCTAAGAGATCAAAGCCTTATGAATGCACATTGAAGATGAATATGAAGAATCAATGAAGATTGGATAATTGTAACATGTTACGGGCTCAATAAGAGTTCCAAGATGTAAATAGTAGGTCAATTAGTGTACCTAGGTTGCAGATATAGTAAGTTGTGGAGCCTCAAGGGTCTTGGGCATCATGACATTGCACATTTTAAACCTTGTCTAAGGTATATAAGACACTTTTTGTAACTTTGGACCTAAGTTTTTGGATAATGAAATACCCAGCGTTAGCTTACGACGCTCTCTTCTCTCCTTCTCATGTTTCTATCTCCCTTGTTGGTTGTCACATTGAAGTGCTGTCTATTGTGTTGCAACCATAGGTTAGAGCTCTATGCATTGACATAAACATATCATGATAAATTGTAGCATTTGATGTCGCTGACCCGTAGCCTAATTTCATCATAAGTAGGAATTTAAGCTAGAAAATCACAAAGCATGTATAGGCAAGGTATTGGGGCATCATTGCAAAGCATTTAGATGCATTCTGGGTTACAAACGACTATGTCAAAATCTCACTACTATTAATAATTCCATTTTTTTGCCACTCATTGAAAGTGAAATTTGAGACCACCTAAGCATGTGTGCTTATGGTCTTATGTACTTGTCCTACAAGTTTTATAGCATGCGGATGTTGTTTGATCCTGTAACGATTATGGTTTGCTTTCCGATTAGGCATTATCTTTTGATGACTTAGGTCATTTGAGTGTAACCTGAGTTAGATGAGAGTTGGCTGTTGTTTTCCAAGAGATTGACACCCTCTTGTAGCCTCCATGCACTAGTTGAGTCAGCTTCGTCCCATGGATTGACAATTATGTTCGTGGTTCTTGCTATGTCTGTAATAAGATAAGAGTGAGTTTGGGAAGCCCTTACGCAGACACAAGGTGTACCAAATGCATAAAATAGGCATGAGAAAATACTAAAAGATCATTTGTGTAGCCTATTATCTTTAGTATCAAGTTCCACCATGTGTCCAAGCTAGGATCTATTTGCACATGGAAAACCACTTCTCCAAGATAGGCTCCCTTTAGAATGGAGAGAAACAAATCTCCACCACTCGTCCAAGCTAGGGATGACATGTTTAACCTTCAAGGTTATATCTTAAAGAATATTTGTTCTCACCAATTGGAAACCCATAATATGTTGCACATGAATAATTTTCTAACAAGGCCCATCTCCTGTCCAAGTTGCCTCCAAACTACACTATTGTTTTTCATGATTTAAAAATTTCCCTGATATATTGTACTTGGGGAATTTAGTTCCAAGCTCCATCACTTGTCCAGGCTAAATCTATCCACAAGGGATAGAAGCAAGCTACAACGTGTGTCCAAGCTAGGCTCCATTAGTATCCAACATTTGTCCAATCTACAGACAACCTTGAACAATTTTTCTTCTCACCAATTGGAAAATCAATTTTTTTAAAATGAAAACTTTTATTACAAGGCTCCCTCCTTGTCCAAGCTACCTCCAAGCTTTGATATTGTTTCTAATCATTGGCAAAACCCATGATATGTTGTACATGGAGAGTTTTTCTCCAAGCTCCACCACTTGACCAAGCTAACTCTATGGAAACATGGGTTAGAAGAAATCTCCACCACGTGTCCAAGCTAGGCACCATTGCAACATGGGAAGCCACTTGTCCAAGATAACTCTATTGAAACATGGGATAAAAGAAATATCCACCATGTGTCCAAGGTAGGAACCATTGCAACATGGGAAAACACTTGTCTAAGCTAGAACTCCACCACTTGTTGAATCTAGGGACAACCATGAATGATATTGTTTCTCACCAATTTGGAAACCCTTGATGTGCTTGTACGTGGAGAATATTATTATGAGGCCCACCACTTGTCCAAGCTATAATACTAATTCTCACCACTTGGAAATTCCATGGTATGTTGTACATGGGGGGGTTTTAGTTCCAAGCTCCACCACTTGTCCAAGCTAGTTATGTTGAGATATAAGGTAGAAGCAAGCTCCACCAAGTGTCCAACCTAGGCTCCATCGGAACTTGGAAAATCACTTGTCCAATTGAGGCTACCTTGAAACATGGAATTAGGCAAAGATCCACGACTTGTCCAAGCTAGGCTATATAAAAAATGTGTGGTTAAATTCAAAGGGCCACCACTTGTCCAACCTTTAGAGATGCAAGGTGTACCATATGTATAAACTAGGCATGATAAAATACCACACCAAAATATCACCCATTTGTGTAGCCTATTTTTGTTAGTAGCAAGGTCTACCATGTGTCCAAGCTAGGCCTTATTCGTACATGGAAAACCACTTGTCAAAGATAAGCTCCCTTTAAACATGGAGAGAAACAGAGCTCCACCAATTTCCTAAGCTAATGACATGGTCAACGTGTAAGTTTATATCTTGAAGAATATTGTTTCTTACAGATTTTGAATTACCCATAATATGTTGTACATGAATAATTTTTGTACAAGGCCCATCTCCTTTCCAAGCTACCCCCAAGCTACAATATTTATTTTTCACAATTTGAAAGTCCCATGATGTGTTTTACATGGGGAATTTAGTTCCAAGCTCCATCACTTGTCCAATCTTACTCTGTTCACATGTGATAGAAGCAAGATCCACAGTGTCTCCAAGCAAGGATCCATTAGAACATGACAAACCATTAGTCCAAGATAGGCTCCCTTGAAGCATGATCAGAAGCAAAGATCCACCACTTGTCCAAGCTAATAATAACCTTTAACAATATTGCTTCCCACCAATTGAAAAATCATGTTGTGTTTTACATGAAAACTTTTGTTACAAGTTCCGCTACTTATCCAAGATATCTCCAAGCTGCAATATTGTTTTTTCACCATTTGAAAAGCCATGATATGTTGTACATGGAGAGTTTTTCTCCAAGGTACACCACTTGTCCAAGCTAACTCTATTGAAACATGGGGATAGATACAGGCTCCACCATGTGTCCAACTTAGGCTCCATTGAAACATAGGAAACCACTTGTCTAAGATAGAACCCCTTGCCATATGAACACAAGGTATAGACAACCATGAATAATAATGTTCCTCACCAATTTCAAAACCCTTGATGTGTTTGTACATGGAGAATTTTGTTACAAGACCGACCACTTGTTTGAGCTACCTCCAAGCTACAATATTATTTCTCACCATTTGGAAAATCTATGATATATTGTACATGGGGGGTTTTTGTCCAAGCGCCACCACTTGTCCAAGATATTTCTCTTGAAACATAAAGTATAAGCAAGCTCTACCATGTGTCCATGCTAGGATTGATTGTAACTTTAGAAACCACTTCTCCAATTGAGGCTCCCTTGAAACATGGAGGGAAGCTTAGGCTCGCCGCTTGTCCAAGCTAGGCTACATAAATAATGTGTGGCTAAATCCAAAGTGCCGCCACTTCTCCAACCTTTAGAGATGCAAGGTGTACCAAATGCATAAACTAGGCATGAGAAAATACTATAAGATCACTTGTGTAGCCTATTATCTTTAGTAGTAAGCCCCACTGTATGTCCAAGATGGACTCTATTCACACATAGAAAACCAATTGTCCAAGATAGGTTATATCGTAAAAAATATTGTTTCTTACCAATTGGAAAACCCATGATATGTTGCATGTGAATAATTTTTTAAGAAGGCCCATCTTCTGTCCAAGTTTCCTCCAAGCTACACTATTGTTTTTCAATTTAAAAATCCCATCATATGTTGTACATGAGGGATTTAGTTCCAAGCTCCACCACTTATCCAAGCTAACTCTATTGACAAGGGATAGAAGCAAGTTCCAGCATGTGTCCAAGCTAGGCTCCATTAGGGCATGGGGAACCACTTGTCCAAGCTAGGCTCCCTTGAAACATGGGTAGAAGCAGGGATCCACCTTTTTTTCAAGCTACGGACAACCTTGAACAATATTTCTTCTCACAAATTGGAAAATCATGGTGTATTTTACATGAAATTTTTTGTTACAAGGCTCGCTCCTTGTCCAAGCTACGATATTGTTTCTCATCATTGGCAAACCCCATGATATGTTGTACATGGAGAGTTAGGCTCCAAGCTCCACCACTTGTCCAAGATAACTCTATTGAAACATGGGATAGAAGAAAGCTCCACCATGTGTCTAAGCTAGGCACCATTGCAAACATGGGAGACCACATTAGGAAGTGAATGGGATATAGGAGGGCCTCTTTATTTGACAGTTTAAGGGAATGCTTAAAGCTTAAGCCAAGTTTGACCAAGCCTAAAAGAGAGGGCAAAAAGGCCTATGCTGAGATTTTTTCTACAAACCATTTCCATATTTGAAATTGAAAATAGTCTTCCCACCCCTCTTCTCTCTCTAACAAATAAAACACTCTCTCTCACTTAGAACTCATTAAAGGAGGCACTTTTTAGCCCCCTACCAAAAAAGCAAATTTTCCACATTCTCTCACTGCATTCTCTCTCTAAAACGTGAGCCAACTCTCTCTCTTTCTTTTCCCCCTTTTCTCTCTTGTCACTTCCTCTCCCCGGGTGATTCACTCTATATACCAAACAGGACGCCACCTGCGAGCGGACAACTTTGATAAAACCCCTATATACGACTCATATTAGGGAATATGACCCCCCTTTCTACGCTTATACGAAATTTAATGCAAAAAACTATCATACCCCTATCTTACATATAAAATTTAGGTCTCACATGATCTAAATAAGTAAAACTAGTCAAAGAGCGTGTAGCATAGTGAGTGGAAATGTACTAAGGAACCACTTTTGTTGATAACTAGATGTACCCTTAATGTGTCTTAGTTTGACTTTCAAACTATGTGCCCGTTGAGTCTGCACTCTAGCTACTCATCCAATTCTGACCCATCTAAATCACTTAAAAAACATGGTTATAAACTTGTGTTAGGTTCTCCGTGTAAATTTGCATCTATACAAACTCTTTATAGCTTTCATTCCTCAATAAATCAACTATAATAACAAAACAAGCAATTGATACAAAGCAATGTTGGTTCTTGCATGTATCTTGGCAGCTATTGACTCACAAGTTTGAGGGAAGACTCTTTTGGGAAGCCATGATTTTGAAACACAAAAACTTCCTCTCATTTTTCCTTTTCTCACTCCCCCCCCCCGCTAAATATGATACCCCTTCCCTTATTTTTAAGCTTAGGAGATAAAATATTGGGGTCCTACCCCTAACTTATACGCTTATGTAACTCGTAAAAAAAACCCCCTCCCCTGCACTTACGTGGTGCGATAAGTTTTCCATGGTGAATCCCCTGGGTTCCTCTCCCAATCATTAAGGAACGTTCTTGACTACCTCTTTCTGAAAAAGTGTAGATCCTCCAAGGCTGCAGATCTGCCCTCTCTCCCACTCTCTCTTCCTTTATTCTCTCTCTCTCTCTCTCTCTCTCTCTCTCTCTCTCTCCCCCCCCCCTCATGCTTCTCCCACTCCAACTCCAGCTGAGAGCAAGAAAAAACTCCAGTACCCCTGTGGGCAACAACTTATCTCTCTCTACACTCATGATCAACAATTTGAATTCAAAAGAGATTGATTTGCATTGCCCCTCTTTCTTCCCTCCAAAACATAATGCTTTTCTCCTATCTCTAAGCACGCTCCACTTCTTTCCTCCATAGTCACCTTCACATGCTTGTAGCAGTCACCAATACACATCTCACTAACTTGCTTGATTAACTAACACAAATTACTAACAAATCAAAATGATATCAATTAAACATTTATTTAGAGAAGGATTACGCTACTGTGCAACTTGGCACATCTAATTCCAATGCTGGAGAAACCAGCTACGAAACCATGGATGCAAGGCAATCAACTTATGGGTTGATAGCCATATTTACCCGTCCATCCAAGGACAAATGCATCTCCGCCTTCTCTTAATGCAAATGAGATACTACGTTTTATTGGATATGGGAGAGATGGATTGCTAGAGATTACATTTAGCTTTTGTCAATGAAAGGGAAGCAAGAAAACACCTTCGTGCTGCCTATTCATCCTTGCAAGAGAAGTACGTGAAAGACATCCAACATGTCAGAGAGGAATCCAATGAGAAGACGAAGCAGCTAAACAATGAGATGTCAAAGCTTATTGAAAAAGCACAGCTTTAAAAAATGGAACAAGAGTGTTGTTTAGACAATTATGTTCAACTACAATACACTGCACGTAATATGCACATGAAAATCAACCATCTCACACATCTGTAAGCACAAGAAACATGCGATGTCTATGCTATCTTCAAGTGGTGGAGCTCAAAAGAAACGTTTCTATCAAACTCGGTAGGAATACAAATGCAAGATTCTAATTTCAATATGAAGGAACTTGGCTCAGATGATGATAGGAATCGATTCCGATGCTAAAACAATTGGACATACTCTGTTGCAGTATATCATCAAACCAAAGGAGTTGGTGGAGCTATTGGATGATCCATCCAATTTTGGCATTGCTAATGTTTTGTGCCAAAAGTATTTTAGTGAGCTAAAGAGCATTGTGTTGCTTCACGAGATGATGGAGATGTGTGACAACGCATGAATAAGTTTCAAGGCCTATGAAGATTTGTATAGACTTGTCACACTAGTTCACATAGAGAAAAGGTTTGTTTAGGTTGTTGCAAACGCCTTATAGTGTGAGCATTGCAAAAAGGTGCACCAATAATGATGTTTCTTGTTGGGTGAATTTTAATATGTGGAGCATGCCCTGCCATTAGAAGAGAACAAATCCTTTCATCACAACGAGTTCAATAATACCTATGTTGACTTGTGGAAGGCCAAGAGTCAATGATCAAATTTTATGGGTTGACATAGGAAGAGTGTGGTGGAAAAGTTATATTTGTGATGAAAATTGATGAGTGCCAAATTGTCAAAGATCAATGGCCCAAAATTTAAGCGTTACGCTTATGAATAGAGCCTTTGGGCATCAATGTTGAGCTAACTGCCAACAAGAAGGGAAACACCTGTTTAGGTGTTTAGTTCAAGAAGAATATTTGGTGGTTGGCAGCTTTTCATCTACCACATGAGACACATAAGTCCCTCAAATAGTATTTTAATCACACCCCAATCTTTGACGTCATTCGACAACAACAACAAGGACAATGATTGCAGGTTTTAGGTTTGGGTACGTTGCAAGTGGAGTGGCATTTGGCAGGGGACTTGAAAACTCTCAAGTGTATGTTAGGATGCAAGCAACGTGCGAATGACCCTCTTTCCATGCATTTGCTGCTACCACAATAAAGTATCATTAGGAACTAAAGGCAAGGGTAAGGGTAAGGGTGGCAAAGCTACAATCAACTCTGCAAAAGGTGTGACCACTACACAAACAGTGGGTAAATCACTACAACAATGTTTTCAAGTTATCCTCAATTGTAACTAGAGTGTACCCACTAATAGAGACATGGAAGATTGAAATTGGGATCCTATTCTACCGATTCCTCTGATAAATGTGCATGTGTGCACTCTTTATGCCCGTCTACAAATTCTTGACAAGTTGCTTATACTCCATATTAATTATGCTTGGAATATGGAGCCTGCAAAAAGAAGGAAAGAGTGTATCAGAGAACTCGAATCTATTCTATCAAGTGTTGGTCTACGTGGGGGTGCAGTAGAGTTATCAAAGGACAAGATGGCATCTAAAAGTACACAAGATCGTCCTAATAAAATATGTATGGGTGGTAGTAAATCTAGGCATATGCTTTCAGATTATTCTGACTCCTAAAGTCCCAATGAGTTTCAATTGCGGAAAAAGGTGTGTGACGTGACCACCTACAGAGGTAACGAAGCAGCCCTAGGAATTAAGTGTGCTTGTGTGTGGAAGTCTGTAGATGATATTTTTCATTTTCTTGAAAAGACAAAGCTAACTTCTGTTGAGATATCCACCTTAAAGTTTGTAGTCAATAGTTTCACAGTGCAAATGGTGGATGCCTGAGGGGAGACACACATAACACATTACATGGTGGGTTGAACACTTTGTTTTTATAGTAAAAAGACATCAGTGTTTAAAGTAAAGTTTTATATTTTTGCAGTACATTCTTTTTGCCCATAGCTCATTTTTTCTCTACACATTCGGTTCACCTCATTGGGCATCCGGAGTAATGGAGCACTCACACTATCAAGCAAAAGTAGTGTATTGATAGTGTGAAGCTCCATTACTCCAGAAGCTCATTTCTTGTTTTCATATTCTAGAAGATCCACTCGAGCACAAACATGCACACACTCATATCTTTCACCACATGGACGATTCACATGACCAGACTGGCATACGCACAACAATACCACCACAGCCACTCACACGGCAGTAAATCTGCAGCCCAAACCCCATGCAAAATCTATGGCTTCAAATCCACATCCACGACCACAAGTGGATAACCCAACACCTTAGTCTGCTCCAGACACCTAAGAGCCTTCCCAACCATCAAATCCATATGATTTAACCACCATGATATATATTTTTGGAGATCTCAGCGACATAAACCATGCCACTCGCACACCTCTGCCAGATTCCCCACCAATTTCAACTCTTCATAGAGCCACACAAGAAACAAGAGAAAAAAAACAAGAATACCGAGGTCCACTTGAAAATCTGGCATCCTCACCTGCTGTCACAATAACTGGTGCTCAAGCCACCACAGAAACCACGGCGCAAAAGTTTTCACCGTGAGTCAAGCAAAAAGTAATCAAGGTTATACCAGGTGACCCGGTTTCTAAAGCATGAGATGCAAAGAGAAGGAAAAGAAAGAGGCAACTGAGAAGAAATCACGGAGGGTACAAGAAGAGCAAAGAAGAGAGAGAGAGCAAGAGAAATGTCAGAGTGCTGAGAGCGAGAGGCTCATTTGGAAAATTTACAAGCACAAGCAGAGACAGAGAGAAAGGCGGCATAGGATAGAGCTCAAGCCACCCAACAAGCACATAGGCTGGGATCTCAAGGCCTTTGAAAATCCCTCAAAGAGCCAAGCAATGTGCAAAGAGAAAAAAGGACAAGGTTACACCTGAAAAGAAACAAGCCCAAGAGGAGAGGAGGAGAAATTATAAAGATGATCCTCCTCAATGGGTCAGGCTTGCAGCTCCTCCACCACCACCAATATCACAAAAAAAGCGGAGATGGAAGCTAGGCACAGTTGCTCTGCGTGAGAGCAAAAAATATCAAAAGAGAACTGAGCCAATCATACCCAAAGCGGCCTTCTCTCAGGTGATGAGAGAGACGATGGATGAATATAGTGGTGTACACGGTTACACAAATACAACGTGCAACTCTACTTGCACTACATGATACCACCAAGACATTTTGGTGCAAATTTTTGAGAATAGCGCCTCCTGTATGGTGCATGCAAAGCGTGTAACATTAAAAAATATGGATTTATCCTTAGCAATCAATTTAGGAAATGAAGGATGCATTCATCAAAAATAGTCTATCCCTTGTACTCTCTCTTGATGAGATTTGTAATCTTTTTCTATAATATCAAATGATGATTTCTACCATTCATTGTAATTGTTCAACTTTATTTTGTACATTGTTTTTATAAGCATTTGAATTGTTGGGTATGTTAAATTTAAGCTGACCACCACAACTTGACTCGTTTGACGATGTCTAGATGCACAGAACCTCAAACATCTAGCCAACGGGCAGCTGGGGGACACGTCTTAATGATTCTTTTGCGAAACAAGGCAACGGGGGGGGGGTATGGGATCAACCATAACAAATTATAAATTAGCGGCGTCCGACGGGGTTTGGGAACTGCCCGATTTGCGGCCTACATGCCGTTGCACATAGGGGCTTTTTTTGCCCCTCCCGACCCCGCCGGGTGCCATTGATGTATAATCTGGTCCGGTTGACCCTGTATGTCCCCCCTCCCCCCTCCCCCAGTCACCTTGTTTTGCAAAAGAATCACCGAGACGTGTCTCCTTGGCCGCTCGTTGGCTGGTTGTTCGAGGTTTTGTGCATGTGTGTGCATGTGGTGCAGAAATGAAATTTATTGGACAATATGAAAAAAGAAAACACATATTGAATGGTGATAAAAATCGTTGACAAAAACAATTATTCTTTATTGATTTTGATATTACATCATGGTCGATTAGTTTTTCTACGAATTATATATGTGGGTATGGGGCAAATGGCTGACTTGACACCAAGAGATTTAACATTTTCCTCTGGGTTTGTCAACACTTGATCTAGGCTCAAGGCGCAGTGGGAGACACTCGAGCCTGGGTGCTTGCTTGTAAAGGCATACAATGCTGCGCGTCGGTCCACCAATATACATTTGTGAGCGTTTAAGGTGAGAGAATATTCAACGAGTATGCCACTTAATGCTTTCAGTTTAGTAGCTCCGTAGAACCATTCTTGGAGAACTATGTGTGAGCAACTCGATGGACCCAAGTGGCTCAAGTAGTGCCAAAGCGAGCTATCCCTACGCATGGAGATGTTGCATGAACCTCCAGTACGCATTGTGAACTTATTAACATAATATGCCGTCTACAAAGCATTTTAATAGACTTTAACACTTGTAACAAGGAATAATAGGCATTCTACCAGGTTAAGATTTGTTTACCTCAGTTTCTTCATCCTTCTCTTCAAGATTTTTCTTTGTAAGATCAATGCTAGATTGATCATCTCTACCAATGCAATCAATGGTTTGTGTGGATGAAATGCGCTTTTCGATATGCTTTCATAGAAAAAGGAACATGATTTGATTTCCACTAGTGTACTTGCTACTGTTTGTTCTCATTGGAGAGGAAAGAAAGGCTTGATGGGGGATCTTGGTCTTCAAAGTCAATTTGAAATTTGACTTTCTCTTCGTTTCTACTGGGATCCTTCATGCTCGCATAGATAGCAAGCACGACGAGCGACTTATCTTCTCTGAGTCCTAATGTTTCGGCAATGTCATCAAGGAACAAAAAGTGACGATCATCCACCACCACTGCATGCAAAGTAATAATTTGAAGGTCTAGGACCTCTTCCAGCACCTCATCTCCCTCTATCATTCAATCCTCCTCCTCACTGGAGCTAAAATCTTGCAAGAGGACAAGTGCCATAGATGCTTCGTTTTGCTCATCAATCTCTTTGCCTAACTTCATTTGATTTCTCCACAATGGTCACAGGAGGTCTTTGATTGACCTTTTCCTTTTATTTTTCCCTTATCCATGCCCTCAAGCACAAGTAAGACCAGAACTATGTCCATGAAATGAATTGGGTGCCTATGCACCCCATGCCAAAATCTATGAGATTGGCTTTATCCTATGTCCTGTAGTCCTATTCCTTGAGGCCTTTAATAAATCTCAACAAGAAAAACCAAAATTTTTGTTGGCCGCATAGAGATGCTTCAAGATATCCATAGTCAACCACGCCGTGTCGGGTCCCTCAAAGATTATGTCATATTCTTCCATGTGCTGCGCCATGTAGTCAAGAAAGATTTTGAATGATTTTGAATGAAGGTTGGTAGTGGCTTGCATGTCAATTGTCCCCTCAAACACATTGAGTAGTTCGCGTGCTTGATCTGCAAGTCCTACCTTTTCTAATTGCATGAGAAGTGCATCAGTAGACATTTCCATGGGTTTTTTTGCGAAGAAGATGCGAAGAGAGCTTAGAGCTAGAGTTTTGTGAATGTGAGAAATGAAGTTTAAAAACTAGAAAGTCACTTATATACCCAAAGTCACTTTTTAAGAAGCACTTAAATTAATGTCAAAATAACTTAAAACTTCAATTTAAACAAAACATTGAAAGACACCAACATTGAGAACATTTGTGCTCCACATCAAATAAATTGCACATTTCAATCAAAAACCTGAACGAGTTGAGAATAAACAAGTATGCAAAGAAAACGAGATTCAAAACACAGTATGTATTAATGTGGAAAAAATCCCTGCTAGTTAGAAGCTTTTACAAAAATACATCACAAAAACGGAATGTTCTCACACAAATTAAGATACTCTCGAAGGTGACTGAGATGCCAGTCATTGTTCACTATAATGTGGTGCACTGCATCATCATGGAGGCGTATTTGTAGGTCAACTGATTCTCTAGCAGAAACCTCAGAGTCTAGTGCATCTTGTTCTCCCATCGTCAGCTTCCATCTTCTATAGGGAAAGACCATCGACAAGCTTTGCTTCACAATATGGTATATGCAGACCACATTGTCAGCAGCAACTATAGAGCACTTGATTCTATCTCCTTCATGGTTGCCACCTTGGTTTCCCATTCGGCTACAAGAAATTTGTTGATCGCACTTCCCCCTTTGCAAGTCCACATTGTTGGTGTCCAGTGAACACTTTGAAGTCGAAATATAAACACAAACACATGAAGAGACATAAACCATGTTCTCGTGGCTTTGTGGGAACCATAGGAAGATATTTCTATTGAAACATAAGGTAAAATCAAGCTCCACCATATTGTGTCCAAGCTAGGGTTAATTGGAACTTTGAAAATCACTTATCCAATTGAGGCTCCCTTGAAACATGGAGGGAAGCTAAGGTGCACCGCTTGTCCAATCTAGGCTACATAAATAATGTGTGGCTAAATCCAAAGGGCCACCACTTCTCCAACCTTTAAAGATGCAAGGTGTACCAAATGCATAAACTAGGTACACACATGGAAACCACTTGTCCAAGCTAGGCTCCCTTTAACATGGAGAGAAACAAATTTCCACCACTTGTCCAAGCTAGGGATGAAATGTTCAACCTTTAATGCTATATCTTAAACAATAATATTGTTTCTTACCATCTCTTGTCTAAGTTGCCTCTGAGCTACACTATTGTTTTCACGATTTAAAAATCCCATGATATGTTGTACATGGGGGATTTAGTTTCAAGCTCCACCACTTTTCCAAGGTAACTCTATTGACAAGGGATAGAAACAAGCTCCACCATGTGTCCAAGCTAGGCTCCACTAGAACATGGGAAACCACTTGTGGAAGCAAGGTTTCCTTGAAACATGGGTAGAAGCAGAGATCCACCACTTGTCCAAGCTACAGACAACCTTAAACAATATTTATTCTCACCAATTGGAAAATTATGGTGTATTTTACATGAAAAGTTTTGTGACAAGGCTCCAGGGATTTCAATGACATGATCACGATCCTGTGATTACGTTAATAAATATAGTAATTACACAAGAAAAACACGTGATCATGTTAACTGTTAACGTGACTTTGATGATGACTTCAAAACAAATCCATAGAGTCAGTTAGCCCACCCGGTAAGAGAATATTCCTTGAGGGTCCCGTCGGGGTCCTTTATTTTCTTGGCAGACCCGCTATGTAAAAGCATTGCCTCACGGGCATAACATAAAGTAAACAGAGAGGTTACCGTGGTGCTTTGACTAGGAAAATCCATGGGAAGTGTATCCGAGTGTCGGGTATAGTCATCTCCTTGTGAATTGACCTAAGGTTATAGAGTCATAGGTCCTTTTTTTTGGGCCTGACATGATTCTTTATTTGATAACCACTTCAAAAAATATTTAAATCCTTTACCAAACATAAAGGTACAAAACCAAAACAATTGAAAATTTGGAGAGTCATGCTCATTGCAACGAAGCCATTGGTCCGAAAGAGGGTTGTGATTGGTTTTAGAAGATGAGCATATGCAAATGGAGTCGCGATAGTCAAGCATATAAAGATCCTTAAAGTCTTGCATTTTTCACCATCATAGATCTGAGTTGATATACATTGTCACTACAAATATAAGAGCTATAATCCTTAGTTGGGTGAAAATAGCTTTTATATATTAAATTAGTTGCATAAGGGGGCTAAAATCCTTGATTGGGTACAAGTAGTCCTCAATTTTATGATTATAATGAAGATTTCTTTGCATTATTTCATGCATTGGTTTATACAAAGAGTGCTTTATGTATTATGAAAGACTGTTAGTGCATGACATGACCAATCACAAATATTATTGCTTTCGTGTGTTTTTTGCAAATAATTGACATCATTCAGTGTAGAAGTTGATTATCCTTTGTAGCATTTGAAATTAGATGTGTCTTATTGTTTGGAAATCAAAGAGGACATATAAATAATAATCATAATAACAATTGCATTGAGAAATTCATACCATTGTTGTATTTTTTTTGGCTCTCACAACATAGGTAATCAACATGTGGATTGAGTAGAGTGCATTGCAAATCTCATATTGTGCAGATTTCATTACTTTCTTAGTGATTGGTTTTATAATATATATTGAAAAGAAGAAAAATGTTTTGTCTTCAGTTTTAAATTAAAGAAATGGAGAAAAATATCAACACAAGTGGTACGAAGAAGCCAAAGAATAAAAAGCTCCTGGCAAAGAGTTGGATTATGTCACAACATATGCGGTCGATATATGGAGGGGCAATCATTAGGAAGGTAATGGGGTCTAATGGGGCCTCTTTATTTTCCATTGGATTAAAAAGGAGATTATGGAAGGGGCAAATGGGTGGATGCCATGTGGACTGAAATGGTGGTTATGGCAGGGCCTAAAAGTAAGTGGTCAAACTTGTACTCTCTTATAAAATATAAAGAGAAACTCTCTTTTAAATTCAAAAAAACAAGTTTTTTTGAAAATAGTTGAGTAAAAACCAATCCTTTCTCTCTCTACTGGCTGCTGTCAGCTTCTCCCCCCTCTCTCCTAAAAGGGGGTCCCTTCGAAAACATGCTGATCATTCCCTCCCTCTCTCTATACTATATCATTTCTCACTTCTCTTCACTTCACCTTGTTTCTCTTTCCTTCCTTTCAGCTTTCCCTCCCAAAATCTCTGCAGCACAAGTTTGAACCTCCTTTCCCTCCTCAAGCTTACTGCATTCTTCAGGGCTGCATTCTCCTCAAGCTAAAGTTCTCCATTTCTCCATGGGCTTCACTAAACAGCTCTAGCTAAAGCTGAAGTCTACAACATATCCTTCTGCTAGATCATCCCTCTTTCTTTCCTCAATAGGTTTCCTGTGCCTTCTCCATTAATCTCTCTAGAGAGGATCTACTTCCATCTCAAGATTTGCAACATTCTCTTCCACATTAAGCCAACAATCAGGTGGAGCAGTATGGTAGTAAGTGGCATCCTTCAGCTTTGTGTACCATCAAGAATCTTGCTCTTTATACAACTGAGAACATGGATGTGCAATGTCTATTCATAAGTGTTTGTGTGTAGGTTGTGCCACTAGTCCCCATGGCATCACTAGGTACTTGACGACCTAGGAGTGTCATTGACTCCATTTCATGCAGCAATGTATAAGACGACAATGGATATTAGGTGACGATGGAGTTAAAACAAATGATGTGGGTGACAATGGAACCCAACTCAAGAGGTTCACACAAGGTCTTGAGGAGACACATGGATTCTCGAGCACACAATTGGAAGGGAAGAATCGTGGAGTTCAAGCAAACACAAGATGACAAAAGGCTTGTGAAGGTGCAACATGTGTATGTAGCTTCACAACTGAAGCTAGAGACAACAGTGGCTTCATCGAGGTTGCCTGCAAGTTGTAGTTTTTACTCCTCTTTCACGTTTTTTGGTTATCTATTTAGTAATTTTGCCTTGTGTGTTGCTTTTGATGACTCTAAGATTTCCATTGCTGTTTGTTCATGTTTACAGATGTTTTTCCATCCGATTTTGTAGAGTGGGAGGCAATAGAGTTCTTCACAAGAAATTTTGAGGCCATCCACACTGAGCTTGGCAAGTTGCTCTATACTGGTTGGCAGTCCTCTGAGCTTGGCTCACATGATATTTTTTCTATAATCATAGTTATGTGGCACCTAGGAGAAATGGATATGGTAATTTGTTTGTGGTTCACTTGCCAACCTTGGAGAGTTTGGAATTGCCTAAGCCAGATAGTGCCTTGATCACAGCAACTAGCATGAGAATTGAGGTGGATGTGCAAGTAGCAATAAAGTGCACCTATGATTCTCTTAAAGCCATGATAACATGGTTTATGTCTCTTCATGCGTTTGTGTTTATATTTTGACTTCAGAGTGTTCACAGGACACGAACAATGTGGACTTGCAAATGGGGAAGTGCGATCAACGGGTTTCTTGTAGCTAGATGGGAAACTAAGGCGGTCAACCACCAGGGAGATAGAATCAAGTGCTTTGTACTGACAATGTGGTGTTCAGATACCATACTGCAAAGCAAAGCTTGTCGATGGTCTTTCCCCATAGAAGATGGAAGCTGACGATGAGAGAATGGGAGGCACTAGACTTTGAAGTTGCTATTAGAGAATCAGTTGACCTGCAAATACATCTCCATGACGATGACTTTCAATGCTTTGTCACGTGATTTTATTTAAAATCACATTTCAATGAACAATGGCTTTCAATGCTTTGTCACGTGATTTTATTTAAAATCAAAATTTTAATTTATTTTGACATTAATTTAAGTGCCTTTGGATATATGAGTGGCTTTCTAGTTTTTAAACTCATTTCTCACATTCACAAAAGTCTAGCTCTAAGCTCTCTTTGCATCTTTTTCACAAAAAAACCCATGGCAACGTCTACTGATGCACTTCTCACATAGTTAGAAAAGGTAGGACTTGCAGATGGAGCACATGAACTACTAAGTGTATTTGACGGGCAATTGACATGCAAGCCACTCCCAAACTTCATTCAAAGGCATTCAAAATATTTCTTGACTACATAGCGCAGCACATGGAAGAATATGCCATAATTAAGAGAAGTATGAAGAAACTAAGGTAACGAAATCTTAACCTGGTAGAGTTTCTATTATTCCTTACTACAAGTGTTAAAATTATTTAAAATGCTTTGCAGACGGCATATCATGTTGATAAGTTTGCAATGCATACTGAAGGTTCGTGCAACGTCTCCATGGGTAGGGATATCTTGCTTTGACACTACCTGAGCCACCTGGGGCCATCGATTCTTAGAGTTGCTCATAGAGAGTTCTCCAAGAATGGTTCTGTAGAGCTGCTAAAGTGTAAAGCATAAAGTGGCATACTCGTTGAAGATTCTCTGACCCTAAACGCTCACAAATGTATATTGGTGGACCGAGAGGCGTCATTGTATGCCTTTACAGGAAAGCACCTATGCTCGGTCCTCTCCCATTGTGCCTTGAGCCTAGGTGAAGAGTTGACAAACCCAAAGGAAATTGTAAACTCCCTTGGTGTCAAGTCAGCCATTTTCCCCATACACACAGATGTAGTTTGCATAAAAATTAATTGACCATGATGTAACATCCAAATCAATAAAGAATAATTGTTTTTTTCAATGATTTTTTAACCATTCAGTACTTGTTTTATTATTCATATTTCTCAATAATTTTTCTGCTTTGCCGACGATACACACACATGCAAAGAACCTCAAATATGTAGCCACCAGGCGGCCGGGGGACGCTTCTTGGTGATTCTTTTTCAAACGATGCAAATGGGGGGGTTTATGGTGTCAACAAGACCAGGTAATTACGCATCGATGATGCCTAATGGGGTCAAACAAGGCAAAAAAAAACCCTGCACACCACGACGCGCACGGAGCAATTCTAACACTGCGAGGAGGCACTGCCAAAAGTTCTCCCTGCATGCCGTGGCACACAAGGGGTTTTTTTACCCCGTCCAACCCGTCGGGTCCAAGCTAGGTTGCATTGAAACTTGAAAAACCACTTGTCCAATTGAGGCTACCTTGAAACATGGAGGGAGGCAAAGATTCACGGCTTGTCTAAGCGAGGCTACATAAAAAATGTGTGGTTAAATCCAAAGGGCCACCACTTGTCCAACCTTTAGAGATGCAAGGTGTACCATATGTATAAACTATGCATGAAAAAATACCACATCAAAAGATCCATCATTTGTATAGACTATTTACTTTAGTAGCAAGGTCCACCATGTGTCCAAGCTACACTCCATTTGTACATGTAAACTCTCTTGTCCAAGCTAGGCTCCCTTTAAACATGGAGAGAAAAAAATATCCACAACTTGAGTAAGCTAGGGATGACATGTTCAGCCTTTAAATTTATATCTTGAACAATATTGTTTCTTACCAATTGGAAAACCCATAATATGTTGTAAATGAGTAATTTTTTTACAAGGCACATCTCTTGTCCACGATACCCCCAAGCTACAATATTTATTTTTCACAATTTGAAAGTCCCACGATGTGTTGTACATGGGGGATTTAGTTCCAAGCTCCAACACTTGTCTAAGTTTACTCTATTGACATGTGATAGAAGCAAGCTTCACCATGTGTCCAAGCAAGGATCCATTAGAACATGGAAAACCATTAGTCCAAGCCAGGCTCCCTTGAAGCATGATCAAAAGCAAAGATCCACAACTTGTCCAAGCTAATAACAACCTTGAACAATATTTCTTCCCACCAATTTTATAATCATGGTGTGTTTTACATGGAAAATTTTGTTACAAGGTCCACTACTTGTCCAAGGTATCTCCAAGCTATGATATTGTTTCTCACCATTTGGAAACCCATTATATGTTGTACATGAAAACGTTTTCTCCAAGGTCCACCACTTGGCCAAGCTAACTCTATTGGAACATGGGGATAGAAGCAAGCTCCTCCATGTGTCCATGTTAGGCTCCATCTAAACATAGGAAACCACTTGTCTAAGCTAGAATCCCTTGCAACATGAGCATAAGAAAAACCCCACCACTTGTTAAAACTTTACACAACCCTGAATGATATTGTTTCTCACAAATTGCAGAACCCTTGATGTGTATGTACATGGATAATTTTCTTATAAGGCTCACCACTTGTCAAAGCTACCTCCAAGCTAGAACATTATTTCTCACCATTTGGAAAATCCATGGTATGGGGGGGTTTTCTCCAAGCTCCACCACTTGTCTAAGATATTTCTATTGAACCATAAGGTAAAAGCAAGCTCCACCAGGTGTCCAAGCTAGGGTTGATTGGAACTTTGAAGACCACTTATCCAATTGAGTCTCCCTTGAAACATGGAGGGAAGCTAAGGTTCACCGCTTGTCTAATCTAGGCTACATAAATAATATGTGGCTAAATCCAAAGGGCCACCACTTCTCCAACCTTTAGAGATGCAAGGTGTACCAAATGCATAAACTAAGTATGAGAAAATACTATAAGATCATTTGTGTAGCCTATTATCTTTAGTAGAAAGCTCCACCAGGTGTCCAAGCTGGGCTCTATGCGCACAGGTAAAACCACTTGTCCAAGCTAGGCTCCCTTTAACATGGGGAGAAAAACATTTTCACCACTTGTTCAAGCTAGGGATGATATGTTCAATCTTTAAGGTTATATTTTAAATGATATTGGTTCTTACCAATTGGAAAACCCATAATACGTTCCACATGAATAATTTTTTTAACAAGGCCCATCTCTTGTCTAAGTTCCCTCCGAGCTACACTATTGTTTTTTACGATTTAAAAATCCCATGATATGTTGTACATGGGGGATTTAGTTTCAAGATCCACCACTTTTCCAAGCTAATTCTATTGAAAAGGGATAGAAACAAGCTCCACCATGTGTCCAAGCTATGCTCCATTAGGACATGGGAAACCACTTGTCCAAGCAAGGTTCCCTTGAAACATGGGTAGAAGCAGAGATCAACCACTTGTCCAAGCTACGGACAAGCTATGGACAACCTTGAACAATATTTCTTCTTACCAATTGAAAAATCATGGTGTAATTTACATGATTTTTTTTATACAAAGCTCCAGGGATTTCAATGACGTGATCAGGATCGTGTGATTACGTTAATAACTCTAGTAACTACACAAGAAAATCACGTGATCACGTTAACAGTTAATGTGACTTTGATGATAACCTGCAAAAACCCATAGAGCTGGTTAGCCCACCGGGTAAGAGAATATTCCTTGAGGGTCCCATCGGGATCCTTTATTTTTTCGGCGGGCCCGCTCGGTAAAAGCATTGCCCTGAGGGCCCGCCTGGAAAATAAAAAACCCCGGTGGGCGTTTGGCCATATAGGATATGTGCTTGTGAGTCTTGCCCTTCGATTTCAGGTCATTCCGAGATGATTTGAGACTATTTCGAGCTTGTAGTGTTTTGTAGGATACGTTGTCTGTTTCTTTGCTTTATGGTAGTGTTGTGGTAGGATTAGTGACTGTAGAGTGTTGTTAGTCTCTAGCTCAGGGTTGACAACCCAGAGATTGCCTCCATGCCCTAGTCGGATCAGCTACGTCCTCGGATTGACAGTTTGTTGGTCTGTGTTTTCGTTGTGCTCCATCGTCCGTCGCGGCGAACCCACTAACATTGGCGTCGTTGCCGAGGACGAAGCGCCTAAACTAGCGTAGATTGCATCACTCGTGTTTGATAGTATAGCGTTTCTCTAGAGTTTTCTAGAGTGTTGTCACCATTTGCCTTCTTAGTGGGAAGTCAGAGAGCGGATCTCTTGACTGAGGGATAGCCAAGGAGCCTACGTCTCACCGAGGTGGTCCACCATGAGGTTGAGGTATGGTTATATTATTTTGTTGTGTGTTTAGATTAGGTTTTATGTTTTGTGTGTTTGGTTGTGAAGAACTCGAAAGAGAAAAAACGCAAAGAAAAACGCAAAAAGTAAGCAGGAGGTTGTTTGCTTGCTAGAAAGCAAAAACAACCATTCAACCATCCAAAGTAGGACTTTAGGTAGTGTAGGACATTTGATGTTGATCTAGAGCAATTTTGACATGAAAATGTGCTTGAAAACACAAAAGGCGGAATTGTGCTGATTATGGTAAAAGTGCTCTAAAATGGTCATTTAAAAGCCGATATGAGTGCTTGTTTTTGCATTGGAGACCTTAAGGTAGGGGGAAAACACAGATTTGGTCCAATCCCAAAAAAAAAAAAAGAAACTTAAAAACCCAAAAACAAAAATCTGAAACCAAATCTGCAAATTTCACAAAAAAAAAACAAAAAAAATTTTGACCTCAAGACCTTGTTTTGCATATGTTCTAGAGCTTGTATGTGAAATTTCAAAGCATTTGCATCAGTGCTTGTGCATCTAAGTGGGAATTGCTTTTTTTGAGTGTAAGGAAGTGAACTATTAAATGCTTGATCCAAAGGAAAAGAAGTCCAAATTGAATGAAACTTTGGGGATAGGCTTCTAAGGGCATTGGGAACCAATGCCCTTATATGAAATTTCAAAGCATTTGCATCAATGCTTGTGCATCTAAGTGGGAATTGCTTTTTCTGAGTGTAAGGAAGTGAACTGTTAAATGCTTGAATCCAAAGGAAAAGAAGTCCAAATTGAATGAAGCTTTGGGGATAGGCTTCTAAGGGCATTAGGAACCAAACTGTCCAAAAACAGAGAAAAAAATCACCTCCCAGTGGCTCTCTGCTCAGTCTATCGGGATAGACTGGTGAGTTGGAGATAGACTCACAATCATGCAAAACCCCTCATACCACAGGTAAAACACATCAATACAAGGCTGCTCCCAAAAGTTGAGTATACTTGGACACCTGCTTGACCACCAAACCTCAAGTCTGGTGTTTAGATTCTAAGTTCAGAGACAAATTGGGTAAAGGGACTTGACCAAATTTCCAAACCTTGTGAAACTTGGTATGCATGATTATAGAGGGTAGGGAACACATCTGTGAAGAGAAAATTTGAAAAAAGTGTCATTTTAGAATACTTGGTGAGCCTATCGCGATAGGCAAAGAACCCAGTGATAGAAACCAATTTTTTCAAAAACCTATGTGGCATAGCTTGGAAAGGTTCTATCAAGGACACATAAAAATTTTGAAGTCATTTGGACATCAGAAAGTGGGTCTAAGACCATTTGAGAGGATTCAGCTTGTAGAAAACACCAGATCTGGTCTAAATGACAAAGTAAAAGTCCAAACAACTTGAAAATTGGTAGGAGGACTAAGGAGAGGTGTTGGAACACAGTGGTATAGTCAAAGTTCAAGTTTGACCTATAAAAGGGGTACTTGCTGAGCCTATCGCGATAGACTCAAAGTAGGGCCAAAGAAATTGAAATTTTCAAAACTCTTTGGAGCATAGCTTGTTTAGCCTCTCCGGAGGTTACACACAAAATTTGGTGGATTTTGGACATTGGGAAGTCATCCTAAGTCTATTTTCTAGTGATCAGATAGACTCAGAATTTTGAAGTTGGAGTTAGAGACCTAAGAAAAAGTCCAAAACAAGTGGAAATTGGTGAGCAAGGTGTACATAGCATAGGGAACACAGTGGTGAAGAGAAATCTGGGAAATTTTCAAAACTAAAGAATCTGCTAAGTCTATCGCGATAGATTGAGGCTTTTTCCCAGAAATTGAAATTTTTGAAAACTAACCTCAGGGCCTTGTTCTACATGTTGTTGGGAGCCTATGGTTAAAATTTAATTTGGAGTATTGGAAGTGCATCTAAGAGGATTACTTCATAAGATAAAAAAAAGAGATTGTTGTTTGATGCAAGTTAAAAAGGAAAAGTATTCCAAATTGGTTGAAACTTGGTGAATAGTATCTCAAGAGAAGGGGGAACTCAAATCTATAAAAACAGTTGTACAACTGTATCCCAGTAACACTTTGGTGAGCCTATCGTGATAGGCTCAGAAATTCACTATAGAAAAATCAAAATTCAAATCTGACTTCATATCTAGGTTCAGAAGGCCCATTATACCCTGTACACAAAGTTTGAGTGCATTTGGACATCTGCAAGGGGTACTTGGTGAGCCTATCGCGATAGACAAGTTTGGAAAAAATTTTGAGAATTTTTTTGAAACCAAGTATACCACTCGGTTTAGCATTGCCTAAGGAGTGCACACACCAATTTTGGGCTCAAACTGACCACTTGCAAAAACATCAGATAGAGCAACTTTCCAAATTACATCTCACTGTTTTGGTCATAACTTTCACGTACGGACTCTGATTCCAAAAGTTTTTTTTATCAAAACGTAGCTTGAGAGCAGCACTACAGATCTTAGAGTAAAATGACCAAAATGGTTGCCATAGGCATACATTTTGGTCAGGTTTTGGAAAAACGTTGTTTAAGGCCTCAAAATGCATCCGGAAGTCAGGGATGTCTAAAACCGACAATTTGAGAGAATTGTGAGAAAAAGCTCACGGTTTTGGACATAGTTTTGGATTTTCCCTGACCAAAACACTTGAACACACTGAGAGAGGTATTACTACATCAAGCCAGAGTTGTTAAGCCTAGAAGTCATGTCTACATCAGACTCAGACTCAACTTATACAAGCACATGGATTGCAGGGATAGATGAGCACCCGCCCAGAATAGATCTTCCAAACCTACAGTACACAAAGACCAATTTTGTGGAGAGATTTTGGACGTATAACCATGAAAGTGAAGGACTATATAGGTATATTAATGGAAATAAATTCAACCTTTACAGTTGCTTAGAGCCTTACCCAGATGAGCTGACAGAATACAAGCTCTTATATGTCTATACATACGAGGTCGACAGACAATGGAAATCTTTATTTGTTGACAAGTATGGATGAGGATATAGAGCTGTAGAAAGCACAAATCCGCGAACCAAATTAGAGATGAGTGGATATTTGTTCAATGAAGGACCTCAGATACATCCACCAAACACAGAAACCTCTAAGAGAATTCCAAAGAGGGGACCACCACTTGGATTTCCTCCTAGAGCGATAACGAGAGATGAAACGATACCAGAGAGGAGTATGGTTCCATACTTTGCACCCCAAAGTATAAGACCATCTCAGCTAAGAAAATGGGTAAATAGAAAGTACAATGGCATAGGAGACCCATACGCCCATGTCTCGGCTTTCAAGCAAGTCCTACGAGCAGAACGAGTAGAGGACTTCCACACGTAGTATGAGGGTTTTGGACTTACATTGGAGGACAATGCACAAGCATGGTTTGAACTATTGAACAGGAGAGAGTTCACAACCATTGAGAAAATGTTGGATGAATTTGTTCAAGAATTCAGCAAGAGGGGCATAAAACATAACACCCTTCCTAAGATTCAGGAATTTAAACAAGGCGAAACAAAAACATTGCGACATGCAATACTACGTTTCAAGAAATATGTGCTAGATGTCCTACCCAAGAGTTACCCACGCCAGAACATCAGATCCTATGCTTCATCAGAGGGCTTAGGAATGAGAATCTCCAAAAGGACCTATACGTGAAAAGATACCAAACCTTAGAGGAGGTGACCAAAGCGGCAATTGACCTAGTTGACAATTTCGAATTCTATGAAGATGGTCAGAAGAAGATGAATGATGCAAGTGAGAAAAAGAAAACCGCTGATCTTGAGGATCAAAGAGGGAATCTAGGACAAAACCAAGTAAATGTTGAGGAGAAAATCATAGAGAATGTGATGCAACGCATCAACCACTCTGACAGAGTTCCAGCCTATAGAGTTCCTCAACCGCGAAGGTGCATGACATGTGGAGGGGACCATCGGACGCAACATTGTCCTGAATATAGACCTAAGACTCCACCAGGGTTTGAGAATGTTATGTATGAACCTCCTAGATATCATCCTGTAGCGGAACAAGTGTTCTTAAATGAAACACCCATAGCTGCTAGAAATGCATATGTGAGTCATGAGCTTCAAATAGAAAGATATGTGGTAGATCAGAGGCCACTTCAAGGTCAATATCAAGTATTTCCACAACAATCAAGACGTCCATGTGACAGATGTGGCAGTATTGATCACTTGATTAAGGATTGTCCACACCATGATATCATGATAAATGTATATTGTAATGAGTGTGCAATCACACATATGATTTTGGATTGTCCTAAAAATCCAAGAAAGAAAGGTAAAATGGAACCACATGTTACCTTTCCTTCTACCAGCAAATCAGAGAAAGAACGAACCGCAACAAAAGGAGAGACAACAACAACAACAGAGCAAGAAACAATTGCAAAAGAACAGGTGCTTAAACAACAAGAAGATGAAAGTAAGCAAGTTTCTCCAGTAAACGTTGTCACAAGAGCACAAGAAAAAGTGCAAGAGCAGAAGCCTACAGATGGAGAGATTAGTAAGAGTTCCAAAAGCCGTAGAAACTCTAGACGAGCAAGAAGGACTAGAATGAAAGAGAGAATAGAAAGGGAGAAAGTAGAAGAAAAGGCTGTTACAGTTGAGTTGGAAACAACTCAAGAGCAATAGACACAGCAAAGGGAAGCTAAAACCCTTAAACCAGCTGAAGCACCCAAGAGTGCTAGTTCAGGAGGATCTGTCCTAGTGGACAAAGTGAATGAGCCTTTAGACGCGATTTTACAGGCTTATGAGGCTAGATTGAAAAAGAGACAGACCTTATAACAAAGATGGATGACTTATCCTTATCCTAAACTAGAGAAGCAGAGGCTAGAAATGTGTAAGCAGCTCATTGAAACTGCTCAAGCATTGCTAGAACCACCTCCACCAGAAGTGAAGGATAGGATAGTCACCCCAGTGCACAAAGATCAAAGCATTAAAGTAGACGAATTGCCTAGAGAAGAGGTAGATCATAGGGAAGAACCACTGCCAAGGTCGCAAGACTCGAGGGTAGTCCAAAATACAACAGATGAATCAATGAGGGATTTCCCACCCTATGTTCCTATAGTTGAGGAGGAGTGGCCAGAGGAGTTATGAAAGGCTGTCCAAGATGCCCAAAAAAGAGAAGAGGATGTTGGACCAGCACCATTTCCTGAAATCACATTAGATAGACCACAAATGAGTGTTGATGCGAGGTCATATCATGGTGACGTAGGATCGATAGACTCCGAAGACAGTAGACCTGCATCGTTAAGAACTTTGCCACAATACATGGGAGATTTTGAGGCAAAGTCTGAGATTGTGAGAGTTCCATCACGAAGGCTAGGGGGGACAAAAGAATTGGACACAAAAAATTTCACTGACCTGCTATCCACACCAGTGAAGTGCACAATTACGGTGGCAGAACTTTTGAAAATCAGTCCAAGTATGTGGACGGATATAGGAAAATGCTTGGAAAAAATTGGGATCAAAAGCCCGTTAAGGTTCCTGGAAAAGGAGCTAGATGAGATCGAGAAGCCTACATCAAATGTAAGACCGGTACCTCTGAACAAAGTAGGAGAGTACTGTGAAGGAGAAGATGGTAATGACACTTTGCTTGTCGAGTACAATGGGATTGAAACAAAAGCTATACTTGATAGCGGAGCAGGAATTGCCATAGCAAAAACGAATATGGGAGAAATGGGGTAGGCCCGCCTTTAGAACAACCAGAATAAAATTACAGTTAGCTGATGGTCATGTGGAAAGACCCATGGGATTGCTAGAAGCGATAGTGGTGTCTTCTTGTGGTATAGAGTATGCGCATACTTTTGCCATAGTTAACTTTGGCAAGAAAAATAACTATGAAATCATCCTTGGAAGACCATTCATGAGGCAACTCAAGATGGTACAAGATCGGGGTTATGATTATCTATACTTGAGACATGTTGAAACCACAACACGTGTAAATATGAGAAATCATAGTTACCAAGATGTAACTAGAATGCCCGTGGAAGATTTTGATTCTGCAACACAAAGTGGATCAATAGACCATACGTGGATGGGCAAAAAGAAGGAAATTTGGATGTGTGGAGCATCGGAGTGTAGTGACTTTGGGAGAAATGAGAATTCCTTAGAGAGGGTCTTAGAAGATGATGCTTACATAAGAGAACCTTTTCCGGAAGAGGCGTTAGAACCGCTAGAGTGGACTCAGATATTGGCTACTTTGGATGTCTGTGTTAATGAGACCACACCAACAAAATTTTGCGATGAGAATGGGTATGATATAGTCCCCTACTACATTGCTACGGGTTATGTGTGAGATAGATGAATAATTTGAGTATGATGAACTCAAAGTCAAGACAAATGACTCTATGGGTGATCCTGCTTGTGATTCATATAATGAAGGGTCAGATAGGCAAGAAGTGAATACCTCCATGATGTCTACAATATCATTGGGTGGTATTGCTACACTTGCTACAACGGAGGGAGGTATGAGAGCTATCCAAAGTGATAGATGCAAATCACCACCACATGATGCATCTCTCACCACTGGAACCTCAGACGACAAGGAGTCCAGGCCAAATATTGCTCAAGTCACTCAAGAGAACACATGCAATCTAGTACCAAAGAAGATCAACTTTTTGCTAAGTGCACAAGACGGAGTCAAGATGAATTTTATGGCAGAAATTGATACAAATTCCACGACTAATGTCATGTCATATGGCATGTGGTTACTTCTAGGTAAGCCAAAGATTTATGATATTCAAATAAAGGTAAATCTCTCACCTGAAGTGGATGTTATAAGTATGGGGATTGTAGAAGCTACTCTCCAACTACACTCACAGAATGTCAAAGAAAAATTCTTGGTGGTAGATTCTCAACAAATGGGAACACACTTGATTTTGTCCAAGCCATGGACATAAGTCTTTGAAGACGAGCCTGAATCTTCAACAATGGTCATCACGACAAGGGATCAAGTGGCAACAGAGGTCAAGCCTACAACGGTTCAAAGATTCTTGGCTATTGAAAAAGACAAATCTAAAGTAAGCCCACAGTCTCTAGCCCATCCAATGCAAGTGCAAGACAAAGCCTCTACATCAAAAGCCAAACCATCAACAAAACAATGGAAACCCAAGAAAAAAGTCTATCAACCAAAGTTTCCATCGCCTGAAAGTCTCCAAAGGAAGTCAAAACAGGTCAACCAAGTGCTAGTATCCAAGGCACAGATTAAAGTTAATGATCCAATTTGGATACATCACAGGAACAACCTCAACAAGCAAAGGTAACAGGATGGATCACATCAAGCGAGTCAATTATTGCACAAGGCTACAAGAAAGGAAATTCAGATGTTTGGGTCAACAAGCCCAAGATAACAGCCTGGCAATATCCATCCTATGACAACCACTCAGTCAGGAATCAACAAAGCCGTCAACATCAATCACATAACTCAACCAAGAGAAAGGACAGGTACAAAAAAGAAAAAGAGAAGGTCTTCACCTGGACAAACCATACGACAAGTCTAGGTAATGAAATCAGAATTCTACCAGACTACCCAACAACGTCAAGTGAAGATCACCTCCAAGCAAGTCCAAAGATTCATTCCAATCGAGTCACTTGAAGCACAAGGATTCTATGAGGGTAACTTTCAAATCTGGTTACCTAAAGTAGTAGCTTATCAAGGAATCACCCAGGAAAAGCAAGAAACATCAAGAAATCAAGAGCAGCCACCCGCTACACCCAAGAGTACTACAACCTATAGATGGATCCCTTGTCAATTACTACAAGAGCAAGGCTTTTACAAAAGTAACAGCCATATTGGAAATTAAAGACAAGGTACAATCAAGTCAAAGAAGAAACAAGGCAAGTGGAAAAGGAGATCACACTAGGCCCAAGAACAATGTGGTTTCCAAAATCCGCGATTGAGGCTCAACAACAAGAAAGATACACAACTCCTTTACAGCCTCTTAACAACAAAAAGAAAGCAACAGTAAATGCGGAGGTCACAGTTTTGAAGAACACTATCTGGAAGAAGAAGACTTCATCAACCATTGCTTCAACATCAATACCTGTCTCATCAAGCGACCACAATTTGCTACCAAGGAATGAAGAGCAGATATATGCCAATGTATTGGACAACATGGCATCTCAAATAGAAACTTACAAAAAAGGCCTAAACATCAAAAGCATATGGAATTGGATTTCAGGCCGCGATCAGGTAAGTCCAAGTCGCCATTAAACTTACATGGAATAAGAGTCTAGAGTCGGCAGCTAAGCCACTAAATGAGCAAAGTGTCAGACCAAAGCTTCAAGTTAATATTTTTCTGTGGTCTATGAGTCTAGCTAATAGGTATAAGCTCAAGCTGGAGAGTTGAGCATACATAAAGTCATGTCGCTCATGCTGGAAGAGGTGAGAATAAGAGTCAAAGTCCATATAATATGTAAGGTGGAGAAGGCGGAGTAGTCAAAACAAAAACATTCACACACTTGACACAGTGAGGAAGAGTGGAGAAACCTCGACAGCAAAAACCCTTCTTGTGAGTAGTGAAAGCTTTTGAAGCACTCATGCTATATGTTTTGCTCGCTACACTAACTCCATGAAGAACCCATCAATAATCTTCTCTCGCACCGCATCTTGTTTAACATGCATAACTCTGTGCAAGCATATAGATGTCCCATCATTGGACATATGCATTAGGCACTCTTATTTATTCCACCCATGCACTTACACAAACAAATGACGATGACCACGCGGAAAAAGGTTTTATGAGCCTTTGCTCAACAACAACGACTCTGACTTCAAGCTACTAACAGTTATCCATGTATATCAAGCCCATACTAGTAGCCATATGGCCATATGTACTTTAACTTAGAATAACTCTATAACATCAGAACCTAAGTACATATAGCCTCGCATTTAATTATGACTAAAGAAATTTTTTCCCACTGGTTTTTCCCTTTAGTCTTATCCAGGTATCCAAGACCTTCATTTTGTATATACACTATATTTTACTTTTACTCTTTTATTTTTTATAACAACAAAAACAAGAAGAACCACGATATCCCCACACTACTAATTGCAAATCTACTGACAAGTCAAAAGGGAGAGTCAAAAAAAACAACAACAACAACAGCTTGAAAAAGCTTCAAGTCAACTTACAGGTACGACTGCCAGATAACAACCACAAGAATAGCAAACTAGAGCTACAATGACAACGAACTGCTGCACCAACAAGTCGATACAACCTCATGCAATTGAAGATACAACAACCAATCGGAGGGGGAGAGTTCCAGGCTTCAGATAAACTACAGGTACAACTTCAAGGTAGCTTTAACATCACGCAAAGCAACCAACTGCAGAAGAGGCTGCCACAACAACTTCAACCAACACCAAGACATCAAGAACTCATCAAGGCCAGCAAAGACATAGGGTCTTGTCAGGGACGACAAGAATTCGGAGGGGGAGACTGTTGAAAGGACGCCCTTTAAACAACGTTTCCATAAAGATTCCATTAAGATCCCTCAAAGATTTTGTAAAGATTCCACATGAAGATGGTGATGAAGTAATGAATATGAAGATGGATGCTGCAACATGAAGATACGAGTTCATGGACATCATCGAATATCACGTTATTATTATTTTGAGCCATTACGGCCACTTTTGTAATGTTTACGGGAACCTCATATTTTAAGTCGGCACTTGTATTTTGGCCGCAGATGCTTGTATAATGAGTAAAGCCAACTCAGTTTCTTGTAATTAAGCTCTGTAGAAGCCTAGGGACAATTCAGGTCATTTGGTCGGACATTAGGTTTGACGACTTGGTATATGAGCTAAAACCTAAGGCTTTGTAAAGGGCACATTATGTTATCTCAATTAATATATAGTCGTGGGTTCTGCAGCACAGGGTAGTGAGCTTCACGCACACACACCGTCACGATAGGCTCAAAACAATAATTTCCAAAGTGTCCAGAACTGATTTACAAAGACATCAACACGAAGAGCTTCTCGCCCTGGTTCTAACGACTACTTGATCATTCAGAACGGATGTCGTTTGAGGTACTTTTACGACCAAATATAGCTCGTAGCAAGCGGACTCATGATGTGGTCCTCAATGTTGAAAGGACGCCCTTTAAACAATGTTTCCATAAAGATTCCATTAAGATCCCTCAAACATTTTGTAAAGATTCCACATGAAGATGGTGATGAAGTAATGAAGATGAAGATGGATGTTGCAACATGAAGATACGAGTTCATGGACGTCATCAAATATCCCGTTATTATTATTTTGATCCATTACGGCCAGTTTTGTAATGTTTACGGGAACCTTATATTTTAAGTCGGCACTTGTATTTTGGCCGCAGATGCTTGTATAATGAGTAAAGCCAACTCAGTTTCTTGTAATTAAGCTCTGTAGAAGCCTAGGGACAATTCAGGTCATTTGGCCAGACATTCGGTTTGAAGGCTTGGTATATAAGCTAAAACCTAAGGCTTTGTAAAGGACACATTACGTTATCTCAATTAATATACAGTCGTGGGTTCTGCAGCATAGGGTAGCGAGCTTCACGCACACTAATCACATTGCAGATATGAGAGTAGGAGCGTGTTAGCATCAAGGAGCTCTCCGCGTCGACGCAAGCAATGCAAGCCAAGGACCACATCGTGAGGCCGCCTGCTACGAGCTATATTTGGTCGTAAGTACCTCAAACGACATCCGTTCTAAATGATCAAGTAGTCGTTAGAATCAGGGCGAGAAGCTCTTCGTGTTGATGTCTTTGTAGATCAGTTCTGGACACTTTGGAAATTACTGTTTTGAGCCTATCGCGACAGCGATTAGAGGTCTTACAGTTATGGTTTTCAGGGTTTAGGTGTTTGGCCATATAGGATATGTCCTTGTGAATCTTGCCCTCCAATTTCGAGTCATTCCGATATGATTTGAGACTGTTTCGAGCTTGTAGTGTTTTGTAGGATGCGTTGTCTGTTTCTTTGCTTTATGGTAGTGTTGTGGTAGGATTGATGACTATAGAGTGTTGTTAGTGTTTAGCTCAGGGTTGACAACCCAGAGATTGTCTCCATGCCCTAGTCAGGTCAGCTACGTCCTCGGATTGACAGTTTGTTGGTCTATGTTCTCGCTGTGCACCATCGTCCGTCGCGGCGAACCCACTAACATATCTACAAAGAGAACCGTATGTCCTGAAGGCCATAAGAAACTTAGTCAAGGAAATCATCCAATGCAAGAAGATCATGGCAATAGAAAATGAGTCTTGTGCTCTAGAGCTTAAAGGCATAAATGTTTCTCCAAGTATAATTCTAGGTGCCACAATCATGGACAAAGAACTAATGTAGCTAGATAAAGATTAGGAATCTCTAGAGAATAAGAAGCATAAAAATAAATTCATTGTAGATGTATTGCCAGTTAGTAAATTTGTTATTTGCGATTAGTTTTTTCTAAGAGTGTGACAAAAAAGAGTTATCAAAATGTAGATACTTTGGAATCTAAAATTAGGTGTTCTTTAAACTTGCAGTCCTTCAACAAGATATTGCGGCTGACAAAGTTTTACTCGAGATTGTTGGTATAGAAGATGCTAATGCCATTGACCCTACTAAGAAAGATTCTATCAATCTCCATGTCAACCAAAGAGTTTTTGACGAAGATGACAAGAATCTACAAGTCTTTGAAGGTCAACTGTTACAACGACTGGAGATAAATTTAAAGAGTAACCCAATGAAAGAAGACAGTGAAAGTTACAGAACATGTGCAAGGCAAGAAGAAGAATCCAATGAAAATATTCTAGTAGCCCAAGAGTTGGGAATTGGATTGCATGACACCACAATGGAAGTAGAAGGCAATGGAAGTTCCAGAACATGTGCAACGCCAGAAGGAGAATCCAACACAAATATTTTAGCACCCCAGGATTTGGAAATCGAAGTGCATGGTGAGTCAGACCTTCCATCCACCAACAAACCAATGCTAACTATAATAGTGAGCTTGTGTGGATTGTTCCTGAGGAGATGCTGGCAAAAGTCCAAGAAAATTAAGAGCTTAAAGTTTGGACATGAGCATATTGTTCTTCGTCCAGGATGCATTGAGTTTTTAAAGGCTCTACTTAGCAATTTCAATGTAGGGATATGGTCAGCTGCTATTGACATGCATGTTGTGGACATCATCAACATTTTAGAAAAGGAAGCTAAAGAAAAATTTCCATTCTTTATGATCTAGGGCAAAGCCAATGTCAACCATGCGTGTTAGAAGCTGGACACGCCCCACGAAAACTGACTACTCGGAGAATTATAATTTTTTGTAATTATTCATTTATTGAGGAAACCTGATTTTTCACCTTGTAAATATTGGGACTTACAGAAGTTTCCAGATTGTATACCAGTTTTGATAGTTAGATGGAGTAGATGGTTGATTTGGAACTTTAGGGTTTGAGAATTGTAAGGTATATATACCACTTTTTGACCTTAATGAAGGACCTTTTATCATTTTTAAAACAAGTTTTGAAGTCTGTGAGTGAGCGTACTGTGTACGAGAGAGAGTGTGAGCCTCATCTTGACGCTACGTGTGCACCGGTGGTCGGAACCGAGTGCGGAGAAGTACAACGTGTTGCCCCCGACGAGAGCTACGCGCCGATACCTACATTTTGTGCGTACGGTCCGGTTTTGCGAGCTTCATCTGGTGATTTGGTGAGCAAAACGTTGTCTGATTTTGCATTGCAGCATATCCACACATTCACATTCAGTAGAGCTACACATTAGGCACTTTAGATTTCGAAAACAAAGACCTGCAAATTTTGGCCAGACATCCTACGTGATTTTGCACCAGGTGTTTTGGGTTGAGGTTTTGGTTCATAGACCTTAGGGAGAGCGACCTATTGGTGTTTTGGGTTGAGGTTTTGGTTCATAGACCTTAGGGAGAGCGACCTATTGGTGTTAGTAGTGTCTCCTTCAAGTTCTATGGTGTTTCGAGATTGTTTGATGGGTGTTTGGCTCTAGGAAGCGTTGTAGGAAGTTTCCTCTTATGCACTCTTGAAGGCTGTGATTTAGACAATTGGTAGAGACCTCTGTAGGAATTAGTTAGGAGTCGGTCGAGTGTAGGTTGACACCTTATTCTTGCTTCCATGCGCTTGCGGGTCGAGCTTCGTCCTAAGCTGACAAATCTTGTTAGGTGAGTTCTCGTTGTGCTGACGTCCGTCACGGCGTATCCGTCCAACATTGGTGCCGCTGCCGGGGATGAAAACCTTAGGTAGGTGACCGAGACTAGTCCTTGAGGATAGGGATTTTTGGCTTGCCAAGAGTCGCGTTTTACATTTAGATAGGATCAGAGGGTGGAGGACTCTCTAGGTCTTAGAGGGAGTCTAGGAAGCGTGTGTCTGGCCTAGATCCTTTGACTTAGGTAGATTTAGGTAGACTAAGATAGTTTTAGGTGTTAGTTGAGTTCTTGAGTAGGAGTTGGAGTGGTAGAAGCGGTGAGAGGAGAGCTTGAGAGTGAGGAGAGGCCAGAAAGCAACCAAAACACCATTATCACCATTTCACATGATGAGTAGGAGTAGAGTAAGTAGGACATCATGATTCAAGATCTAGAGCACTTCATGCATGTATACTTGCTTGGTAAATTCATCATAAGTTTGTAAAAGACGCAAAAGTGTGTTTGAAAGCCTAAGTGAAGTCCAAAAGTTACTGTGAGTGTTTCGGATAGAGCTGCAGAGCATCAGGAGCATTTCTGTCAGGAAAAAAAAATAATTTCAAGCGAGGAGACATCCTACGCGTAGGATGTCTAACATGCTAATCTGGTGGGAATTTTGGGATTTTGAGTTGACCAGTGTGTTCAGAAGGTGGGGTTTACCCTATTTTCAAATCGAAAGTGGAAATTTGACCATATCTTGACAGGATAAGGCCAGATAGACTGAAATTGCCAAACATCCTACACAAATTGTGCCAAAGCATTATTTTAAGACCAAAACCTTAAGTTGGTTGCATGAGCATGACTTGCATGATATATTGAGTGACTGAGAGGGGTTTCACCTCATTTGGGTGAGAAAATTTGGGTTCAAAGCGGACTTTAGCACTTTTGACTGAAAAAGGCAAGAACATCTAAAATTGAGGAATTTTAAAATCCAAACCAAAATCTAAGCATACCACTGGGTTTCTGACATCAAGGGGAAGCTGTGGGTCAACTCTGGGGTCAAACAGGCCAAAAAGACATCCTACGCGTAGGATGTCTTCTGTGTGATTTTACACTCCAAACCTAATTTTGAGCATACCAAAGTGATCAACAACTCTAGGGGAGCCTGTGTTTTGAATTTGAAGCCATTCTTATGAAAAAGACATCCTACGCATAGGATGTCTAAAGCAAAAAATTGAAGCCATATACTGACAGTGGGCATAGCAACGTGTTGTATAGCCTGAGGCAAGCCCCCTAGTCAATTTTGGTCCAAATTGGAGTTGATTAGATTGAGCAAGATCAGCAACAGACTGTCGGAATAGATTTTTGATCCATTGACCAGCTTATAGGTGTCCAAATCAAGGAGTAAAAACAGCTGTGGGCTCAACACATCAAGGGGAATTCCTAGTGCAAAAATCTAGGCAAAACAAAGCAGGAGACATCCGGCGCGTAGGATGTCTATTGGGGCCTACTGAAGAGAAAATTTGATTGGGCTTAGACAGTGAGATTCCATTTGTCTTAAGGGTTCGAGAACTTCTTTCAGAAGTGAATTTGGACCTTGTTTATCCATTTGATGGAGCAAAGACTGAATTCAAACTTTTTCACGTAAATTGAGCAACATCCGAGGGAAGTACAATTTCAGATTAGCAGACCTAATCCAGAACATCAACAGTGTATAAAATACAGTAGTGGTTGAGATTAACTCTCCAGTTATACCAATCATTACTGAGATAACCTCTAGCAGATAAATGCTTTGATTCGATTGCCGAAATTAAATGCTTGAGTACAAGTATATTCAGCAGCAAAGCAAGAAGTTGTGCGGAGACTGATCCTTTGCCAGGTGAGTGGTTGGATTTGTGATAAATTGCATTGATAAGTTTGATGAATTTAAGATCAGGAAGATACATTTTTAGAGACCAGAAGGTGGCAGGTGACCAAGGTAGCTTAGTGTCCATCGAAGAGAGTGTAACTCAAGCAAGGCTAGATCCACTAGCACCGATTATTGAGGAAGGTAGTGATACTGACACTTCGCCAGACAAATCTTTCTTCATGATGGGTAGTCAGCAAGCAGGAGGTTTTACCTATGACGGACCAATGCCAAGAGGAAGCACCTCCCTAAATCCTCTGAATGATTCCAAGCTCACTGTGATCTTCTTAGAGGGAACAAACTCGAGGGGAGCCCTAGTCTATTCTGACTATCGAGGACGCAAGTGCATTTGTATCGAAGAGAGGCCGGCTCAGAGATTGGAGATAATTCGAGTCTATGATGATGGAGATAGATTCCGAGACGAAAAGGGGAACCACTATCTGATAGTTAGTAACCCTGAAGATTACAACAGATATGGAGATAATGTGGCAAAAAGGAAAATGGTTTCAGAAGCTCAAGAACCACCACCAAACATTGATCGGCCCGGAGCTATTTTTATGTATAATAAGAAAACAACCAGGGTTCCAACTTATAATGAGAACGTGGGAATCTACAAGCATGAGAGAGGGTATAGTCGCTTACTTTCGCAGCAAAGAACCATATTTAAACGAATTAAGCAAAGACAAGGTTCTTTACTTATTCTCTTATGAAACTGCATTGAGGAAGGGTATAGTTTTTGTTGATAGATACAGGCGAGAATACCAACGTATTCTCCCAGAGGAGGTCGAAATGGCGACAGGACCAGGAGCATCAGCATATGCCCCTGAGGAAGTGCCAAGAGCCACCTACACCCCAAGCAAGTCGACAAATCCCTTTTCTGAAGAGTATGACGCTACCTCACATTCCACCCGACTGCAGGCATTCAACACCCAAAACCAACCAGCAAACCAGCCATCATTGCAGGCATGGCTTCGACAGTCAACAACAATGGAGCAAGACCGAAATCAAGATGGTTATCAAGCCGCATGAGGGCTAAGGAATTTGCAAGAACCACCACTCTATTCAAGGTATCAAGGAGAGAGTAAGCCAAAGACTCAAGGGTCAACAGAGCCTGGAGGGCCACCCATAGAACGAGCTCGAAGAGATGAACCATCTCTGGCGAGAACTGTTAGAAATTAGGGCTTAGGAGCACCACTGGGAGAGGAACCAGCCTACTACAGAATACTTGAGGAGGTATATCGATTAGGACGTGGAGATCCAATGATGAGGTTTGTAGACCATCGTAGAATTAGACCTTCTCAAGTGCAAAAATGGGTAAACAAGAAATACACAGGAAACAGAGACCCAAGAGATCATGTAGCAGCCTTTGTGCGTGTAATTGGAGCCGAAGAGGTGTTAGACTGCCCTACCCAATTTACAGGGTTTGGACTAACCCTAGAGGATGACGTTGCTACTTGGTTTGACTCTGTAGAGCGGAGAGACTTTGAGTCTATGGAGAAAGTATTTGACGAATTTATCGAGGAATTCTCACAAAGGGGGATAGCTCATAATACCATCTCACAAATCCATCAATTCAAATAGAAATATGGGGAGTCTGTACGAAAGGAAACCCTAAGACTAAAAAAATATGTTAAGTTCTGTCTTGTGGAAGAACTGCCAACTCAGTCCAGACTTATGCTTATATTCATCCAAGGACTAAGGAATGCGGATCTCCAGAAAGAATTACATATGAAGAGGAGCACGACATTAAATGAGTTGACCAAGGAGGCTCTTTACCTTGTGGACAATTGTGCGGTCTATAAAGAGGGGGAGTTCAAGGACCTTGACGACGATTCATCTTCACAACAAAGTGGAAGCAAGTTCTAAGACAGCACCGAAAGGAGAAGTAGTTGTAAACCAAGAGCTGCTTGTAGATGAAGTGCTAAAAAAGATTAACTTGTACGCCACACCCCATGCTAAACATCACAAGTGGTGTGCTATTGAACAAAAATGGACAAACCATGGGACCAAGGAATGTTATTATAACAAGGGATATGTGAGAGAGAGACCTTATGCTCCCCAAGCTCAGGTAGATTCTCCTCAAGTTCCACGAATGCCTAGGTATCAAGCAGGCAACTTACCAGGACCTATAGGTGTAGAGAGACCACAACCGGTGTTGGGGCAACAACCACCCCTACCATGATTACGATCAGTCGGTATAAGATCCCAATGGATATGTGGAAAAATCTGTCTATTATCCACCAGAAGAACCCTCGACACCAGAACCATGGAGCATGATAGGAAGTACAGGACCACCAACAGCTGCACAGGCACCAGGAGAAGGAAGATATAGCTTAGATGAACGAACATTGTTGTTCATAGCCAACGGAGGCATGGGCGGACAGAGACATGCATACCAACAAAGAGGAGCTCAAGGAGCACCTCAACAACCCAAGGGACCCTTCTACAAGTGTGGTGGAGACCATTGGCTAAGAGAGTGTCCTCATGATGAAATCATTAGAGTCAACTCATATTGCACCGAGTGTGGAGTTACTCATCTGATTCCCGATTGCCTTAAAAACCCGAGCAAAGGAGCAAAAACCACCTTGAACATGCTAGAAACAATACCTTCCAGTGGAGGGTCAGAAAATGAAACAATCATACCTATTCAGGCGGTGACACGAGCCCGAGCTCAAAGAATAAAGAACGAACCCATAGTTGAAGAGCCAAAAACAGATGCCCAAAGTTCAGAAACGAAAAATCAGAGAAGCACTTGGAAGGCTAGAAAGGCGCGTGTGAAAGCCAGGAAAGAACGAGAGCAAACAGCTCTATCTGAGGAGTTAAAACATACAAAGGATAGATTAGAGCGGTTAGAGGATCTAGCTAGCTTAAGCTCACACACCACGGCAACCATAGCACCGAAGGAAATAGAAGAGCCCAAAAGTGCAGGATCAGGAGGATCTATACTGGCAGACAAGGTAAATGAGCAGTTGGATGCGCTTCTAAAAGCTTATGAAGCCAGACTCAAAAAGAACCAAACCCAAGAGCAAAGATGGATGACTTATCCATATGCGGAAATAGAAAAACAAAGGTTGGGAATGTGTAAGAAGATGATTGAAACAACTCAATCATTGATGAAAGACCCGCTGCGTAAACCCGCAAATTTGCATGAAGCACCAGCTCCAACCCCTATCCAACCAACTTTAGAGGAATAAGTAGAAACAAAGAAAAGACTCACTAATCCTATGAGTCCATAGGAGAACCTATCATAGTGCCAAATACAACAGATGAGGCAAGTGACGAGATCCAGCCTAAAACATTGACAGAAATGGGTAAGGACTGTAACGGTCTAGATGATCTGTGGAAGCAAATCCGTGAGGCCAACGAGGCTAATAGGATGAGTAATCACATGAATAGCACGAGAAAAGAGAAGAATGTGATCTTACCTCCTATTGAATAATTTGAGGCAAGGCCACAAATGAACTTTGAGATACATTCACAAGGGGGAGACCAGGGATCAATCAGTTCGGGGCACAGCCAACCAGACTCGCTCAAAAATTTACCCTCTTACCTGGGAGAGTATGAAGCCAAGTTCGAAGTGAGAGAATTTTTATCTCAAAGACTTTCTTCTAACAAAGTAATGGATTCACAAGGGTTGATTGAGTTATTGTCCACCCCGGTGGCATGCACAATCACATTAGCCGAACTCCTCAGGTTACGACCAAACATGTGGACCACAGTAGGTAAATGCTTAGAAAAATTTGGAGTGAGAGACCCCACCTTGAGACTACAGGAAGGGATCATAGAGTTGGACATGCCTCAACTAAACACTAGGCCCGTACCATTAAACAAGGTTGGAGAGTATTGCAAGGGAGAAGATGGAAACACCACGCTACCAGTAGAATTCCAACGAGTAGTTTCCAAAGCTATTCTTGACAGTGGAGCGGGAGTTGCTATCGCCACCAAGAAAATCTGGAAAAAGTAGGGAAAACCAACTTTAAGAGCTACCAGAATGAAATTGCAATTGGCAGATGGGTTCATGGAGAAGCCTCTAGGACTCTTAGAAAAAGTGATTGTCACTTCGTGTGGAATCGAGTATGAGTATACATTTGCGATAGTCGATTTTGACAAAAAGAACAATTATGAGATCATCTTGGGAAGACCATTCATGCGACAATTGAAGATGGTCCAAGATTGGGGTTACGACCACATATACCTCAGACATGGCGAGACAACAACTAAAATACACCTGAAAGACCATAGTTACAAAGATGCGAACCAAACACCTGTGGAAGAGTTTGATTCAGCTACAATAGCAGGATCGAAACTCCCAGTATGGTTAGGGCAACAAAAAGAGCTATGGATGTGCGTAGATTCACATTGTGGAAGCTTAAGAAGGGAGGAATGTGTCTTAGAAAGAGCGATTGAGGACAAGGAGTATATTTCGTAACCTTTCCCTGAAGATGCCTTGGAACCTCTAGAATGGGAACACATGCTAAAAACATTGGATGTCTATACCCTTATAGATATTTCAACAAATTTTTTTTGCATAAGGATGGCTATGATGTGCTACCCTACTACAGGGTAAGCATTATACCCGGAGAAGATGAGACGATAGAACCACGAGAACAAGAAGAGTTTTATAACTCCTCTGAACATCTAGAAGTAAATGATGATGCAGATAATGAGTGTTCAGACACCTCAAGTGAGCGTGGAAGGGAAACAGAGAATAGCAAGTTTTATGATTTTGCTATGATTTTGCTAATCAACACCCTAGACGCTAGGAGCGCTATAGGAGAAAGCGAGCAGGAAACAAAGCGAGAAAGAACCTGATGCCTAGGATAAAAGGTAAAACTCACTATTTGATGATTGTAAAAGCAGAGGATTGTGTAAAAGATCACATATCAGGAAGATTCTCAAAAGATTGCAGGGAAAGAACGCGAGAGGAAATAAAACAGGTACGAAAATCTAAAACAGAAACAAAATCTCAAAAAAAACAAAACAAAACAAAATACCAAGAGTGGACCAAACTGGAGCGTAAACAAAAATACCAAGAACTAAAACGGTCTTTACGTGAGATATGGACTACTGAGGAAGATAGTGATGGTAAAGGGGAGTCAGAGAAAGGAAACATGAATGTACCATCACACTATCGGAAATTTACCATCCAGGACAGAAAAATCATCATGACATCACCAGTTAGGGAAAGAACCAACCAAGAATCTTAGGATGGGTCTGAAAATGCAAAAAGGATAGACCTCGCAGAACCAGGTGAAAAATCTCAGCCGGTCTATATAACAAACGATTTAGAGCCGGAAGAAGAAGAACGGCTAACACAACTTCTCAAGAAATATAAAGATGTGTTTGCATGGTCCTATAAAGACCTCAAAGGAGTTGATCCATCGATATGCCAACATACAATTCCTTTGAAATCGAATGAAAAACCTAGCAAACAACGTCCTTATACATACAATGATACATTTGCTAAATGAATCAAAGAGGAGATTGACAAGCTGATGGAAGCCGAATTCATCATTGAACATACAGATTGGGTGTTACCCATTGTGGTAGTTCCCAAAAAGAACGAAAAACTGAGAGTGTGTGTAAACCTTAAAAAGGTAAATGCAGACACCATAAGGGATAATTATCCCTTGCCAATCACAGAACATGTACTTGAGCAGGTGGCCGGAAAACGGGCTTATTCCTTTCTCGACGGGTTTTCAGGATACAACCAACTGGCAATTGCAAGGGAGGATCAACACAAAACAGCGTTTGCCACAGAATGGGGAATTTATGCGTATCGAGTTATGCCGTTTGGCTTAACTAATGCCCCAGCTACCTTCCAAAGGTTAATGACGCACGCGTTCAAAGAATACCTAAGAATATTCTTAGAAATATACATGGATGATCTTTGTGTACACTCTCTTCTACGAGAGGAACGTATTGACCATTTGCAAAGGGTCTTTGAAAAATGCAGGACATATTGAACCTGGAAAAGTGCATCTTTATGGTTAAGCAAGGCCGCATCTTAGGACACATTGTCTCAAGAAATGGCATAACCACTTACCTAGACAATGTCAAAGTCATAGTAGACCTACCCAGGCCTACTAATGCTAGACAAGTGCAATCCTTCATAGGACACTGCAGATATTATCGAAGATTCATATACATGTATGCAGTCATTGCACAACCTCTGTATCGTTTGCTAGTCAATTTCGATTGGACCGAGTGTGAAAGTTCATTCCAAAAGCTGAAGGAAAACCTTATATCAGCACCTGTACTTAAAGCACCAGATTGGGAAAAGATATTCCATGTTCACATTGATGCTTTTGCATATGCAATCGGGCGTATTCTGGCTCAACCTGGAGACAGAACAATGGTGTTGGACGGATACGCCGCGACGGACGTCAGCACAATGAGAACTCACCTAACATGTAATGTCAGCTAAGGACAAAGCTCGACCCACAGGCGCGTGGAAGCAAGCATAAGGTGTCAACCTACACTCGACCAACTCCTAACTAATTCCTACAGAGGTCTCTACCAATTGTCTAAGTCACAACCTTCAAGAGTGCATAAGAAGAAACTTCCTACAACGCTGTCTAGAACACCTATCAAACAATATTGAAAAACCATAGAACTTGAAGAAGACCCTACTAATACCAATAGGTCACTCTCCCTAAGGTCTATGAACCAAAATCCCGACCCAAAACACCTGGTGCAAAAACACGTAGGATGTCTGATTGAAATCTACAGGTCTTCGTTTCCAAAATCTAAAGTGCCTAATGTGTAGTTCTACTCAATGTGAATGTGTGGATATGTTGCAATGCAAAATCGGACAACGTATGCTCACCCAAACAACCGATGAAGCTCGTAGAAGGAGCTCACAAAGCCAGACCGTACGCGCGCAATGTTGGTATCGGCGCGTAGCTCTAGTCGGGGGCAACACGTTGCACTTCTCCGCACTCGATTCCGACCACCGGAGCACACGTAGCATCAAGATGAAGCTCACACTCTCTCTCTCGTACACAGTACACTCACTCACATACTTCAAACTTGTTTTTTAAAATGACAAAAGGTTTTTCATTAAGGTCAAAAAGTGGTATATATACCTTACAATTTCTTAAACCCTAAAGTTCCAAAATCAACCATCTACTCAATCTAACTATCAAAGCTGGGATACAATCCGGAAACTTCTGTAAGTCCCAATATTTACAAGGCGAAAAATCGGGTTTTCCTCAATGAATGAATAATTACAAAAATAATAGTCCTTCGAGTAGTTAGATGCCGTGGGGTGTGTCCAGATTCTAACATCCCCCCCCTCCTTGCTCATGTCGTCCCCGACATGGCCTTGATCGGCTGTTTCATCTTATCATTTCCCACATCTTTAGCAGTGATTCGTACCTGGCATGTAGGTTCAGCATTGTTGGGCCAAAGATGTCTGTATTCATGGTGAAGAACCCTGTATAGAATGCTTCTTCAAAAGCCTGGAGGTGATAGGATGGTAGAAACATAATTCTTTGATACAGCGCATGTATCACCTCCTTGGAAGGCTGACCTAACAGATCATAAGCACATCTGTATGTATCCTGGAAGAAGAATATGTTGTCGGTCACCTGGCCTGGCTTGAAGGTCTCGAACACTGCGAAGATGGTTCTGCAGATTTTTCTCATCATAATGTATGTAAGGTCAGGTGAGCAAGTGAACAACTTTATGGCGCCCGTTAGGATTTTCACCATGTATTGGACACTTATTCTCTCACCTGCCTTCACGCCCGGCAGCTTTGGGTAATTCAGCCAAGTGGGTTGGCTTCTTTGCAAAATTTCCTGTGCCTTCCACGTCCTAACCCTTGGTAGAGGACAGAAGCTGAGGTTGTCTCTGATATGTTTAGGTGCCTCTACTAAGTGGATTAGGTATTGTGGGTACTTTGTAAGCCAAGCCTTCCTCCACTTTGGCTGAGAATCCACAATAAGTTTAACTCCTTCTGGCTTTGAGGTGTCTGCATTGTAGAGAGGTACAACTGGCTCTTCTCTGATCCGCTTGTTTATTGTAGCTGCCTCATATTTCAGCAATGGATATGGGAGAGAGGGTTGAAGCCACTCGTGCCTGAGATTGCTGGCGTCGATCTTCTGAATGGTCATAGATTTGAAGACCCTCTGCTCCCACTCCAAGGCTTCCTTCGTGGTTTCTCTGATCTCTTCCTCTATTGCCTTGCGTAATTTTTTCTCCTCTTCTTGTGTTAGATCCTGTGGCTCTTGAGAGGATCCTGCTATGATTTCCTCTTGCATGGGTGTGTCCACAGGATCTGCCACATTGTAGAGGTCGATGCCCTCATTGGCGGCTGGCCCTGAGCTTTCTGCCTCTCCTCCTTGCTGGCCTTTCAACTCCTCAATTTGCCTGAGGAGTGTTTGCTTTTCTGCCTCAGCTTGTCGGCCCATATTCACGAGGAGGTCATTAAGTTCAACGTTTATTTTTTTCGCCTCCTCGAGTTTTGTCTTCATGCTTTACACTTCTTCTTGCAGGGCTTTATGGCTCTCCTCCATTCTCGTTTGCATTACTATAGAACCTTCAGACCCATCATTAACCTCTGCTTTTTCTCGAGAGTCATCTCCTTCTGAAGTTTCTGCATTTTCTCTTCATATAGTTGACTCTCGAAAATGATTTGAGTCGAGCTCGTAGCTCTGACTCTAGCAGGTAATGCTCGCAGCCTCTGGATGGTTTGATCTTTGACTTTTAGTTGGTCCTTGAGCTCAAGGACTTCATCCAGGCTTGCTTCTTGTTCTATCTCTGCTCTCTCCTTGGCATTCCTCATAGCCTCTACTTCTTTCATTTCTTCTGCTAGCTGTAGCGTCATATTATCTCGTTATTTTTCGGCATCTCGCAATGACTTGCTGAGCTGCTGACACTCTTCTTCAGCTGCTTGTATTCTTTTTGCTACTACCTCATTTGCATCTTCCATTGCTTGGCAGTTTTGCAAAGCCCTTGCCAAGCTAGCCTGCAGGTCCTCTTCTCTCTCTTTTTGCCTTTGGCTTTGTGTTTGCAGAGAATCTACTTCTTTTTTTATCTGTTCTTCAGTGGCTTTGAGAGTTGTCATTTCTTTCTCTGAAGCCATGGATTGTGCTCGCAATCTGGCTAGCTTTGTCATCACCACGTCCCAGTCATTGGAGGGCATGTGCAAGTCTACAGTGTCTATAGCAATTTCTTTTAGCTCCACTAGCCGGATGCCTTGCATCTGTTCTTTATGCCCTGTCCTCGCTAAGTCGAATGCGACTATGGCGGCTTCTTCCTTCATATAGCCCGCAACTAGCAGGTCCAAACATGCGTAGTAGGCCTCATCTAGTCCTTTTTGCTCAGATTCAGGCTTGGCCTCTTCTTTTGGCTCAGGTTCCTGCCTTTGCTCTTGCTCCTCTGCTTGCCTTTCTTCTTGTGTGTTTTCAGCCTCCTTGCCTTCTGGTGGAGGGCTGCTAGGAAATGGTGAGGGCGGTGGGCTGGGTTAAAGGGCTATCTGGTAAAGTTGCCGGTTTTCCCTTCAAGTCCCTGTCAGCTTTTGTTTTTCTTTCTCTTTCTTGGCTCTCTTGTTCATCTAGCAGTTTCTGTCTTATCTGCTCTACTTCCTCCTCTGTGAAAGGGACATGGGGGAGAATATGCATCCATTCTAAGGGTTCTAGGGCCTCTTCTAGGAAAGGATTTGGAATGTATTCCTTATCCTGGATAATTGCTACAGCATCAAGAATCTCGAAATTCTTGATATAATCTTCAAAGAGGTCCCTTTGCACTCTTCTAGATGATCCGGACATAGAATCGAGAGATGGCTTCCAGAGTTCGTTTAAATCACCCTTGAGGGCTCTCTCTGCTCAGAAACTCTCCATCAGCCTCTCTAGTCTTGCCGCTTTTTGTGACCTCCTTTCCCTTCTTCTGCTCGGGTTGCTCCTCTTCAACTGGCTCTAGCCGTCTTTTCAACCTTGTAGTCACCCTTGGTGCCCTTTGCGGCTCATCTTCCTTGTCTTCTTTTACTCTCAGCCAATCATTCTGAGATGGGGGGTCAGACCACCTTCCTTTAGCGTGTAGTGCCCCATAAACCACCTTGGTGATCAGTTCTCCTGAAACTATGCAGGTTGGCTTTTTGTTGCCCATCTTTACTAAGCTGTCATGTATGTATGCCGCATAGTTGATTATCTTCGGGGTGTCTTTCATCATTGCCCAAGTGAAGGTTGTGGAAATTGCACCTGGCGGCATCCTGTACTTTTGTGGCTTATTCGTGCACGTGTGGAAGTACTGGTTGTACAACTGGCTCATGATTGCCACCTTTGGGTTGGCAACGTCTTCAAAGGTGTAATTTGCCTTTTTCTCTTTGTACACCTTGACTTCATCCCTTCTTTTTGTTACGTTGTCTCCCTCATTGGAGAGGTCTAGTGCATGGGCTACAACCCACTCAGTGATTATTATCTCTGTATCTGGTCTGCCTTGTAAATCTGTTACCTTGGCCACTCCATCCTCTTTGATGCTTGTTACAAACTCCCATACTCTTTTGATGTCCACTCCTGCCGGTATTGCTTCGAAGTAGTTGTGGAGATCAATTTTCTCCAAGTAGCCAGCCATCTTGCTTCGTACAAACTCGTTGAGTTCTCTCGGCAGCATTGGTAGCTCTATTACATTGCCTTCATTGTCTTTGAACACTCCCTGGTAGATCTTTAGGTCGTTTGACTCTAACAGATCTTCTTGTATCCAGGTGTTGGTGGGCTTTAATGTTCCCTCTGGAATGACAAAGGGTTCCACTTTGTCAAGATAATCTTTGATGGTCATTCTTTTCTTCTTTGCCGGTGACTTCGAGGCTGCCATAGATCCTGTTGCACTCAGTAGTCCGAAGTTAGCGTTTTTTTCATATTAGCTGCAAAACTGAGTTTTACTTATCCAAATGACTTGAAAATTGAAATTAAAGCTTAAAAGGAACTTATGAAGCTGTGCATGTGCTCACAGTGCAAATCTAGCCAAAAATTTCCATCTAGACATCTTACGCGTAGGATGTCTTTTTCATCAGAATTGGTTCATACTTGACATGCACGTAGTGCAAGGCTCATGGAACATGGCTATTTGCTTGGATTTGGATTTGGATATCAAAAAGTGGATTTCTGGGCTAATTCAGGCTTTAGGTCACAATTTGGGTAGAATGTCCATCATAGGTAGCAATTGATGTCCAAATGGGTTGAAAATTGGTATATGGGCTCATTGCACCATGATATTGGCTCCCATGATGTCATTCTTTGCACAAAAATCTAAATTTATGCGGGAGACATCCTACGCGTAGGATGTCTTTTTCATCAAAATGACATGAAACTTGTTGTGTGGGTTGTCCTTGGCCTATGGAACATGGCCATGTTCTTGGATTTGAATTTGGACAAGATTTGATGCTTGTAAGTCTCTATGAGGTGTTTTTCGGCTCAAAAAGTGTATCTTGAGGGTGTTGGGGTTCAAAAGTGATTAGAATGGCTTCAAACTTGATAAATGGGCTTCATATATGAGGTGATTTGATCTGGAATGATAAAACATCCCTTGCATGCCAAAAAGGTCAATTAGACATCCTACGCGTAGGATGTCTATTTCATCACTTTTTCTCCCTGACCACACAAATTGTTTGCTAATGTGTTGGTGAATGTGTTGTGCAAGTTTCATGGGACTTTGACAAGATTTGGTTGGTCTTTCGCCCATTTTTGCCTCTATGCCGTAACATTGCGTTTTTCCATGCATATGAGGTCAAACTTGGTCCAAATGTGATGAAACTTGATGTATGGCTTGTAAATGTCATTCAGAACATGTGCATGATAAAAAATGTTGGAGTTTGTGCCAAAAAGTGCCCTTGAGACATCCTACACGTAGGATGTCTCCTGGTGATTTTTTCAGTGCTGGTGCTCCCAGTGTTTACCCTTCGCCCCCCCCTAAGTCCCTTTTGAGCCTAATTTCAACAAAAAAGTCAAATGGATAGAGCATAACTCCCTGTGTGGACTTCAGAGCCTCCAAGCCATTTTCTGACTTTTGGAGTTCTTTTTGGCGATGAAATTTCTCGATGTTGGTCTCCATAGCTTCCCGATCCCTTGAGGATCCTTGCCATATGGTTTTTGTCAACTTTGGCTTCACGGGAGCTTCATTTGGCAATTTGTCGCTCTAGAAGCACCCATGGTTGCATTTACATACCTTGGATGATTTGTGGTGGTCTACCACCATAGGACTTGGTTGTTAATGGTCTAAGAAAGCCTCTCGTGAAGTTTGGTGGCAAACGGACTTGCGGTTTGGCCGCAAGTGCAATTTGACGCTTTGTGTGTCTGATGCCATTTCTGAAGTTTAGTGCCGCTTTGGGTCACTTTTTGGTCATGCGGGTCATAGAGACTTGTTGAGCATGTCGAGATGCCCCTACCCACCAATTTTGGTAGCATTTGGTCGCCGATTTCCCATTTGGTGACCTCTTGCAGGTTTCTGGGAATTAGGGTTTTTCCCGATGGTTTCCTACTGCCTTTGGCTATCCAGGACTGGTCTCCTAGACTAGGGTAAGCTATCGATGAAGTCTTGTTGCTTTTGAGTTAGCCGTTAGGATGCTGTCTCTACCTGTAGGTCTCTACCGCTCGCTTTGTGTGTGACCCCTACGCTAGTTTTCGCGACATAATGACAAACATGCGCGAAAAGCTCAAGGTGGTGAGCCTACCTCTCATGTCTGGAGCTCGTCGGGCAGTCGTGCGCGTCGTAGAAGCTGCTGGAAGGTCGATCCGCTCTAGGTGGCAGAAGCTCTCTCTCCACAAAGTCAATAGTGAGAATGGGGTGAAAATTTCTTAAAATGGAGGTCCCCGAACCACTTTTCATGAAATTTGACATGTGCTCCTATCTTCTTGCGAGATGTGAATTAGGCTCAAAAATTTCCTGATTTGGACTCCATTTGCTCTGTTTACCAGAAATTTGGCATTTCGGTCAAAACCTGGCCAAAACACGCTTTCCGCTCCAGTCTCATAATTGCACCCCCACTGTACCATAGGTTGTCCTATAATCACTGATCATCACCATATTTTTTGTTTTTCATTACGACTATTTTTCACCTGCTTTTTGTATTTTTGAAGTTTTTCTGCCGAAAATTAGCAAAATTAAAAGGAAAATAGAAAATCAAACCCAAAAAATCCCCAAAAATCATAATAAATCACAAACATCACCACAACACATTATATACAATTTTTATGGCCGGATTTCTCCGTTTTACCAATATTTTGTATGAAAAATGGCTATTTCTACTTATATACACACACCTAGGGGCTTGATTTGGCGTTTGGCCCCATATACCTGTAGCTTCATGCTGTATAAGGGCATATGTACATGGGTTACTCCAAAAAATTTCGCAATCAAACAACAACCCTTAAAATAGTCGAAAATCATGCCCTTTTTTGTTGTTTCTGTCATTGGTTCCGCATTTGAGAGTGTCTCTAGAAGGCCCCCCCCCCCCCCCCCTAGCTGGAGTCCTCCCAGACGACTTTGTACATGCAATATAGTCCATCCCAATGTTTTCAATGGGTGTGATGTGCTACTTTCCAGCACTTGGGGAGTAGGATGAAGTTGACCTGTGATTTTGAGCTGTCGGTATAATCCGTAAGAGATTAAATTTGCTTGAGCACCCGAATCAAGCAATGCTGTTGATTCAACTTGATTGCTACCCATTTTTACCGTAATTATTGGCTCCACTGTTTCCTCGTCCAACTGCGTCAGTCGAATGGCATTGATTCTCAATGGTGGTCCACTTTGTTGTTGTTGTCGCAGAAGTCGTCTTTTTGCAATGCGTTCTTGTGCTTCGGCTTGAGCTTCCTCCCGTACTCTCTGTTTTTCCTTCATTCTTTGTTTTCCTTGATGAATTTGTTTGAGCATCTCGTGTGTGAGTGGTAGATGATACCTCCTCAGTCAACATCCACTAATCCAGTTTGGCATTTCTTCACCTGCTAATGTAGCAAGCTTAACAGCTCCACTTTGTGATAGATCACTAATCACAAATGGTCCCATCCCTCGCTTTTTAAGTTTCTTGGCATGTTGCTTCAAGGTATAAACAAGTACGTAATCACCTATTTTGAACTCTTTGGTACGCACATGTTTATCAAAAAAATCTTTTTGTCTTCTCTTTTTAGCACAGATTGAAGTGACAACTCGTAAGCGTAGTTCATCTAGCTTTTCAAGATCATCAATTCTGGAAGAGAGCTCATGCCCTCTCCATTCTAAGCTTTTTGCTACTCGTAGAGTTGGAATTAAAAACTCTATGGGTAGTATAGCATTTAGGCCAAACACCATGTTGTATGGTGTTGTTCCTATTGATGTTTTGTAAGCTACCCTGTATGCCCATAGTGTTGAGTGTAGCTACTAGTCCCAATCTGTTCTTGATTCTGACACTATTTTAGTGAGAACCGTGCATAGTGTTTTATTATTGGCTTCGGCTTGCCCATTGGCCTGTGGATGGTATGGTGCTGATTTCCTATGTATGACCATGAATTCCTCTAGCAGATATTCAATGACTTCATTGAGAAAATGTGTCCCACGGTCACTGACAATTTCAATTGGTATACCGTAACGTACAAAAACATTCTCATACAAAAATTGTGCCGTGGTGCGTGCATCAGCTTTTTGTGTTGCTTTGGCTTCGACCCATTTTGTGAGATAGTCCATAGCCACAATGATATATTGGGTATGGGTGCGATATGCAGGGGGTGATATAGGTCCCACAAAGTCAATGCCCCATTTTGCAAATGCTCTTGCTCCCATCATTGGCCGTAATGGCATCTCATCTTTTTTTATTGGCATCTTGGTGCATTGATATGCGTCACAACGCTTTACAAACTGTTCAGCATCCATGTGCAATGTAGGCCACCAAATTCCTGCGGTTAAGACAATTTTTGCCATCTTATTGCCCGAAAAATGGCCTCCACTTATTCTGCTATGTGCATGTTCTAGAATCAGCAGGTATTCGCTTTCACTTACACAGATTCTAAGTTGATTGTCCTTTCCCTGCTTATAGAGTTGGTTCCCAATTAACTGAAAGTCACGAGCTTCCAACTCTATAGCTTTCTCCCGTGCTCTTGTGATGTTCTCAGGGAACGTCCTGGTGGTTAAGTCAATGATATATTGACTCCATGCAGGTGCTATGTTTACTTGAAACAAATTTGCGTGATCCACTGGTCGTTTGGTACTACATATAGTACAATTGGTAACATAAGAATGTGTGTCCGCATACATAGTTGGCCAATAAACCCCTAACTATTTCAGTCTCTGGTGCGTCTTCACTGTTGAACAATGAGATGCACAACCCTAGACATGTGCCTCTTTAAGGTAGCACTCGAATTCTTCCGGATTTATACATAATCGTAGGATTAGGTCAGATCCAAGATGATACAACCGTCCTGCTATCAACTGGAAGTTTTTTGTTTGTCGAATTTTTTGTTGTTTGGATCTGCATTCCGTATTATCAAACCCACTTCCGAAGGAGAGAATGCTAACAATTTCCCGAGACCATTTGGGTACCATTTCAATGTTGAAAAGATAAGCATCTGGTATGTCATCATCTACTCCTTCAAGAGCTTCCCCGTTGTGTATCCTTGAAAGATGATCCGCTCGTAGATGGATTTTACCCTTTTTGACCACCACTGTGAAGTCAAATTCTAGCAATATAATAAACCAGCATACGATTCTCCCTGTATTGCAAGGTTTATTTACCAAGTACAAAAGAGCTTGATGATCTGTGAAGAACACAAATTCTTTTGCAAGCAAATAATGCTGAAATTTCTTTACAGCATAAATCATTCCTAACCCTTCCCGCTCGGTGGTTGTATAGTTCTTTTCTGCACTGTTTAACTGTCGACTCGCATAACAAACCGGAAAATCCATTGTTCCGTCTCTAGGTTGAGCTAGAATACTTCCAATGGCATATGCTGAAGCATCAATGTGCACATGGAATATCTTTTCCCAATCTGGTGCCTTTAGTACTGGTGCTGATATAAGGTTTTCCTTCAGCTTTTGGAATGAAGTTTCACACTCCTCGGCCCACTCGAAATTGACTAGCAAACGATATAGAGGTTGTGCGATAACCGCATACATGTATATGAATCTTCGATAATATCCGCAATGTCCCATGAAGGATTGCACTTGTTTCGCATTAGTAGGCCTAGCTAGGTCTACAATGACTTTGACTTTGTCTAAGTCTGTGGTTATGCCATTTCTTGATACAATGTGTCCTAAGATTCGTCCTTGCGTAACCATAAATACACACTTTTCCGGGTTAAGATAGATTCGATATGTCCTGCACTTTTCAAATACCTTTTACAAATGGTCAATATGTTCCTCTCGCAGAAGAGAGTGTACACACAGGTCATCCATATAAATTTCTAAGAATATTCTTAGGTATTCCTTGAATGCGTGAGTCATTAACCTTTGGAAAGTGGCTGGTGCATTAGTTAAGCCAAATGGCATAACTCGATACGCATAAATCCCCCATTCTGTGGCAAACACTGTTTTGTGTTGATCCTCCCTTGCTATTGCCAGTTGGTTGTATCCTGAAAATCCATCCAGAAAGGAATAAGCCCATTTTCCGACCACTCCCTCAAGGACATGTTCTGTGATTGGCAAGGGATAATTATCCCTTATGGTTGCTGCATTCACCTTCTTGAGGTTTACACACACTCGAAGTTTTCCATTCTTTTTGGGAACTACCACAATGGGTGACACCCAATCTGTATGCTCAATCTCATAGATGAATTCCACTTCCATCAGTTTATCAATCTCTTCTTTGATTCGTTTAGCAAATGTGTCATTATATGTATAAGGACGTTGTTTGCTAGGTTTTGCATCCGATTTCAAAGGAATTGTATGTTGGCATATCAATGGATCAACTCCTTTGAGGTCTTTATAGGACCAAGCGAACACATCTTTATACTTCTTGAGAAGTTGTGTTAGCTGTGCTTCCTCCTCAGGCTCTAAATCGTTAGCTGTATAGACCGGCTGAGGCTTTTCACCTGGTTCTGCGAGGTCTATCTTTTTTGCATTTTCAGGCCCATCATAAGATTCTTGGTTGGTTCTTTCCCTGACTGGAGGTGTCATGATGATTTTTTTGTCGTGGATAGTAAATTTCCGATAGTGTGATGGTACGTTCATGTTTCCCTTTTCTGACTCCCCTTTACCATTGCTATCTTCTTCAGTGGTCCATATCTCTCTTAAAGACCGTTTCAGTTCTTGGTATTTTTGTTTACGCTCCAATTTGGTCCATTCTTGGTCTTCTGTTGTTTCTTTTTTTTATTTTTGAGATTTTTGTGATTTGGTTTCGGTTTTAGCTTCGTACTTGTTTTATTTCCTCTCGCATTCGTTCTATTCGATTTTTTGAGAATTTTCCTGATATTTGATCTTTTACACCATCCTCTGCTTTTACAAGCATCAAATAGTGAGTTTTACCTTTTATCCTGGACATTAGGTTCTCTTTCGCTTTGTTTCCTGTTCGTTTCCTCCTATAGCGTTCTTGGCGTTTAGGGTGTTGATTAGCAAAATCATAAAACTTGATATTCTTGATTTCATTTCCACGGTCACTTGAGGTGTGTGAACACTCATTATCTGCATCATCATCTACTTCCAAATGTTCAGTGGAGTTGTAAAACTATTCTTGTTCGGGTGGTTCTACCGTCTCTTTTTCTGGTATAGCGCTTACCATGTAATAGGGTAACACATCATAGCCATCCTTATCACAAAATTTCGTTGTTGGACTGTCGGTAATGGTACATACATCCAATGTTGTTAGTATGTGTTCCCATTCTAGAGGTTCCAAGGCATCTTCAGGGAAAGGTTCCGAAATATACTCCTTATCATCAATTGCTCTTTCTAAGACGCAGTCCTCTCTTCTTAAGCTTCCACAATGTGAAGCTCCGCACATCCATAGCTCTTTTGGTTTCCCTAACCTTGCTGGTAGTTCTGATCCTACTACTGTAGCCTAATCAAACTCTTCCACAGGTGTTTGGTTCACATCTTTGTAACTATGGTCTTTCGGGTGTATTTTAGTTGTTGTCTCGCCATGTCTGAGGTATATGTGGTCATAACCCCAATCTTGGACCATCTTCAGTTTTCGCATGAATGGTCGTCCTAAGATTATCTCATAATTGTTCTTTTTGTCAAAATTGACTATTGCAAATGTATGTTCATACTCGATTCCGCACGAAGTGACAATCACTTTTTCTAAGAGTCCTAGAGGCTTCTCCATGAACCCATCTGCCAATTGCAGTTTCATTCTGGCATCTCTCAAAGCTGGTTTTCCCCATTTTTTCCAGATTTCTTTGGTGGCGATAGCAACTCCCGCTCCACTGTCAAATATAGCTTTGGAAACTACTCCTTGGAATTCTATTTGTAGCGTAGTGTTTCCGTCTTCTCCCTCGCAATATTCTCCAACCTTATTCAATGGTACCGGCCTAGTGTTTAGTTGAGGTCTGTCCAACTCTCTGATCCCTTCTTGTAGCTTCAAGGTGGGGTCTTTCACTCCAAATTTTTCTAGGAATTTTCCTACTGTGGTCCACATGTTTGGCCTTAACCTTAGGAGTTCTGCTAACGTGATTGTGCATGCCACAGGAGTGGATAACAACTCAATCAATCCCTGCGAATCCATTACCTTGTTAGAAGAAAGTCTTTGAGATGGGATTGCTCTCACTTCCGACTTAGCTTCGTACTCTCCCAGGTAAGAGGGTAAGGTTCTCAATGAGTCTGGTTGGCTGTGCCCCGAACTAATAGATCCTTGGTCTCCCCCTTGTGAATGTATCTCAAAGTTCATTTGAGACCTTGCCTCAAATTCTTCAATAGGAGGTAAGATCACATTCTTTTCTTTTCTCGTGCTATTCATGTGGTTACTCATCCTATTAGCCTCGTTGGCCTCACTGATTTGCTTCCACAGATCGTCTAGACCGTTATAGTCCTTACCCATTTCTGCCAGTATTTTAGGCTAGAACCCGTCACTTGCCCCATCGGTGGTATTTGGCACTATGATAGGCTTTCCTCTGGACTCATAGTCATTAGTGAGTCTTTCCTTTGTTTCCACATGTTTCTTTAATGTTGGTTGGATAGGGGTTGGAGCTGGTGCCTCGTGCCAATTTGCAGGTTTACCTAGCGGGTCTTCCATCAATGATTGAGCCATCTCGATCATCTTTTTACACATATCCATCCTCTGTTTTTCTATTTCTGCATATGGATAAGTCATCCACCTTTTCTCCTGGGTTTGGTTCTTTTTAAGTCGAGCTTCATAAGCTTTTAGAAGCGCATCCAACTTCTCGTTTACCTTGTCTGCCAGTATAGATCCTCCTGATCCTACACTTTTGGGTTCTTCTATTTCCTTGGGTGCTATGGCTACTGTGGTGTGTGAGCTTAAGCTAGCTAGATCCTCTAACCGCTCCAATCTGTTCTTTGTATGTTTCAACTCCTCGGATAGGGCTGTTTGCTCTCGTTCATTCCTAGCCTTCCTAAGCGCCTTTCTAGCTTTCCAAGTGCTTCTTTAATTTTTCGTTTCTGAACTTTGGGCATCAGTTTTTGGTTCTTCAACTATGGGTTCGTTCGTTCTTCTTTGGGCTTGGACTCGTGTTACCGCCTGAATAGGTATGATTGTTTCATTTTCTGATCCTCCATTGGAAGGTACTGTTTCTAACATGTTCAAGGTGGTTTTTGCTCCTTTGCTCGGGTTTTTAGGGAAATCGGGAATCAAATGAGTAATTCCACATTCTCGGCAATACGCATTGACTCTAATGATTTCATCATGAGGGCGGTCTCTCACCCAATGGTCTCCACCACACTTGTAACAGGGTCCCTTGGGTTGTTGAGGTGCTCCTTGAGCCCCTCTTTGTTGGTAAGCATGCCTCTGTCCACTCATGCCTCCATTGGCTATGAACATCAGTGTTCATTCATCTAAGCTATATCTTCCTTCTCCTGCTTCCTATGTAGCAGTTGGTGGTCTTGTATTTCCCATCATGCTCCATGGTTCTGGTGTCGAGGGTTCTTCCGGTGGATAATAGACAGGGTTTGCCTCATATCCATTGGGATCTTCATAATATGCATACATAGGCACCAAAGCCTTTTCTTCTGATTCAGTTATCGTTGGCGTGTATCTTATACCAACTGGTCGTAATCCTGGTAGGGGTGGTTGTTGCCCCAACACCAGTTGTGGTCTTTCTACACCTACAGGTCCTGGTAAGTTTCCTGCTTGATATATAGGCATTGGTGGAGCTTGAGGGGAAGCTACTGGAGCTTGGGGAGTGTAAGGTCTCTCTCTCACATATCCCTTGTTATAATAACATTCCTTGGTCCCATGGTTTGTCCATTTTTGTTCAATAGCACACCACTTGGGCTGTTTAGCCTGGGGTTTGGTGTACAAGTTGATCCTTTTTAGCACTTCATCTACAAGATGCTCTTGATTTACCGCTACTTATCCTTTCGGTGCTGTCTTAGAAGACTTGCTTCCACTTTGGTGTGAAGACGAAACGTCATCAAGGTCCTTGAACTCCCATTCTTTGTAGACCGCACAATTGTCCACAAGGTACAGAGCCTCCTTGGTCAACTCATTCAACGTCATGCTCCTCTTCATATGTAAGTCTTTCTGGAGATCTGCATTCCTTAGTCCTTGGATGAATATAAGCATAAGTCTGGACTGAGTTGGCAGTTCTTCAACAGGACATAACTTAACATATCTTTTTATTCTTAGGGCTACCTTTCCTACAGATTCTCCATCTTTCTGTTTGAATTTATGGATTTGTGAGACGGTATTATGAGCTATTCCCCTTTGAGAGAATTCCTCGATAAACTCGTCAAACACTTCCCCCATCGACTCAAAGTCTCTACGCTCTACAGAGTCAAACCAAGTGGCAACATCATCCTCTAGGGTTATTCCAAACCCTGCAAATTGGGTAGGAAAATCTAACACCTCTTCGGCCGTAATTACACGCACAAAGACTACTACATGATCTCTTTGGTCTCTTCGTGTGTATTTCTTGTTTACCCATTTTTGCACTTGAGAAGGTCTAATTCTTCGATGGTCCACAAACCTCATCATTGGATCACCCCGTCCTAGCCGATACACCTCCTCAGGCCTTCTATAATAGGCTGGTTTCTCTCCCAATGGTGCTCCTAAGCCATAATTTCTAACGGTTCTTGTTGGAGGTGATTCTTCTCTTCGAACTCGTTCCATGGGTGGTCCTCTAGGATTTGTTCACCCTTGAGTCTTTGGTTTACTCTCTGCCTGATACCTTGAATAGTGTGGTGGTTCTTGAAAATCCTTGAGCCCTCGTGCGGCTTGATAACCATCCCGGTTTCAGTCTGATTCCATTGTTGCACTCTATCAAAGCCATGCCTGCAATGATGGCTGGTTTGCTGGTTGGTGTGGGCCATTGAACGCTTGCAGTCGGGTGGAATGTGAGGTAGCGTCATACTCATCTGAAAAAGGATTCGTTGACTTGCTTGGGGTGTAGGTGGCTCTTGACACTTCCTCAGGGGCATATGCGGATGCTCCTGGACCTGTTGCCATCTCTACCTCCTCTGGGAGAATACGTTGGTATTCTCTCCCGTATCTATCAACAAAAACTATACCCTTCCCCGTAATAGTTTCATAAGAGAATAAGTAAAGAGCCTTGTCTTTGCTTAATTCGTTTATGCATGGTTCTTTGCTGCAAAAGTAAGAGACTATACCCTCGCTCTCATGTTTGTAGATTCCCACATTCTCGTTATAAGTTGGAATCCTGGTTGTTTTCTTATCATACATAAAAATAGCTCCGGGTCGATCAATGTTTGGTGGCGGTTCTTGAGTTTCTGAAACCATTTTCCCTTTCGCCACGTTATCTCCATATCTGTTGTAATCTTCAAGGTTACTAACTATTAAATAGTGGTTCCCCTTTTTGTCTCGGAATCTATCTCCATCATCATAGACTCAGATTATCTCCAATCTTTGAGCTGGCCTCTCTTCGATACAAATGCACTTGCGACCTCGATAGTCTCAATAGACTAGGGCTCCTCTCGAATTTGTTCCCTCCAAGAAGATCACCATGAGCTTGGAATCACTCAAAGGATTTTGGGAGGTGCTTCCGCCTCGCATAGGTCCATCATAGGTGAAATCTCCTGGATGTTGACTACCCATCATGAAGAAAGATTTGTCTGACGAAGTGTCAGTATCACTACCTTCCTCAATAATCGGTGCTAGCGGATCTAGCCTTACCTGATTTACACTCTCTTCGGTGGACACTAAGCTACTTTAGTCACCTGCCACTTTCTGGTCTCTAACAATGTATCTTCCTGATCTTAAATTCATCAAACTTATCAATGCAATTTATCACAAATTCAACCACTCACCTGACAATGGGTCAGTTTCTGCACAACTTCTTGCTTTGTTGCTAAATATACCTGTACACAAGTGTTTTAATTTCGGCAATTGAATCAAAGCGTTTATCTGCTAGAGGTTATCTTAGTAATGATTGGTATAAGTGGAGAGTTAATCTCAACCACTACTATTTTATACACTGCTGATGTTCTGGATTAGGTTTGCTAATCTGAAACACTACTTCCCTCAGATGTTGGTCAAATTACACGAAATAGTCTGAATTCAGTCTTTGCTTCGTCAAATGGGCAAACATGGTCCAAATTCACTTTTGAAGAAGTTCTGGAGATCTTAAGCCAAATAGAATCTCACTGTCTATGCCAGGTAAAATTTTCCTTGCAGTATGTCCCAATAGACATCCTACGCGTAGGATGTCTCCTGCTGTGTTTTGCCTGGATTTTTGCACTGTTGGTTCCCCTTTTCGTGCTGAGCTTACAGCTGCTTTTACTTTTTGATTTAGACACCTATTAGCTGGTCAAAGAGTCAGAAATCTATTCCGACAGCCTGTTGATGATATTGATCAGTCTAATCAACTCCAAATTGGACCAAAATTGACTAGGAGGCTTGCCTTAGGCTATATAACACCTTACTATGCTCAAAGTCAAAGTCTGGATTCAATTTCTTGCATTAGACATCCTACTCGTAGGATGTCTTTTGCATCAAAATAGCTTCAAACTCAAAGCCCAAGCTCCCCTTGAGTTGCTGGTCACTTTGGTATACTCAGAATTCAGTTTGGAGTCCAAAATCACTCAGAAGACATCCTACGCGTAGGATGTCTTTTTGGCCTGTTTGACCCCAGATTTGTCCCACAGTTTCCCCTTGATGTCAGTAAACCAGTGGTATGCTTAGATTTTGGTTTGGATGTCAAAAGTCCCAAATTTCAACTGTTTTTGCTTTTACAATCAAAAGTGCTAAAGTCCGCTTTGAACCCAATTTTCTTACCCGAATGAGGTGAAACCCCTTTCAGTCACTCAATATATCATGCAAGACATGCTCATGCAGCCATCTTATAGTTTTGGTCTCAAAATAATGTTTTGGCACTATTTGGGTAGGATGTCTGGTAATTTCAGTCTATCTGGCCTTATCCTATCAAGATATGGCCAAATTTCCACTTTCCATTTGAAATTAGGGTAAACCCTACCTTCTGAACACACTGGTCAACTCAAAATCCCAAAATTCCTCCCAGATTAGCCTGTAGACATCCTACGCGTAGGATGTCTCTTGGCTTCAAATTAAAGTTTTTTCTGACAGGAATGCTCCTGATGCTCTGTAGATCTATCAGAAACACTCACAGTAACTTTTGGACTTCAATTAGGCTTTCAAACATACTTTTGCGTCTTTTACAAACTTGTAATGATTCTACCAAGCAAGTGCACATGCATGAAATGCTCTAGATCCTAAATCATGATGTCCTACTTACTCTTCTCCTACCTATCATGTGAAATGGTGATAATGGTGTTTTTGGTTGCTTTTTGGCCTCTCCGAACTCTCAAGCTCTCCTCTCACCGCTTCTACCACCCCAACTCCTACTCTAAAACTCGACTACTACCTAAAACTACCTAAGTCAACCTCATCTACCTAAGTCGAAGGATCTAGTCCAGACACACGCTTCCTAGACTCCCTCTAAGACCTAGAAAGTCCTCCACCGTCTGATCCTGCCTAAATGTAAAGCGAGACTCTTGGAAAGCCCAAAATCCCAATCCTCAAGGATTAGTCTCGGTCAGCTACCTAAGGTTTTCGTCCCCGGCAGCGGCGCCAATGTTGGACGGATACGCCGCGACGGACGTCAGCACAGCGAGAACTTACCAAACATGTAATGTCAACTAAGGACGAAGCTCGACCCGCAGGCGCATGGAAGCAAGCATAAGGTGTCAACCTACACTCAACCGACTCCTAACTAATTCCTACAGAGGTCTCTACCAATTGTCTAAGTCACAGCCTTCAAGAGTGCATAAGAGGAAACTTCTTACAACGCTATCTAGAGCCGAACACCTATCAAACAATCTCAAAAAACCATAGAACTTGAAGGAGACCCTACTAATACCAATAGGTCACTCTCCCTAAGGTCTATGAACCAAAATACTGACCCAAAACACCCGGTGCAGAAACACGTAGGATGTCTGGCCAAAATCTGCAGGTCTTCGTTTCCGAAATCTAAAGTGCCTAATGTGTAGTTCTACTCAATGTGAATGCGTGGATATGCTGCAATACAAAATCGGACAACGTATGCTCACCCAAACAACCGATGAAGCTCGTAGAAGGAGCTCACAAAGCCAGACCGTACGCGCGCAATGTTGGTATCGGCGCGTAGCTCTAGTCGGGGGCAACACGCTGCACTTCTCCGCACTCGATTCCGACCACCGGAGCACACGTAGCGTCAAGATGAAGCTCAGACTCTCTCTCTCTCTCGTAGACAGTACGCTCACTCACAGACTTCAAACTTGTTTTTTAAAATGACAAAAGGTTTTTCATTAAGGTCAAAAAGTGGTATATATACCTTACAATTTCTTAAACCCTAAAGTTCCAAAATCAACCATCTACTCAATCTAACTATCAAAGTTGGGATACAATCCGGAAACTTCTGTAAGTCCCAATATTTACAAGGTGAAAAATCGGGTTTTCCTCAATGAATGAATAATTACAAAAATAATAGTCCTCCGAGTAGTTAGATAACATGGGGTGTGTCCAGTGTGTTATGCAAGCCGATAGTTAAACAGTGCGGAAAAGAACTACACAACCACCGAACGAGAAGGATTAGGAATGATCTATGCGTGAAGAAATTTTGGCATTATTTACTCGCAAACAAATTTTTGTTCTTCACAGATCATCAAGCTCTTTTGTATCTGGTAAATAAACCATGCAATACAAGGAGAATTGTACGCTGGTTTATTATATTGTTAGAGTTTGATTTCACAGTGGTGGTCAAAAAGGGTAAAACCCATCTACGAGCGGACCATCTTTCAAGGATACACAACGGGGAAGCTCCTGAAGGAGTAGATGATGACATACCAGATGCTTATCTTTTCAATGTTGAAATGATACCCAAATGGTAACTGGAAATTGTTAGCATTCTTTCCTTTGGAAGTAGGTTTGATAATATGGAATACAGATCCAAAAAACCAACAATTCGACAAACAAAAAACTTCCAATTGATAGCAGGACGGCTATATCATCTAGGATCGGACCAAATCCTACGATTATGTATAAACCGGGAAGAATTCAAGTGCTACCTTGAAGAAGCACATGTCCAAAATTGTGCATTTCATTGTTCAACAATGAAAACACACCAGAGACTGAAACAGTTAGGGGTTTATTGGCCAACTATGTTTGCGGACACACATTCTTATGTTACCAATTGTACTATATATAGTGCCAAACGCCCAGTGGATCACGCGACATTGTTTCAAGTAAACATTGCACCTGCATGGAGTCAATATATAATTGATTTCTTAGCTACCAGGACGTTCCATGAGAAAATCACAAGAGCACGAAAAAGGGCTATAGAGCTGGAAGATCGCGACTTTCAGATAATTGGGAACCAACTCTATAAGCGAGGAAAGGACAATCAACTTAGAATCTGTGCAAGTGAAAGCGAATACCTAGTGATTCTAGAACATGCACATAGAGGAGTAAGTGGAGGCCATTTTTCAGGCAATAAGACGACAAAAATTGTCTTAACCGCAGGAATTTGGTGGCCTACATTGCATATGGATGCTGAAGAGTTTGTAAAGTGTTGTGACGCATGTCAGCGCACCAAGGTGCCGATAAAGAGAGATGAGATGCCACTACAGCCAATGATGGGAACAAGAGAATTTGCAAAATGGATCATTGATTTTGTGGACCTATCTCACCACCTGCATATCGCACCCATACCCAATATATCATTGTGGCTACGGACTATCTCACAAAATAGGCGGAAGCCAAGGCAACGCAAAAAGCAGATGCACGAACTACTGCACAATTTTTGTCTGAGAATGTTTTTGTATGATACGGTTTACCAATAGAAATTGTCAGTGATCGTGGGACACATTTTCTTAATGAAGTCATTGAATATCTGCTAGAGGAATTCATGGTCATGCATAAGAAATCTACCCCATACCATCCACAGGCAAATGGACAAGCTGAAGCCACAAATAAAACACTATGCATGGTTCTCACTAAAATAGTGTCAGAGTCAAGAACAGATTGGGATCAGTAGCTACACTCAACCCTATGGGCATACAGGGTAGCTTAAAAAACATTGATAGGAACAACACCGTCAACATGGTGTTTGGCCTGAATGCTATACTACCCATAGAGTTTTTAATTCCAACTCTACGAGTAGCGCAACGCTTAGAATGGATAGGGCATGAGCTCTCTTCAAGAATAGATGATCTTGAAAAGCTAGATGAACTCCGCTTGAGAGTTGTAGCTTCAATCTATGCTAAAAAGAGAACACAAAAAGAGTTTTTTGACAAGCATGTGCGCACTAAAGAGTTCAGAACAGGTGATTATGTACTTGTTTATACTTTGAAGCAACATGCCAAGAAACTTAAAAAGCAAGGGATGGGACCCTTTGTGATTAGTGATCTATCACAAAGTGGAGTTGTCAAGCTTGCTACATTAGCAGGTGAAGAAATGCCGAACTGCATTAGTGGATGTCGACTAAAGAAATATCATTTACCACTCACACAGGATATGCTTCCACAAATTCATCAAGGAAAACAAGAATGAAGGAAAAATAGAGGGTACGAGAAGAAGCTCAAGCAGAAGCAAAAGAACGCATTGCAAAACAAAGACTTCTGCGACAACAACAACTAAGTGGAGAACCATTGCGAATCAATGCCATTCGACTAACGAAGTTGGATGAAAACACAATGGAGCCAATAATTGCAGTCAAACTGGGTAGCAATCAAGTTGAATCGACGGTATTACTTGATTCTGGAGCTCAAGCAAATTTGATCTCTCACGGATTATACCAACAACTCAAGTCCATAGGTCAACTTCATCCTACTCCTCAAGTGCTGGAAAGTAGTACATCACACTCGTTGAAAACATTGGGCTGGACTATATTGCATGTACAAGTACATCAATCTATTTACCCACACAAATTTTATGTAGTCGAGGATGAAAGCACACAACACCTAATGATGTTGGGACAACCTTGGCAAAAAGAGTACAATGTGCAGATAGATTGGAATGCGAATGCAGTCAAAATTCAGCATGCACAAGAACAACAGGTGATAGCCTTTGCTCAGCAATGCCGGAACAATCAGCCTGCCAACAATGCAGTCACTGGCAAAAGAGCCAAAAGCAAGAATTCCACCAAAGAACAACATGATACCCAAGGCCAATAGACAGGTAAAAGCCAACCATGCTAACTACATACATACGAAGTCACCGACCGCAATGCAAAGTTCTAGGTTACCAAAACAAGGGAAACAAGTATGGATGCGGAAGGATAGAAATGACATGGCAGACAAACAACAACGCAACAAAAGCATTCAACCGAAGCAGATAGTTCAACCAAAAACCAAGGGCATAAAATAGATATGGATCCCAAAGAAAATGCTCAGCAATAACCCAAATGTTACTTGCATTTGGATACCAAAACAAAAGCAAAAGGAACTCCCTTCAGTACAAGCAACAACAAAAGACAGACAACTGCATTTGAAAAAGGACAACCGACTTATGTGTATGCCAATCAGCAACAAAATAGTGACAACCAAGGAAGTAGAAAAACACCTACAAAAACTGGCAAAAACAAGCTACGAATGGAAAGCAAAAGAAATACGGTCTAAGGCCATTCCGGCTAAGACAATCCTCTCCATAGAAACAACTACGGCTATATCAACAGTAGCGGCAAGGCGGCTGCCTTCTGCAAAAAAGACAATTAAACAGAGAGCAGTAGAGTTACAGTTGTTACTTGCAAAGAAAACAGGAAACCTCGACGGAGAATGCCAATAAGCATCTTGCTTATTCCCTTCTCTTGCATACCATTAATTTTTCCATGCATTGACAGAGTATGCATAAATTAGGGCCACATTAATCGGCCAAGCATTAGCACAAATTTTACAACCTATGAACGGCACATACTCCGAGGCGATACCTTGTCATCCGGGAGGACTCCGGCCAGAAGGGGGGGAGGCATTCTCAAATGCAGAACCAATAGCAAAAAGAGCAAAAAAGGGCATGATTTTTGACTATTTTAAGGGTTGTTGTTTCATTGCAAATTTTTCTGGACTAACCCAAGTACATATGCCCTTATATAGCATGTATCTATATGTATATGGGGCCAAACGTCAAATCAAGCCCCTAGGTGTGTGTATATAAGTAGAAATAGCCATTTTTTGGCCAAAATATTGGTGAAACGGAGAAATCCGGCCATAAAAATTGCATGTGAGTGTATATAATGTTTTGCAGTGATGTTTGTGATTTATTATGATTTTTGGGGATTTTCTGGGTTTGATTTTCTATTTTCCTTTTAATTTTGCTAATTTTCGGCAGAAAAACTTCAAAAATACAAAAAGCAGGTGAAAAACGATCGTAATGAAAAACAAAAAAATATGGGGATGATCAGTGACTATAGGAAAACCTATGGTACTTTGGGGGTGCAGTTATGAGACTGGAGCGGAAAGCGTGTTTGCCAGGTTTTGACCGAAATGCCAAATTTCTGGTAAACAGAGCAAATGGAGTCCAAATCAAGAAATTTTTGAGCCTAAACTGCATCTTGCAAGAAGATGGGAGCACAGGACAAATTTCATGAAAAGTGGTTCGGGGATCCCCATTATAAGAATTTTTCACTTCATTTTTAGCTCATTGTCACTATTGACCTTTTGGAGAGAGCTTCTGCCACCTAGAGCGAACGGACCTTCCAACAACTTCTACGACGCGCATGACTATCCGACGGGCTTCACACATGAGAGGTAGGCTCACCACCTTGAGCTTTTTGCGCATGTTTGTCGTTTTGTCGCGAAAACCAGCGTAGGGTTCACACACAAAGCGGGTGGTAGAGACCTACAAGTAGAAGCGGCCACCTAACGGCTAACCCAAAAGCAACGAGACTTCATTGGCAGCTTACCCTAGCATAGGAGACTACTCTTGGATGTCCAAAGGCAGTAGAAAACCATCGGGAAAAACCCTAATTCCTAGAATCCCGCAAGAGGCCACCAAATGGGAAATCGGCGAAAAGGCGCCGAAATGCTACCAAAATTCATGGGTAGGAGCATCTCGACATGCTCGACAAGTCTATGTGACCCACATGACCAAAAAGTGACCCGAAGCGGCACTAAACTTCAAAAACGGCATCAGACACACAAAGCGTCAAATAGCTCTCGCGGCCAAACCGCATGCCCGTTTGCCACCAAACTTCACGAGCGGCTTTCCTAGACCATCGACAACCAAGTCCTATGGTGGTATACCACCACAAATCATCGAAGATATGTAAACGCAACCACGGGTGCTTCTAGAGCGACAAATTTCCAAATGAAGCTCCGGTGAAGCCAAAGTCGACAAAAACCATACGGAAAGGATCCCCAAGGGATCGGGAAGCTATGGAGACCAACATCAAGAAATTTCATCGCCAAAAAGGACTCCAAAATTCAGAAAACAGCTCGAAGGCTCTGAAGTCCACACAGGGAGTTACTTTCTATCCATTTGACTTTTTTGTTGAAATTAGGCTTAAAGGGGACTAAGGGGGACCAAGGGCAGGCACTAGTGAAAAAATCCATGGAAAAATCATCAGGAGAAATCCTACGTGTAGGATGTCTCAAGGGCATTTCTGGGCACAGATCCCAACATTTTTCATCACACACATTTTTTGAATGACCTTTACATTCTAGCCACCAAGTTTCATCACATTTGGACCAACATTGACCTCATATGCATGAAAAAATGCAAAGTTAGGGCATAGAGGCAATAATGGGCCATAGACCTACCAAATCTTGTCCAAATCACATGAAATTTGCACAACACATTCACAAGCACATCACCAACCAATCTGTGTGGTCATAAGCAAAAATTGGTGAAGTAGACATCCTACGCGTAGGATGTCTATTTGACATTTTTGGCCTACAGAGGATGTTTGTCCATTCCAGATCCAATCACATCATCATCAAGAGCTCATATACCAATTTTGAAGCCATTCTAATCAGTTTTTACCCCAACACCTTCAAGATACACTTTTTGAGCCCAAAAACACTACACAGGCTCTTACAAGCATCAATCCTTGTCCAAATCCAAATCCAAGAGCATAGCCATGTTCCATAGGCCAAGGACTACCCACATAACAAATCCCATGCCATTTTGATAAAATAGACATCCTACGCGTAGGATGTCTCCAGCATAATTTAGACCTTCTGTGCAAAGAGTGACATCATGGGAGCCAATACCATGGTGTAATGAGCCCATATATCAATTTTCAACCCATTTGGACATCACTTGCTACCTGTTATGGACTTTCTACCCAATTTGTGACCTAAAGCCTGAATCAGCCCAAAAAATCCACTTTTTGATGCCCAAATCCATATCCAAGCACATAGCCATGTTCCATAGGCCAAGGACTACCAGCATGTCAAGTATCACCCAATTCTGATGAAAAAGACATCCTACGCGTAGGATGTCTAAATGGAAATTTTTTGCCAGAATTGCACTGTGAGCACATGCATAGTTTCACAAGTTCCTTTTAAGCTTTATTTTCAATTTTCAAGTCATTTGGATAGATAAAACTCAGTTTCTCAGCTAATATGAAAAAAACGCTAACTTCGGACTACTGAGTGCAACAGGATCTATGGCAGCCGCGAAGTCACCGGCAAAGAAGAAAAGAATGACCATTAAGGATTACCTAGAAGAAGTGGAGCCCTTCATCATACCAGAAGGAACACTAAAGCCCACCAGCACACGGATCCAACAAGATCTGCTAGAGTCCAACGACCTAAAGATCTACCAAGGAGTGTTCAAAGACACTGAAGGGAATGTGATCGAGCTACCAATGCTACCGCGGGAACTCAATGAGTTCGTAAGAAGCAAGATGGCCGGGTACTTGGAGAAGATTGATCTCCACAACTATTTTGAAGCAGTGCGGCAGGGATTGACATAAAGAGAGTCTGGGAGTTTGTGACGACCATCAAAGAAGATGGAGTGGCCAGAGTAACCGATCTACAAGGCAGGCCAGAAACAGAAATAATCATCACCGAGCAAGTTGTAGCAGATGCACTAGACCTCTCCAACAAGGGGGATAGTGTAACTAAAAGAAGGGATGATGTCAAGGTGTACACTGAGAAGAAAGGTAACTACACTTTTGAAGATATTGCCAACCCAAGAGTGGAAATCATGAGTCAGTCGTACAACCAATACTTCCATGTGTGTACGAAGCGGCCACAAAAGTACAGAATGCCGCCAGGAGCAATTTCCACGACATTCACTTGGGCAATGATGAAGAGTACTCCAAAGATAATCAATTATGCATCATATATACATGAAAACCTAGTGAAGATGGGTAACAAGAAGCCCACATATACTGTGCCTGGAGAACTAATCACTAAGGTGATTTATGGGGCATTGCACGGAAAAGGAAGATGGCCTGACCCCCCATCACAAAACGACTGGTTGAGGAAGACAAAGAAGACGAGCCACAAAGAGCACCAAGGGTTGCTACAAGATTGAAAAGATGTCTAGAGCCTATTCAAGAAGAGCAGCCACAGCAAAAGAAGGGAAAGAAAGAATTTTCCCAAGTGTTGGCAAAAGAGACAAAGTCACAAAAAGCGGCAAGACTAGAGCGGTTGATGGAGAGCTTCAGAGCAGAAAGGGCCCTTAAAGGCAATTTGATTGAACTCTATAAGCTATCTCTAGAAGCAATGTCGGGATCATCTAGAAGGGTGCAAAGGGATAGATTCGAAGATTACATTAAAAATTTTGAGATTCTTGATGCTGCATCAGAAAATATCCCGCATGTACCTTTTACAGAAGAGAAAGTGGAGCAGGTATGACAGAAACTGCTAGACGAGCAGGAGAGCCAAGAGAGGGAAAGGAAGACTAAGGCAGACCGAGATTTAAAGAAAAAGCCTACATCTCCACCACCCTCACCACAATCCTCACCACCTCCTAGCAGCCCTCGACAAGAAGATAAAGAGGAGGAAGACAAACATGAAGGCTAGGAAGAGTCCAAGAAAGAACAAAGCCAAGAGAGGGAAGAGGTTAAACCGAAGAGTGAGGAGACAAAGTCAAATGAAGCATACAGCACATTTCTCGACTTGCTAGTTGCAGGATACACAAAAGAAGAGGCTGCCACAGTCGCATTCGACTTGGCAAGCATAGGGCCTAAGGAACAAATGCAAAGCATCAGGTTAGTAAAACTAAAAGAGATTGCCACAGATACCGTGCACCTACACCTGCCCTCCAACGATTGGGATGTGGTGATGACGAAGTTAACTGGGTTAAGAGCGCAGTCCATGGCCTTAGAAAGTGAGATGGCAGCTCTCAAGGCCACTGAAGTGAAGATAAAGATGGAAGTAGACTCTTTACAAGGACAAAGTCAAAGGCAGAAAGAGAGAGAAGCAGAGCTACAGGCCATTCTAGCAAGGGCATTGCAAAGATTCCAAGAAATGGAAAAAGAAAATCAGGCAGCAGCCCAAAGAATGCAAGGAGTTGAAGAGGAATGTAAGCAACTCAGCAAATCATTGATAGATGCCGAGAGGGAAAGGGATAACCTGACCCTATAGCTGGCTGAGGAGTCTAAAGAAGTTGAAGAAATGTAAAACGCCAAAGAAAAGGCGGAGATAGATTAAGAATCCAGCCAGGATGAGGTCCTTCAGCTCAAGGACCAGCTTAAAGTGAAAGATCAAACCATCCAGAGGCTACGGGCATCTCCTGCCAGAGTCAGAGCTACTAGCTCGACTCACATCACTACGAAAAGCCAAATTTATGAAGAACAGATGCAAGAACTTCATAAGGAGATGACTCTAGAGAAAAAGCAACGATTGATGATGGTAGAAGGGTCAATTGTTATGCAGACACGAATGGAAGAAGAACAAAAAGCCATGCAAGAGGAATTAGAAAGTATAAAAAGAAAGCTCGAGGAGGCGGAGAAGATAAACGCCGAGTTGAACGACCTCCTCGTGAATATGGGAGAAGAAGCTGAAACAGAAAAACAGAAACTCCTAAAGCAGATTGAGGAGCTGAGGGGACAGCAAGCCGGAGAGCGAGAAGGCATAGGGCCAGCGGCCAATGAGGGCATATATTTAGAAAATGTGGCAGATCCTGTGGACACACCTATGCAAGAGGAAATCCTAGAAGGATCTTCTCAAGAGCCACAAGATCTGACACAGGAAGAGGAAGAAAAGCTGCGTAAGGCAATAGAGATGGAGATCAGAGAGACGACTAAGGAAGCCTTGGAATGGGAGCAGAGGGTTTTCAAATCCATGACTATCCAGAAGATTGACGCCAGCAACCTCAGGTGAGAATGGCTTGAACCCTCTCTCCATATCCTTTGTTGAAGTATGAAGCTGCCACCATCAATAAGAGGGTTAGAGAAGAGCCTACAGTGCCACTCTACAACGCAGATATCTCCCAACCAGAAGGGGTCAGGCTAATAGTTGACTCTCAGCCAAAATGGAGCAAGGCTTGGCTGACAAAGTACCCACAATACCTAATCCATTTGGTAGAGGCATCGAAAAACATCAGAGACAACCTCAGCTTTTTTCCTCTACCAAGGATCAGGACATGGAAGGCCCAGGAGATATTACTAAGGAGCCAACCCACTTGGCTGAATTATCCTAAGCTGCCGGGTTTGAAGGCAGGTGAGAGAATAAGTGTCCAATACATGGTGAAAACCCTAACGGGTGCCATCAAATTGTTCACTAGCTCACCTGACCTTACATGCATCATGATGAAGAAAATCTGCAAAACTCTTTTAGCAGTATAACACCATTTTAGATAATTTGAGAAAATCCCGTTTCCCAAATTCTAAATGTGTATGCTAGGATTGTGTTATTTAATGATTTTTAAGCTCTAGTTGCCTTTAATTTAGATAAATTATCATGATTGTATGAGTCTATTTTAATTTCTCTACTATAAAATTTAAGAATAAACCTCCAATATAGTTTTTGGAAAGAGGATTTGTATGACATCAGTGCTTTTCAAAATTCAACAAATGCTTCTAGAAGTAGCTTCTCAAAAAATGAGGTGTCAAAAAAACCAATATATTGATATGATTTTAAAGCAGCATATAGATTGATTACAGCAATGAAAAAAGATAATATGTAAAGGCAAATACTATTAAACACTCTTGTCATAATTTGGTGACCTTAATCCATGTATAACAAAATACTTGGTCATGGTTTTGTAGCATGCTATCAAGTTTTAAATACATGATACTTTAAACAACATTCAACTAATATTTCACACTTAAAAAGTCAAAACAATACTATATAGTATCCTATGGCTATAAGACCATGAGATGCCATCTATTGCACCTATGGCCTTAAGGCCATATGGTGCTGTTTGTAGACATGTCTATGACTTTAATATGTCTCTTTATGACCTCAAGGCCATAGGGTTAGGATTGTTAGCTGGTCCCAACGTATAAAGAGATCCAGTCCTTCAAAGACATATGGGACTTTATTTATGTACCACCCTATGTCCCTAAGGCTGTAGGTTGTCTTAGGGCCACAAGATGTTGTTTATGCCAATAAGAAACCCTTCTATGCTCTACGTTGGCACTCTATGTCCCAAGGCGCACAAGGTGTGCCTCGTATGCTAGTTAGAAACCCTTTATTCTATATGTTGTCACCATATGGCCTTAGACCATAGGGTGCCCTCTCTGCTAGTAAGAACTCCTCTATACTCTGTGTTTGCACCCTATGGACCTAGGGCCACAAGGTACCCTCTATGCTAGTAAGAAATCCTCTACGCTCAATATTGAGACCATGTGGCCCCAAAGCCATAGGATATCCTCTATGGTAGTGAGAAAAACCCTCTATGATCTATGTTCACAAACAATTAAAAAATCTAAACAATACTATAGAGTATCCTATGGCCCTAAGACCATAAGATGTCATCTATTGCACCTATAATTCCATTTGGTATTTTATTTAGCTATACAAAATTAAATGAGGCTCTTACTTAGATAAACTATCATAATTCTAACTTTCAAATTATTTCTTAACATAAAACTACAATATAAAAGCTCCTAATATAAGTTTGTGCCAAAGAATCAATGTTAAGATGAAGATTTTGTACATCAAGTACATGCTTTAAAACTTCACTCAAAGGTTTTAGAGATGGTGTCTCAAAAAAAGGAGGTGTTTAAAAACACCATTTGATGTGAATAATATGAATTGTATACATTGATTATGTCAAAATAGTATAAAGTATAAACATAAAGATTACCACCAACTTGACAGTTTCATAAAAATGATGGTCTTTATCGCATGTACAATAAAGTACTAACTAGAAAGAGTATGATATCTCCAAGATTGAGGGTGTTCAAAAAACACCATTTTGTAACACTACCAAATGTCAAGAACATTCTGATTGTTTGGATCACTTAATAAAGACAATTAATAAGAAGAAAAAGTTAACTATACCATAGAAGCATCAAACAATGAAACCAAAGAACTTGAATGAGAGAAGTCTCCTGACAATAGGATGCACTTCATTAAAAAAACAGTTTAAAGATGTTTCAAGATATCCCACAACATTCCATCAAGTTTAAATTTTGAAAAGTACACATTGCCAAATACTTGGTAGATGGTATTTAGAATACTTAACTAGTACACTTAAAATGGCCTCCTTCTCTTGAGATTTTGAGTCCTTTGAGACATATAACATTGCATTACATAGTGAGTCTCAGGAACAGGATGGAACATTACAAAATTTCTTATGGTATATACTTTCTTGTATTTAGCATACAACCATCCACATAACCATGGAACAATTTCATCTTTTAAAAAACTTTGAAGCAATTGAGTAGGTTGGTTCCAAAACTTTGGAAAAATCATATAAGTTCCTTGCATATTCCACATCACTCGATATGGACTATCATCAAATATTATAGTGTTGCCCCCATCTAAATAATCAAATAGCTTCCATATGGTCGAAAGATTTTTGTGATAGGCTCTTTTGTAACCGATCATGAAAGTTGAATTTTGGCAGCACCGGTTATCCATAATCATCTTGAATTTGTGACTTTGTGTAGGAAAACAGGTGTTGATTATGTGTTGAGCTTTTTGTAAACGATGACAGCTCCAAATCCAAACCTCAAAGAACTCAAAGCAAAATCTTAAGAAATACTCTGCATCTGAACGCACCGCATACACCTCATTGTTATCTTCTACAATGCACATGTACTTGGTCCAAGTTGGCCTTGATTGAAGTTCAAATGTTGCAAGAAGCACACCCTCTAAATCCAAGATAAGCGTTCTTTTGTCCTTTTTGAAAGATGTTGGTAGATAATGAAACCATTGCTCTTGGTTTGAATGTGATATTTGATGTAATATGAAAGGGAGCTCCTCTATTTTGTGATAATCTAATAGCAAAACATTTTTTCTTAGAAGCTCTGAAATGATTAAAAAAGAAAAGTTAATATAGAAATCTTAAGTGTGTTGAAGACCTTAGGGACATAGGGTGCTAATTTGTGGTTACACTTAGTAAGTCCTATGCAAGAACACATGCCAAACTATGACCCTATGGCCTTAGATTCATAGGGTGTTAAGACCATAAAGTGAAATTCCCCCAAGGTTATAGAGCAAGATTTGACCTTATGAGCATGTATATTGTCCTTGATGGCACAATAAACTCAAATTTCAAAGCAAACAACATAAAAGCTTTATAAAAAACGAGCATTTGGCACATGAAACTCAGAAGTTACTTATAGTATTGAAAGACAATTTAAAAAACTATTCATCATTTACATCTTCATATATCTTGAAACCCTAAGCACTCTAACAAAGTTTCTGAGTACATAAAGATCTTTGTAAATGACAAAATGTTACAAAACATTGCTCCATCATTTCTTGATATAGGGCTATTTGAGATCATACTGAATTTTTAGATGCTTTATATAATTCCTGGCTTCATGTACTTTGATCACAGGCTCCTTGTATCCCAATTTTTGGGCAAGCAGGATTTCTTCTGTACCTTTCAAGGCTGATAATGATTTGATATTCTTTAAGACCCTTACTTTTTCTCGATCACGTGCTGAAAGTTTCTTGTCTTGACTTCGAGTGGACATTCCACTAGTGCTAGATGTTGTAACTTTCTCATCGTGAAGAGGACGAGAAACTTCTGGTAGCCTTCCCGTGGAGTAGGTTTTTCCTAGAAAAATTAGATTTCTCTCCTCCCACTCTGCAACAACCTTGTGTATACGGTTATAAAGCTCATGACCTTGAGCAATGGGTGCTTGTCCATATAAATGAGACCCTGTAACTGTGCGAATGTCATTAACATGATTGAGAGCTTTGATATATGGTAGCAGCTCCCCAAGGAGGATATTATCCTCCTCATCATCAACATTAAATGATGGTGGAAAAATACAATTCACTACAGGATTCACACATCCCTTTAATGGTTCATCATCTACAAGAAGCAATCTTCTTGCATCAAGCCCAAATTTTGATGATGCAATAGCCAACGGTTTGAAAAGTGCTTCTACTCCTAGATTATCTAAGCGAGTGATCCTTGATTCTAAGCATGGTTGACATTGGCTTTGCCCCCAGATCATAAAGAATGGAAATTTTTCTTTCGCTTCTTTTTCTAAAATCTTGATGATGTCCATAACATGCATGTCATTAGCAGCTGACCATATCCCTACATTGAAATTCCTAAATAGAGCTCATGGAAGAAGAACAATATGCTCATGTCCAAACTTTAAGCTCTTCATTTTCTTGGACTTTTGCCAGCATCTCCTCAGGAACAATCCACACAAGCTCACTATTATAGTCAGCATTGGTTTGTTGGTGGATGAAGGGTCTGACTCACCATGCACTTCGATTTCCAAATCCTGGGGTGCTAAAATATTTGTGTTGGATTCTCCTTCTGGCGTTGCACATGTTCTAGAACTTCCATTGCCTTCTACTTCCATTGTGATGTCATGCAATCCAATTCCCAACTCTTGGGCTACTAGAATATTTTCATTGGATTCTTCTTCTTCCCTTGCACATGTTCTGGAACTTTCACTGTCTTCTTCCATTGGATTACTCTTTAAATTTATCTCCAGTCGTTGTAGCAGTCGACCTTCAAAGACTTGTAGATTCTTTTCATCTTTGTCAGAAACTATTTGGTTGACATGGAGATTGATAGAATCTTTCTCAGTAGGGTCAATGGCATTAGCATCCTCTGCAACAATCTTGAGTAAAACTTTGTCAGCCGCAATATCTTGTTGAAGGACTGCAAGTTTAAAGAACACCTAATTTTAGATTCCAAAGTATCTACATTTTGATAACTCTTTTTTGTCACACTCTTAGAAAAAACTAATCGCAAATAGAAAATTTACTAACTGACAACACATCTACAATGAATTTATTTTTATGTTCCTTATTGTCTAGAGATTTCTAATCTTTATCTAGCTACATTAGTTCTTTGTCCATGATGGTGGCGCCTAGAAGTATACTTGGAGAAATATTTATGCCTTTAAGTTCTAGAGCAGAAGTCTCATTTTCTATTGCCATGATCTTCTTGCATTGGATGATTTACTTGACTAAGTTTCTTATGGCCTTCAGGCCATACTGTTCTCTTTGTAGATATCTCTATGACTTTAAGATAATCCAAAATATGTCTCTTTATGGCCTGAAGGCCATAGGGTTAGGATTGTTGGGAGGTCTCAACATATAAATAGATATATGGATTCAAAGCCATATGGTACTTTATTTATGTGTCACCCTATGGCCCTAAGGCCATGGGTTGTCATAGGGCCACAAGATGCCCTCTATGAGCACTAGTAAGAAACCATATATGCTTTATGTTGGCACCCTATGACCCGAGGGCAACAAGGTCTGCCTCGTATGCTAGTAAGAAACCCTTTATGCTACATGTTATCACTCTATGGCGTTTGGGCCATAGGGTGCCCTAAGTGCTAGTAACAAATGATCCTCTATGCTCTATGTTTTCACCCTATGGACCTAGGGCCACAAGGTACCCTCTATGATAGTAAGAAATCCTCTATTCTCTATGTTTGCACCCTATGGACATAGGGCCACAAGGTAGCCTCTATGCTAGTAACAAATCCTCTATGCTCAATATTGAAACCCTATGGCCCCAAGGCCATAGGATGTCCTCTATGCTAGTAAGAAAAACCCTCTACTCTCTATGTTGGCACCCTATGGAGACTTGAGGACCACAAGGTACCCTTTATAATGCTACTAAGAAACCTTGTATGCTCTAGGGGAGCACCAAATAGCCCCTAGGCCACAAGGTTCCCTCTATGCTAGAAAGAAAACCTCTATGGTCTACATTGGCAACCTACGGCCCTCGGGCCATAGGGTGCATCAAATGGCTCCTAGGCCACATGGTGCCCTCTATGATAGAAAGGAAACCTCTGCGCTCTACATTGTCACTCTATGGCCCCAAGGCCATAAGGTGCCCTTTACGCCTAGTATGAAACCATTGAAACTCTATATTAGCATCTAAAGACCGTAGGCCACAAGGTGAGCTCTATGTTAGTAAGAAACCATCTAAACTCTATGTTGGTAGCCAAAGGCCATAGGATAGCCAAGGAACCCTTTAGGAGCATTCCCCACAAAGACCACCTTATGGCCCCATGGTGATTTAGTGGCCTAGGTGCCCTTCTTAAGACTCTTTTATTTTTGTATCATATGGCCCCAGGGAAATAAGCTATCCTCTATGCTATCAAAAAACCGTTTATGCTCTTTGTTGGAATCATATGGCCCCAAGTCCATAGGGTACTCTCTATGCTATCAAGAAACCCTCCATGCTATATGCTTGCACCCTATGGCACCAAGGACACAGGGTGTCCTCCATGATAGTAAGAAACCCTCTATGCTCTAAGTTTACACCCCATTTGACTATGTTGACACCCTATGGCCCTGGGGCCATAGGCCATAGGGTTATCCCTAGCGCCAAAAGGTGCCCTTCAACCTAGGAAAAGACCCTTTATGCCCTAAATTGGTACTCTTTGGCCTCAGGGTGATAGGGTGCCCTCTATGCTAGTAGGATACATTATATGTTCCAGGTTTCCACTGTATTGCGTAGGGCTAAAAGGTTTTCTCTATGAAGAAACCATGTATACTATATGTTGGCAGTGTATGGCCCTAGGGATAGAAGGAAACCCTAGGGCTATAGGGTGTCCTCTATGCTACTATCATATGGTCCAAGGGCCAGATAGTGACCAAGGTATCATGTGTGTCCTAAGGGTAACAAGGTGCTAATAAAAATCTCTCTATGCTCTATGTTGGCACCCTATGGCCCCAAGGCCATAGGGCGATCTTTATGCAAGTAAAATTCCCTCTATTCACTATGTTTACGTGTATACTTATAAGAAGCCATTTATGCACTATGTTGGCGTCTTATGACCTTAGATCCATAAGATGTCCTCTATGGTAAAAGAGAAATTGTACATGGGATATGATGGCATGCTATGGTCCTAGGGCCATAGGGTGTCCTCTATGCTAGCAAAATGTGTAAGTTAATACTCTGAAATTGAAAGATCTTTTTAGAAAAAAAAAGAAAAAAACAAACCTTCTACTTCCAATGTGGTGTCATGCAATCCAATTCCCAACTCTTGGGCTACTAGAATATTTTCATTAGATTCTTCTTCTTCCCTTGCACATGTTCTGGAACTTTCACTGTCTTCTTCCATTGGATTACTCTTTAAATTTATCTCCAGTCGTTGTAGCAGTTGACCTTCAAGGAATTGTAGATTCTTGTCATCTTTGTTAGAAACTCTTTCGTTGACATGGAGATTGATAGAATCTTTCTCAGTAGGGTCAGTGGCATTAGCATCCTCTATACCAACAATCTCGAGTAAAACTTTGTCAGCCGCAATATCTTGTTGAAGGACTGCAAGTTTAAAGAACACCTAATTTTAGATTCCAAAGTATCTACATTTTGATAACTCTTTTTTGTCACACGCTTAGAAAAACTAATTGCAAATAGCAAGTTTACAAACTGACAACACATCTACAATGAATTTATTTTTATGCTCCTTATTGTCTAGAGATTTCTAATCTTTATCTAGCTACATTAGTTCTTTGTCCATGATGGTGGCCCTACAAGTATACTTGGAGAAACATTTATGCCTTTAAGCTCTAGAGAAGAAGTCTCATTTTCTATTTCCATGATCTTCTTGCATTGGATGATTTCCTTGACTAAGTTTCTTATGGCCTTCAGGCCATACTGTTCCCTTTGTAGATATCTCTATGACTTTAAGATAATCCAAAATATGTCTCGTTATGGCCTCAAGGCCATAGGGTTAGGATTGTTGGGAGGTCTCAACATATAAATAGATATATGGATTCAAAGCCATATGGTACTTTATTTATGTGTCACCCTACGGCTCTAAGGCCATGGGTTGTCATAGGGCCACAAGATGCCCTCTATGAGCACTAGTAAGAAACTATATATGCTTTATGTTGGCACCCTATGACCCGAGGGCCACAAGGTCTGCCTCTTATGCTAGTAAGAAACCCTTTATGCTACATGTTGTCACTCTATGGCCTTTGGGCCATAGGGTGCCCTCTGTGCTAGTAACAAATCCTCTATGCTCTATGTTTGCACCCTATGGACTTAGGGACACAAGGTACCCTGTATGATAGTAAGAAATCCTCTATTCTCTATGTTTGCACCCTATGGACCTAGGGCCACAAGGTAGCCTCTATGCTAGTATGAAATCCTCTATGCTCAATATTGAAACCCAATGGCCCCAAGGCCATAGGATGTCCTCTATGCTAGTAAGAAAAACCTTCTACGCTCTATGTTGGCACCCTATGGAGACTTGAGGGCCACAAGGTACCCTTTATAATGCTACTAAGAAACCTTGTCTACATTGGCAACCTACAACCCTTGGGCCATAGGGTGTATCAAATGGTTCCTAGGCCACATGGTGCCCTCTATGTTAGAAAGGAAACCTCTACGCTCTACATTGACACTCTATGGCCCCAAGGCCATAGGGTGCCCCTTACGCCTAGTATGAAACCATTGGAACTCTATATTAGAATCTAAAGACCGTAGGCCACAAGGTGAGCTCTATGTTAGTAAAAAACTATCTAAACTCTATGTTGGTAGCCAAAGGCCATAGGATAGCCAAGGAATCCTTTAGGAGCATTCCCCATAAAGACCACCTTATGGCCCCATGGTGATTTAGTGGCCTAGGTGCCCTTCTTAAGACTCTTTTATTTTTGTATCATATGGCCCCAGGGAAATAAGCTATCCTCTATGCTATCAAAAAACCATTTATGCTCTTTGTTGGAATCATATGGCCCCAAGGCCATAGGGTGCTCTCTATGCTAGCAAGAAACCCTCCATGCTATTGAAGCGGTCCGGGGCGGGCAACAAGAAGAGCAACCTCTAGACACCCTTCAAGGCTCCCGTGCTACTCAATTGGGTTGGGGTTGGAAAAACAACAAACACACACACAAACCCGCAACCTAACCCTACACAAATTTGGGGCACCACCTAGTTTTGGATGCGAACTAGAACGCGTAAAGAGAGAGAGAGAGAGAGATAGTGCTCGGGCTGCTTTGAAACGTATCGGCAATGATCAAGCAAACACAATTATATATGTAAGAAAGAGAGAGAAGGGGGAGGGGGTGTTTGTTGCACTAATACCTTCTTACAAATCTGTCATGACCAATCAAAGTGATATTAGTATTTGTTCAACATATCTTGAGTAAATTACACCACGACACATCACAAGAAAAGCCACCCCACTCACTGTCTTAAGGCCAGGGGAGTCCTCTCCACCCTGTCGCCCTCTTACAGTATGTGGGATTTATGGCTAAATTGATGACAACACTAGAGACAAGCTATCAAGAACTTAACAAAAAAAAAAAAAACACCAAGACACTTACACATCATTGTTGTCCATTACTTCATGTGGGAAGAGAGACAAAGTATCCAAGCTTAGTCCAAATCCACTCTCGATTCAGAAAATGTTGGGCTTACACTAGTAGGAGAAATGATAGATTTCCTACTCTCAATTGAGTGATCACTCTCTCTCTTACAATGGCATAGAGTTCCCTTGCTAATCTCCTATTACAACACATGCACATGCATAAGACAATGAGCTTCCACTCAAGAGCTCCTTCTAGAGAGGTTGAGCTTGGCTTCTCAAGCTATAGCATAGTGCTCTTGCTTATGGCTCCCCCCTTTTGTGCTAGCTACACCCTCCTTTTATAGCAATTTTGAAGGCTAGGGTTACTCCTCTAACCATGGTTGGGTTAGATTTTCAGCAATTTATCTAATTTCTTTTGCTTGGAATTATCAAGAAGTTGGTGGGGAAAGAGAGAGGAGAGAAATGGAGGTGATAGGACTTTTCATAGTGGGTTAGTGTTAGTAGAGTTAGTATTAATTTACAAATGGAATTGGATATTTACAATGGGAGTATCCATGTAGGATACAAATAAGGAAGAAAAAACTCTTAAGAGGTAAGAAAAGGTGGATTTCTTACAAGGTTGATGCTCCAAGTGTCTTGAGTAGGGCCAATTTTGACGCTTGTTGACGGTCCACTAGCTTTGACGGTACATTTTTTCTCCACTCTTGACCTTCCTTGAGAGACAAGGTAATTGAAGCTGAGTAATCAACCACCATGATGCTGTCTTTTAAGAGAAGAGGCTGAATTTTGTGGTTTTTTTGATAGATATGGGTAAATTGGAGGAGGAAAAATGAGACTAGGTGGTCAATTTTGGAATGGAATTGTGTGTGGGAGGTATGAGTTCACCATGGTTTCTCTTATTCTTCAAGGTTGAGGAGAAGGTGAGTAGGGTGGAGAGAGGAGTGGTGAGAGAGGTGGGGATGATGAGTGGAGAAGTGTGTGTGAAAGAGGAAAATGATAAAGTGGATGATGAGTGGAGAAGTGTGTGTGAAAGAGGAAAATGATAAAGTGGAAGAGAGAGTGTGGCTGCATAGCATGGGAAAACTTGGGTCCACTAATAAAATCATAGCTCACAGCTCGTAGCTCAAAAAAATATGAAAAAATTTGAGGCAAAAGTTCAGCCCACGAGCTACAACTTTTGTTTGTATCACCTTTTCAAATTCGGAGAGCAAGTGAACTTTAAAAATTCAGCAAAACCGATCGTTTTTTTCCACTGCACAAGGTCCTTGTGGGGTCCTTCTTTGGATGATTCTTTTGAATACCTCCAAGAGTGAGCCCTCCATAGTGCATGTATGCATGCCACCTACCCTTGACCTTATTTGGTAGGTTTATAATTGAAGATATTGTTGAGATTATGATATAAGTGAATAGTACAACTAAGAAAATCAAATATTGAGGGATCTAAAAAATATGTACATTGCAAATATAAATAATATAAGTGGAAAAAATATAAAGGGGTCAAAAGAAATCTCTCTCATTATGAGGCTACCATAAAAAGATAAATATTTTTGGTGTTCTAATTTTTTAGAAAAAAAAAACAAAATAGATGTAGGAAGGGAAAAATCACAATAGTGAAAAAATATACACATAAATAAAACTAGTTTTTTTGGATTTTTGTTGGGGTGGAGTTACACCAAATATAAGAGAAGCTTACATGAAAATATTTCTATATGGAATAAAGAGTATGAAAAATGGTAAGAAAAATTGTGGTAATGGTGAGGCAATGTACAGAGCATAAATAACACACACCTAGGTAGAAATATTTAAATAAATACCAAAATAATTATGAAAAAATCTTTTATTTAGGCCCTATATACAAAGAAATATTTACATACGCATGGGCCATAATATACTTATATTTTTTATTTATTTTTATTTTTTTGGCTCAACTAGCCCAATGACTAGCTAATTGAAGGTTTTTTAAGAAGATATGGGAAAAGTCCCGTGACTCACGCACGCCTATGTACAGTGAAATGGTAGGGATAGCCACAGTGTTTGGGTGATTTTGGTAGGGTGAGGTAACTCACTGTGGCAATTACAAAGAGCCGAAAAACGGCTATCACTATATGTTTGCACCCTATGGCACCAAGGACATAGGGTGTCCTCCATGATAGTAAGAAACCCTCTATGCTCTAAGTTTACACCCCATTTGACTATGTTGACACCCTATGGCCCTGGGGCCATAGGGTACTGCCTAGGCCCACAAGGTGCCCTTCAACTTAGGAAAAGACCCTTTATGCCCTAAATTGGTACTCTTTGGCCTCAGGGTCATAGGGTGCCTTCTATGCTAGTATGATACATTATAGGTCTAGGTTTACACTCTATAGTGTAGGGCTAAAAGGTTTGCTCTATGAAGAAACCATGTATACTATATGTTGGCAGTGTATAGCGCTAGGGATAGAAGGAAATTCTAGGGCTATAGGGTGTTCTCTATGCTACTATCATATGGTCCAAGGGCTAGATAGTGACCAAGGTATCATGTGTGTGAGAATTCTCTACTATATATACAAAAACCACTTTATGGAACTATGGTGTCCCAAGGGCAACAAGGTTCTAATAAAAAGCCCTCTATGCTCTATGTTGGCACCCTATGGTCCCAAGGCCATAGGGCGGTCTTTATGCTAGTAAAATTCCCTCTATGCACTATGTTTATGTGTATACTTATAAGAAGCCATTTACGCACTATGTTGGCGTTTTATCACCCTAGATCCATAAGATGTCCTCTATGGTAAAAGAGAAATTGTACATGGGATATGATGGCATTCTATGGTCCTAGGGCCATAGGGTGTCCTCTATGCTAGCAAAATGTGTAAGTTAATACTGCGATAAATATGCAACACGATATACAAAATTGAATCATTATCATACATCATACATTTGTTGCTTTTCCACACAGTTGAAGGGGTCTTTGCCTTCAAATATCATCATAACATTCAAACATTTAAATCAAATTTGCAAGTACTGTAATTCACAAATGCATTGATCTGTTGGTGGATGGAAGGTCCGGCTCACCATGCACTTTGATTTACAAATCCTGAGGGGCAAAAGTATTTGTGTTGGATTCTCCTTATGGCATTGCACATGTTTTGGAACTTGCATTGCCTTCTACTTCTAATTCACAAACTTAAACAATGGTTATACATTATACAATCATTTCTTTGCAATAAACCTTGATACAATGTTCCGATTGCTACATGACAAGCTAAAAAATTCTACTAGTCCTAGCTTCCCTCTATTGAAAAAAATTCAAGATATAAATTCCAATTCTCTGCATCATCTAGAAGAGAAACAAAATCATAGTTTGGAACAAAATACTCGCACTTTATATCTTTGAATAAAATCTTGTTACAATCAAAGAAATAAATCTTCACATAATCCAAAGGACAAATTCTTCAATAACCATTTATACTCGATGTTTACTATCTAAGCAATCAATTGGCATTTACAAAAAATATTGAATATATGTTTAATCTAGTTAGTGTCAATACAAAGATAATTATTTCAAAGCGAATATGTTTAATCTAGTTAGTTGCAATACAAAGATGATTATTTCAAACGCTTACACCATCAATTCACAATAGAAGGACTTACACCCAACAAAAAATGATCATACATCAATTGTTCAAACTCTCATTTTGGAATTTTGAGGACTAAATACTTTTTAGTTTTTTCTAGCTTATTTCATTCTCAATAGACACCTAGATATGGACACAAGATATAAGGCCAACAAAAAATGTTCTTGAAACACTTAAAGAGTCCTTAGGTGACCTAGAATAACCAACCTATGGTCTAAAGGTTATAGGGTGTCATGTGATGTTTTATAAGATGTGTCCATAAGAGCTAGGTGATTTGTATCCATGGGGTGATTTAAGTGCCCCTGTGGAGATTCTATGTCACCACCCTATGGCCCTAAGGCCTTAGGGTATCCCAAATTCTCTTGGATAACTTATGTTTCCTTCTAGAATATCCCAAATACTCATGTGCCCGTTTGGAGACTTTATGTAATCTCTCTATATACATAAGATTGTAGGATAGCTGTGTTGACACCCTATGGCCTTAAGGCTGTAGACTAGCCCAAATGCTTATGTACCCTTTTAAAGACTCTATATAATCACCCTATATCCGTAAGATTGTAGGGTAGCCAAATTCTTTTGGGGGATTCTATGTTGACACCCTATGGGCCTAAGGCTATAGAGTAACCCAGATGCTTATGTGCCCTTTTTGAGACTCAGTGTAATCACCCTACATCTATAAGGTTTTACGGTATCCCATTTTCTTTTGGGGGATTCTATGGCCCTAGGGCCATAGGGTGTCTTGTCTACAAAGAACTCTATGATCCTCAAGTCTACAAAGAACTCTATGATCCTCAAGTCATAGTGTATTCTTCCCAAACCTCATATGATCAATTAACTTTAAAGTATTACATAATATATATCTTATGACCATATATAAATGTAGAATTCTATTTACCAAAACATGTCCATATAATATCATACACTTAAGTCTAATTCATTTATTGTGAAAAAACTCAAACTCACAAGTTCACATTTTTTCAAAGAAAATAAATTGAGAAAAATAACGAGCCAAACATCAATGTTTTTAACATCATGGGTAGATTTGAGATGGTACAAACAAAATAAAATGACAACAATAATAATCTAAATATCAGTAATCTAATATCATGGGTAGCTAGCTTAACCTATTTCCTGTAGAATTTCTAGAATGGCCTCAGCACTTGCATCCAATGGTTCTTCAATTTCTTCTTCCTCTGAATCCTTGGCATTGACTTTCTCTGTGTTATCCACACCTGCCCACCTTCTAAGATCAAGGTCTTCTTCCACTATGGAATGGCAAAGAGATTCCAATTGCGTCATTTGATCACTACTACATGCAACTGATATCACCTTTCTCTGTTGTTGTAGTGCCTCTTTAGCCCCATAGCCTAATGAGAAGATGTCTATCACTTGATCATCTTCTTTGAGACAGATGCATTTGATTGCACGACGTACAAAAAAGGATTTGGCCATGGTCATAGCATCATACTCGTCGTCATTGATGCAGAGAGTATGCATTGGCTCCAACAATGACTCTTTAACACTAGAGTAGTTGGTGTACTGCTCTCCTTGACTGAAAAATGCCCAAACCCCGAAAATTACTTCGCGAAGAGCACATGTTTGGATGGTCTCTGATCCCATTAAGGAGCTCAAAGGTAGAACGTGCATTTCATACCATTTAGCTTTTTCAGAAATTGCCTTCTCTAGGGAAGCAGCATGCTGATACTTGACTAAGCCGACAATTAAAAACTCTAATGGTTGATGTGCTACCCCACATACTCCATCAATTACTTTACCAAATTGGGTAGCACTCCAACCACTAGATGTAAGACTTTTGTGTGTTGTGTCTATGATGCAAACACCAACACGAATTTTAGAGCTATTCTCACTGCAGAGAAACTCAATGCCTTCCAGATTCTTTCCAACACACTTGATTGTCCATGGTAAAATGAATTCCAAACTAGAAGTCCCATTCTTTTGTGCAATGATCCACTGCACATATCCCCTATTGATCTCAGGAATTGGCTCTTTCTCCTTTCCTTTTTGTAGTAGGAGATTTAGCCATTGCGTACAACTCGTGAAAATAGATTTGTAAATCTCATCTGTAATGTTATAATGAGACTTACATTGATCCCATGAAGTAACTGCTATTGCTGATGGATCTATCTCTTTAAATGCCATCAACATTTGAGGCTCAAAAACCCTGGTCTTCTTTAAGACCGTTGTACGTGCAGTGAGGTCGAGCATGCCCGCTTGACCCGGTTGCTTCACTAAGCAGATCTTCTCATCTGCCAGCTCTTGTTGTAGTAGCTTGACATCATTATCTTCTAAACCATTTAGGCATCTAAAGGTTGTTATGCTTAGTTGTCGCCCACGAGCAGTTGATGTCTGATGCTTCTCCAAGATGTGTATCCACTGATCATAGATTTCATCATCGTACATGACCATGTGTGCTTCTTTGTTGGCAAATGATTTATGGTTGAACACGATGTTCGCCACATTTGCAAAGGCCTTCAAAATAAAGAAAAGAAAATTAACTTTATTTCAAGACATATTTGTAACAAAAACAAGCATAGGGAAGTGGAACTTACATCCCAACCTGCTCGACTCAGATGACCGACAGGAACACCTGCCTTGGGTTTTGTTGGTTTAGAATATGCAAGCCATTGACTACGGCCATGCTTCAAGACCTCCACATAAGGCTGGTGTTTCATTGCTGTTATTCTCTCCATGTTCTCCATTCTGGAAATTCGAACAGCAACCTCTTTTGGAGCGTCTACCACTATCCTTGCAGTTCTAAACTTGTAGAACTCTTTTCTCAAAGCATACTTAGTGCTGTTGTTACGCAAAAAAGCTCTAGCCACTATGATGGAATGCTGACCAGCTAGAATCCAGTAGTGGTATGTTGATAGCTTGTCTCCATGCACTTCAGCTGTTTGTAAAGGCATTTTTGTAATTGGGTTATACGGCATCAAGTCTGCTGCACTGGAGACTGGCCTAGAGTGCCCTGCAAATTGCTTCAAGAGATATTTCACATATACATCTGACAATGGTCTGCATCTATAGCCATCTGGTGCAAGGTTGCATTGCTGAACTGGGATCAATTGGGTAAATTGTACACCAAATTTAAAATAGTGGTCAATTCCGACGTATCCATCTAGCCCACTCTTAGAAGTTTTGGCAACTTCTTTATCAAGATCTTTTTCTTTGGGCTGTATAATAGAGTCCAACACAGCTAAGGATGCTGAGTCCACAACCACTGCCACTGAGGGGGTTCCAACTGTTAGGGTTGCAAGTCCACTAGAATCTCCTGCTTCTTGAGTCTGTAAGGGTATAACTGAAAGATTTTCTTTCGCCACATTTCCACTATTTTCTCCAAGTGAGGGAGTCTGACTCTCCTTGAGCGTCTTGGATTGATTTACTGTACTTGTGTCTTCATTCTTTCGCTTCTTATTCTTCTTTGTGCTGCTCAATTTACCTAAATATTGATTGACTTTTTTAAAGCCCTCAATATATAGGTCTATAAAGTTCTCACTTGGAGTGTCGTCTTGAAGCTCCACCCACCCTGCTTTTGTCATTGTCACTCCTTCATAATCAACCTTCATCAATTTTTGAGCAAATGCCACAGGCTCCAACAAGTAGGAGTCACCATTGAGTAGTTTTACTCCAAGGCATGGAGACATTTCAAGATCTGAACAATCTTTCTTTATGTCCTTGACAATACCACAGTCCTTGAAGGGCAATTGCTCTTTATCTTGAAAGAACAAGTGGACTTTCTCATCACTTCCACCATTTGGTAAGTGAAAATCTAGATACCAAGAACTTGGTGTTGAGCCTGTTGCATCAACTGACTTTGACTTTCTCTTCTGAGACATTTTCTGTAAAAAGAATGACATATATTTAGACAAGATGGATATTATTACATCCATATGGACCTAGGGCCATAGAGTCACCTCTATGTTAAACCATGTGGTCCTAGGTCCAAAGGGTGCCAACAAAATGGTTCTACAAGTGTACCTAGGCCACTCTATGGTAGTGTGATCACATGTTCCCTTATGACATTAGAGGACCCTCAAAGAAGTATTCCTTGAATGGCCTAAATACCCCTTTAGAGCCTCTACACCAACACCATATGGCATCATGTGGCCTGAAGGCCATAGGGTCCCATGCATGCTAGTAAGAACCTCTCTATGCTCTACATTGGCATCCTATGGCCCCAAGGCCACAAGGTGGCCACAATGTTTTAAAGAAACGCTTCATGAGGGTTTTCGGGTAACCTATGACCCCAGGGCCATATGGTGCTCTCCATGCAAGTAAAAACCACTATTTGCTCTATATTGAGGAGACCTTGTGGGATGAAGTCCATAGGGTCCCCTCTATGCTAGTAAGAACCTCTGTTTACTCTATAATGGCACCCTGTGGCCTGAAGGTCATAGGGTTCCCTCTATGCTACTAAGAATCTCTTTGTGCTCTATGCTCTATCGTCTATGCTCTATGATCTTTATTGAATTCCTATGGCCCCAAGACCACAAGGTGCCCTCATCATTTCCAAAAACACCTCATTGTTTTGCTATGGCCCTAGGGCCATAGCTCTCTATGCCGATAGAAAGCACCATGCTCTATATTAGCTCCCTAAGGCCTGAAGGCCATAGGGTTGGCCTCAAGGGCCCTAAGGGTGCTCTGTATGCCAATGAAAAATACTATTCTCTCTATATTGAGAAGACCTTGTGGGCTGAAGGCCATATGAACCCTTCTATGATGGATTTTTGACAACCAATCCCCCTAGGTCAGGATGTTCTATATGCTAGTAAAAACACTATTTTCTCTATATTGGCAGTATGTGACTTGAAACCCATATGGTCCCCTATATTCTAGTAAGAGCCGCTCCATGCTCTATATTGGCACCCTTTGGCCTGAAGGCCATAGGGTCCGATCTTTGCTAGTAAGAACCATCTATGCTCTATATTGGCATCCTATGGCCTGAAGGCCATAGGGTCCCCTATATGCTAGTAAGAACCTCTCTATGCTCTACACATCCGATGATCCCAAGGACACAAGTTGCCCTCTATGTTTTGAAGAAACCCTTCAGGAGGGTTTTTTGGCAACCTATGGACCCAGGGCCATAGGGTGTTTATCTATGCCATTGAACAACCCTCATTGTTTTGGTACCCTATGGCCCCAGGTATAAAGCACTATTTGGTCTCTCTATGCTAGTAAGAACTGATCTTTGTTCTATATTGGCACCCTTTGGCTTGAAGGCCATAGGGTCCGCTCTGTGCTAGTAAGAACCGATCTATTCTCTATATTGGCACCCTTTGGCCTGAAGGCCATAGGGTCCCTTGTGTGTTAGTAAGAACCTCTCTATGCTCTACACATACTATGACCCCAAGGGCACAAGGTGCCCTCTATGTTTTTAAGAAACCCTTCATGATGGTTTTTTGGCAACCTATGGACCCACGGCCATAGGGTGCTCTCTATGCTAGTAAAAACACTATTTGCTCTATATTGAGGAGACTTTGTGGGCTGAAGGCCATAGGTTCCCCTCTATGCTAGTGAGAACCTCTATTTTCTCTACGTTGACACCCTGTGGCCTGAAGGCCATAGGGTTCCTTGTATGCTAGTAAGAAGCTCTCTATGCTCTATGCTCTATGCTCTATATTGACATCCTATGGCCCCAAGGCCACAAGGTGCCCTCATTGTTTTGAAAAAACCCTCATTGTTGTTTTGGAACCCTATGGCCACATGTATAAAGCACTATTTGGTCTCTCTATGTTAGTAAGAACCGATCTATGCTCTATATTGGCACCCTATGGACTCAAGGCCATAGGGTCCCCCCTATGCTAGTAAGTAACTCTCTATGTTCTACACATCCTATATGTTTTGAAGAAACCCTTCATGAGGGTTTTTTGGCAACCTATGGACCCAGGGCCATAGGATTCTCTCTATGCCATTGAGAAGACCTTGTGGGCTAAAGGCCATAGGGTCCCCTCTATGCTAGTAAGAACCTCTATTTTCTCTACGTTGACACCCTGTGGCGTGAAGGCCATAGGGTTCCCTCTATGACAATAAGAAGCTCTCTATGCTCTATGCTCTATGCTCTATATTGACATCCTATGGCCCCAAGGACACAAGGTGCCCTCATAGTTTTGTAACAACCCTCATTGTTTTGGCACATTATGCTCCCAGGTATAAAGCACTATTTGGTCTCTCTATGCTAGCAAGAACTGATCTATGCTCCATATTGGGACCCTGTGGCCTTCAGGCCATAGAGTTCCCTGTATTCTAGTAAGAACCTCTCTATGCTCTACACATCTTATGACCCTAAGGGCACAAGGTGCCCTGTATGTTTTAAAGAAACCATTCATGACAGTTTTTTGGCAACCTATGGACCCAGGTCCATAGGGTGCTCTCTATGCTAGTACAAAACACTATTTTCTCTATATTGAGGAGACCTTGTGGGCTGAAGGCCATAGGGTCCCCTCTATGCTAGTAAGAACCTATGTTATCTCTATATTGACACCCTGTGGCCTGAAAGCCATAGGGTTCCCTCTATGGTAGTAAGAAGCTCTCTATGCACTATGCTCTATGCTCTATATTGACATCCTATGGCCCCAAGGCCACAAGGTGTCCTCATTGTTTTGAAAAAACCCTCATTGTTTTGACACCTTATGGCCCCATGTATAAAGCACTATTTGGTCTCTCTATGCTAGTAAGAACCGATCTATGCTCCATATTGGGAGCCTGTGGCCTTCAGGCCATAGAGTCCCCTGTATTCTAGTAAGAACCTCTCTATGCTCTACACATCTTATGACCCTAAGGACACAAGGTGCCCTGTATGTTTTAAAGAAACCTATGGACCCAAGTCCATAGGGTGCTCTCTATGCCAGTAAAAAATACTATTTTCTTTATATTGAGGAGACCTTGTCGGCTGAAGGCCATAGGGTCCCCTTTGTGCTAGTAAGTACCTCTGTTATCTCTATATTGACACCCTATGGCCTGAAGGCCATAGGGTTCCCTCTATGGTAGTAAGAAGCTCTCTGTGCTCTTTGCTCTATGCTCTACATAGAGATCCTATGGACCGAAGGCTACAAGGTGCCCTCATTGTTTCAAATGGAAAGTAGGGCACCTTGTGACCCTAGGGAACATAGGGAATCGTATGGCCCTTGAGATTGTAGATTGTCACCCTATGGCCCTTGGACCACAAGGTCTTTAGATGAGACAGAGGGCATCCAAGGGCCCAAGGGTGGCCTACGTACATAGGGTACACCATGGTGCATATTAACGGGCACCATGGCAGCCCCATGCACCTAGGGCTCTAGGGCCATAGGATCTCCAAAAGGAACATAGGGAATCATATGGCCCTTTCGATTGTACATTGCCACCCTATGGCACTTGGGCCATAGGGTCTTCGGATGGAACGTAGGGCACCTTGTGACCCTAGGGAACATAGGGAATCCTATGGCCCTTCAGATTGTAGATTGTCACCCTATGGCCCTTGGGACACAAGGTCTCTAGATGGGACATAGGGCACCCTGTGATCCTATGGATATAGGGCCATAGGATCTCCAAAAGAAACATATGGAACCCTATGGCCCTTGAGATTGTACAAATACACCCTATGCCCCTTGGGCCGCAAGGTCTCAATATGGAACATAGGGCACCTTTTGATCCTATGGCCATAGGTTCCTTATGTTCCTTTTGGAGATTCTATGGCGCTAGGGCCATAGGATCTTCAAAAGGAACATATGGAACCATATGGCCCTTGAGATTGTACATTGACATCCTATGGCCCTTGGGCCACTGTGTCTCTTGATGGGATCCTATGTCGGTAGGGCCATATGTTCATTTTGGAGATCCTATGGCCCGAGGACCATAGGATCTCCAAAAGGAACATAGGGCACCCTGTGATCCTATGTCCGTAGGGCCATATGTTCATTTTGGAGATCGTATGGCCCGAGGACCATAGGATCTCCAAAAGGAACATAGGGAACCCTGTGATCCTATGTCCGTAGGGCCATATGTTCTTTTTGGAGATCCTATGGCCCGAGGACCATAGGATCTCCAAAAGGAACATAGGGAAGCCTGTGATCCTACGTCCATAGGGCCATATGTTCATTTTGGAGATCCGATGGCCCGAGGACCATAGGATCTCCAAAAGGAACATAGGGAACCCTGTGATCCTATGTCCGTAGGGCCATATGTTTATTTTGGAGATCCTATGGCCCGAGGACCATAGGATCTCCAAAAGGAACATAGGGAAGCCTATGGCCCTTGAGATTGTACATTCCCACACTATAGCCCTTGGGCCACAAGGTCTCCAATAGGTCACCCTTTGATCCTATGGACCTGGGTTCTTTATGTTGCTTTTGGAGATTCTATGGCCCTAGTGCCACCCTATGTCCAAAAGGAACATAGGGAACCCTATGTCCCTTGAGATTGTACATTGCCACCTTAAGGCCCTTGGGCCACAAGGTCTCTAGATTGGACATAGAGAACCATGTGATCCTATGGCCATAGTGCCATATATACGTTTTGGAGATCCTATGGCCCTATGGCCATAGGATCTTCAATAGGAACATAGGGAACCCTATGACCCTTGAGATTGTACATTGGCACCCTATGGCCAGATGGGACATTGGTCACCCTGTAGTACGATGTGAGACCACCCTATGGCCTTATGGTCATTGGGTGCCTTAGGGCCATATGTTACTCTTTAGTATGAGGTGAAACCCTATGTAGGCACACCCTGTCTACCCTTCTAAAGATTTGATGTCTAGTTTTATTTTAGTGACTACAAATGAATTTAAAGAAACTATATTACACCATATCTTACAAACACATATAGTGTACACTTTCTTTCCCACCTTTTTGCCTCTTTTTTTTTTCCCATCCTCTTGCAACTGAACCCTTATCCATCCTCATACAACAGCACGCTCTACTCGTCCTCTTACAACGTGTGCCCAACTCCCCACAACCCAATTATAGGTATCCATAGTTTCAACATTTTGTGTAGTTATTGTCTTTTGTATTTGCAGGTTTATAATTGTTTTTGTAATTAGAGATTTTTGCAGTTAGAGTTTTACAATTTTACAGTATTAGGTCACTTATGAGGAGTTTTCTGTTTTACAGATTTAAGTCCCTAATAAGAGTTTTTCGTTTTACAAATTTAGGCCCCTAATTAGTGTCTTCTGTTTTATATTTTTAGGTCTCTAATTAGAGTATTCTGTATTACAGTTTTAGATCTCTAATTAGAGATTTTTCTGTTTAATAGTTCTACAGTCTACAGTTTTACAGTTTTAGAGAGAGGTAATTAATGATTTTTGTTTATTGTTTTAGAGAGAGGTGATTCACAACTTAGCTAAAACGTAATTAGATTAAGAACAGTTAAAACCGAATTAAGCAAAAAGATTAGGGTTTCTACATGTTACCTCTGAATAAATGTGTGTTTGATGAAAACCGGCTGCAGCAGTAGCAAGCAGTCACTTAGGTGTGTTGAGGCCGCGACGATGATGGTAACAAATGTGTGTTTGGGAGGTCGCGACAACAGTCCTTCTGTTGAAGGTTGTGGCAATGGCTTCGCGTAGATCTGTGTGCGCGTCGCAATGATGGCGTAGAACTGTATGCGTAGGGAGAGAGGGAGAGAGAGACAGAGAAAGACAAGCTCTGTGCAGGCTTCTGTGTAGGTTTCCAGCAAGAACCGAGAGAGAGAAAGAGAGCGACAGTGCGAAAAAATTTGTGGTAGAGAGAGAAAGAGAGAGATAAGGTTAGTTAGGTTAGGTTAGAAATTCAAAATTCAAATTTTGAATGTAGGGGCTATTCTCACGGGTTTGCAGTCGAGATTACTAGAGTTCTAGGCTTTGTTCAAAAATGAGACATAGCTCGTCGGCTCCGAAATTGAAAGAGCTTTATAAAATAAAAAAATAATAAATAATAAAAAAAGAGTATGGAAAAAAAAAAGTTGGTGCTAGGCTTTGTCAATGTCCATATCTTTGTAGTACGAGTGGAACGACACCCATGAAGCAAAATTTGACTCCGGAATCAAAATCTGCATAGTAAAAAATACACTAAAAATAGCTAAATTTTAAAAAAATTATCCCTAAAATTGTGCGCTATTTTTTTGTCCGATATCAATAAGTGTATTTGAAAAACCATTATGACAAAGTTTGTCGTAGCGTAATTTTTTTTTACATTTTTTTAAAATTATTTTTTAAATTTATGCCACTTGCGGATATCCCTTGAATGGCCGAAATTATTATGAAGACACTTCAGCCACCCCTAGGCTCACACCATAGGACGACAATGTTAGAGGTCAAGGATCAAAGCGTGAAAATCCTATGTCCTAGGGTTTTCTTCTTCTATCTTGTGAGATCCTTGTGGACCTACGGTGGCAATGTGAAAGCTTGTGGACCTAGGGCCATAGGGTGGCAATGTATAACCTCAAGAGCCATAAGTTGCCCTATATTCCATTTGGAAATCCTATGGCCCTAGGGTTTAGGGGCAACAATGGATAAGCTCCAATACATAGCCTTCTGTTCCAGTTGGAGATCCTATGGCCCTAGGTCCACGACAATGTATAAGCTCAAGAGCCATACGTTGCCCTACTTTCTAGCTGGAGATCCTATGGCCCTAGGGTCATGGGGTGGCAATATGTAAGCTCAAGGGCCATAGCGTGCCACATGTCCCATATGGAGATCCTACGGCCCTAGGGCCATGGGGTGGCAATGTATAAGCTCAATGGCCATACATTGCCTATGTTCCATTCGGAAATCCTATGGCCCTTGGGTAATGGGGTGGCAATGTATAAGCTCAAGGGCCATACATTACCCATGTTCCATTTGGAAATCCTATGGCCCTAGGGTAATGGGGTGGCAATGTATAAGCTCAAGGTCCATAGGGTGCCACATGTCCCATATAGAGATCCTATGGCCCTAGGGCCATGGGGATGCATTGATATCTTGGCCACCCTTACACCCGCACCCTTGAGCTTGGGGACCTTAGGTTCTCTTATTGTATGTTGTGAGATCTTGTGGCCCTAGGGCCATAGGGTGGCAATGTATAAGCTCAAGGCCGCATGTTCCATACAGAGATCCTATGGCCCTAGGGCCATGGGGCTGCATTGATATCTTGGCCACCTTTGACATCTTGGCCATAGGTTGTCTTTTTGTATGTTTTGAAGTCTTGTGGCCCTAGGGCCATAGGGTGTCAATGGTCACACCCTTGGCCTTAGGGCCATAGGTTGTCTTCTTGTATGTTTTGAAGTCTTGTGGCCCTAGGGCCATAGGGTGTCAATGTATAAGCTCAAGGGCCATACGTTGCCTTATGTTCCATTGGAAATCCTATAGCCCTAGGGTCATGGGGTTGCAATGTATAAGCTCAAGGGCCATACATTGCCGTATGTTTCATATGCCCATCCTATGGCCCTAGGGTCATGGGGTTGCAATGTATAAGCTCAAGGGCCATAGATTGCCGTATGTTCCGTTTGGAGATCTTATGGCCCTAGGGTCATGGGGTGCCATAGGATGTATATATACTTGACATGAAACTCCGTGAGGTGATCTTGAGGACAACCCTATGGCCTTCAGGCCTTAGGGAGCTAATATAGAGCAAATATGCTTTATACCGGCATAGAGAGCTATGGCCCTGCGGCCATAGCAAAACAATGAGGGTTTTTTGGAAACAATGAGGGCGCCTTGTGGTCTAGGGGCCATAGGAAGTCAATATAGATCATAGAGCATAGACGATAGAGCATAGAGCATAGAGCACAAAGAGATTCTTAGTAGCATAGAGGGAACCCTATGACCTTAAGGCCACAGGGTGCTTGTCATGAAACACCCACATACATACTTGTTATGCTTTATGCTACGTAAATCAATATACTCTGAAAGCGGTTTGTTTAACAATTATTCTTGAAAATCTTCTTGCAGGTATGGCTAATTTCAATCATGGTGATAGAGTGTGCATGTTTGTAGCGACACAAAAGGTTGCCATTGGGACTGTATTTGAAATAAATCCAAGTGCATATTGTTCTGGCATGCTTATTGGGGAAGGCAATGTATCGGTGTCAGTTGATTTGTGTTTTGAAAAGAAAGCACTCATCCCTTTTCCAACAATGGATGCATTGACAGTGGGAGATGCTTTTCATAGTATTGTGAAATGGAGTAGTGGGTTGTTGCAACATATAAATGAGATGCAGTACAAAGGGGCTTCTATGCATGAGGCTAACAAAACAGAAGGAGCATTGGATGCACAATGTAATGGAATGAGCTACAGAGAGGTTTGGAAGGATAAGAGGGTTCAACTTTGGGATGAAAGCAAAACACATGTAGTAGCCGAAGGGGTTGTCATGTATGTGTGTCCGTTTGACTCTGTAAACTTTGGTGAGCTAGGTGAAGATAACATTGGTATTGGTATCGAAACATCCTATGCAGATGAGGCTACTATTTCTGCAGAAGCTAGTGTATGCAGCATTAATCTAGTTTGTTGGCCTATCAAGAGAGTGACAACTATGGATGGAAAAGAATTGTTATGCTATGAGGATCTACATGCTATGCATGCGTTACAAGACACATGGATTGAATCAGCTTATTTGGTAGAGCCTATTTCAAAAAAGCGGAAATATTGCTTTGTAAATAGGAAGCCAAAAATGTCAGTGAAAGCTTCTAAGAGATCCAATCAAGCATCTCTAGCATCTGTCCAGCTTGTTTCAACCATAGATTGTTGTTCCAAAAGGTGTTGTCAATATGCCAATCGAGATAAGGTCATGGCTATGCGCAATGAATTTTGGGGACAGAGTTTGCAACATAGAACAAACTATGTGTATGATACAATGTTGACTGCATGGCGTGAGAACAAAACAACTACAAAGACATGCTATGTGTTTTCTTTTAATGGCACTGAGGTTTGCAGTAGAGCTTGGTACGAAATTCATGGCATTCCAAAAACTTCATTTTATCGTTACCGTGAACATTTTGAGAATGGGGTTAGACGCTCAGTGCATGGTAATGATGGTGTCATGAGAAAAGGAAGAGACCATACAGAAATGGGAAGGGCATTGATGCGCTCTTTTGTTGATGAAAACTTAGAGAGAATGCCACATAAGAGTAGAACCATGGAAGATGGTACTAGGGAGACTTTGCTTGCAATACCAAATACGTACAAGCAAATAGACATTTTACATGATGTCAATAAAACACTTGACAGTATGAGTCTCAAGCCAATGTCTAGCACGACATTCAATAGGATTTGGAATACAGAGTTTGCTACTGTGACATTGTCAAAAACAAGTGAGTTCTCCAAATGTGTTGTGTGTAGTCGGATAAAGTCTCAACTAGAGTCAACAAAGGATGACGAGATGATTGCACGTTTGAAGGATGAACGTCGAATTCACATGTTGCAACAACAAAGTTGTAGGAATGTGTACTACACCTGGCGTAAGTTCTCCCAATTGCAAAAGGATAAGTATTTATGCATTATACATGATAAAATGGATCAAAAAAAGACAGCAATACCTAGGTTGCGTGTGAACTCAAAAGATTATGCAAATGCATATCAATTGCAAGTATCATTAACCGATATGATAACACATAGACATGGTCATGGAATGTATGGTCACTTCTCACTTAATGGTCTATGGCCTTCAGATCCCAATGTTACAATTGGTTCCCTTGCATTATGCTTACAGAATCTGGAAAGAACAGAAAACCATGGACTAGGAGATTTATGACATGACGGTATGCCACGCAGCAATGTAACGTTATTCAATGCATTGAACTCAAGGAGAGCTCTAGACCTCCAAAACAAAATGAAGCAAGAGCGTGAGAGGAATGCATCAACAATGACACCACCGTTGTCCATCCAAGGAAGTAATGAAGAGATTGTACACATACAATCAACTTCCTCTCAATGTGTTGTGGATACCATATCCACTCCTGTATTTCAAAAATTGCCTGAGAATCTTTTGCTACAGCTAGATAATTATGCAGGAGAGAATAAAAATCGATATTTGTTTGCATACTTATCCTTGTTAGTAGCAAAAGGAGTTTTCAAAACCGTGCATTTGGGATTCTTAATGGTGGGTCATACGCATGAGGACATAGATGCAGTGTTTAGTAGGTTCTCAGAAAGATTGCGAACAGGAATGACATTCACTTTTCCACATCTGATGGAACATTTTCAAAAATGTGAAAGCTCAGCTCCAACACCATTTTTGATGACACAAGTTCCCGACTTTAAATCCTTTGTGCAAGGGTACATGTGTGACGGACAAGATGCTCTAGTCGGACACTCTAAGCCACTTCAATTTCGTTTCTGTATGCAAGGTGAAGTCCCAATAATGCAGTACAAAATTCATCCCAAATCACCCGATTGGATGCCAAAGGAGTCAGGAATTGAGTTGTGGAAAAAAGATGACCAGGGAAAACCAAAATTACCAACAGGCTGTCCAGATGTGGTGCCTATAGCAGACTATGTGAGAAATAGTCCGCTTGTTATTCAAGGGATTAAATCATATCTTGACTTTTGGAAAAGATTTTCTCTATTAAAGGGAAAGGACCATGACTCCACAAAATATATGGAGCCTGTTATCACTTATTGGCAAAACATAATCAATGAGCTTGAACAACCAACCAATAAACACATTGGTGAATATACAACATTTTGGCCAAAGACTATAGGGAGTCATCGAATGCAAGAGATAGAGGAAGACAAAGATGAGTTTCAAGGATATGAAGAATTGAATGATCACTATGTTGGTCCTCAAAGTGCAAGGCCACAAGAGGCCTTTAGGCCTCAAATTGATGTAAGAAAAGAGGATCTTGTTCTTGTGAGACCCGCAGATCCTGAATATCCGATATGGCTAGGAGTGGCAGAGTCAAACGTTGATGTAGACAAATCATCTCCTAACTACAAGAAAGTTCTGATTCAGTATTGGGCACCAAAACATCGAAAACGAAATCCCACAATCCAAGAACAGTATGAGGATTGTTGGAAAAAGAGTTGGTGCTGCAATCTTGCTGACCCAAAGCGCTGGGAGTGTGTTGATACAATTGTATGGTCATGGACTCCAAGGGGTGAAAGAATTGCGGAAACAATCAAGATCCCATCAAATGTCATGGAGAAGGCACAGGCTAGCTTAATAGGAGAAATTGAATAGCATTTCAATATCTTGCTCATTGTTTTATTTCCCCAGCTTATGTATGATTTTATGAAGTCTTTTTAAACACCCACATAAAAATAAAAATTCTAAAAGGTGTTTCTCAACACCACCATTTTCTTGGGAATCTATCTCTTTTATGAAGTGTTTTGAAACACCCACATAAAAATAAAAATTTTAAAAGGTGTTTCTCAACACCACCATTTTCTTGAGAATCTATCTCTTTTATGAAGTGTTTTGAAACACCCACATAAAAATAAAAATTTTAAAAGGTGTTTCTCAACACCATCATTTTCTTGAGAATCTATCTCTTTGTCACATTCCCAAATTAAATGAAATTTTTCCAAATTTAATGGAAAATAGGAATCCATAGGCGTTGAAATTAGTCCCAAAGTTGTGGGATTTTCCCATTTCATCTAAAATGGTGTTGTATTGGAGACATTCAAGCATGGCCAGGTGACAGACAATATCTTCTTCTTCCAAGATACTTACAGATGTGCCTATGATCTGTCTGGTCAGCCTTCCAAGGAGGTGATACATGTGTTGTATCAAAGGATAATGTTTCTGCTATCCTATCACCTCCAGGCCTTTGAAGAAGCGTGCTACACCGGCTTCTTCACAATAAACACTGATATTTTCGGCCCAACAATGATGAATCTACATGTACAATACGAATCATTGATCAAGATGCGCGAAACCATACGATGAAGAAGCAGCTCAGCTGCCATGTCGGGGACGACATGAGCAAGGAGGGGGGGAGTGTTAGAAGCTGGACACACCCCACGGAAACTGACTACTCGGACGATTATCATTTTTTGTAATTATTCATTTATTGAGAAAACCTGATTTTTCACCTTGTAAATATTGGGACTTATAGAAGTTTCCAGATTGTATCCCAGTTTTGATAGTTAGATGGAGTAGATGGTTGATTTGGAACTTTAGGGTTTGAGAATTGTAAGGTATGTACACCACTTTTTGACCTTAATAAAGGACCTTTTGTCATTTTTAAAACAAGTTTTGAAGTCTGTGACTGAGCGTACTGTGTACGAGAGAGAGTGTGAGCTTCATCTTGACGCTACGTGTGCACCAGTGGTCGGAATCGAGTGCGGAGAAGTGCAGCGTGTTGCCCCTGACGAGAGCTACGCGCCGATACCTACATTGCGCGCGTATGGTCCGGTTTTGCAAGCTCCTTCTACGAGCTTCATCTGGCGATTTGATGAGCATACGTTGTCTGATTTTGCATTGCAGCATATCCACGCGTTCACATTGAGTAGAGATACACATTAGGCACTTTAGATTTTGGAAACGAAGACCTGAAAATTTCGGCCAGACATCCTACGTGATTTTTCACTTGGTGTTTTGGGTTGGGGTTTTGGTTCATAGACCTTAGGGAGAGCGACCTATTGGTGTTAGTAGGGTCTCCTTCAAGTTCTATGGTGTATCGAGATTGTTTGATGGGTGTTCATCTCTAGGAAGCATTGTAGGAAGTTTCCTCTTATGCACTCTTGAAGGCTGTGATTTAGACAATTGGTAGAGGCCTCTTTAGGAGTCGGTCGAGTGTAGGTTGACACCTTACGAGCTTCATCCTTAGCTGACAAATCTTGTTAGGTGAGTTCTCGCTGTGCTGACATCCGTCGCGGCGTATCCGTCCAACAATGCGTAGAATCAAGGATCACTCGCTTAGATAATCCAGGAGTAGAAGCACTTTTCAAACCGTTGGCTATTGCATCATCAAAATTTGGGCTTGATGCAAGAAGATTGTTTCTTGTAGATGATGAACCATTAAAGGGATGTGTGAATCGTGCATTGAATTGTCTTTTTCCACCATCATTTAATGTTGATGATGAGGAGGATAATATCCTCCTTGGGGAGCTGCTACCATATATCAAAGCTCTCAATCATGTTAATGACATTCGCACAGTTACAGGGTCTCATTTATATGGACAAGCACCCATTGCTCAAGGTCATGAGATTTATAACCGTATACGCAAGTTTGTTGCAGAGTGGGAGGAGAGAAAACTAATTTTTCTAGAAAAAACCTACTCCACGGGAAGGCTACCAGAAGTTTCTCGTCCTCTTCACGATGAGAAAGTTACAACATCTAGCACTAGTGGAATGTCCACTCGAAGTCAAGACAAGAAACTTTCAGCACGTGATCGAGAAAAGTTAGGGGTCTTAAAGAATATCAAATCATTATCAGCCTTGAAAGGTACATAAGAAATCATACTTGCCCAAAAATTTGGATACAAGGAGCCTGTGATCAAAGTACATGAAGCCAGGAATTATATATAGCATCTAAAAATTCAGTATGATCTCAAATAGCCCTATATCAAGAGATGATGGAGCAATGTTTTGTAACATTTTGTCATTTACAAAGATCTTTATGTACTCAAAGACTTTGTTAGAGTGCTTAGGGTTTCAAGATATATGAAGATGTAAATGATTAATAGTCTTTTAAATTGTCTTTCAATACTATAAGTAACTTCTGAGTTTCATGTGCCAAATGCTCTTTTTTTTTAAAGCTTTTATAGTTGTTTGCTTTGAAATTTGAGTTCACTGTGGCATCAAGGAAAATCTACATGCTCATAAGGTCAAATCTTGCTCTATAACCTTGGGGGAATTTCACTTTATGGTCTCAACACCCTATGACTCTAAGGCTATAGGGTCATAGTTTGGCATGTGTTCTTGCATAGGACTTACTAAGTGTAACCACAAATTAGCACCCTATGTCCCTAAGGTCTTTAACACACTTAAAATCTCTATATTAACTTTTTTTAAAAAATCATTTCAGGGCTTCTAAGAAAAAATGTTTTGCTATTAGATTATCACAAAATAGAGGAGCTCCCTTTCATATTACATCAAATATCACATTCAAACCAAGAGCAATGGTTTCATTATCTTCCAACATCTTTCAAACAGGACAAAAGAACGCTTATCTTGGATTTAGAGGGTGTGCTTCTTGCAACATTTGAGCTTCAATCAAGGCCAACCTGGACCAAGTACATGTGCATTGTAGAAGATAACAATGAGGTGTATGCGGTGCGTCCAGATGCAGAGTATTTCTTAAGATTTTGCTTTGAGTTCTTTGAGATTTGGATTTGGAGCTACCATCGTTTACAAAAAGCTCAACACATAATCAAGACCTGTTTTCCTACACAAAGTCACAAATTCAAGATGATTATGGATAACCGGTGATACCAAAATTCAAATTTCATGATTGGTTACAAAAGAGCCTATCACAAAAATCTTTCGACCATATGGAAGCTATTTGATTATTTAGATGGGGACAACACTATAATATTTGATGATAGTCCATATCGAGTGATGTGGAATATGCAAGGAACTTATATGATTTTTCCAAAGTTTTGGAACCAACCTACTCAATTGCTTCAAAGTTTTTTAAAAGATGAAATTGTTCCATGGTTATGTGGATGGTTGTATGCTAAAGACAAGAGAGACTATACCATAAGAAATTTTGTAATGTTCCATCCTTATCCTGAGACTCGCTATGTAATGCAATCTTATATGTCTCAAAGGACTCAAAATCTCAAGAGAAGGAGGCCATTTTAAGTGTTACTAGTTAAGTATTCTAAATAGCCTCTACCAAGTATTTGGCATTGTGTACTTTTCAAAATTTAAACTTGATGGAACGTTGTGGGATATCTTGAAACATCTTTTATAAAAAAATTTAATGAAGTGCATCCTATTGTGAGGAGACTTCTCTCATTCAAGTTCTTTGGTTTCATTGTTTGATGCTTCTATGGTATTGTTAACTTTTTCTTCTTATTAATTGTCTTTATTAAGTGATCCAAACAATCAGAATGTTCTTGACATTTGGTAGTGTTACAAAACGGTTTTTTTTGAACACCCTCAATCTTGGAGATATCATACTCTTTCTAGTTAGTACTTTATTGTACATGCAATGAAGACCATCATTTTTATGAAACTGTCAAGTTGGTGGTAATCTTTATGTCTATACTTTATACTATTTTGACATAATCAATGTATACAATTCGTATTATTCACATTAAATGGTGTTTTGAAACACCTCCTTTTTTTGAGACACCATCTCTAAAACCTTTGAGTGAAGTTTTAAAGCATGTACTTGATGTAAAAAATCTTCATATTAACATTGATTCTTTGGCACAAACTTATACTAGGAGTTTTTATATTGTAGTTTTATGTTAAGAAATAAATTCAAAGTTAGAATTATGATAGTTTATCTAAGTAAGTGCCTCATTTAACTTTGTATAGTTAAATAAAATACAAAATGGAATTATAGGTGCAATAGATGACATCTTATGGTCTTAGGGCCATAGGATACTCTATAGTATTGTTTAGATTTTTTAATTGTTTGTGAACATAGATCATAGAGGGTTTTTCTCACTACCATAGAGGATATCCTATGGCTTTGGGGCCACATGGTCTCAATATTGAGCATAGAGGATTTCTTACTAGCATAGAGGGTACCTTGTGGCCCTAGGTCCATAGGATGCAAACACAGAGTATAGAGGATTTCTTACTAGCGCAGAGGGCACCCTATGGTCTAAGGCCATATGGTGACAACATATAGAATAAAGGGTTTCTAACTAGCATATGAGGCACACCTTGTGCGCCTGGGGACATAGAGTGCCAGCATAGAGCATAGAAGGGTTTCTTATTGGCATAAACAACATCTTGTAGCCTTAGGGACATAAGGTGGCACATAAATAAAGTCTCATATGGCTTTGAAGCACTGAATCTCTTTATACGTTGGGACCAGCTAACAATCCTAACCCTATGGCCTTGAGGACATAAAGAGACATATTTTGGATTATCTTAAAGTCATAGACATGTCTACAAAGATCACCATATGGCCTTAAGGCCATATGTGCAATAGATGGCATCTCATGGTCTTATAGCCATAGGATACTATATAGTATTGAATGTTGTTTAAATTATCATGTATTTAAAACTTGATAGCATGCTACAAAACCATGACTAAGTATTTTGTTATACATAGATTAATTCACCAAATTATGACAAGAGTGTTTAATAGTATTTGCCTTTACATATTATCTTTTTTAATTGCTATAATCAATCTATATGCTACTTTAAAATCATATCAATTGGTTTTTTTGACACCTCATTTTTTGAGAAGCTACTTCTAGAAGCATTTGTTGAATTTTGAAAAGCATTGATGTCATACAAATCCTCTTTCCAAAAACTATATTGGAGGTTTATTCTTTAATTTTATAGTAGAGAAATTAAAATAGACTCATACAATCATGATAATTTATCTAAATTAAAGGCAACTAGAGCTTAGAAATCATAAAATAACACAATCCTAGCATACACGTTTAGAATTTGGGAAACGGGATTTTCTCAAATTATCTAAAATGGTGTTAGTTTGTTAAAACTCCAAATTTCATTCAGATTCTCGTCTTTCATCCCATGCCTTCAAAGCGGCACGAAACCATGTGGAAATCCTACAAAGTAGGTGGCACATATAAATTTGAAAAGTTGGTCTCTATATAGGGGAAACTCTTGACAAAACATTTTCATGGAGTTCTTGAAAATTTATTTAAGCTATTGAATTGTTTATACATATAAGGACCTAGGGAGATCATGTTAATACTATAGAGATCTCGTATGTAGGGAGCTATATCAGCACTTCAATCTCCATAGATAGGGGGCTAGGCTACCACATAAGGGACCGTATCTAGGGAGTTTTTACTAATGGGATGCACGTAGGTGGCATCTTCTCCCTGACATTAGTGAATCCCCCGTGCAAAAACCACATCCTTGCTTGCCCCCATTTGACACATGACATGGTTGTAACCTTTATACCCTTTCTCCTCAAGAAAATAACTAATAAATACACATTTTTTAAGCTTCTAGGTCCAACTTTATATGTAACTTATCCGGCACATGCACATAAGAAATACATCTAAACACTTGAAGGCACCTCCTAAAATCAACTTTTCTACCACTAAACTTATCCTCAGTGTCATGTTATGTACCGTAGTAGTGGGAGTCATGTTCACAATGTAGATAGCCGTAGATACTATTACCTCAACCCAATAGAAATGAGGTTGTGAAGATGAATCTTCACTAATGTTCTTCTCTTCCACAATTAACAATATCACAAGGTCAATAAAACTTGAAATGTTTCCCAGAGTATGAATAGAGGTCTTGAACTGCTTGCGAGACTTGTTCTAAACCTCTAAAGCATGCTTCCATGTTGTCATAATCGTCAATGGTAACACCAACAGATGCAAGGGATGCACACATATGTATGTTATCTTCAAAACATGATTGTTAATTGACATACATCTTTTCTTCACAAAATTGAGCTCAATATCAACTACAACTTTTTTTCCTTGTTGTTGGTCACATTAAGTGAGACCAAATTTGGAAGAATGGGCATCCTATATATGACTTTCCACATTGAAAAACAACCAATACACCTTTTATTCTCCCTAGTTTAAATCTTTGAATGTTTTCACATATTGAGGAGTAGGATGCTCCTAGGGTAGCATTACACAATATGAGATGGATTCTTTGAAGAAGAATGACACTTGAGACTTGGTACCTCTGAAAAGGGCATGAATGTTCCTCGTTGCAAATGGTTCTACAAAATAAAGATCATTTACATTGATGATAATCCAAAGTACAAGGCTAGACTAGTTGCCAAGGGTTTTAAGAAACAAAAGGGTGTTGATTCTGATGAATTTTTTTCACCAGTTGTGAAGAGGATTACCCTTTGCTTAGTGCTTGCATTGGTAGCCATTGAGGATATGAAACTTAATCAAATGGATGTCAGAACGGAATTCTTACATGGAGATCTTCATAAAGACAATGGTTTGTTATTGAAGGCAAGGAAAAGATGGTATACAACCTTAGAAAGGATTTCTATGGGACAAAACAAGGATCTTGTCAATGGTATCATAAGTTTGATGCTTCTATGAGGTCTCAAGACTTCAAAAGGAGAGACCAAGATAATGGCCTCTACATTAAAAATTCTATCGATGGTAGTCTTTTGATAATGATCTTGTATGTAGATGACATACTTTTTTCCAAAAAAAGTAAAAGCGGGATAGATGCTTTGAAATCAAAGTTGCACAAGAACTTTGATATGAATTATTTAGGAAAATCCAATCACTTTCTTGGTATGAGGATTTTCATGGATAGGGTCAAGAAAATGATTTACTTATCTAAGACTGAGTACATTTGCAAGATAATTCAACATTTTAATATGGAGAGGGAGAAGGTATTCAATAGCCTGTTACCTCCATGTGTAGAACTCATCCATGTTAATGTTCCTAAATTAGAGGAGGAAAAGACTGAATTGGCCAAGGTTCCTTATGCATCTGCTATTCGTGGCTTGATGTATGCCATAATTGCTACACGTCTAGACATTGCATTTTCTCTGGGAGTAGTTAAGACATACATGTCTAATCCTGGTAAGAAGCATTGGGAGGCAACAAGAGGAGTGATGAGATATTTGAGCGAAACAAAGGACAAATGATTATGATTTGGAAACATGGAGGTATGTGTAAAAGGATACATGGATGTTGATTATGCAGGGAATCTGGACAATAGAAGGTCCACTAGTGGCTATGTTTTATTTTTGTTGGGGGTGCTATACCATGGAGATCTCGTTTGCAAGATTGCATGGCTATGTTTTCACATTTATTGGGGTGCAATGTCGTGGCGATCTTGTTTATAAGATAGCATTTCTTAATTAACCACTGAGGAAAAATATGTGGCCGCCTTTGAAGCTTGTAAAGAAGCTATTTGGCTTGCTCGTCTAGTGGGAGATTTGGGCGTTAATGCTGATATTTTGATATTGCATTATGATAGTCAAAGTTTTATTCAACTAGCACGAAATCTTGAGTTTCTTGCGAAGACAAAGCACATTGAGATCAAGTATCATTGCATTCAGGAGATGCTTGAGAACAAGTGCATCCAGCTTCTCAAGGTGCACACACCTAACAACCCTGCTGACCTTCTCACAAAGGGTTTACCTCTTGAGCGTTTTGCATACTATCATGACTTGATGGGCATTGGGTAGAGCCATTATACTATACTTACCCTTTTGTCCACTTATTGGCACATTGGCCTTTAAGTGGGAAGTTGTGGGGGATAAAGACCATTAGGCCAATACCATCACAAACTAACTGCTCACTAACCCTACTCTCATTCTTTGTTATTGATAATATATAACAATAACAAGCTCACATATAGTGTGAGAACAAGTGCCACCAAAATCTCTCTCTCTCTCTCTCTCTCTCTCTCTCTCTCTCTCTCTCTCTCTCTCTCTCTCTCTCTCTCTCTCTCAAAACCTTAAGCCCTGACTAGCTCCTAACACAAAGCTGATGAAGCTCAAGTTGTAAAAGAATTATGCTCTTGTCTTGCTTGCTTGACAACACCATGCCCCCCTTTGAGTGTTGTAATGTTAGCACATTTTTAATCATTCTTTTCCAGGGATATGATCGCGATCGTAGTGGTATCCCTTGAAGACTCGAAAGTAGATTTGATTCCACCTCCCTTTGGATACAATCGATGAAGCTCAAACCATGCTGAAAAGTTTGCAAAAAGCACAAAAAAGTCAAAATTCAACTTTTGAATTTGATATAATTACCCTCTTTGTATGTCTCTTGAAGAAAATTTTTGCCGAAAGATTCAAGATGGAGAGCCACGCACACTTGCATGGGCATGAAAATCTTTCATGGAAAACTTGAGTAGGCAATGAGCCACATGTGAAAGGACTCTTGGACACACAGATTGGGAGGGATGACCTACACAGAATCGAGTAGGAGACTTGATTGGTGTCTTTTCTTTGGGACAGTTCTTTGGCTTTCAAACCCATTTCGTCTTAAGTGGCTACACCTTCTTCTTATTCCTGGGTTCCATGGTTGGCTGTTGAGACTTGTAGGTACTATATTTGTATTGGAATTGGTTATTAGGAATCAAAATCTACTTAGGATTTGTCTGAAGTTGAGATTTTGGCACCCAATATTGCTTGTTTCTTGCATGCATGTTTGATGAGGATAGATCTTGCATGAAGTGTTGAGATACATGTGGTTTCGTGAGAAGGTTTAGTTGACTTTAACACTAGGTTGGTAACCTAATAGGACATAAAAGTGTCCTTTCAGGGTTTTGAAAAAAACCTCCAAAACCGTAGTAGATCCACTCATTTGTAAAATCCTTTCATGAGGTTATAGTTCAAGGCCTACTACACATGGAAAAAATAAGAAACTTGTAAAATTTCTCATATTTTGGTCACACCAAGCCTCCAAAGTTGATGGACCAGTGCATTTTCATCAAAACAGTCATTTCTTACCTTTTGTTGCATAAAAATAAGATTATGGATTTTTGTAGGGCTTGATATAAATTCCCTATTTAACTTCAATGGGTTGGTGATCATAACATATGATTGCTTCTCACTCACTATTTTTTGTTTTGCCAAAATAAATAGGTCCAAAAAAGTTGAATTTTTACCATTCTGCAAACCTATCATCATAGTTTCTATAGCCACGCTCAATACAAATAATATATGCATGTTTTATTAGTTCCCTATTTTCCTTTATGTTCATAAGGAGCCATGGAGCATGTCAAAAGAATAATACATCTCTTACCAAGGGGAATCTTGGGGACAAAGATGAAGTGCTAAATACAGCAAACATGAAAAAACTGGGTTCAACATTATGAGTTGTAGAATCCCATAGAAACTATTCAATATATAGCCAAATTTGATCCTTATGATTAGTTATGGTTACCTACAAAATGCATGTGGTTGTCACAAGAAACTAACAATATTGAAAAAGCTATACTTGATGTACTAGAATGTTTCGTTTTCTTCTATAATTGAAAAAATCAACCATCGTTGTGTACTATGCAAAATAGGGTATTAGGTGCCCCAAAACTCAAGGAATATTAGCTTTATGTTACAATATGCAACATAGAAAATCAAAAATGCATTTGGATATCATGAAATCCACCAAAAAAATCATAGAAGAGCTAAAATTGGCTAAAAAACAGGATTTGACAATTTTTGTAATTTGGTCATAACTTACAACTTTAATATTTATTTCTCCCTAGAATCACCAGGACATGTCGAGGACTACTAAAGATAGTTCTCTAGCATTATAGACCTCACAAACATGAATTCTAGAGTGATATAGCTGCAAAAAGTTGAAAAAAGGCAAAAACAGGACCCGTTTTTTTACACAGTTTAGGTTGTGAAATGTTGTGCAAGGACAAGGTTAAAGATGGAGTTGATATTCCAAAAAAATGTCGAGTTTTTTTCAGCTCATGAGACAACTTTCTAGATAGATAGCACCTCAAAATCCATTTTGAAACTCTTGACATAATTCAAGGAAAATGGTCACTTAACAGGACATAAAAGTGTCCCAGGAAATAAAAGTGTCCCATTACCAACCTAGTGTTAAAGCTCATGGGTCAGCCTTCCATTGTTCTTTGTTGTAGGAAAATGGTACTTTTAGTTGTCCGCATTTAAGTGTAAATTCCACGACATTGGTGTCCCAAGCTTAAGCCATTTTGTATGTTCTCATCCATGGAATTCCTAGTGCCATGTCCTCATTCATGTGCTCATTTGAAATGTAGATAAATGTGTGCAGGTAGGAAATACCATGCACAAAAATGTTAAGGTTTACTCATTCCCAAAGTTGGAGTAAAGTCCTTGTGGCACACTTTAACTTTGGCTCTACAATACTCAAAGGGCTGGGTGGTGGCCTTCTTGTAAGTAGCATAGCTTACAACATTGATTTGGACACCTATATCTACTAAAATCTTGACTTTAAATCCATCTTTCAATGTCAGTGTAATTCTCTTGTCATTATGTCAAGGCCATCTAGCCATTCATCATCTATTTTGACCTAATCCTCCACTAAATCTTAAGTGAAATGGAGGGCTTGAACTTGTAGTATTTTTACTAGCATAAGTTCTTGGGTCAGTCGCATAGCTACTGTTCTCTATAATACCCAAAAGAAAACCTCCTCGTGAGCCTCTTTAATGACCTATTTGAGCCCAATCTTGCATTCATTTGTTGTGTGCATTATTTTGAAAAGATCATTGGTTAGTGGAAAATTATATTTGCACAAACAACATCCACTTATCCAAATTTTTATGTTTTCTCTATCGAAGGTGGCTAACCTAATAGCCCCACTTGGTCGGACATTCTCATTCACAAATGGGCAGTACCTTCTTGATTTTTGGTATGTGTTGTTTCAAGGAATAGACCAATAGGAGATCTTGTTTGAGAACTTTAATCAATAGATGAGAGTCAAAGAACTATTTTTGTTTTCTCTTTTGAGCATAAATATGCACAATGGAGGCCAACATTTTCTTATCCAATTGCTCAAGATTCTCTAATTGTTTAGAAAATTCATGACCTATCCATTGTAGGTCATGTGAAACTCAGAGTGTTGGAAGTAAAGACTCTATCAACAAAATTGTGTCAAGTCCATAGACCAAATTGAAATTAGAAGCATTCAAAGCCGTTTTTTAGGAAACCCTATAAGTCCAAAGATATGATTGTAGATTCATCTCCCAGTCAATGTGTCTAGAGCTCATAATATTTGTAAGCACAGAGATAAGGATTTTATTTGTGTTCTTTGCTTGGCCATTTTCTTAAGGATGATATGCTGCAGATTTATTATGGATAACCATAAACTGTTTTTAGAAAATTTTCCATCACCTCATTGAGAAAATGTTCTCCTTGACCACTCACAATCTCAATAGGAACTCCATATCTTGTGAATATACATTCATACAAGAATGCAGCCATAGTTCATGCACCGTTCTTCCTAGTGGCCCTCATTTCAATCCACTTGGTCAGATAATATGTGGCTACAATGATATATTATGCCTGAGCCTTATAAGCAGGTGGTTATATAGGACCAACAAAGTCAATACCCCACTTAGAAAACACTCTTGATCTTATCATTGGTTGCAATGAAATTCTATCCATATTGGTTGGAATTTTAGCTCTTTAGCAAGAGTCACATTTTTTACAAATTATTTAGCATCGACAAACAGAGTTGTCCACCATACGCCAACCATCAAAATTGATCTAGCCATTGTTTCATGAGAGAAATGACCCCCCATTGGACTTGCGTGTGCATGTTCCAAGATAAGAATTTATTCATCTTCATTGGCACATAGTCTTAGCTTTTGATCTTTTCCTCTTTGGTATAGTTGTTGGCCTATCATGCTGTAATTTATAGCTTCTATTTTGATTAGTCTTTGGTGGAATTTACTCATATTTCCAAGAAAAGTTTGGCTACTCAAGTGCTCCATCAAATACTTAGCGTAAGGAATAGCTACTCTCTTTTTGCATTGGGATCAATTGTCCAAATAGGTTTGAACATCCTGTTTCATGTTTGGCCAATAAACCCATAACCATGTACATCTTATCAAGATTTGTTCTACCACAAAATGGATCCCCAGTATTATTGTATGAGCTTGATTCAAGTAGTTAGCCTACTCCTCTGGGTTTATCCAAAAAAAATAAAAAATTTGTAAAATCTTCTTGATAATAGTTGATACATAGCCAATTTCTAAATCAAACTTGGTGTTATTGGAAGTGAAATTTGCAAATCAACTTGTGCTATGGTCATCATACTAAATCCTCTGACCATCTTGGTATCACTTCCACGGAGAACAGATATGCGTTTGACAAATCATCATCAAATCCCTTGGGAGGAGGTTCCCTTGAGGTGAACCTTGATAAGTGACCAGCTCTTTGATGTGTGGTGACCTTCTAAACAACCATCATAAAGTCAAACTCTAGTGAGATATTGAACCATCTCACAATTTTCCCTGTATTACATGGTTTGTTGACAAGATAGGGTAGTTCTTGGTGATCTGCAAAGAAGACAAACTTATTTACTAATAAATAATTCCTAAACTTTTTGATGGAACAGATCATTCCAAGTCCTTCCTTGTGGTGTAATTCTTTTTTTCCATGCTCAATCCCCTACTAGCATATGAGATGCGTAAATTTATGGTTCCCTCTCTTGGTTGTGCCAACATGCTACCATATTAGAAAAATTTGAAACATCACATGCACATGGAAAATTTTATTCCAATCTAGAACTTTTAAGGTTGGAGTTGAAGACAAAGCTTTCTTGAGCTTTTGAAATGACTCTTTGCACTCTTCAAGCCAGAAAAATTGAGTGATCTGTCTATACATGGCCTTGGAAATTACAGTGTACATGTAGATAAATCTCCGCCCGATAATACCCATAATGCCCCATCAATGCTTGAACTTCCCTGAAAATGGTTGGTCTAGGCATTTCAAAAATCACTACCATTTTCTCCATATCAGTAGCAATCCCATTTTTGGAGATGATGTGTCCAAGAAATTGGCCCTACATCTAACCATGAATACGCATTTGTTTAGGATTTAAACAAATCCTATATAGATGGCATTTGTCAAAGACACTCTTAAGATGTTCAAAACGGTCTCCTTGTTTGGATGAGTGCACGCATATGTCATCCATATAAATCTCTAAGAATTTTTGCAAGTATTCCTTGAAAGAATTGCTCATCAACCTTTAGAATGTTGTTGGAGCATTTGTCAACCCAAAAGGAATAACTTTATATGAAAATACTCCCCATTCCATAGAGAAACCATTTTATGCTAGTCTTTGGATCTATGGCTAGTTGGTTATAGCTAGAAATGTTTTCCAAAAAGTTATAAGCTTGTTTTTTAGCCACTTTTTCTAGGACATGGTTAGTGATAGGAAGAGGTTAATTATCCATTATGGTTTTTTCATTCACCTTTTTGAGATTAACACACACTCTTACCTTATCTTTTTTATTTGTTACCACCACAAATGGGGACACCCATTCAATGTGATTAATTTCATAGATGAGTTCTGATTCTTTGAGTTTTTCAATCTTTCCCTTGATCTTTTTTGCAAAGGTCTCATTACAAGTATATGGACTCTATGTGCTTGGCTTGGCATCATCTTGCATGGGTATGGTATGTTTATAGATTTGAAGGTCTACTACGTTGAGATCTCTATAGGATCATGCAAAAACATCCCTCTGTTCTTTTAAGGTTTTGACTAGGAACTTATTCTTGAGACAGGTATTTGCTATGTCTGTATAGTTTGGTTCCTTTCTTGGTTTCTTAGGTTGTCTTATGGATTACTCAACAATGATTTTTTGATCTTGTGGATTGTATTTCTTATAATATGATGGAGCACTCATGGCCACTTTTTTGTCATTTTTTGATTCCTTTTCAATTGTCCAAACTTCTTTTAGGGTTTGTTTCAATTTCTAAAACTTGGCCTTTCATTTGTTTTAGTGATAGAAGGTTCTTTTTATTTTGTTTGGTCAATTTTTGATATTTTTGTTTCATCTTGTATCAATTGAACTATCTCACAAAAGGTCATTGTAGTATTATTTTACAGTTGAGTTTCTTTCCAAAATCTACACTGGCAAAATTGTGTTGATAGTCAATTCCACAAGAATTGACTTTCACATTTTCTAGTAATCCCAATGATTGCTCAATTTCACTTTCATTCTTGTTTGTTTGATTACTGGTCTACCCCAAACTTTACATATTGCTTTGGTGGCTATGGCAATGCGAGCCCCACATTCTAGTACTACCATGGTTTTTACATTGTTATATTCTATAGGAAGAGTTGTGTTGTCTACACTCCCTTCTCAGTTACCTCTTACTTTGTTCATCGGAAGAGATTTTACAAGTTTGCTTTGAGATTCTTCGAGTCACAAGTCTTTGGCTTTGTCCTTTGTTAATCCTATGATTCCCACTTTTTCTAAAGTGTCTAGCAGATCTTTCCACAGATGGGGTCTGAGCTTCAACAATTCTCCCAATGTTATGGTGCACTAAATGGGTGTTGACATGATCGATTGAAGGGTTTACACATCTAAAATCTACTTTTCTTGACTCAATTTTGTGGTCTTACAAACCAAATATTTTTCTTTATTTTCTTTCAAGTATGAGGGTAGGGTTTTGAATCTTTGGGCTTTAGAAAAGCTTGACTATTTTGATCCCCAATCTCTATATAGAGATTGTCCATTCGATTCCATTGGTGGATAGTCTAACCATACTTCTCAATTGGAACTCATTTTAGAGTCAGGCTTCCATCATTAAACTCTCTTACTTTTGACCACAGGTGCTCAAGCCAATCTTCCTCCACTAAGGAGATTCCTTCTAGCCCATCTTCAGTGTGTCTAATACTATGATTTTAGGTTCTTCATTTTCATCCAAATAATCTCTCAATAATTTAATGTCATTTATCTCCATTGGTTTTGGTTTTGTTACATTTTTTGCTAAGTCCCAATTGTCTCTAATTTTAAATTCTATGCCTCAAGAATTGTTTGTGTGATTCTTACTAAGTTCTAATAGGCTTCTAGTTTTTCCACTTCCGTATCAAGAGTTGGTAGTCTTTCCTTGTAATTTCCATTGTATGACCCACCTTGAAAACCACTTGGAAGGCTTCCATGGCTGCATTGATGGGTTCACAAATTTTATCCATTATTACCAGACCTCTTGACTTTGGTTTTGGTTACTTTGAACTCAATCAAGATTGACTTTGTTCTTTTCTTGAACAACTCTTGAGATTTCTCTTCAATTCCTTTTTGTTTGTTTTTTTCCCTAAGCTCATAGTGTTGTCTTATCCCCTTCTTGGAATCTCTTGAGTATTTTTTTTACTACCTTTTGACTCACTAGCACTATTTGTCTTGTTCTTCTTAGCTTGTGTCCTTGTCACTACTTTGACTTCAACTATAGGTTCATTATTAAAGGAGCTAATTAGACTGGTTCAACCATGGTAGTTTGCAGTTGTAACATTCTTCCTTTGCTACCATAGTTAATGAACTAGGCTCATTGTACTTAGTAATTTATACTAGGCTCTGCTCCTCTAGTTGTCCTTCAAGGTGAATGTACTTGACTAGTACTACATTATTCCTTCGTAGTGGTCATTGTTTGCTGGCCTAACATGGGTTGGGGTCTCTCCATAGCCATGGGTGGCTTTTACATTTGTGTCATTTTAGGTGGGTACCTATACATAGGTTGTACTTGCGATCTGATGGACACATATTGGATATTAACATCGTACTTTGGTCGTAATAACACTCGTTAGTCTCACGATCTGTCCAGTTTTCCTTGATAGCATACCATTTGGGTAGGCTAGTTGGTCCCATGGGTTGCCCCTATGGTGGACCTTGTTTTGGTTTTTGAATATTTCTCATCATGTTATTCATTTGTTTGAGGATGGCCTCTATGGTATTCAAAGGAGCTTCCACAGTGGGTCATATTTGTGTTGGCATAGTAGATATAGTTCGCTCACTATGAGTATCTCTTGCAGTGATTTCTTTGCTAAAAATATCATAGTTATCCCCCAAGTATATTGCATTTAGGATGCATGCTTCCAAGGTAGTGTGTTTCTTGCTATATAGTATGCATGTAGCACTTTTTTAAGTAGACCCTCAAGGAACAATGAGACAACCCACTCCTTGGTTGTAATTTCCAACTCTAGAAATATATTGCCTCACTCTACTCAATCAATCTCTCATGGTTTTCGTTTGAAGCTATAGATCTGTGCTAATGTACTATGCTTGATTCTAATTCTCAAGCATGCAACAACAAATATCTTAGCCAACGTTGGTAAGTTTGTAGTAGATCGAGTAGGTATGGCTTGAAACCAAGTTAAAGACTTACCTTCTAGGGTTATTCCAAATCCATCAAACTAGTTATGGAAGTCAAAAATTCTCTCCACTCTTAACTCTTGCTTGAGGCTAACTCTTCGGTTATGCTTGACAATTGCTGGGCCTAGCCGGTGGTCCTCCATCTAAGCCTTCAAGCTAGTTGCTTCATAGTGGTGACTTGTTTGACTCTTTTTTGCCCTAGTGTCATTCCATTTTACTTTATTTGCAATGGTTTTTGCTCAAATCACCCAGTTCTTATCATTGAGGTGGATTTTGTGGATTGCACTATCCCGTTGATTGGCCATACTGCTAAAAGATCTTTTTGTTGTTCCAAAGTCTATCCATTTTAGGTCCCATTTCCATGTTAATATTTGTGATCAAATAGCCCTAATATTTGATTTGTTTGAACCTTTCTTGGGGCCATCACAATGAAGTTATTGTTAAAATAATCCTAAAGAGGTGTATAGGAAGTTTTGCTACACCTTTCTCCCTGAAAATATACATGATTTTTAAGGGTGTTAAATTCCCTGGTTTCACATGAGCTTTTCACAACAAAACTATCATATTATTTTCCTCCCAACAATATACTCCTAATCTTGGGTTATTAGTCAGTATACATTTTAGAGGTTTGACGTTAATCTAATTATACCCTTCCAATTCTAACACTGGTGGTCCCTCTTTGGTGGTCATGTCTATAATTACTGTATCATCTTCTAGTCCCCATTTATCCACAATTTTGGGATTCACAATCTTTAAGTATTGTGCTCCATTTTGGTCGATATAAAAGGTTTCCTGCTTGCTGGCTCTAAACTCCTCTTCAAATTCAACACTATGGTCATGGACTCCAACCATTTACTCCTCATTAGGATCCAAAGAAATATGCGCCCCATGCTTGTTGGTCTTTTAAAAGGTCAATATGTGCTTAATTTGTAGCAAGGTCCCAACACCAAGAAGAGTGCAAAAGGAAGATATCTCTGAAGTAGAGTCGTCAAAGTAAGTGTATGTCTCTTCTTCAACTATGGTCTCTAAAGATCCCCCTTGGTTAACACTCTCTTCATTTGACACTTTGCTCTTGGTTTCTCACTAAAAACCTTGATTTGCTAGTATACGACCTGATCTAAGGTACATAAGGATCAATAATGCTCAATGAAATTGAATACCTGGCCTTTAAAATCAATACCAAACCGATTCAGCTATTGCAAATCTTATTTTTTGAATTGTTTTTTTAGTTCAAGCTTCATCTTGACTAGTCTTGCAAGAAAAAATAGTCTACTAGTCAGTCTATTATCTGCAAGTATATACAATAACTCCTACTTAAAAAATTTAGTCCTAATTTTTTGAAAATAGGCAAAGAACTAATTTGGATAGGTGTTCTACCCTTGGCAACCAAAAAGTTTCTAAATTGATCTTCTAGTTCTGGATGATAAGCACAATTATTACCTACTAACACACAAAAGTGTCATTTTGCCTTTGTGATAATTTCGAGTGTGTTAAAATAACTTTGAATAAATTTCTACAACTTTTGGACAAGTTTTGCATAGTTTCCAATGTTTGGAAGATGCTGATGCAATTTTAAGTGGCTAACTCAGTCAAACCTTTTCCAAATCACTTGAAATTTGGCACATGCATTCTATTGCTATCATAAATCAGATACCCTTCAAGAAAATTTCCAAAAGCTAACTTTTAAGGGCAAGAGATACTAAGCGCACTTAATATCTCTCAGCTTGAAATGAAGCATTTGTCTACTTTTGGATATGCACACTACAAACAAGTCACTCGACAAGTTTTATGAGGTTTGGATTTGTTTTCAATTTTTTGGGACAATTTTTACATCTGCTATTGGAATTCACAAAAAACTTAATCCAAATGATACTTTACAAATCCACGTGACTTCAAACTTTAATCAATGGCTCAATGCACTATGTTATGGCTCATGGGATACCAAATGATGAAAATTTTTCATTTTGAGGTCTTGAGATAATAAGCGTGATTATTACCCTAGGACCCAAATTTGCAAAATTTCCAACTTTTGGAGACTCTCACACTTAGCACAAAGTTATGTAATACTTATCAAGATATTTTGCCCACTTTGGATTAGTTTTCATGTACTTATCTTCACTTACTTGCTGATCAAAGGTAAACGTAGCTCCGACGAGAAATGTGTATACCAATGAGCTTGAGACTCAGAAAAGCATCTATACTTCACCTCGACAAGATAATCCTAAGCTTAAAATCAAATTTTTAGCTTGAGATAAAAAGGTGATTATCTTTTACAGTCCTGGAATTACATTTTTTTGAAATTTTTATGTCGTTTAGGTCTTAAAAAGTGGATTATAAGCACTTTTGGCCATAAAAACACAATTTTACATGCATTAATTATACAAGAGATAATAATCTCTTTTTTAAACAAACCTTAAAAATTTTCTTTGAAATTGATTTCAACTTACCATAGTGTTTCCACAGCTCTCCAAAGACCAATTTTTGTCTAGAAATGTTTTTTGATGGCCTTTCAAGCTTACCATAGGATTCTCGAACCTAAAAACTCTAAAATCTCACAGAACAACTGATTGCTAATACTTTAGAGAGTGAGATAGGTAGGGAGTTCATTGTGATGTCTACTTACCATAATCCTAGTCAAAGCAGCAACATGAGTAGTGAAAAGTTTCTAAAAACACCGAATTCTCTTGTTTTCTTATGAAATGAGTATTACCCTTCAGACTCTAGCATAGACTATCATCCACTTGTAAACAACATACTTTATGCCTAAAAGGTCCTTGGCAAGTATGACTACTCCCAAGACACCTCTACATAGCTGAAGATGGCACTCCTCAACTATGCAGTTTCTAAAAGATGGTGCTTTTCTCTAGGTAAACCCTAAGGAAGTGATGGACAATGATGAAAAAGCGCAATTTTTTCTACTTTAGGGTAGCCCCATCCCTGACACAATGATGCCAAATGTAAGATGGAGGTTTCCAAGTCTAAATCTATCTTATTGAAGACATAGCGAGAATCACGTACACAAATGTCATACCATGGGACGGAGTCGACATGACTAGTGCATGGAGGCTATAAGAGGTTGTAAATCCCTTCAAAAACACACTCAATACCTATCCACTCAATGCAACACTCAACTATATGTCAGAGAGCAAAAGCCAGTCATCACATCAGCAAGAAATATTGACGGTTCACCAAGCAAATGATCTCCAAATGTCACCGAACTCATAGGTTAGGTAGAGAGAGTCTAAACACAATTGCCTAAAGTCTCAAATCCACATTTTAGCTGCTTTAAAAAAAAACCACTTTTTGTCAAGAGGGTTGATTTGACCTAACCCGTTTTGGATTAGAATGCACTCAATAGCTTAGCATTGATGCCCCAATACCCCTCCTATAGCTAACATGAAATTTCTATGCTTGTTGTGTGAGTTATGAGCTAATTAGCAAGAGGATTAGGACAACAATAATTGTAAAGAACCATCACAAAGAATGTATGTCATTACATAGAGCTTTCACTTGTGAATGCATAGAAGTAGACGACACTTCAAACTTGGGAGATACGAGCACAAATAGGAAGAGAGATTGTACAGAACGCTCTTAGACCAAACACATGATTCATTACTTATGAGGCTTTTACAAAAGTTGGCTTTTATACCTTAGCCAAGACTTTAAAAATCTCGAATTGGTTCAAATCTGGGATAGAGGGGGAGTGGAGATCACATATGGGTAATGCTTAATTACAGGTTAGAAGCTCATGGAACCAACTATCGACTTTAAAAAAAGATTAAAAGTACAAAATTTTGTCATGATGGGTTTTATAATAAAAATTGATTGATGATACAATTTGTGGACTCAAAATAAAGTAGCTTTGTTAGCTTGGTGCTAATGGGGGGGGAGAGAGAGAGAGGAGGCAAATGTAGAGAGAGAGAGAGAGAGAGAGAGAGAGAGGGTGGTTGGAGGCTGCGAGAGGAGGGGTTGGTGGTGCAACATGGACAAGAAAGAAGGGTTGTGGAAAGTCAAAGAAAAGGCCACTTGCTGCCAATGACAGGGGGGTGACAATGGGTGGCAACTAGTGGTAGTGGGTAGCAGTGTTGAGGGAAAAAAATAATGATGCATATCCATTCCTTTTGTACAGTGATAACTAAGTCGAGAGGGGAGGCTACAAACTTTCAAATGATAATTAAATTGGGGAGGATATTGTCAAAGTTGGGAGCAGAAGATGGAATGAAGACAAGAACTAGCTGGTGATCCGATGGGTACCTCGACTCCGATTTAGAACACCTGCAATGCCAAACATATGTTGAAGGCACACCTATGGAGAAGAGAGACGACTAAGGTAGAAAGAGATAAGACATATAAGAATGAGAGAGATAGAGAGAGTAAGAGAGAGATAGAAAGTTGTAAGAAAGGCTCTCCATGTTTATAACAATCTTCTCAAACAAGTAACAAAGGGTGGTCCGACATAGAATTGACATGCCCAATGGATAGACCCGAGGACACACAACTGCGACTGCTACTAACACTACCAATTGCTCCTTCACACAAGACCAATGTCATGATCTTCTCATGGTCTACCCTAGCCTCCTATGGAACCAAGGCTCTGGTGGGATATCGTCCTAACAGGAAGGCTGATCTGAAGGGACAAGGAACCGGATTGGGGTTTCCCTATTTGCTCCTCTCGTACTCACGCACCATGATGGAGGTGCTCTGCATCTGCATGATCATATCTCCTCCAAGCACCTACCTCGGGAAAGAGAAATGCAAGAAAAGAACCTGCTGCCCACTGCATAAGGAAAAAACTCCAGGGGTACCAGTCCAAAGGGGCTACAAGCTACATGAAAAATGCAAGGGAGGGAGCTGCCCCACAAACGTTAGGCTGCCCCCCTCCTAGCCTCTAGTGCCAGCCTCAAGGGGCTGCCCAAGGAAGGGCACCCCAACATGGTACTCGGCCAAAGCATGTATTGGTGGTACCAAAAAGGGGTGTCTTGGACACTCCTTTGGTAGCACTTTACAAGCCCCATCTTCATGTGTTACATGTAAAATAAACTAGCATGTTATATATCAATGGATAGAGTTTTTCATGTAGAATCTAAAAGTATAAAGTCCGACAAGTTTTGAGTTTTTTTCCAAAACATTTACCGATCCCCACCTTTTTTAAAGGGTACCACCAATACATGCTTTTAACCTACTAGGATGCATGCCCTAAAGGGTGCCCCCCCCCCCCCCCCCCCCCCCCCCCCCCCCCTGTATAGGGAGCATATGTGATTTCCCGACCCAGCGCTCAACCCCCATCACTTGGCATAAAATCCCATAAACGGGAAAATAGGACAAGAGAGTGCCTACTAGACACTAGGGCCCTGTGAAGTCACTAGACTGCAAGGGAAAAGAGTACCCCTACATGCAATTAATTTCCATAGTTTTCCTTTCAGAGTTTTTTCTTTTCTAAGCCTCTTTTACATGAAGGATGTAGTAATAGAATTCTTGAAGAAAACATTTGTATCCATAAAAGATATCTCTCTCACACATCCAAAGTCCATGAATTCTCCATCCCACACTTGCAAGTTTTATTTTGACATCAAAACATCAATTTCTCTTAGTTACAAATAGATGAAACCTTGAGATGGACTTGTATAAAATTTCCAAGAAACAAAAATTAATTATTATTTACTAAATGATTGAACATAGATCCCAATTGAATAAACAAGAAGTCCCCAAAAAATAAGGTGCACTCTAACAATACATTGGAGTCTCCTTACAATAGGATGCACTCTAGTAATACATTAAAGTCCCCATAGAGTAGGGTGCACTTTATTAAAGTGTTCATCAAATTGACACATCTTTTCTCCAAGATAAAGTTTATATCATGTAATTATACAAATATTGAATGATACCCACTACAAAAATGAATCGAGACATCTTGGGGATCATTGGTTAATCAATGCATTGCATCGACAAGTACACACCAAGGACATAATTTGTCACAAAATCATAGTACTGATTCACAATTGTGTTGTACGTAACCATACTACCAACCATGGCATCATTGTTTCTTTCAAGAAGCTTTGAAGTTTCCTAGATGTTTGCCTCCACATATTTGGAAATATAAGATATGTCCCCGGCATGTTCCACATCACCCTGTATGGAGTGTCATAAAAATTAGGGTTTTTTTTCAATCTAAATCCTCAAACATCTTCCAAATATGACTCAATTTTTTGTGATAAACCCTTCTTAATCCTAGCATGCTGTTTGGATACTGCCAATTCGTTTTTTTTCCCAAGAAAAACATCCTTCTATTAGTTAATGAAACTCCCATAGGGCTACAAACACCTTTGCAAGAGAGGGCTACAACAATCCTGATGGGGAGACTCTCCCAATGAAAAAACAGCATATGTACAATGAGGCTAAATCAAGAGATGGGGGGAGGGAAAAGCCACACAGGTGGATGGTAGTGTCATCTGAGCACATCCTAGACCATGGTGAAGAAAGTTCCAGGATGCCAGAGTCAAAGGAAAGCCTCTCTGCGCTCTCGTGTGCGGTCAGAGCTGTCGTGGAGCCTCTAAAACTGTCCTCTGAGAGTATGGATCAGCTCTAGACAAAGAGCCCAAACAGTCTCTGTTTGTGGTATAGGGCGAACCTCGAAGATGCACGAGTAGCGGGCCCGCCAGATGAACCAAAATGTCAGGCCGTTGATGAGCTCCCAACACTCCTCTGTCTCACTGCACCACTCCTATAGAGTAAGCTCTATAGCAGGCTAGAGTAGGTCGACCCCCTGCATCACTATCATCCTGCTGGTGGTGGAGGATAGCTCAAAATGAAGTGCTGGGCCCGTGAGAGAAGACCAAGCCAGCTGCTCCCCATGTGTACTGCCCAGCTCTGGAAAGAGACAAAGAACACAAAGCCATACTTGTTGTGCCAAAGTACAATCCCAAAGATAGTGACACTAACTCTCCACAAGATGGTCACAAGCCTCACATGCAGCCGAGAGACCACTATGTACAAGCGAGATCCCAACTGTTGTAGCTTGGTGTGCAACCAGCCACTTGGGTCAAAGTGACTCGCCTCAGCTGTCTCGAGTCCCACAAACACTCCCAAAAAGCTTCCAAGAACTCAGCTATGAGACCCTCCTCCTGCCAATGAGGTGTGGCATTTAGACGAGCCTCTCTCTATGCTACGAGTATGGTATGTCCCAGTCGAACAGTGTACTAAAAGAAAGGGACATCTGGATGGTGTGCTGAGGAGAAAGAGTCCCTCCAAAGCCACTCTCCATGATCCCACTATACTCGTGCCAGTGAATAGCTCTCCCAAGCCCACAGTCTCCAGTGGCCAATCTCAAGAGGAGCTGGTTCGGGATCTATGACACAAGTCCCCCCACAGATGCCCACCACTCAGATCCTCTGAAAACAACACTCTGCCACTTGTGGGGCCTTTATTGCAACTCTGTGTAAGCATCCCTCACCTTGTAGCTTGAAAAAAAGAGAGGGTATGGTCTCTGAGCAAGCTCGAAGAACTGAGATGAGAACCTCGAGTCGCGTGAAGGCTCCCATCGATTTGGGCGCTGCTGACTTGAGAGGTGTGAGCCACTCAGTTGTTACTGCCTCTGAGATGTCGTGACACATGCTCTACACCCCTCTCATTCCTTGTAGTTGAATGCCTTGAAGCTCCTTTGACAAGCCTAAAAATTGTAGCCAGTCACCTTAAGAGCGTGTTGGAACCTCTGCTATGGGACCCCAGGAAATATGACCTACCAAGTGGCCTCTCTGAGTGCTAACCATGGGGTTCCAAACAAGAGGCTGTCTCATGCGCTCCTCCGTACAAGTAGGCTGACGCTGCTCGAGGCCTCTCCACAGTTGCTCACAAGATCAAAGCAGATTCACAATGAAGCGGTCCTCTAGTCTCCTGCTCAAGCCAACTCTACGTATCTCTGTGAAATCCATCGAGTCGAGGGTCTCCAAGGGCCTCTAGCCTGAGGCACCCTAGCACTAAGCCGCTGAAGCAAGAACTCCTTCTAGGGCTCCTCATCTAGAAGAAGTCCTCTGATGATAAACTTCCCAAGAAGGGCTCTGCTCTGCTGTGTTGGATCTATGATCCCTAATCCGCCCTGAGAACAAGGAGGAGTGATGACCTACCATGCCACTTTCGCCCAGGCTATCTGAGTGTCACGCCTTGACCAAATCAAGTTCCTAATCAACCTCTCTACCTGGCTGATACAAGAACTCAAAAAGATCCAACAAGAAGTGATGTACCACATAGTAGCCAAGAACACCTTGTTGGCCACTACAACTTTGCCTACCAGAGAAAGTCGTGCAGAGCTCCAATGTAACAACTTTCTTTTGATAGACGGGAGGAGGGGAGCGATCTTCTACTTGGGAGACAAGTTCAAACCAAAGTTCAAACCAATCTGACAGCTCAAGTACCGAACTCCAGTCCCTGGGGGAATCCACCTGAAATCCAATCAGGCATAGGAGCATTACCAACGGAGAAAGCCACTGTCTTTCTCCAGTTGATCGGTGCACCTGATGCACAATAAAAAGTCTCAAGAGCCTGCTCACACATGTGAAGGTTGGCCTCCTAGCCATCCAAGTACAAGGCTGAGTCATCTGCAGAATCAACGTCCAGTAGCTCATCTCCCCAAATAGGGAGCGCTAAGTCACGTAAAGCAACCTACTATGAGACCAAAAACCTCCTCATTGCCTCAACATAGAACAGAAAGAGGAAGGGGGCAAAAGGGCAGCCATGTCTGACCAAACGTGTCAGCATGAAACGATCACCTCTACCTCTTGACAAAAGTACCTGACTGTGTGCCCGTCTATACAAAGATGACACCCCTCTAATCCAAGCATTTGAGAAGCCCATCTTGCATAGAGTGCCCTCCAAAAAGTCCCAGTCAACTCTCTCGTAGGCCTTCTCAAAATTGAGAAGAAGAATCACCAAATCCTCACCACAGAGTCGCATGAGGGCAAAAGCCTCCCAAAAAGTAAAAATGTTGTCAAGGATACTACGCCCCTTGACAAAACTTGTATATGTCCCATGTATAATGCTCTCTAGAAGTGGCTAAATCCTCAAAATCAGATCCTTGGCAAGAATTTTGTAGGCTAAGTTGAGGATGGTGATGGGGTGCCACTATTGAATCTCATCCAAGGAGCCACCCTCCTTGAGAATGAGGTAAATCAGGCCCTCACTCATGTTATCAGGCATCTCTCCTATGTGTAGGATGTATTGAAAAGCACTGTAGAGATCTGAGCCAAGCATGTCCCAGTACTCCAAGAAAAAACTGGGAGTCAAGCCATCCTCACCCCCAGGACAGCTGCCATGGGGGAGTGCTCTAAGAGCCGTGTATAGCTCCTCTAGCTGAAGAGGCATCTCAAGCCTCTGGCACATCTCCTCAATCACAAGATAAGGCATCTGTGCCCACACCTGCTCTATGCATGCATCTTGATGCTCTGACTGAGGCTTTGTAGAGACAATAAATCACAGTAGAAGTCAGTAGCAACTACATGCATTTCCTCTGGCTCTAAAGCAACTGACCCATGGGGCCTCCTCTAATGGCTAACCTTAGCACGCATATGCGGAGGTCTCACTACCTCAAAGAAAGTGCCTGTCACTCTTTCACCCACCTAGGTCCATTGAGATGCCTGTCGATGGAAAGAAAACTCATGGAGCCTCTCCTTTGTGCCGACGAGATCTATAACTGCTCCTCTAATAAAGGAATGTCTTGATGTTGCTCCTACATCCTTTGCAAAGAAGCAATGCCCCATCGGAGACGCTCCTTCTCCTCTCTCACTGCAGCCAGGCAAGCCAAATAATCCTAAAGAAAGATCTGCCAATTCTTGTTACTCATAAGCATCTTGAACTTGGTATAATGCTTAGGAAAGCATTTTTGTGTGATGTGTTGCACTCTTGTTAAGTTATAGCAACTTTATATCCATAGCTAAAAGTATTCAATGCAAAAATCTAGAAAAATCTTTGCATCTGGTCGCACCACATGAAAAACTTCATCTTTATCATCCACAAGTCGCATTTGTTGAGCCCAAGTTGGAATAGAATCTCCATGTTTTGCCAAAATTGTCTTGAGAAGCAATCCCTCTAATTGCAAGATAAGTATTCTTTTGATGTCCTTGTTGATAGAAAGTGGTAGGTGATAAGAAGGTGGTTGAAGCCTTGGAAAAGGTCTTGGATGAGGTTGCTTGGGTAGTTCAATAGTTTCCTTCAAAACGTTCATGCATATCATGCCAATCCATTTTCATGTAATGAATCTAAAATTGAAAAATAAGAACATTTAATGTCGATGAAACAATAGACGTGAGTTTTATATTCTATATCATATGGTAATATTAGATGGAAAAATACATCTAGCAATATACTCATTGCCATAAAGAAAGTCCAATTGAAAACCTAACCTTTTTTATGTTGCACTCTCTCTTAATCTCAATATCATAAAGCTATACTAGATCTAAGTCAATTTGTAAGTACTACTTGTCAAAGGTATTCTCGAAGTGCATAAGTTCTTAACCAATTATCTAATGTAGATTGGGTGCTTAGGTGTCAAGTCTACCACTTTTCTGATATGAGATCCATTTGGATATGGAAAGAGAAACTCATAACCACTTGTGCAAGTGATCAAATAAAGTTAGAACCTTGATTCCTGTAACAAAGGATTTTGACTAATGTCTACTCAATCTTAGCATATATAGAATAAAGGTCCACCACTTGTCCAACCTAATTATGGGACATTAATATAAGGTCCATGGACCTATTCTCAATTATAGAATGGGGATGTAGTCTCAAGATTCACAAATAATCTAAAGCTAGGATTCATTGAACAATGATGAAAAAAACATCACCCATTATCCGTGCTAGAGTCCATGTATCTAAATTAGCTATGGATTTCAAGGTCCACCACTTTTTGCAAAATTATGGTTGTTTGTTGCATCCGGAGTTTGGTTTAAAGGACCACTACTTGTCCATGGTTGTAGCATGGAGAGAATCAAGGTGCACCAATTATCCAAGCTAGGCTTATTTTTATCATGACGAGAATCAATGAGCATCACTTGTCCAAGCTAGGCATAACCTATTGATACAATTCCACCACATGTAAAAGCCAAGTGGTGGAAGCCTCCTCTCAGTTTCTATTTATTGATAGTGTAAGTGGTAAAATGGAGCCCAACTTAGATAAATGATGGACATAGAAATTGAACCCCACCATACAACAACATATCATAATTTGAGAAAATGATAGAAAAAAACACTATCCATTCTATAAAATAGCATAGGTGTGGGACCTTATATCAAGTGGTTTTCCTTATAGCTTGGACAAGTGGTGGACATTTCTTCTTTTATGCTTCAATAGGGCTTAGCATGCACAAGTGGTGGCTCTCTCTTCTCTCCACTCTCCTTTAGAGCCTAGCTTGACAAGTGCTAGACTTTGAAACCAACCGCTTCATGATACAAGATAGGGTGGATTACTAGAAAAGTAATGGACCTTGTAGAGTGGTTTTTTAAAACTAGTAGAGCTAGATGGTGGATTTCTTCTTCTCTCTATGTTTCAATGAAGATTTTCTTGGATAGGTTGTGGAACTTCCTCCTCTCTATGATTCAATGGAAACAAGATACAATAACTCATAGACCATTCTCCTCTTTATGATCACTGGAGACAAGATTCAATAAGTGGGGAGCCTTGTATAGTAGTAGCTTAGCCACTCTATTAGAGATTATAGTTTGGAAAAGTGGTGTATATCGTGGTCATTCATAGTAAAAACCTTGGAGAAGTGGTGGGATTTACTCTCTACGTGTTTTAAGGAAGCATCACTTGGACAAATGGTGGACCTTACTTCTCTTCAATCTTGGAGAAGTTATGGAATCTACTCTCTATGTGTTTTCACAAAGCATAGCTTGGACAAGTGATGGACCTTGCTTCTCTTTAAGCACCAATGGACTAGGGTTTTGGGTAGATGGTGAACCTACCCAAACATAATAAGAAGAAGCACTCACTAATCATCCAAGTTAGGCTATAAGTAGGTATCTAATGTGTTAGCCTACAAGGCCTTTGGATATTAGCTTCCATTTGTACAAATAAATGATCTAAGTAGGAAACTCAAGTGTTGATTTGAAGGCTTTTCACTTGTCTAAGATAATCTCTAACTCAACCATAAATTTTTGAAGGTCCATCAGTTGTCTAATATAGGCTCCAAAAGAGTCTTAATTGGTTTATGACAGATTCTAACTTTCTCGATGGAGTAGAGCAATAGAAAAATGAGTCAATCGATGAATTAATCAAAGAAAAAGTACACAAATCTTTGACTTTTTTCCCAAACTAAACAAGTACAATCTAATGTTAACAAAACTTTAAATTATAATTGAAATGTTTACAAGACGAAAAATAGGCGATCTTAAGAAGAAGCATAATTTTCATTTTCATATGTAGTGTTACAAACTGATGAAACATCTGTCAAGAAATTGATTAAAAAAATCTAGGTGTTTGCTTTGTTAATTTGAGAAAACAAATCAAAACTTGTATCAATTGAGCTCCATCAAGATATACCCTCTATGAAAACCAACAAGTAGTAATAAAAAGAAAGATTGATTAGATACCATGGATATGAATGTTCAATCTAGCATGTGTATCAAGGTTTAAGACATTTCAATAGTTCCTTAGGGGTTGTTTCTATCCAACTTCAAAAGATTGTTCTCAGCTTCCACCTTATTTATATACGCCTTTGTAATGGTGTCCGTCAATGGTCCTTTTGTGCTACAACCGAATTTCCTAGATAAAGAGATCAATTATGGCACCTTCATGATTTCAACGGGTGTACCTTCCTTTGCCAATATTTCTTGTATTTGGGCTCTTCTTATGTGACTCTGGTGGCTTGTGTCACTTTCTCGGTACAATAAGTTTCATGAAGGGTAGTTTCACCTTTGTCATATTTTGCAGGTGGTATTCTTCTTGTAAAGAACATCTTAGCTAACTAGGCATCATTTTTATGCTTCTATATACTCTACAATTTCTTTGTATTCACTATCATTTGTAACTTGAAGTTGTCCATGATGATTAAAAGAAATCAAATCGCGCACATCCCTTCTCTCATCAAGCTGAAGCAAGTAGGGAAGCAGCTCCCCCAAGAGCACATTGTCAACCAGTTATTTCACCATCAAATTGTGGTGGAAAAATGCCATTTTTTGCAAGTAAAATACATCCCCTTTAAGGAGATTCATCAATAATTATTATTCTTTGTGGATAACATTCAAACCCCATGGAAATTTTGGCCAAAGGCTTGAACATTGACTCAACATTTGGATAGTCAGGTCTGAATAATTTTTGACTTTGAGCGGTGTAGCAACCTTCTTGATACCAGACTGCAAGAAAAGGTAATGTATCCCCAACTGAGTTGTTTAGTTCTTTAAGGATTTGAAGCACATTGTCCCTAGTAGCTGTTGACCAGATTGCAACATTACATTTCTGTAATATATTTGTCTAGAATTGTATGCAACGTGGCCTAAGTATAGGACAGGTTGATGAAAGTCATATTGGAAAACAGAGTCTCAAGCCACCCTCCATAGAGACACATTCAGATCAAGATGAGACCATGACAAAAGTAGGATAGAAATCTTCAAGAGCACCTATAATGAGAATAGCTATAGTCCTTAGTAGTGTGAATTGAACAAGTGTCAGATGCAATGTCCTATTAGATAAAGAAGTAGTGTGCAATATGATTGCAGAGAACATCCAAAGGATCCTCCAGCTCATTCCATGCAAACATGTAGCAAAACAATGCTAGGTATGCATGCAGGTCAAAAAGACATGGTTGCTATTCTTAGCATCCAAAAGCATGAAGAGTACATAAAGTTTCAAATAAAGCACTCAAATGAAATGCTTGTAGATTTCATCCTTAGGCATCTGTAGTTAGACCAATAGAAGGCCTATAGAGAAGATAAAATGTTGATACTCTCTTTCTCGAGTGTTAGCAAGCAACAAATACAGATACCATTAATGATATATTCAGATTGCAATTTTCAAAAGAATCAATGACATATCTTGCAGACAAAGGTAAAGACAAAGTGGACCTTCCACCAATTATCACAAAAGGTGTGACAACATATGTCTCTACATCAAAGAACCCTCGTGGAGCAGATACTTCTAGCAAGTGAGACTTTCAAAACATCAAGTCAAGTGCTGACCCAACCAAAAGCTCTAAGGAGACACCCATAAAGCAAAGCTATATCAACCCAAGTACTCAAGAAATCAAAATAAAATAAAGCAAGTGTTTGTTCAAATCAAGTTAGTCAAAGTCAATAATCCGGTTTGGATTAAAGACAGGAAATCAACACAAAAAAAATAAACACTTGGGATGGATAGCATCACAATGGAGCTTAAAGGAGCAGGACTTTTATAGAGGTAATAGACAGATATGGATACCAAAACCTCAGGTAAGGGCATATGAAGTAACGTCAAGTCCCTCCCAAGAAAGAAGGTTGTAAGGTCCCTGCCCCTTTTTGAGAGGAGCGGAGTACCTTTGATAAGTCTCCAATCCTGAAAAAGAAAAACCAACGGACATTGCCTTAGCTACTATGTAGCCACGGGCATGAACCGTTAGTGAAGGATTGGTCCTATCTCGCTATGGCGGAGCGTGACCACCATAACCCTATCTAAAAAATATCTATAATCAACTATACCTAAAGGTATAAACCTTAGAGTGACCAACCTGTGCGCTTTTTTTCCCACGTTTTAAAAGCACACCCGCCAAGGTTTGTCTCTGTTAAGATTTATGACTAATAAAAAAAAATTCTAGCATTGGAAAGTTACCCGATTCATCGGGTCCACCCGTCCATAGAATGATACCATTGGGGTATCATTCTCCCACTTTCCACACCACACTCACCCTTCTTTTGTTATCTAATTACTACCACACTGTTTAAACATACATGTACCTTTACTTTATTTATGATACTGGTTCGTTAAAATAGCCCTTCAAACAGTATTACAAAAAATAGTCAAACAAGAAGTCGTCCAACTTTAAACCAACAACCCTTGGATTAGGTTCACTCAAGAATCTCTACTGGCGCTATTATGTCTGATCAGTATATACATTATTTATAAAAACCCTTGTCCTCATGAGCGTCCCATACCACTCGACAAGTACTCGTTGTGATAATCTGGAGGTACTCCCGCCACAGCAACAACGGTGTCAATCTGGGCGTCATCCTCACGCCTCGGCAACTGCCACATAATACCAGCGATAATAAGTAGAGAGACTTGAGAGAAACCCTACCGAAGGTTTTGCACAAACATTCTTTCCTATAGCAACCATTTTAACCAGAAAATCTTTCCTAATTATCAAACATATTCCGAGTTTCTTCGGGTTAAGCCCCATGGTTTCGGTCCGTGTTTTCTTTTCATAAGGTAAATATTATATTTCTATGGTCTCGCATATGCAATGATGCATAACTTGAAACTGCAATACTAACCTGTACCATAGCTCCGATTGATCCGATTGGTGGAGACATAACATGTTCCGCAGGAGTTCCACCGTTACTTGTACCAGCTTCATGATCATTAGCGCCTTGGGTTCGAGCATGCTTTGCGGCCATTTTTTTGTACTACACTTATGTTATACACTTAGAACTTTAAATTGGTCAATTTCTCTAGTAATCTCCTTGTTTCTAAAGAGAGTCTGTAATTTGAACCATCGTCAACTCGGATTCACACTTAGTGTTGTTGTTCTATATATAATTTCTATACATCAAATATTTGCTAATCTTAATTAATCAAAAATTAAGTGTGTAAACTATGAGTGAAAGTTTAGGACTGCATTACTTTTACGCTTCACATTTCTAATCCAATTCTAACTTCAATTTCTATACTTCAACTAAATCAGTTTTTAGTATTATTCAAAATTCTATTTAATCTAATTGACAATAAAATTGGTGAATGAGAATTTCGTCATGTATAATAAGAATATGATGAGTTCTCTTATGTATTAACTTTCAATTAACTATGCATAAGTTAATAGTGAAGATGTACTAACTAGAGAGAGTAGGTAAACTTAGAGAGATTAGAGTAAGAGAAAACATATACACACATCTTTTCTAAAGTTAATTGAATCTTACTAATCCATTAGAAGATTAGAGTAAAAAAGAACACACACACATCCTTTTCTAAGAGAAAACATACACACACATCTTTTCTAAAGTTAATTGAATCTTACTAATCCATTAGAAAGATTAGAGTGAAAGAGAACACACACACATCTTTTTCTAAAGCTAATTGAATCTTACTAATCTATTAGAGAGATTAGAGTAAGAGAAAGCATACACACACATAATTCATAAAGTTAATTGAATCCTACTAATCTATTAAAGAGATTACAGTAAGAGATAGCACACACACACACATATCCTTCTTAAAACTAATTGAATCTTACTAATCTATTAGAGATATTACAGTAAGAGATAGCACACACACACATATCCTTCTTTAAGATAATTGAATCTTACTAATCTATTAGAGAGATTAGACTAAAAGATAGCACACACACATACACACACATATCTTCCTTAAAGCTAATTGAATCTTACTAATCTATTAGAGAGATTAGAGTAAGAGATAGCACACATACACACATATCCTTCTTAAAAATAATTGAATCTTACTAATCTAGTAGAGATTAGAGTAAGAGATAGCACACACACACACATAGCTAATTGAATCTTACTAATCTATTAGAGAGATTAGAGTAAGAGATAGCACACACACACATAGCTAATTGAATCTTACTAATCTATTAGAGAGATTAGAGTAAGAGATAGCACACACACACATAGCTAATTGAATCTTACTAATCTATTAGAGAGATTAGAGTAAGAGATAGCACACATACATCATTCTTAAAGTTAATTGAATGCTTAATTAATACGTACCTTATTAGTCCACTAGAGTTTTTGCTCTCTTAATGGTTTGTGGACGCCTAAGAGAAGTGACAGCACTTCGTGAGCGCTATAGAGGCAATCTCTATGTCTAAAGTGTGAGCATGGATGCTCTATTTATAGCAGAAAAGAAAACGTCCAAATTTTTTCCCAAAAAAAAATAATTTTTCTAAATTTTATATATATATATTTCCAAAAATCATACCCGCGTATTTGGTACCCATCAGCTTGACCACTTTGTCATTATCATCAAAAGATAAGGCCACACAGCCCCCCCTCATTATGATTAGTCAAGACTAGCCTCTCCTTTTCATGTGACAGTGTGTCCCACTTTGTCCCCTCCTATGTGAATCCAGGTGAGTCCATGTGCCTTCATTTGTCATCCATGTGTATTCTTTTGTCTTTATAATTATTTTATTTATTTCCTTAATGATAATTTACTTTACATTTTTAAGTTAAACTTAACAGTCTTATATTAACTTTACAGTAGTAAAAGAAAATTCTACAATCAATAACTAAGTCTTACAATAAGGTAATTAGTGATTCATATAGCTAAATATGTCAGAATTTTGTAGCGTAAATTTTAAATTCTAGGTTTTCTCAACCTACAATTCGTAATTTGAACTTGAATATCTTAGGTAATGAGTGATGGTTAAAAAAAATTCAAATGCGTAATAGAACTTGTGTGAAATTTGAAAGTAGAGACCTTACAATCTCCCCAACTTAGAGTTTGAGATGCCCTCATCTCAAGAACAGTGAAGGGTAATCCTTAAGAAGGGATGTCTCATGTTCCCAAGTAGCATCTTCTATAGGGAAATCCTTCCATAAGATAAGATATTCTTTGATGGATCTATTCCTAAGCTTTCTCTCCCGAGTTTCTAGGATAGTATTAGGTTGGAGTTGTAGAACATCTTGAGCAGGTAAAATGATTTGCTCATCATCAAGGACATGGTCAGGGTTATATACATAAGGTTTTAATAGAATTACATGAAATACATCATGCACTTTGAGATGAGAAGGGAGTTTTAGTCTATAAGCTTGATCACTTACAACCTTGATTATTTCGTAAGGTCCACAATATCGGTAGCTAAGCTTCTTATACCTTCCGAGAGACAGATTGCTCTTTTTGGGCTTTACTCGTAGGAAAACTTTGTCACCTTCTTTGAAAATTCGATCAGATCTTTTTAAGTCGGCGTACGTCTTTTGTCGATCTTGAGCCGCTTGAATATCTCTTCGAATAGCTTTGGTTTGAGCTTCCATTTCTTCAAGCATTTTCTTTGAGGCTTCTACCCTTATAGTGGGGTCAGAAAATTTAAGAGGTGATAAACATTCTTGACCATAAAGAGCATTAAAAGGTGTCATTCCAATACTTCTATGAGTAGAGGAATTGTATGCATACTCTACCAAGGGTAGGTATTGAATCCACTTGCGAGGTTCTCTATTGCAGTAGGCTCTGAGGATGTCTTCAATTAATTGATTAACTCTTTCAGTTTGGCCCATTAGTTTGAGGATGATAAGCAGTACTAAAACATAACTGGGTTCCAATAGCTTGAAACAATGATACCCAAAACTTTGAAGTAAATTTGGAATCACGATCGCTGACAATCCTCTTGGGTAAACCATGAATTCTGAAAACATCCTTCACAAACAGACGAGCAATATCTGAAGTTGTAAAGGTTGTCTTGACTGGAATTAAGTGAGCCACTTTAGTAAGCAAGTCCACTATGACCATGATTGAATCATAGCCAGCTTGGACAGAAGGAAACCCGGTGATAAAGTCCATGCTAATACATTCCCATTTCATTTGGGGAATATCTAAAGGATGTAATTTACCTGGCATCTTTAGTGTCTCTGCCTTAATCCTTTGACATGACAAACACTGCTTGACATAGCGAAGGACATCACCCTTCATACCTTGCCAATAGTAACTTCTGCGAATTGCATTGATGGTTTTGGCATAACCTGGATGTCTTGAAGTTGGGCCATCATGTGCTTCATATAGGATAGCATTCCTTAGGGTAATATCCTTAGGTATGCATAGTCGATTCCTATAGTAAATTTTCCCATCTTCTAAGGAGTAATGTAGAGGTTTAGGCTGATTTGATGATACCCTCTCTTCACGTAGGATACTAGCAAGCATATGGTAATCTGCATCTATGACAACAACATCTGAGACCTTGTCTAAAATAGGGTTGTTAGCCATGGAAATATCCCCCAGAAAAGCTTTATGGCTTAGGGAATCTTCCACAACATTATCCTTACCTGGTCTAAATTTAATATCAAAATCATATTCGTGCATGAGCTCTATCCATCTCCTCTGTCTCATGTTAAGGTTAGGTTGGGGAAAAATCCACTTCAGGCTCTTGTGATCTGTTACCAACTGGAATTTGCGTCCCAATAGATAATGTCTCCATAGCTTGAGAGCATGAATAACTGCTAGCAATTCTAAATCATGTGTAGCATAATTCACTTCATGAATCCTAAGCTTTCGAGAAGTAAAAGCTACAGGCCTTCCTTCTTGAGTAAGGACTCATCCTAATGCAAGGTTACTAGCATTTGTGATCACCTCGAATTCTTGGGTGAAATCTGGAAGTTTTAAGAGAGGTTCTGAAGCAAGATACTCCTTAAGCTGTTTGAAGCAAGATTCATGTTTTTCTTCCCAAAGTATCGTAGCTCCTTTCTTTAGCAAGTCGGTTAGTGGTGCAACTTTAAGAGAATAGTCCTTTACAAAGATCCTGTACCATCCTGTGATACCTAAGAACCCTCTGACTTCGGTTTGTGAAGTGGGTTGAGACCATTCCACAATATCTTTGACTTTGTCAGGGTCAATAGAGACTCCTTCAGGTGAAATGATAAACCCTAAGTAACAGACCTTAGGGGTAAAGAAGGTACATTTGCTTTTCTTTGCATACAGCTTATTTCGGCGTAAAAGCTCTAATACTTTCCTAACATGTCCTTCATGCTCTTCCTCTGATTTGGAATAAATTAAGATATCGGCAAACAATACTAGGACAAAATCGTCCAAGAATTCTCTAAAGATATCGTGCATCAGACGATTGAAAGTTGCAGGAGCATTCGTAAGTCCGAAAGCCATCACTGTAAATTCGTAATGACCATAACGAGTGTTGAAAGCTGTTTTGGAGATATCAGCCTCCTGGATTCGAATTTGATGATAGCCAGATCGAAGATCGATCTTTGTGAATATTTTGGCTCCATGTAATCTGTCCAGCATCTCATCAATACGAGGAATTGGATATTTATTCTTGATGGTAACCTGATTTAAGCCCCTATAATCTATGCAAAGTCGAAGAGAGCCATCCTTTTTCTTTTGGAAGAGAACAGGTGCACCCCATGGAGATGTACTAGGTCAAATAAACCCTTGCTCAATCAACTGAGCTGCTCCTTGAGTTCTATAGCCTCTGGAAGTGACATCTTGTACGGAGCTCTTGAGACTGGTTTACTACTTGGAAAAATTTTGATTTCATGGTCTACCTCCCTAGGTGGTGGTAGTTCAAAAAGTTCAGCGGGGAAAACATCCATAAATTCTTCTAGCCACATTGGTTCAAGGTTGGAAGAAGATTTTTCTACTTTGTTTAGCTTGACTACAAAAATTTGTTGACCCTTACGTAACCCTTTCAAAAGACGATTAGCTTTGACCAAGTAAGATTTTGGTCGTCCATTCTGGCCTTGAATAGTGACTTCTTGACCTTGGTTGTCCACAAAAGTAACACTTCCTTGGGCACAATGAATATTGGCATTATGACTGGCTAACCAATCCATTCCAAGAATTCCGTCATAGATTCCTATGGGTAAGGTTTGAAAAGTAGCAGAAGTAGAGTATTCTCCCAACTTGAAATCTATTTTTCCCACAGTGTACTGAGATAACACCTCCTTTCCATTGGCTAATTCAACTCTCATCTTTCTTGCAGGGTGTTGATTAAGTCCTAACCTCCTTAAACATTTAGGTGACAAGAAAGAATGAGTAATGCCACAATCAATAAGAAGCTCAAATTTTTCACCTTGGTGATTTGCAAGTGTTTGAATGACAGCATATTGTTGTCTTGCTCTTGGGTTATCAATTGCAGCATGTAGAGTTGCTCTTTCCTCTTGTTCTTCTCCCAATGTTGGTTCTCCTATGATAGCATTGACTCTGGAAGCCATTCCGCGCCCTCGACCTCATCCTCCATTTCTTCCTCCACGATTTATTATTTTTCCTCGTCCTCTAGCTCGAGTAGGTGTATTTGTTGCGGAGACTCGCCTAGGACATACATTCCTGAAATGTCCTAGCTCGTTGCATTCATAGCATCTAAGATCTGCATTTTGAGCTCCATTTGCTGAAGCTACAACTATTGGATGAGTTTGGTGAACTGGGTGAACTTGCCTTTGGTTCCACATCATAGGCCGTCCTCTCCTTCCAGCATTCCTTAAATTTCCATTTCGTACCCTTTGAGAGTTTGACATCTCTTTAGCTAAGGGTTTAGCTCTTAAAAGAGCATCTTGCAAATTTACAGGCCTCATGGCTTCTAGACGAGTATTTAAAGGAGCATTTAGCCCTTGGCAGAAAAGGGCTACTTGTTGATCTGCGGTCATTGGCGGAGCATAGCGCCTAAGAGTTACAAATTTGGAGTAGTATTCTTCCACTGTAAGATGAAACTGACGTAAGTTGAAGAATTCATTCATCTTAAGGGATTCGTGTGCAGGTGGAAGATAACGTCCTTTGACAGCATACTTAATGTCTTCCCAAGTTTGAGTGTTTTGAGCTACTTGATTATCTTTGCAGTGTTGTTTCCACCAAAGCTTGGCATCCCCCATGAGACAAAACATAGCCAACATTGCTTGGTTATCGGGAGTAGTACCAGCAGCAGAAAAATAATCCTCCATCTCTTCGAGCCACACTTCTACATCGCGCTCAACTAGGGCTCCTTCCCCTTTGAAAGAGGTAAGTTTAGCTTGCTTGAGAAGTAGCTTTTTCTCTTGAAGAGATGTGTACACCGCACTCTGTGCAATATATATTAAGTGAAACTTTATTGGATACTCTAACTTTAATCCACTTTAAGGCAAGACTTGATCAGTCAATAATACAAACAAAAGATAATATTATCCAAACTTTATTTATATTGGCACATTATTTGCTACCAAGGTTGGTAGTCTTTAGGTACAAGGATTATAATGTCTCTATATTTTGAGTTTAGTGACTACAAAAGGATAGGCTAAAGGATCAAAATAATAAGTTTATTTTGACCCTTGAAAGCTACGAGATACACATATGGGTCGAATCCTACCACCATGGATAACTTTTGTAACTTGGTTATAGACCCATTGAGTCTGAGATATCTTTTCTCCTCCCAAGGTAATGGTAGCATCCGGATTCTTAGTACCAATGAAAAGATACACTTCGATGACTTTTAACTCCTCTGCCCATCGAAGTTTCTTAAGGTTGGTATCCATGCACCATATCTTGTCAGCATCGATGGTATAGATTCCTCCAGATGGACTCCAGTTGATTCCCCATCCTCTATGCAACCTTGGAATAGGTGGTGCAAACACCCTATCCAAAATCATCATCACCCTTTTTGGAAAGTGATAATTTGGTGATTGGCATGCATTTTCAAACATGATGGTGAACACCTAGAATTTCTGGTAGGCTAAATGAACATTTTCCTGTACCAAGAAAGTTCAGTCTTCAATAACATATAAAAACTCAAAACAATTTTTCTAGGTTCTTCTATTATTTCAAACATTCGCATCCTTCAACATCCAAACATCAATTTAAAAATCTCCCCAAGCTCTAGGCTCTGATACCAGTGTGAGGTCCCTGCCCCATTTTGAGAGGAGCGGAGTACCTTTGATAGGTCTCCAATCCTGAAAAAGAAAAACCAACGGAAATTGCCTTAGCTACTATGTAGCCACGGGCATGAACCATTAGTGAAGGATTGGCCTATCTCGCTATGACGGAGCGTGACCACCATAACCCTATCTAAAAAATATCTATAATCAACTATACCTAAAGGTATAAATCTTAGAGTGACCAACCTGTGCGCTTTTTTCCCCATGTTTCAGAAGCACAGATGCCAACGTTTGTCTCTATTCAGATTTATGACTAATAAAAAAACTTTTCTAGCGTTGGAAAGTTACCCGATTCATCGGGTCCACCCGTCCATAGAATGATACCGTCGGGGTATCATTCTCCCACTTTCCACACCACACTCACCCTTCTTTTGTTATCTAATTACTACCACACTGTTTAAACATACATGTTCCTTTACTTTATTTATGATACGGGTTCGTTAAAACAGCCCTTCAAACAGTATTACAAACAATAGTCAAACAAGAAGTAGTCCAACATTAAACCAACAACCCTTGGATTAGGTTCACTCAAGAATCTCTACTGGCGCTATTATGTCCGATCGGTATATACATTATTTATAAAAACCCTTGTCCTCATGAGCGTCCCATACCACTCGACAAGTACTCGTTGTGCTAATCTAGACGTACTCCCGCCACAGCAACAACGGTGCCAATCTGGGCGTCATCCTCACGCCTCGGCAACTGCCACATAATACCAGTGCTAATAAGTAGAGAGACTTGAGAGGAACCCTACCGAAGGTTTTGGACAAACATTCTTTCCTATAGCAACCATTTTAACCAGAAAATCTTTCCTAATTATCAAACATATGCCGAGTTTCTTCGGGTTAAGCCCCATGTTATCGGTCCGTGTTTTCTTTTCATAAGATAAATGTTATATTTCTATGGTCTCGCATATGCAATGATGCATAACTTGAAAGTGCAATACTAACCTGTACCATAGCTCCGATTGATCCGATTGGTGGAGACATAACATGTTCCACAGGAGTTCCACCGTTACTTGTACCAGCTTCATGATCATTAGCGTCTTGGATTCGAGGACGCTTTGCAACCATTTTCTTTGTACTACACTTATGTTATACACTTAGAACTTTAAATTGGTCAATTTCTCTAGTAATCTCCTTGTTTCTAAAGAGAGTTTGTAATTTGAACCCTCGCCAACTCGGATTCACACTTAGTGTTGTTGTTCTATATATAATTTCTATACATCAAATATTTGCTAATCTTAATTAATCAAAAATTAAGTGTGTAAACTATGAGTGAAAGTTTAGGAATACATTACTTTTATGCTTCACATTTCTAATCCAATTCTAACTTCAATTTCTATACTTCAACTAAATCAATTTTTAGTATTATTCAAAATTCTACTTAATCTAATTGACAACAAAATTGGTGAATGAGAATTTCGTCATGTATAATAACAATATGATGAGTTCTCTTATGTATTAACTTCCAATTAACTATGCATAAGTTAATAGTGAAGATGTACTAACTAGAGAGAGTAGGTATACTTAGAGAGATTAGAGTAAGAGAAAACATATACACACATCTTTTCTAAAGTTAATTGAATCTTACTAATCCATTAAAAGATTAGAGCAAAAGAGAACACACACACATCCTTTTCTAAGAGAAAACATACACACACATCTTTTCTAAAGTTAATTGAATCTTACTAATCCATTAGAAAGATTAGAGTAAAAGAGAACACACACACATCGTTTTCTAAAGCTAATTGAATGTTACTAATGTATTAGAGAGATTAGAGTAAGAGAAAACATACACACACATAATTCCTAAAGTTAATTGAATCCTACTAATCTATTAAAGATATTGCAGTAAGAGATAGCACACACACACGCATATCCTTCTTAAAACTAATTGAATCTTACTAATCTGTTAGAGAGATTACAGTAAGAGATAGCACACACACACATATCCTTCTTTAAGCTAATTGAATCTTACTAATCTATTAGAGAGATTAGAGTAAAAGATAGCACACACACACACACACATATCTTTCTTAAAGCTAATTGAATCTTACTAATCTATTAGAGAGATTAGAGTAAGAGATAGCACACATACGCACATATCCTTCTTAAAACTAATTGAATCTTACTAATCTAGTAGAGAGATTACAGTAAGAGATAGCACACACACACACATAGCTAATTGAATCTTACTAATCTATTAGAGAGATTAGAGTAAGAGATAGCACACACACACATAGCTAATTGAATCTTACTAATCTATTAGAGAAATTAGAGTAAGAGATAGCACACATACATCATTCCTAAAGTTTTTCCTAGAGTCCACTAGAGTTTTTGCTCTCTTAGTGGTTTGTGGACGCCTTCTCTCTAAGAGAAGTGACAGCACTTCATGAGCGCTATAGAGGCAATCTCTATGTCTAAAGTGTGAGCATGGATGCTCTATTTATAGCAGAAAAGAAAACGTCCAACTTTTGTTCCCAAAAAGAAAAAATTAATTAATTTTTAAAAAAAAATATATATATATATATAGATATATTCCAAAAATGATACCCGCGTTTTTGGTACCCTTGTGGTACCCATCAGCTTGACCACTTTGACATTATCATCAAAAGATAAGGCCACACAGCCTCGCCTCATTATGATTAGTCAAGACTAGCCTCTCCTTTTCATGTGACAGTATGTCCCACTTTGTCCCCTCCTATGTGAGTCCAGGTGAGTCCATGTGCCTTCATTTGTCATCCCTGTGTATTCTTTTGTCTTTATAATTATTTTATTTGTTTCCTTAATGATAATTTACTTTACATTTTCAAGTTAAACTTTACAGTCTTATATTAACTTTACAGTAGTAAAAGAAAATTCTACAATCAGTAACTAAGTCTTACAATAAGTTAATTAGTGATTCATATAGCTAACATATCAGAATTTTGTAGCGTAAATTTTAAATTCTAGGTTTTCTCAACCTACAATTCATAATTTGAACTTGAATATCTCAAATAATGAGTGATGGTTTTAAAAAAATCAAATGCGTAATAGAACTTGTGTGAAATTTGAAAGTAGAGACCTTACAAAGGCCCACAAGATTCTGTATAGGTTATACTAAGATTTGGCTACCAATCAACCACAAGTCAACTGCAACTACACTAGACCTGCATGCAGATCTCAAGAACTCAACAAGACCTAGAGAAAAGAAAAGTCCACAAAGGAGATACAAAGTTCATCACAAGAGATTGGATTCCAATGCTCCTAGTGAAAATCCAAATCCCGAGAGTGAACAGAGGCCTACAACAACAAAGACTCCTATCAAACAATAGGCCTAAGTGGAGAATCAAATAGATATGGAGTCTTTAGAGTCAAAGAAGGACAACCTAACCAACGCGAATGCAGATTCAAAGAAGATAAAATAGGTATTGCAAAAGAAACCTTCAATTCCAACTTGGTCCTTCACTAATCCTCTCTTTGCGGATTCAAGCTTACCTTTACCTGAAGAAATGTTTGTAGCAAGCACAAGAATGTAAAAAGTCAAGCCGCCAAGGTGCAAAAAACACTCTTTGGCATAGTCAAAGTCGGGGGCGCTGAGCCATAAAATAAACAAAGCATTAGTCCCAAGTCATTATAAACTCTGTGCTAAGAGTCATAGTTATTAGGTTTGCGCTCAACCTAAAAGAGTTCAGTTTCTCATTCTAGATGAGATGAGTATAAGAGTAGAAGTCTATTAACTTAATCGTGGTGAAGTGCCATAATGTCCAACGCTCACGCATAGTGCACAGTAAGATGAGAGAACATATCCTCAACAACAAAAAACATTCTTAAAGGGGTGCAAGCTTGCAAATCCATGTCATGTGCTTTTATAGCTACACCATCTTTTGAACCCCTCAAAATCTTTCTTGCACAACAAATTGTTTCCCATGCATTTCTATGTATGCATATAGGATGTTCCATCATTGGAGATGTGCATTAGACACTCTTTTTTGCTTCCACCTATGCACCTTGAGTGGACTACACCAGGCAAACCAATGTTTCATCATACTACATTCATATATTTGCTACCCTCTTATTTTAATATCTATCAGCAAATAATCCCTTCATTACTTTATTAATATTTCCCATGCTAATTAGTACTTCACATAATGCACTTATCTCATTTTTCCCATTGGGTTTTTTCCCTTTGGTCATCCAAGTATAAGACCCTAATTTAGATCATCATCATTCTACTTCTCTTGTACATACTTATAATAAATAAACAATAGCATCACCATTATGCTGCTACAATGGACAAATGCAACATCATCTCTCACACCAATGAAGATGCTACATTAACAAAAACCTCATCAACAAATTCAATGACAAATGAAGACAATCAAGCCATCAACAACCAATCAAAACCTTCCATTGCCTCCATAGACACTTCTCACCAGTTCTCGGGGACGGACACTAAATTAAATCGAAAGGGAAAAATGTTAAGTGAGCCGACGTCATTTAAGAGGAGTTGTTAAAGATCAAAGCCTTATGAATGCACATCATAGATGAATATGAAAAAGCAGTGAAGATTGGAGTTACACACTTTTCAATTTTTTCCAAAGTGGACATGTATTGTAATTTTCCAATTTATTTAGTCATTGTGATAATTGTAACATTTTACGGGCTCAATAAGAATTCCAAAATGTAAATAATAGGTATGTGAGTGTACCTAGGTTGTAGATACAATAAGTTGTGGAGCCTCAAAGGTCTTGGGCGTCAGCACATTACACATTTAAACCTTGTTAAGGTATATAAGATTCTTTTTATAACTTTGGACATAAGTTTTTGGATAATGAAAAACACATTGTGAGATTATAGTGCTCTCTTCTCTCCTTCTCATGCTTCTATCTCCCTTGTCGGTTGTCACAAAGCCTCAAGCTACCAAAGCATGTGACTAAAAACTCAAAATCAATGAAGCTAAAGTCCAGAAGGCTACACAAAGGTCACCACAAAAATCTCCTCTGAAGAGACAAATTATGTCTAAAAGTACAATGGATCTATTAAGATCAAGGGTTACCCAAATGCATGCCAACAATTGCAATCAAAAGGTACAATATCATAGTCATACGAATGAACACCAACTGAAGAAAATGGTCAAAGCAAAGAATATGTAGAAAAAGCTCAACCCAAGGACACTGCCACAACAAAATCAATTAGTATAGAAAGAAATCATAGAAGATCAAGTGCAACATCACCAGTGAAAATGTCAAGTGAAGTAAAGGTAGATTTTTAATTAGACAAGAACCTCATGTCTTTTTGTACTTGGAAACAATGTGGCCAACCACAGTTGGAAGATGCTCCTAAATTTGTGAGCATATCTAGAAACAAACGAGAAGAATGATGGGGAATCATCTCCACCGCCATTCAAGTAGGTCCACAGATCACCATCACCCAATTCCACGTGATCATAGTAAAAGATCTTACAAATAACATCATAGTGGGACTGCCAATGGCCCAGAAGATGTTAGAGATACAGAGTACGGGGTCATCACAGACAACAGAGAAGACCAAGACTAGTCAGTCGTAGACGACAACACAAAGTCCTCAAACATAGTTAAAATGGAGACTGATATCAAAATAGATCTTATTGAAGATGATTCATCTCCATCGGACATAACCTCAAAAAAGCTTAAAGTAGATCAGGCATCAAGAAGTGCAGGTCAAACAGAACAAAGAGAAACCACAAAAGCTATTGAGCAGAGAATGCCACCAACACAAGAAGTAAAGAAGATCAAAATTACAAATGTCCAAGAAGAAATAGGAAGTCTAAAGATCCAAATATTTCTAGCTAAATCATTTGATGAAAGACAGATTGGAAAAGAGTCTCAAGCCTCCCTCCATAGAGACACATTTAGATCAAGATGAGACCATGACAAAAATCTTTAAGAGCACCTCCAATGAGAATAGCTATAGTCCTCACTAGTGTAAATGGAGAAAGTGCAGGATGCAATGGCCTATTGGATAAAGAAGTAGAGTGCAATATGATTGCATACAACATCCAAAGGATCCTCCAGCTTACTCCATGCAAACATAATGGCAAAACAATGCTAGGTAGGCATACAGGTCAAAAACACATGGTTGGTATTCTTAGCATCCAAAAGCATGAAGAGCGAGTAAAGTTTCAAATAAAACCTTCAAAAGGAATGATTGTAGATGTCATCCTTGCACATCAGTGGGTAGACCAACATAAGGCCTACAAAGAAGATACAATGTTGATACTCTCTTTCCCAAGTGTTAGAAAGCAACAAAATTACAAATACCGTTAGTCATAGATTAAGAGTTGCAATAGTCACAAGAATCGACGACAAATCTAGTAGACAAAGGAAAAGACAAAGTGGACCTCCCACTTAGCACAAAAGGTGTGACAACATATGCCTCTACATCAAAGAACCTCGTGGATCACCCTTGAACCTGCACCCTTGAGCTTAGGGGCCTTAGGTTGTCTTATTGTATGTTGTGAGATCTTGTGGCCCTAGGGCCATAGGGTGGCAATGTATAAGCTCAAGGGCCATAGGGTGCCACATGTTCCATATAGAGATCCTATGGCCCTAGGGTCATGGGGTGGCAATGTATAAGCTCAAGGGCCATAGGGTGCCACATGTTCCATATAGAGATCCTATGGCCCTAGGGTCATGGGGTGGCAATGTATAAGCTCAAGGGCATAGGGTGCCACATGTTCCATATAAAAATCCTGGGTCATGGGGTGGCAATGTATAAGCTCAAGGGAATAGGGTGCCACATGTTCCATATAGAAATCCTATGGCCCTAGGGCCATGGGGCTGCATTGATATCTTGGCCACCTTTGACATCTTGGCCATAGGTTGTCTTTTTGTATGTTGTGAGATCTTGTGGCCCTAGGGCCATAGGGTGTCAATGTATAAGCTCAAGGTCCATACATTACCTATGTTCCATTTGGAAATCCTATGGCCCTAGGGTCATGGGGTGGCAATGTATAAGCTCAAGGGCCATAGGGTGCCACATGTTCCATATAGAGATCCTATGGTCCTAGGGTCATGGTGTGGCAATGTATAAGCTCAAGGGCCATAGGGTGCCACATGTTCCATATAGATATCCTATGGCCCTAGGGCCATGGGGCTGCATTGATATCTTGGCCACCTTTGACATCTTGGCCATAGGTTGTCTTTTTGTATGTTGTGAGATATTGTGGCCCTAGGGCCATAGGGTGTCAATGTATAAGCTCAAGGTCCATACGTTGTCCTATGTTCCATTTGGAATCCTATGGCCACAGGGCCATGGGGCTGCATTGACATCTTGGCCACCCTTGAACTCACACCCTTGGGCTTAGGGCCATAGGTTTTCTTTTTGTATGTTTTAAAGTCTTGTGGCCCTAGGGCCATAGGGTGGCAATGTATAAAATCAAGGGCTATACACTGCCCTATGTTCCATTTGGAAATCCTATAGCCCTAGGCAGCTCAAGGGCCATACATTGCCGTATGTTCCATATGTAGATACTATGGCCCTAGGGTCATGGGGTTGCAATGTATAAGCTCAAGGGCCATACATTGCCATATGTTTCATTTGGAGATCTTATGGCCCTAGGGTCATGGGGTGCCATAGGATGTATATATACTTGACATGAAACTCCCGATGGCCCTAAGGCCATAGGATGTATATATACTTGACATGAAACTCCGTGAGGTGATCTTGAGGACAACCCTATGGCCTTCAAGCCTTAGGGAGCTAATGTAGAGCAAATAGTGCTTTATACCGGCATAGAGAGCTATGGCCCTTGGGCCATAGCAAAACAATGAGGGTTTTTTGGAAACAATGAGGGCACATTGTGGTCTAGGGGCCATAGGAAGTCAATATAGATCATAGAGCATAGACGATAGAGCATAGAGCACAAAGAGATTCTTAGTAGCATAGAGGGAACCCTATGACCTTCAGGCCACAGGGTGCTTCTCATGAAACACCTACATACATACTAGTTATGCTTTATGCTACGTAAATCAATATACTCTGCAAGCGGGTTGTTAAACAAATATTCTTGCAAATCTTCTTGCAGGTATGGCTAATTTCAATCATGGTGATAGAGTGTGCATGTTTGTAGCGACACAAAAGGTATCCAAGTGCATATTGTTTTGGCAAGCTTATTGGGGAAGGCAATGTATCGGTGTCAGTTGATTTGTGTTTTGAAAAGAAAGCACTCATCCCTTTTCCAACAATGGATGCATTGACACTGGGAGATGCGTTGCATAGTATTGTGAAATGGAGTGGTGGGTTGTTGCAACATATAAATGAGATGCAGTACAAAGGGGCTTCTATGCATGAGGCTGACAAAGCAGAAGGAGCATTGGATGCACAATGTAATGGAATGAGCTACAGAGAGGTTTGGAAGGATAAGAGGGTTCAACTTTGGGATGAAAGCAAAACACATGTAGTAGCCGAAGGGGTTGTCATTTATGTGTGTCCGTTTGACTCTGTAAACTTTGGTGAGCTAGGTGAAGATAACATTGGTATTGGTATCAAAACATCCTATGCAGATGAGGCTACTATTTCTGCAGAGGTGTATGCAGCATTAATCTAGTTTGTTGGCCTATCAAGAGAGTGACAACTATGGATGGAAAAGAATTGTTATGCTATGAGGATCTACATGCTATGCATGCGTTACAAGACACATGCATTAAATCAGCTTATTTGGTAGAGCCTATTTCAAAAAAGCGGAAATATTGCTTTGTAAATAGGAAGCCAAAAATGTCAGTGAAAGCTTCTAAGAGATCCAATCAAGCATCTCTAGCATCTGTCCAGCTTGTTTCAACCATAGATTGTTGTTCCAAAAGGTGTTGTCAATATGCCAATCAAGATAAGGTCATGGCTATGCGCAATGAATTTTGGGGACAGAGTTTGCAAAATAGAACAAACTATGTGTATGATACAATGCTGACTGCATGGCGTGAGAACAAAACAACTACAAAGACATGCTATGTGTTTTCTTTTAATGCAATGAGGTTTGTAGTAGAGCTTGGTACAAAATTCATGGCATTCCAAAAACTTGATTTTATCGTTACCGTGAACATTTTGAGAATGTGGTTAGACGCTCAATGCATGGTAATGATGGTTTCATGAGAAAAGGAAGAGACCATACAGAAATGGGAAGGGCATAGATGCACTCTTTTGTTGATGAAAACTCGGAGAGAATGCCACATAAGAGTAGAGACATGGAAGATGGTCCTAGGGAAACTTTTCTTGCAATACCAAACACGTACAAACAAGTCGACATTTTACATGATGTCAATAAAACACTTGACAGTATGAGTCACAAGCCAATGTCTAGCACGACATTCAATAGGATTTGGAATACAGAGTTTGCTAATGTGACATTGTCAAAAACAAGTGAGTTCTCCAAATGTGTTGTGTGTAGTCAGATAAAGCCTCAACTAGAGTCAACAAAGGATGATGAGATGATTGCACGTTTGAAGGATGAACGTCGAATTCACATGTTCCAATAACAAAGCTGTAGGAATGTGTACTACACCTAGCATAAGTTCTCCCAGTTGCAAAAGGATAAGTATTTATGCATTATACATGATAAAATGGATCAAAAAAAGACAGATTATGCGAATGCATATCAATTGCAAGTATCATTAACAGGTATGATAATACATGGACATGGTCATGGAATGTATGGTCACTTCTCACTTAATGGTCTATGGCCTTCATATCCCAATGCTACAATTGGTTCCCTTGCATTATGCTTATAGAATCTGGAAAGAACGAAAAACCATGGACTAGGAGATTTATGCCATGACGGTATGCCACGCAGCAATGTAACGTTATTCAATGCATTGAACTCAAGGAGTGCTCTAGACCTCCAAAACAAAATGAATCAAGAGCGTGAGAGGAATGCATCAACAATGACACCACCGTTGGCCATCCAAGGATGTAATGAAGAGATTGTACAAATACAATCAACTTCCTCTCAATGTGTTGTGGATACCATATCCACTCCTGTATTTCAAAAATTGCCTGAGAATCTTTTGCTACAGCTAGATAATTGTGCAGGAGAGAATAAAAATCGATATTTATTTGCATACTTATCCTTGTTAATAGCAAAAGGAGTTTTCAAAACCGTGCATTTGGGATTCTTAATGGTGGGTCATACACATGAGGACATAGATGCAATATTTAGTAGGTTCTCAGAAAGATTGCGAATAGGAATGATATTCACTTTTCCACATCTGATGGAACATTTTCAAAAATGTGAAAGCTCAGCTCCAGCACCATTTTTGATGACACAAGTTCCGACTTTAAATCCTTTGTGCAAGGGTACATGTGTGACGGACAAGATGCTCTAGTCGGACACTCTAAGCCACTTCAATTTTGTTTCTATATGCAAGGTGAAGTCCCAGTTATGCAGTACAAAATTTATCCCAAATCACCCGATTGGATGCCAAAGGAGTCGAAAATTGAGTTGTGGAAAAAAGATGACCAGGGAAAACCAAAATTACCAACAGGCTTTCCATATGTGGTACCTATAGAAGACTATGTGAGAGATAGTCCGCTTGTTATTCAAGGGATTAAGTCATATCTTGAATTTTGGAAAAGATGTTCTCTATTAAAGGGAAAGGACCATGACTCCACAAAATACATGGAGCCAGTTATCATTTATTGGTAAAACATAATCAATGAGCTTGAACAACCAACAATAAACACATTGATGAATATACAACATTTTGGCCAAAGACTATAGGGAGTCATCGAATGCAAGAGATAGAGGAAGACAGAGATGAGTTTCAAGGATATGAAGAATTGAATGATCACTATGTTGGTCCTCAAAGTGCAAGGCCACAAGAGGCCTTTAGGCCTCAAATTGATGTAATAAAAGGGGATCTTGTTCTTGTGAGACCCACAGATCCTAAATATCCGATATGGCTAGGAGTGGCAGAGTCAAACGTTGATGTAGACAAATCATCTCCTAACTACAAGAAAGTTTTGATTCAGTATTGGGCACCAAAACATCGAAAAAGAAATCCCACAATCCAAGAACAGTATGAGGATTGTTGGAAAAAGAGTTGGTGATGCAATCTTCTTGACCAAAGCGCTGGGAGTGTGTTGATACAATTGTATGGTCATGGACTCCAAGGGGTGGAAGAATTGCGGAAACAATCAAGATCCCATCAAATGTCGTGGAGAAGGCACAGGCTAGCTTAATAGGAGAAATTGAATAGCATTTCATATCTAGCTCATTGTTTTATTTCCCCAACTTATGTATGATTTTATGAAGTATTTTTAAACACCCACATAAAAATAAAAATTCTAAAAGGTGTTTCTCAATACCACCATTTTCTTGAGAATCTATCTCTTTTATGAAGTGTTTTGAAACACCCACATAAAAATAACAATTTTAAAAGGTGTTTCTCAACACCACCATTTTCTTGAGAATCTATCTCTTTTATGAAGTGTTTTGAAACACCCACATAAAAATAAAAATTTTAAAAGGTGTTTCTCAACACCACCATTTTCTTGAGAATCTATCTCTTTGTCACATTCCCAAATTAAATGAATTTTTTCCAAATTTAATGGGAAATAGGAATCCATAGGTGTTGAAATTAGTCCCAAAGTTGTGGGATTTTCCCATTTCATCTAAAATGGTGTTAACTTATGATCTATGATAGATTCTGTTACGACTAGAATGTATGCTGACTCTGGGTTTTGGGGCGATCAAATGAGGTTGTTTTTTGTAGGCCAAGATATGGAGAAGCTGTCAAAATGAAAAAATTTAGGACAAAAGTGTAGTGCTTGACACGCTCTCCATGCTTGTATTTATGGCTCACCCATTGGAGTTCGGACAAGAAAGATATGGGAAATACAAGTCTTTGTGGAGGTTGATTTTTGCTATTCTTGGATCCACCTTGAGATGTGTGCCGAGGAAGTTGGATCAAGCTTAATAGAGGTTGAATTGCTAGAGCTTGGCACCGGCTACAACATGTGCTTTTTTGCAATGCTCAAATCGGCCATGCAAAGCTTCACTTATGGCCAGTTCAATTCTCTCCGCAGCTTCGAACAAGTTTCGAACATCGATGAGCCGGGAAATTTGATGAGGATGCAATTAAATTTGAGCTCGACACTGGTTTGGTTGGTATGTGGGCTAAGAGTTGTGTTTGGGCAATGCCTTGGTTGACTTGTATAACAAATGCATTGCATTTGTTAAAGTAGAGTTTGTGCTTAACAATGCTTTAGTCGATATGTTTGCCGAATCTGATGCTCTTACAAGAGCACGAACAATTCTTGAATGGTTTCCATCTGGAATGTCATTATTGATTGTAGTATATTTCCAACATGGCTGGGGAAGGTAAGCCATGTGTTGTTTAAACCGGATGCAAAGGGAAGGTCTTTCTCCAAAATGCTTTCATCTATGCTTGCATCTTGAAGGTGAAGGCATCAATATGGGCAAGAGAATTCACAGTGTGAGTGCTAGTCAGGGGTTGTTAGAGAAAGATGTCATTCCTAGCAAAGCTTTGGGTTAAATGTAAGGAGCGGTGGCCACCCCAACAGTTTAAGGCCGCCTGGGTTTAAATGCCTTCAAAGGCCGCCCATAGTGGGAAAAAAAAAAGAATAGGTTTCAATCTGAATTAAGGAGGAAAAACAAAGCACGTGAGATTGGCAGCGAGCAGGAGGGGGCGCAAGTGTACATGATGCAGAGGACACCACAACCTCGATCAAGAGCAATGCAGAGATGAAAATGAATCAAAAGGCCATGCTGAATATGTTTGGCACTAGTAGCGTCAAGTTTCATCCATGTCAAAATCCGATCTGCCACATCATCAATGCCTTTTCCTTGGCCACGTCAGTCACGGCGCTGTGACTATCATGGATGATTAAAAAAGGGTTTTTTGGGGGTGAAAAGGGGAGGATAAACGTGTTGTGTGGCAGGAGATAGAGAGGGGATTTTGGGAATGCAAAGAGGGGAATGAGAGCTCTTGGGAGGAGGAGAGCAAGAACATGGGAGAGAAGGAAAAGAACAAAAGGGAGGGTAAGCAGATCACAGAATCAACAACATAGAACCCCAACACTTAACCAAAGAGCGGTTCTGATTCATTGTTTATTTACATGATCATTTAATTTCTATTTATGCCGTTGGTTCTTGTGAATGGGGAGCACTACAGGCAAGCTATGAGCCTACGATTAGCGTCGGGCTTGTCTAAACCTGGCCCAAATTTTAAGGTTTTTCTACAGGTAAATTGACTAAGCTTGAAGTTTTTTACACTAAATTAAACTAAATCTCTTCAAAATTTGTAGGTTTTTAAACCATAAAATTTAAAATTTAGAGGTAAATCTTAAATTTGTAGGTGGAATTACAGTAAACACCTAGTCTTTTTGGGCATTGCTTCAGTGTGGTGCCAAAAATCATCTATCATAATGACAACTCTAATTCATACTAATTTACACTAGTTTTTAATCTATACTTACTCACTCAACTAATGCAAAACCCTTCTACCTCTGTCACCCTACCTAGTGCCCCACACCCTACCTACTTCTCTGTGGCTCTCTTGCCTCATCCCTCAGCCCTATACCCATGCACACACCTCCTACTATCATTGACCAGCCACCTTGATCCCATGTCCATTATTATAGCTCATTTGCTACCCATCCGTTGGCATGTTGTTAGCGGGTCTCCGGTGACGGACGTCTGCAGCATAGCTCTTTTGTACTAACATAATGTCAATATGCAAGGAAGCAACTCAGGGTGGGGCACGGAGACTTAATGAGAGTGGCAATCTCACCAAAGTGAACTCGAGGACTACTCGTTCTTACAACAAAAGCAAATCAACCACTTCCTAGTCAGACAATCAATATGTGTCCATTCTCAACACTCAATGTAATCACGCCGTCTCGGTATCCAAACGAATCCGGAATTTCACGAAACTTAAGGAGAGGTATCACAACACTTATGGGCTCAATCCTACCAAGTTCTGTCACCATCTGGGAAGGTACATAAATCACGATCCATCACAAAAAATGTGCAGAAAATTGAAACAGAAGTACTTGGAAAGATCCACCTTAAGCTTAGAAACACTTATCCATGGTCAAAACATAAAAAAAAAACCATTTTAACTCCCAAATCAATGCATTTAGCTCACAAACGACTCGTCGCGAACCACAATAGAATTGGAAATGATTACACTTAGATTGAAGAGAAAGAGACAAGGAACACAATGTACTATTCGGAATAGAATTCTGATTACCTCTTCAGGAGAAATGATGATTACAAATTGTAGTTACAAGAAGCTTTTCCAGTGCACATTTTGTTCTCCCAGCTAATGATAATCTTCCTTTCAAAACTAAGGGTTTTGACTTTAAAAGTTAGGGAGCTTTCACATGGCCATCCGGCCTCTTACAAGGGGTAGACTTAGAGAAAATAAAAAAGAGTATGGTCTAACATCACTATGATTACAACTCATTTTAGGATGAATTACATGGTTTCTTGCCGAAAAAATAGATTTTCCACCTGGTTTGGTGTGCATATGCCTATTCGCTCGTATCCACCAAACATTCCCCCCTTCCTATTCATTGCACATCCTTGTGCAAGCTGCATCTAAGGGAGGTCGCTTTAGTGCCTTCTTTCGAGTGTTGTAGTGAGGTTTCTGAACTTCTGTGCTCTAGCTTCGATCTCGACTTTGGTTGCAAGTTCTTTGAAGGGATTATTGGCGATGGTACTCTGATAGGCGATGTGGCCGGCTGGCAGATCTTTCGTCATTGGATTGAATATATAAGAGTCCACTTCGAAGAAACCTTTCATGAAAGCTTCTTCAAAAGTCTGCATGTATTGAGATGGCAGAAACATGACTCTGGCATATAATCCCATGATAATATTTCTACTGGGGATTTCAGTCTCCATATTCCAGCAGATACCCCGTGTGCCCTCGACAAACACCTGCCATGGATGCTTTGCTGCTTCAATGTCTCTGAAGGCTGTAATGCACGTGGTGAGCATTTTGGCAATCTTTACCAACATTTGGCAAGCGAGATCTAGGATCTCCTTCATCATATTAATGACTCCTTTCAGAGTTTGCACCATGTAATGCTCTGATGGGGGGTTGTTATTGATCGGCTTGGTTAGTACATGGTAGTTCAGCATTGTCGATCGTTTGCTTTGCTAACTGTGGAAACTATCCCAGGATCGCCGCCTGTTGATGGGACAGTAAGTGGGGTCGATCCTGAGATGTTGGGGTGCGTTCCTGTAATATGTTTTGTCAGTCGGTTGCCGATTGAACCATTTCTTTCTCCAGAGTGGTTGATTGTCAAGGATGGTTTCAATTTGAAGAGCTCTAATTGGAACTTGTCTGTAGTCCCCTCTACTGTTTGGTTCAATTTTTGGGAGCATTTTTTGCTGCCATAATCAAACTTCTTGCCGCATCAACATTAGAGCGATCATTTCGTGCCCAAAATTTTTTGCAACCTCATCTGGAGTTGAGGAGGGCATCTGATTCCAGCACTTTTAATTCATATTGCATATATGCCTTGTGTGACGGGTCTTTTACTTCTGAGATCCAATGCTGAATTTCATCTTTTTCCGACTCCGAGGTGGATGTCGTGGCTGGATCTGCAGACTCTTGCGTGCCTTTTCCAATGCTTGTAGTTGCCATCTCTGTTTGTTGAGTTTCAAACTCAGAGTGATTGAATATTTCCCCCCGCTCAAATTCTCATGGGTCCTACTGATCCTTTGTTTGATGTGCTTTCAGAGCCTCTAATTTCTTTCTTGCCTCAGCCGGTTGCTTTTTCAAGTCTTCAATTTCCTCATCCTTTGCCTATTGTAGGGCCTTATGACCTGCTGTCATGATCTGTCTATCATATTTTTCTTTTTTTAGGGCTTCCTTTAACTCTTTGATTTCCTGGTTCAAGGAAGTAGTGCCTGCAGCCATAGTCGAAGAGGAGGGTGTCTCCTGTATTGCCAGGACTTGAGTGAGAGACCTGCTAACCACAACATACGAGCCTTGTAGCTTCTCATTCTGTTTCTTTTCTCTGGTTAGCTCCTCCTCGAGGCATTTTTGTTCAATCTGTAAAGCTGAGTTCGCCTCATTGAATTGTTTCACTTCTTTATAATAGTAGGTTGCATTCTCTCGTTCTCTCTACAACTCCGATTGCGCCTGGACTTGTGCGTTCTTCAGTGCCTCTATTTGTTGCTTCAATTGCTCGGATTCTGTTGTTGCTCTCGATACCTCCTTTTTGTTATCTTTTAATTCCAACTCCTTGAGTTTATAAAGAGCTCTTTGACATTGGAATTGCAGTTTGATCTGTTCTAGGTGATTGTCAATATCAAAGGAGTTAACCATCTCCGCTCCTTCTTTTATGGTTGCTTGTGTGCGTTGCGTTCTTGCCCCATGCTGATCTGATTGCTCAACCACATAAGCTTGCTTTTCCTTTTGTTTCAAACCCTCTATTGCTTCAGGGGTTGTGGCAGGCTTTGTCTGTGATTCCGTTTGTTGATCCATTCGTTGTTCCGTCTACTTTTTGTCGACTCTTTGCTCCGTCTATCCTGCACTTTACCCTTTCTCTTGTTCTGACCTCTCTGAAACTGTCTCAACATGCTTGGGCGAACCGAGATCTTGGTCTTGTCTTTCCTGTGTCTCGTGTTGTCCCTCTCCTTGCAAGAGACTTTTTCTCCTTTCTACTTCTTTCAGATTCGTCAGATGATTCTAAATCATCGACGCGTTGCTTCTTTGATTCTTCTTGCTGCCTCTGCTCCATCTTTCGCTTGAGCTCATTGTGAATTCTTTGCCGCATGGCACTGGCAATTTCCCCTTTCTCTTCAGCTTCTCTCTTCTTTTGTTTCTTGATCCTTTCCAAGGCCTCTATTTTCCTACATATCAGCGGAGCATCCTCGATTTCATCATCTTCTTTCTCGTCATCTGCTTCTGTCTCTTGGGTTTGCTTGTGATCTTTCTTTTGTTGTGGCAGAGCTTTTTTCTCAATGCCTGCGCCTCTTCCATTGTCCTCCTGGCATGAGTGATGGGGATAGCTTATGCCAAATGTGTAGCCTTTTTCTTTAATCGAGTATATCTCAGGGTGTAGGGGGTATCCTTCTCTTCCTCTGAAGACTGGTATTCAGAAGGAGTATCTCGTGGGTTGGATCCCTCCTCCTGGCATCTCCGAGCATCCGACTCTATTTTCTCACTGTCTGAATCCCTTAGAGGTGCACTTTGCCAAGATTCCGTCTTGTAGGAGGTCCCGCCACTAGTCTCACAGCTCGTTTGGACCTGTGGATTAGGTCTATCTGTGCTTGGGCAGGTGGTAGATCATTAATCATGCCCAATGCTTGATAGGCTATTTTTGTGAGCATGGGTCCTCGGTTCATGTAAGCTTTACTTCTTTGGCCCTTTAGGTTTGCTTCCACAATTGTGTCAAGAAGGTAATTGCCAAAGTCACAACTGACCACCCTGCCTTCAGCGAAACCCATCGCCATCACCACTGCCATATGCAACAAGGGTTCAATATATCTGGGTGGCTTCTGCACCTTAAAATGTTGTGATATAAGATGCAATCGTAGTTCCGTTTCTGAGTAGATCAGGTCCTGATATATCAACTTGTGACCACATTGCTTCAAAAAGGCCTTATCATTGTCGATAGCCTTCGTTTTCTACAAGAGGTTGTGCGTCCCTTGCAGAAGATGGAGGGATTCATTGATGATTCAGCTGTAATTTTTACCTTAACGTCTGCTCGGTCCTTGTCTGTCAGAGTTTCTTCCCCATTGTACTGAATTGTGCTTATGAGCTCATGAGCTCGTCTGAAATTCGTGCCCCAAGGAGGCAGTCTTAAGAAATTGTTGAGGTGTAAACACCTAATCCCTGCTTGCACTTCTGGTTTCTGGTGCAAAGTCCACATTTCCTGGGGAAGGATGGTGGTCTTTACAATCTCTCCGTCTGCGGCTTGGAACCTTCCAATGAAAATGTTTGCCGGAATTGCTTCAAGTACTTGTTCGGTGAGGTGAGCTTTCTCATTTGATGAGATATCGGTTATCTCATAGGGTGCCGCATGACACTCCCTCTGTGATTTCCTTCGAGGCATCATGTTGCCATTTTGCAAGTGAAATCGGGTTTTAGCCATTGATCAAGATTGTCGAAAAGTGTAAACTTGACTATAAAATAAAAAAGTGAGCTTAACTCTGTCAAAACTACTCCAAATTTGACCAAATTTCACCAGTGCACCTAGGATTACTATAGGCACAAAACTGTAATGAAACAAATAGATTTTGGCAAAAAGGAACATGGATCGGGATCCATGTTGGAAAGCATTTTAAAATTCTAACTTGGGGAAGCTGTCCCTAGACATAAGGGGATGCTACTGAGCAATTTTCTCTGGATTTAGAGCTAAAGGTACATGGATCGCAATCCATGTTGGGCAATATTTTGGAAAACTGTTGATACCATCTGGTAGGGTTTATCTTGATCATGACTTGGTCCAAAACGTTTGGGATTTGGATCAATGGTTTGACACTTGGGCTAAATTTTGGAAATCATGTATAGATTCAGAGATTTTGGCTTTTGGAAGTGGATGTTTGGGATTCAAATGGCTTGACACTTCATGGCTTGGCTTTCTTGATCATACTGAATCAAATGGCATGGGTTTTACTTATTTTGGCCAAAAAGGTACATGGATCGCGATCCATGTTAGGAAGCATTTGAATACAGTTCTTGTGCACATTGGTTCCTATAGGTTTTGCTAGTACACTGGTGAAATTTTTTCAACTTTGGACATATTTTTCCATAGTTTGCCCCATTTCTTAGTTTATGGCCATATTTTTTCCGTTTTGACCAAATCTGTTTCTAGCCACCACTGTTGGAGTCATGTTTTGCCTAAAATCTCTCCTTGCATTGATTTTTGATGGTTGAGGTATGTAGTTCATAGCTTTGCTTGGTTCCCTAGCAAGTTTCCCCAGACTTTGAATTCTTTTGGGAAGGCAAACTGAATCTTGCAAGTTTCACTTTTGCTTGGTTTTGATCCATCACCATTCTTAGGTTACAATTGCTTGTTGATAGACTTCAAGAAAAGTTTAAAGTTTCTCAAATTACTTTAGCAGTACTTTTGACCAAAAGACCATTTACAAACTGACTGTAGCAATCTTGGTGGATCTGATGACCTTTGGAGCATTTTTTTGTGATCATTTTGCAACCCCAGTACTACCGGTACATTGTCCAGCTAGTGAACCTCTTTGATCCTGATTTTGGCAAAAAGGTACATGGATCGCAATCCATGTTGGGAAGCATTTTGCAAAAACAGTCATGGGGTTTTGTTCTTGGGCCTCTATAGTTGCTCCTATAGATGTTTCCTTGATTTTAGGTTTTGGGAACATGGATCGCGATCCATGTTCCAACACCTTTTCCTATTGTTCTTAGCTTGGTTGGTTCTGCTAGGTAGTTGGGGTCTGCTGATGAACTTTTTCTTGTTTTTGATGGTTTTGGACTCCCACATTGGCCCTATGAGTTTGCCGATTTTGTGACCTTGTACTACTTCGATTTGTTGTTTTGGTATTGTTGATGCAGTATGGGTCACACACACATGCTCTTGCAAGGTTAATGATCATACCTGTCAAATCTGGTGTAGTGAGATCCACTGAGGTGGTCGCAGTAGGCAGAAGCAATTTCGAAAACCCTCTGCTCATGTGGCTCTCTCTCTCTCTCTCTCTCTCTCTCTCTCTCTCTCTCTCTCTCTCTCTCTCTCTCTCTCTCTGAATGCAAATGAGCTTCTGTTGCCCTTTTTTGACTATATGATCCCAGTCTACCCGAAATGCCCCATTTATACTTACCTTCATTTCTCATATCTTGTTGGGCACATCACCTGCGGTTCGAACCGTTCGTCATTCTGACACTCGGTTTACAAATGGCGTCCGATCTGTAGTTTTGATCCTTAAGAAGTTGGTCCAAAATTCATTTTGTGTTGAATTTTTCCATGTTTGTAGTCCTTGCTTTGAAGTTTCGGTGTTTGCTTTCAAAAGTTGATTCTGACTTTCGTGGCTCGACTTATCAAATTTTTGTTGATTACCTGTCATTTTTTGCGTTTTTGTAAAAGAAATTTATTTACAATGATTATTAGTCGGCCAAAAATTAGCCAAAATTAGTGTCACCTCCCTTATATACATACTCTTATTTTGGTATTAGATCCTGACGATATGGCTAATGATTATGTCCACTAAGAGTCTGTCAGGCTCCAAAAAACTTGTGTTTTTTAAGAAAGCGGGAAAGAAAGGAAACGAAAGGAAAAGAAAAGAAATAGGATTATAATAATGGTATATACAAGTGGTACTCCAACCGCTTTTTCCCCCTTCCTAAAGTGAGTCGTCTGCGATGAGCATGTGTCCGAGTGCATGGGAATAAAGCACGTGTCTATGCATAGCCGTATAGTGTGGCTCTATGATGCTCATGGAGGATATGCATGGGAAAACAAATTGTTGTACAAGAGATAGGTGCTGAACAATATGTTCAGTGGCTGCTGGTGGCGAGGTTCCTTGGAAGCTGTGTGGCCCGAATGATAGTAATTGTAGAAGGCGTGCTCTGTGTTTGACTATGAACTGCAAAAGTTTTGATGTTGCCGATGGTGTCAGTTGTTGGGATTTTTTGGGTTTCCATCGAAAGTCCCTAGGTGTGGATCCACTAGAAGAGGCATCGTGAAGGCGAAGTTGTCTTGGTTGCCATACCCATTTGAGTGTGGTTGGATGTTGAAGAGAGTGGTCCATCGGTTTAGGCCGTTTGACAACAGCGGTGGGCAATTCGTGATGGTTTAATTTTTGGTAGGCAATGTAGGTTTACGTGTATTGATTTGGCATTTAGGTATCCACAATTGCCTGGGCTTGGTTTGCATGATTGATTTCTTAACCCATATTTTTGTAACCATGGGGGTGAATGATTGCTGAGCTGTTGCTTGTGGCGAAGGTAGAGGTTCCCATTCATAGTCTGTTTGTACAAATGGCGTGGCTAAAGTTTGGCCATCATGTTTGATGCATAAAGTTTTTTCCTACCAGTTTGGTGTTGCGTGATAAGTGTGCATCCATGGAACTCCCAGAATAACTGCTTCGTTCAGCTGATGATCTTCGACCACATAAAATTGATGTGGATAAACTCTTCCATCAATGTTGATTGGTAAATTTATGTGGCCTAGACTGTCCATAGTACCTCTGTTGGCAACCTTGAACCCCATAGTGTTTGGCATTAGAGGTTCCTGTGTGATTTTTTTGAAAGTGGAGTAGTTAACCACATTGTCTTTGGCCTCTGTATCCATTAACGCTCTTTTGGTGGTGCCGTCGGTAAGTTGTAACTGAATACGTAGATCCATTCCTCCTAACCATGTAGTCGCCGTTTGTATGGATGCTATCGAAGCATGCTGATTAACCACTGCCTGTTGTTCTTTCCTCTGGAAGTTTGATTGTTCCCTCCATTTCAATATTCTGAGTTTGGCCTCCTATTGTGCTTGTTCCCGAATGTCCTGTGCTTGACATTTGCATTGAGCTGCTGCATGGAGTGTTGCGAGTTCGTCTGGTGTCAGCGGAAGAAGATATTTCTTAAACTTGCAACCACTCGTCCAATTAGGCATCTCCTCTCCTGCCAATGTTGCAAGTTTAACGGCGCCACTTTGCGATATATCATGGATCACAAAAGGCCCCATTCCTCGCTTTTTTAGTTTTTTGGAGTGTTGTTTCAGGGTATACATGAGAACGTAATCCCCTTTCTGGAACTCCTTACCAATCACGTGTTGATCATAAAAAGCTTCCATTTGCTTTTTTTGAGCATATATGCCAGTTATCACTTTGAGTCTAGTTTCATCTAATTGTTCTAGGGTGTCTAGTCTCTCCAATAGCTCATGGCCCATCCACCCTAATTGTGTTGCCACTCTGAGGGATTTGACTAGGAATTCCAATGGTAATATCGCATTAATTCCGAATACCAGGTTAAAGGGAGTCGTGCCAATGGAAGTTTTAAAAGCTGCGCGGTAAGCCCATAAAGCGGTGTGTAATTTTTGATCCCTATCATTTCTTGAGTCACTGACTATTTTGGTGAGCACTGTGCATAGGATTTTGTTGGTGCTCTTTGCCTGTCTGTTGGCTTGCAGATGATAGGGTGCTGACTTTCGATGGACCACCATGAATTCGTGGAGGAGAGTCTCAATGACTTCGTTCACAAAGTGTGTTCCTCTATCGCTTACTATTTCGATTGGTAGTCCATACCACGTAAAGACGTTTTCGAAAAGGAACTCAGTTGTAGTCCTTGCATCATTTTTTTGGGTTGCTTTGGCTTCCGCCCACTTCGTCATGTAATCCGTTGATACAATAATGTATTGTGCACGTGTCATGTATCCTGGAGGGTTGATGGGACCAATGAAGTCAATGTCCCATTTGGAAAAAGCGCGAACTCCCATCAGTAGCCTCAGTGGCATGGCATCTCTCCGAGGGGTGGTTTCGTGCGTTGACATTCGTCACATTGTTTGACATATGTGGTTGCATCCATGAATAGGGTCGGCCACCATATACCTGAGTTTAGCACTAGCTTTGCCATTTATCGGCGGAGAAGTGTCCTCCGGGTTGTCTCGCATGTGCTTGATCTAGGATGGCATAATATTCGCTTTTTGTGGCACACAGCCGTAATTGTTTGTCTTTCCCCTGCCTATATAGTTGGTTGGCAATGAGCAGATAGTGTTTGGCCTCTTCCTCGACAGTTTTCCTTCTTGATTTGTCCCATTCCTCTGGAAAGGTTTTGTTTTTTAAGTACTCAATGATGTGAGCACTCCATTTAGGTGATTGTACTACCCAATACATTGTGGCATGTTCCACTGGGGGCTGTATTATACGCAGGATTTTACATATTTATGGACACCGTATTCCATGTTTGGCGAGTAGACGCCCAATCTTTGTAATCGTTGGTCCGTCTGTATTTCACCAGTGTGAAATCCCGTATTTTGTATAAGAGCTTGCTTGAGGTAGTAGGTGGTATCTTCAAGCTGGACACATAGTCTCAGTATTCCATCCTTACCGTGTTTATACAGCCGTCCTGCTAAAAGGATGAGATTCCATGTTTGTTGGATCATTGATGGTTGTCTTTCTATCTGCAAAGAGCCGATTGTGAGTAGTGACATGACTTCTTCGCTCCATTGCGGCACTATTTCTATGTTAAACATATATGAATCAGGAAGTTCATCATCGACATCCGCAGGTGCTTCCCAATGAAATAGTCGTGAAAGATGATCTTCTCTCTGGTGTGTGGTCCCCTTTTTTACAACCATCGTGAAGTCAAACTCAAGCAACAGTATAAACCAGCGAACAATTCTTCCAATATTGCAAGGTTTGTTTACTAGATATAGCAGTGCTTGATGATCCACGAAGAAGACAAACTTGTTTGCTAGAAGGTAGTGTCTAAATTTATTGATAGCATAGATCATTCCGAGGCCCTCTCTTTCCGTAGTGGTATAATTTCGCTCTGCGTTGTTTAGTCGTCGACTGGAGTAGCAAATGGAAAAATCCATTTTCTTCTCTCCTGGCTGGGCTAATATGCACCCAATGGCATAGGCTGATGCATCCACATGGACATGGAAGATTTTTCTCTAGTCAGGGGCTTGCAAAATTGGGGCTGAAATCAAATGTTGCTTCAATTTTTGGAAAGCTTGCTCACATTCCTCTGTCCATTCAAACTTAGTTATGAGGGCATACAATGGCTTAGCTATTACAACATACATATATATGAAACGCCGGTAGTATCCGCAATGCCCCATAAATTCTTGCACTTCTTTTATCTTCGTTGATCTCGATAGTGCCGCAATTGTCTGTACCTTTTCTTGATCAGTTGAAATGCCGCGTTTTGACACTATGTGGTCCAGAATTTTACCCTATCTCACCATGAAGGCACATTTTCCGGGTTTAAGCAAATACAATACGTTCTGCACTTTTCAAAGACTTTACTCAGATGAGTGATGTTGTCACTTCGTCGATGGCAATGAACACAAAGATCATCCATGTAGATCTCCAGAAATTTTCTGAGATATTCTTTGAATGCGTGGGTCATTAGTCTTTGAAATGTGGCCGGGGAATTGGTCAAGCCGAAAGGAATTACCCTATATGCAAATATACCCCACTCTTGAACGTATCGACTAGAAGTTGCTCTTCCTCTTCAGTAAGGTCCGTGGCAATATAGGCCGGTTGAGGCTCCTCTCTAGGTTCTGCTAAGTTGATGCTTTTCGTGTTTTCAGGCCCATCATATGAAGATCCTGGTGCTTTGGGATCTCGTTTGGGTTTTTGCACCACTATCTTCCTATCCTGAATGGTATACTTCTTATAGTGGGATGGTGCATTGAATTTATCATCATTTGATTCCTCGTCACTTTCCATTTCAGTTGTCCAAATTTCTTTCAATGCCCATTTTAAATCATTGTATTTGACTTTGCGTTCCATTTTGGACAACTTTGACAGTTTTTCGGTATTTTTCTCTTTTTTTGGTTTATGTTTTGATGTTGTTTTGGTTGAGTCATGTTTCATATATCGCTTTGGTATCCTGTCCTTGAGGCAGTCAGTTGCTTCGACTAACCTCAAGTACTACATTTTCTCAGTTAACAGAGGTACGGAGTCTTCGTTGTGCTTGTTGTGGTTGTTTCTGCGTTTATCTCGATATCTGCATTGTCTTCGAGGGTTTTGGTTTGGGAAATCATAGTAGACCACTCAGCGATCCTTCCGTTTGATGTTCTGGCTCGAGATACTGGACAGCTCATCGTCCGCATTATCCTCTAGCATCTTATCAGTCGATTCTTGAAACTCTTCTTTGTCATCCATTTGGACAAGGTCCCTTCCAGAGATTTCGTCCACTATGCGTCGGCACTCGGCCACCCCTTCCTTGTCAGGTACGTCTTCCTCAGTCTTTGGAGTTAGGAGAACATTCATCATCTGGAATGGAATGATATCGTACCCTTTCTCGTCACAAAATTTGGTGAGGGTCACTTCATTGACACAAACATCAAGAGTAGCTAGTATTTGTTGCCATCCAAACGTTTCGAACATCTCCTCTGGAAAAGGCTCTGGTATGTATGCTTCATCTTGTGCAGTCCTACCAAGAATCCAATCTTCCTTTTTTAGACTTCCAGAATCCGAAGCTTCTCCTGTTCATTGGTAAGCTTTGTTCTGGAGCCAGGCCAATATTCCTCCTTCCTGGTCAGTTGTGGAATGCAGGTCTTCTCCTGGGGTTCTGTCTACGTCCTTATACCTATGATCTGTGACACTAATTTTCGTAGTGACATCCTTGTTTCTAAGATAGATATAGTTATAACCCCAATCTTGGACCATCTTGAGCTGACGCGTGAATGGTCTGCCCAGAATGATGCCGAAATTTCTGCTCTCATCAAAATTCATAATAGCAAAGGTGTGTTCATCTGCAATTCCACAAGACGTTACTACAATCTGCTCCAAGATTCCAATAGGTCTCTCCAGGTACCCATCCGCTAGTTGAAGTTTCATTCTCGTTTTTCTTAGAGCAGGTTTTTCCCATTTTTTCCACATTTCTTTGGTGACTATGGCATTCCGACTCCACTGTCCAATATCGCTATCGATTTTACATCCTTGTAGTCTACTGGTAGGGTACTATTTCCTTCTTCACCTTCATAATAGTCCCCTACCTTGTTTACAGGCACTGGCTCATGTTTAGTTTGCTTCGAGGGTTGTGTTTTTAACGTGTTTCGAGAAACCTCTGTTGAAGGAATTACAAGCCCTATTTCTTCCAATTTTTTTGCGACCTCGTCCCAAAGATGCGGTATAATGTTTAGCAACTCTGACAAAGTCAGTGTACAATGGATAGGTGATGACATCAGCTCGTGAAGAGTTTTAGTGTCCATCATCTTTGGATTGGCTTTCCATTGAGATAGAACTTTCCTTACCTCTGATCGAGTTTCAGGGTTACCAATAAATGAAGGTAAAGTCTTCAACGACTGTGGTTTACGGTCTTCCGATATCTATGTGCCTGCATCTCCATACAATGATTGGATGTTATTTGGGTAGAGCTCATGCTCCAAGTGGATTTATGGGATAGGAGCTGACACAAGTGTGGCACTTTCGTCCTTCCTATTCCTGATATGTTCCCATATCTCTTGAGGCCATTGTTCTTCTACCTCCAGAATTGGTAGTGGTACCTGAGAATGCGTCCCATCTGTTGTATTGTCTACCACCCTCATATCCAAAGGTGTTTCGTCAACCAGATGGGTAGGTTATTCACTTCAATTCTCCTCTCATCTACTTCCCGAATCTTTTCTCGTATGAGTATCTTGATTTTTGGAGTCGTAGGAACTGATGGTTCCATAAGCGCTTGAGCGGCTTGAATAAGCTCTTTGCACATCTTTAGCCTCTCTTTCTCATAGCCTGGATGAGGGTACGTTAACCACCGATCCTCTTGGGTTTGGTTAGGCTTTAACCTTGCTTCGTAGCTTTCAGAATTGCGTCCAAGGGTTAAACCACCTTGTCTACTAGGACTGACCCCCCTGATGGCAGTTCCGACAGTTTCTTTGTCTCGTTATTGCCCTTAGGCCTCTTTCCCTTTGAAGTTGTTCCTTTGTTTTCCACAATTTGGTTTCCAATGCCATTTTTTCATTTTCTCTTTTGGATTTCATCTTGTTTCGTTTTGCCTTCCAAGATTTTCTAGGGGTTCGGACAGACAAGTTGTCTATCTCTGTTTGGCTGGCCGGGACACTCTTTGCTACCTCATGTGCTTGAGCTCTAGTGACCGATTTTATTGGAATGTTCCGTTCTGTTTCTGATCCACTTGAGCTTGGCACAATCCCTATTTTCTTCATGGTTGCTTTTTCTTTATTTTCGGGGTTTTTTTGGCAGTGTGGAATAAGATGGTCCGTGGTGCATCCGTTACACAATCCAAAAAATTTCACCCACTCTCCTTTGTTTGGACACACTCTAGACCAGTGATCCTCGTTGCATTCATAGCATGGTCGTACAGGTGGTGGAGAAGCTTGAGGAGCTCCCATTGGTTGTCCTGTTCTAGGAGGGTAGCCTTGATTTGCCATAAACATTAGCATATTCTCATCGACCAAGTAATGATTTTTGGTTGGTTGTGCTATGTATGAGGACTCAAGAATTTCTTCTGGAATTATCCATCGATTATATCCCTCTGGAGCATATGCATTCCTATCAATTTCCCTTTCATAAGTATTTTCTAAGTCTTCTAGGTGTGAGACTACCTGGATCATACTCTGATCAAATGGTGGTTCTATGGGTTGAGAAATCCTTACCATAGCACTATTTTCCTGGGGTAAAGGAGGTTGATGTCCCAACAACGGTTAAGCTTTTTCCTGACCCAAGATTGCGTTATTTGGCCCCACTTGGTACCTTGGAGGTGGTGGAAGTTGTTGTCCTCCATGTGGTCCGTATTGTCTCTCTCTATCATAGTTTCGATTGTAGAAACATTCGTGAGTTTCATGGTTTGTCCATTTTTGTTCTATAGCACACCATTTCAATATCCGCTGTGCATTAGCTCCTGGCCTTTGTCGAAGGTTGCATCACTAGGTTGGATGGTCACCTCCACAAGTATCGCATTTTTGGGTGGGTGGTTGTCGTGTGTTCGGGTTCGTTCTGTTTCCTTGGTTCATCCTCCTGATCACTTCCTCAATGACTCGATCAACGTCGGGCACAGTTGGGTTTTGCCCTCCCGATTTTGTCATGGACTCACTCGTAGTTGAAGAGGTGCTACTAGTCCCCTGATCTGTGTCTTCGGTTACCTCCCCATATGCTTTGCAGTTATCTGCAAGATACAATGCCTCTTTCGTGACTTGCTCACAGGTTACACAGGCTTTCAGGTGCAAGTCCCTTTTTAGCGTGTCATTTCGCAGTCCCTCTATGAAGAGGATTGATAGTCTTTCATCCCGAGGTAGTTCTCAAGCAGGGCATCTTTCCATGTACTACCTGAAATGAAGCGATGCTTCCTTCACTTTTTCCTTTTCCTTTTGCCTAAATGCATAGATCAAGGAGACAATGTTATGCTTGATCCCTCTTTTTGAGAATTCCTCAACGAATTTTCGGAGAAGTTGCTCAATACTTGGGAATTCTAAGCTATTTAATGGTTGAAACCAAGTCAGGGCATTACCTTCCAAGGTCAACCCAAATCCTTCATACTGAGTAAGGAAATCAGTCACCTATTCGGCTCTCAATACTTGTTTGAAGGTTGAAACATGGACATACGGATCGCCAGATCCATTATACTTTTTGGGTAAGCATTTTTCCACTTGGGATGGTCGCATATGCTGGCCTCTACAACCATTCTAACAACTCTTGGTCCCCCTGGGATGGCTTCTCTTGGTTCGTAATCTCCTCTTGGTACTAACAGCGGTATCCTATCCGCCCTACGTTCATCAAGTCGATCTCTTGTGATAGTCGGAGGGATTCAAGTGGTGTAAGTGAAGTGAGGAATAGAGTTGTCCCTATGTGTGTTCATGGAAGCCCTAGTCGCCGTCGACCCTAAGGGTTCTGTTCTCGAAACTCGTTCATGTCCATAAGAATCCTCCACTCTTGTTCTCAAGGGACTCTCAAGCACAGTCTCAGGTCTAATGTGAGTATTCGTGGTTTTTTCAGCTTTCAGATTTACATAGTATTGGTGGAGTGGTCCTCCAAAATATGTATATCTCTCTAACTCCTTCTGGTCCATTGAGGAGTACTTTCGGCCATACTTGTCCATTATCACCACCTGAATACTTCTACCCTCCGTGTAAGTGTAAACATACAAGTTTTTCCGATCGGTTAATTCTTTGATGCGGGGCTCGTCACATGTGTAATAGAGTGTTTGGTCTCCATTATTGAACTTATAAAGCCCCACATATGTGTTGTCTGTGTTAAGACGCTCGGTCTCATTGGTGCGTCTGAGTACCGCGTTTTGTTTCTCCATTTTGAGTGGTGCATCGGCCGGTTCATTATCTACTTTGTCCTTGGTGCCGGTCATTCCCCATTTATCCACAATATACAGGTTATGAACCACTAAGTACATCATTCCCTCTCGATTGAAATACCTATCCCCGTCATAATCAACATCTACAAGGTCTCTGAACTTGCTCGGCCTATATTCCAACTTAACACAGTAGCGGTCCATTTCATCCTTATAGATTTTGGCTTTAAACACATTTTCAAATTGAAACTTCAGATACAACAACTTCACATTAGATGTGGGCTATGAAGGACCAACACCCATCGAATTTGTTCCCTTAGGGTTTGACTTTTTAGAATCTTAGTCATGAGGCCGTATGATCTCTCAGATGAAGTGTCAAAGAAACTCTCCTCTAAAATGGGTTCCAAAGGCGGTAGTGGTCTCTGATTCACACTTTCTTCTGTTGAGTGATTACTCCCTTTATCAAACATGTTGTGGTTCCTATTGTGGTACAATCTTCCTGATCGCAGATTCATGAATAATTGGTAGTAAGAAAAATCCAAACCGAGTTACCTCATTAAATATTTTGAATCTCTCGTTTGTTCTTGCTAGCTAGAAAGAATCTTCTAGTACCTGTAACCTGTCAAGAATGTGCTTGATAGTTGTAAGCTTACAGCTGTTCTTGTTAGTTCTTACTTTTGTTTGACAAAACTTGGCACACAATTCCCTACACAACCTCAACAATTTTGATCCAATTTCAATTTTGAAAGAAGCACCTGGTTGCTATGGCCTAGCTCCTTGTGTGGTAAGTTTCTGTCTCTATTCTGGCTCAGAGGAACATGGATCGCGATCCATGTTGGGAAGCCATTTGAACTTTTGTTGATACCATCAGCTTCAACATGATTAAGGGATCTTATGGTATCAAAATTTTAAGAAATGAATCTCTGGATTGGAAGCTAAGTTGATTTTGTCACTTTGCCTGAGTTTCTGTCAGTTTTGAGCTGTTGGAAGGGTTTCTTGCACCCAATTTCAACTCTGGAAGGACCACTCGACTCTCTGTGACACTCTCTAGCTATGGTACTAGTTTGGTGTCAATTTGTGTCAGAGGAACATGGATCGCGATCCATGTTCCTTTGTGTCAAAATACACTGAATTTTGTCCCACAGCTAGTCCTTGGCCTATTGATGCTGCCTATATAATTTTTTGAATGCTTTAAAGATTTTTAGGACAGACAAAAGTCAGTTTTAGGGTTTATGTCAGTGGTTTCCCCCCTTGACCTGATTTTTTCCACCTTTTGCCCTCTTTTTGAAATTTCCTGATAAGGGTCCTTTAATTAGGAGAAAGTGCTCCAATTGTTATCAATTCCCTGCTTGTCTTTTATCAGCTCAAAACTTCCAAAAAGGTACATGGATCGCGATCCATGTTTGGAATAATTTTGGACTGACACTTTGTGAGCTGATCGCACAAGGTATGATGATGATATTCCCCAAGTCTTTTTGGATTTGGTTAGTTTTTTCCAAGTGAGAAGCAAGGTTTTGTGTCTGTTTTGCGGTTTTTTTGCAAACCACTCCCTTTCTGATATTTTGACTAGCTTTTTTCACTTTTTGTCTATGGATCCTTTTGGAAAAGTCGTTCAACTAAGAATCAGGAGTACATTGGTTAAATATTGATGTCAGATGTCTACCTGGAACATGGATCGCGATCCATGTTGGGAAGCACCTGGGCATGAAATTTGGTTCAGTGGATTCCTTGTTTCTAGTTGGTCCCAATTCTCATCTCTTTTTGGATTTGGGCAATTAAAAGTTTAGTTTTTCCTTGTTTCTCCCTTTTTTCCAAGGTTTTTGGTCTGCTCACCCCAATCTTGATTTTTATGGTCTTCTAGCCCTCTTTTTCTCACCAAACTCAATGTTCTGATGCATGAGAGCCTGTTCTAAGCAGAGGAAATAATTTTAGCACATTTTGCCAAAAAGGTACATGGATCACGATCCTTTGGGCAAGATTTTTGATAGGTTTTTGCACAGTCTTTTTCAACAAGTGTTTTTATCCTCTTCTTGAAAGTTTTAGTGGGTTTGGTCCAGTTTTGAAGCTCTGACCATCACTTCTTCAATTTTCCCGAGTTATGGTCTTCAACACCAAAATAAGGTTTTTGACAGTTTTTCCCTCTATCCTTTTGGCCACAAATGATGGTATAATTTGTTACCTAACCTACTTCTACAACTAAAATGAATATGCAAACATAACTGAACTTAACAATACAGAAATAACAACCATGTGTGTGGTGGAACAACCCTTTCCAAGCATGTGAAAATTCAAAGAACGAAAAACTATCTTGTACTTCACTCACAACTTTCTTTGCTCTTAAGGAATAGCACTCGCTAGTTTCGGACTCCATTCACTATTAAGCACTAAACCTACGTCTAGCTGCTTCACTGCTTATGGGTAAACGGAACGGGTATCAAAAGCTTGAAGGGAGATTTTTTTGTTTTGTTTGTTTTTTTGTAACTGAGTAACTCACCACCTAAGGATCGGTTTTCCCGGTAGTGGCGCCAATGTTAGCGGGTCGCGGCGACGGACGTCTGCAGCATAGCTCTTTTGTACTAACATAATGTCAATATGCAAGGAAGCGACTCGGGGTGGGACACGGAGACTTAATGAGAGTGTCAATCTCACCAAAGTGAACTCGAGGACTACTCGTTCTTACAACAAAAGCAAATCAACCACTTCCTAGTCAGACAATCAATATGTGTCCATTCTCAACACTCAAAGTAATCACGCATTTTCGGTATCAAATTGAATCCGGAATGTCACGAAACTTAAGGAGACGTATCACAACACTTACGGGCTCAATCCTACTAAGTTTTGTCACCATCTAGGACGGTACATAAATCACGATCCATCACAAAAAATGTGCAGAAAACTGAAACAGAAGTACTTGGAAAGATCCACCTTAAGCTTAGAAATACTTATCCATGGTCAAAACATAAAAAAAACAACCATTTTAACTCCCAAATCAATGCATTTAGCTCACAAATGACTTGTCGCGAACGACAGCAGAATTGGAAATTATTACACTTAGATTGAAGAGTAAGAGACAAGGTACACAATGTACTATTCGGAATAGAATTCTGATTACCCGTTCAAGAGAAATGATGATTACAAGTTATAGTCACAAGAAGCTTTTGCAGTGCACGTTTTGTTCTCCCAACTAATAATAATCTTCCTTTCAAAACTAAGGGTTTTGACTTTAAAAGTTAGGGGTCTTTCCCATGGCCATCCGGCCTCTTACAAGGAGTAGACTTAGAGAAAATAAAAAAGAGTATGGTCTAACCTCACTATGATTACAACTCATTTTAGGCTGAATTACAGGGTTTCTTGGCGAAAAAATAGAGTGTCCACCTGGTTTGGTGTGCATACGCCTGCTCGCTCGTATCCACCAAACACATGATCTTCCACTTCTTAGCTGCCCTGCAAGGGTCTACACCCCCGTAGTGTTCTTCCAAGAGAGAGAATACGTGAGAGAGATAAAACAACTTCTCCAATGGGTCTCTCACCTCCCTTGTCAATTGGGACAGAGACAGACTCTAAATTTTGCTATGTAGGTTTTCCCACCTATAAATTAAAAATATAAAGGTAAATTTCAAAATATTTGTAAGTGTAATTACAATAAAACTAAGTTTTTTTTTGGGCACTGCAATTGGAGAGAGAGAGAGAGAGAGAGAGAGAGAGAGAGAGAGAGAGAGAGAGAGAGAGGGAGTGGCAGCAAAGTGGGCTCCAAAACTTGAAGCAATCAATTATACCATTAAACATGTCAAAGACTCTCTCTTGCTTTCTTCTTGGCCTACAATCAACTTATAGTCTCTCAATGAATGAGCTATTTGCATCAAACCAAGCCCTCTTCCCTCTCTAGTCTCAATGTCCATTTCTTCTACTTATTCTTCGTCTTCTTCTTGAGATTCTGCCATACGAGAGAGAGAGAGAGAGAGAGAGAGAGAGAGAGAGAGAGAGAGAGAGAGAGAGAGAGAGAGAATAATTATTTCACCCTATAGTATTCTCTAACCACCCCCCCCCCCCCCCCAGCCCCTAAATCTACGGTCTGTGTGTGCAAGTTTTGGGGGGCTACCCCTATTGTATACGCTTATGCACACTTGCCAAAAACCCCCCTATTGTACACTCACGTGGTACCATACAGAACAGACTAATGAAGCCCCCGTGGATTTTTGATGAGTCAAAGAGCTGGTATGTTGATGTGAAAGATGACATTGGGGCTGATGCAATGTGGTTGCAACAGAAAAAAGGTGCACATTCATAGGCTTTGATTGGATTGCAAAGGATCACTCTAGGTTGCATTTATACGTCCGTATAACAAAAATTATACGTATAAAACGTCATTATATGCTGTATTTTTGAATAATACCCGAATACCCGTATAAAACAGTTTTCGATCGAGATATTTTTCGATGGAAAACTTTTTCGAACGAAAAATATCTCGATCGAAAACTCCTATATATATACAACTGTCGCCGTATATGATTGAAAATCATTCTGGAGCTTTTGGGAGTTAGCAGAGCTTGGAGCTTTTGAGAGATTAGCAGATAGCGACAGCCCCTTCAGTTTACAGTGGTTTTCAGGTATATTTTTTAATTTTCAGTAAATACTAAAAAAAATTTGTGTTGTGCCAGACTTGTGTGGTGCAGTAGTTTCGACTCTCACCACAAAGTTGGCTTGCAGGTCGTAGGCCACTTCGTGGTGTGTAGCCATATGGCTCACTATAGAAGTGTGTAGAATATAGTCTCCTTTCCCGTGGTGTGTAGTCATATGACTCACTTGAGGGAAGGCTTAGGGTAAATTTAGATTCTCACTCGTATGGTGTAGTAGTATACCTCTCACCATAGAGATGAGTTAGGATTAGAGGTCGACTCGTGGAGTGTAGTAGGCATGATGCTACACCTCTCACTTTAGAGTGGCCTATAAAATTTACAATCTTAAATTAAGTCATTGTTGATTATTCTACATAGAAGCACAAAGATTAACGTTCGTCATTTTAAGAGTGTAGAGATGCATACTTTATGCCCTCTTCATCTTAATGTGACTTTCGTTATTTTTGTGCTTCTATTTCTGTAGTAACATCATTGTTCATCAGCAGATGACTTGGTGTTACTCTGAACGTAGATATATACAACAATTGATTTACATTTGAGATTGTTGAGTTGTTTGCTGATGGTTGTGTTGTGCGTTCCACACACTCCATTAGAAATAGCTTATAAAATTTACAATTTTAGATTAAGTTTTTCTATCATATGTGTTACATAGAAACACAAGCGTTACCACTCGTTATATTAAGAGTGAAGAGATGCATATTTCCATGCCCTCTTCATCTTAATGTGACATATTGGTTACTCGTGTGTTTGATATTCCAAAGGAACATCATTTTTCATCATTAAATGACTTGGTGTTGTTTTGGACGTAAACACATATGATAGGTAACTTACATCTGCAATTGTTAATTTATCCGACGATAGTTGTGTTGTGAGTTCCACACACTTTATCAAGGATTAGATTGATAAAAACTATCAATCTATTTTACGACAGCATCTAGGACTTGTGCTGAGAATATCTCACACTAGCTGGGTTGTTCACATGTATGATTTTCCAATCCTTTAGATGTGATTTCTTTCATCATCTCACACTTCTACAGATAGCAGGGTCCAGTTCTTGTGCTGAGAGCATCTCACACTCCTGGCATGTTTCTCTCTCTCTCTCTCTCTCTCTCTCTCTCTCTAATTTAATTTTCATGGTCGATTCGCACAATGTGCTTTGTAATCATAAGATTTTCTCTTTAATTTGCAATAATTTCATATTGTTTAATAAACTTTGTATCATCATTTAATATATATAGGGTTAACACTCATTATATAATAACTATGGTGTACAATCTTATCGTAAGATTCTTAATTTATAATTTTGTCATACAGATATGGTAGACATGAAGCTAGAGAAACATCAACAAAAGTTCGTCTCCGAAGTGATTGTGAGACACTTTCATTACATGTCAGAGACAGAGATTAGGTGTTGTTTAAACCCTGTCGCTCCGGAGCATTTTTATCAGCTTACAGAGACATTAGGGCCAAAAACGACTCAAAAAGGGCTGTGTGTTAATCTAAGGATTAAGGAATAGAGCCACAAAGGAATGTGAAGAAAATGATATCTTTTTGAATATTTAGAGATATGTACCTAGATACGCTTTAGATTGCGTAGGTATGCTTTAAATGAACAAAACGGACAAATTTGGGGCCGTTTTGACCACAAACGGCTCTACTAATTAGTAATTTAACCAATTCCTTACACAGCCCTTTTTGAGTCGTTTTTGGCCCTAATGACTCTGACCAAGTTTGTGTTTGAGCAGCTCTAGACAGAGTTTGCACCAGCTATTTTTGACATAGCCCTCATGACATCAGGTGCTTTAGTAAACATGGTCAAACAAACCATTGGGAAGATCATGAAGACCTTTCAGGAACTGAAAAATCCTACAATTACTTGCCAAACATAGCTGAGCGCATACATCTTGTGCAACAGCTTTATACAAAGTTCAAGAGCAAGGAAAAGTTAGAAAGAGCAGCATAGTGTGCAAGAGTGGAAGCCAGCACTTCCGAAGCTGTTGTTGAACCATAAATCCTTCTTAGAACAGAGCCTGCAACGTCATCCGTTGCTCCATTAGACCTCTCTCAGCTACCACCTATTTTACACCTTTTACCCGACACAACCATCTTCAATATCCAAGCTCCACAGCTGGGAGAGGGAAGATGGGCACATGTGAAGCGTGTGGGTGTCACACATCTCGCTTTCAAAGATCAAGTGTATGTTGCAAAAGTGTTCAAAGTACACTTACATGGGCCCACCATGGAGCAACAGGTCAAAGACAAAGCAACAATTTTGGATATTTCACATCGTGGTATCATCTACCCTCTTGCCATGGTGCCCCACGTGGAGCGACCTATGCTCATTTCACGATTTTGGAATGGCAGCCGTGTGGAGCAATGGATAAAAGAATGCACTGCAAACGGCAGCCACCTTGTCATTCTCGATTACGTACTCACTGCAGGAACAATAGAGCTATTCCAGGAGAATATTTTGCAGACCATCAATGCTCTCCTCCAAACTCTGAAGTATATACATACACATAACTACCTCCACAATGATCTACACTCTCGCAATATGATGCTGCATTTTGGCGAAAAAGGTGTTTACGTCGGCATTGTGGATTGGGGTTCATGCACCAAAACAAATACGACATCCGGTTTTCCTCCTCTACGCGATATGCAGATAGAAACTAGAAAACAATATAAGAGAGATTATCCATGGGCAGCCCTCGAATGTATATCTAGTAATCCTCCCTCCTAGACCAAAGCTATGGATATTTATTCCATGTGTCATACATGTAAACACATTTTGAAGTGCTTACCAGACCCCCAAGAACAAAGCAAGAGACATTTTTTGAGTAATGTACTTGCCCATCTTGAAAGCGGCAAGCGCGTTCACCCCAAAACCTGGCCTAATGCTTTTGATCTCTCCTTATGTTTAAATGGTGCCCATAGAGTGGGTTACAACATTGTAATGACATCTGGCTTACGACCAGTTGATGATTAATGAAAATGCAGTCTCATGATTTCAACATTGTTTTACTTTTGGTGTCAGATTTAATTGTATGTTTAATTGAGCAAAAATTCTATGTTTGTCATTCGATATATTGTCAAATTAATTGAATGGGTATTTAAAAGTAATGACATGTTCACCTGATATACAAATATGGAAGAAGAACTCAACCACGCTGAAGCTCAAGCAATTTTTAAAGAAGAACAAGTTAAATGTGGATAAGCAGATCTTTCTACTATTGCCAACATTGAAGAAGATGAATCTGAGTTGCAAGGCAAACCATTAACCCTTAAAGAGTGTAAAAAGCTTTGCCCTAATCACTTTGTACGCCATCAACTATTGCAAATAAGTGGCAATGCAAAAATATGGAAGAAGAACTCAACCACGCTGAAGCTCAAGCAATTTTTAAAGAAGAACAAGTTAGATGTGGATAAGCAGATCTTTCTACTATTGCCAACATTGAAGAAGATGAATCTGAGCTGCAAGGCAAACCATTAACCCTTAAAGAGTGCAAAAAGCTTTGCCCTAATCACTTTGTATGCCATCAACTATTGCAAATAAGTGGCAATGCAAAAGATACAGCTTTGTTAAAGCTCTTTGATTTGCAACATAAAGGACTGGCACGTGTATTGCTGCAAAGGTTTATACGACAAGAGAGATGTCTACCAAACAACAACCAAGTAGCAATTTACTTTATCCAGCAATGCTATGTTCGATATATTTTGTTGAAGAGAGTGGATTGGTCAGATCGTCCAGGCACCGCTGGCGTTGGACGTGGACGCATTGCAGAAAAGGTGGAAGCACGCAATGCAAATAATCCAATGCCTCCTCGCAAGCGCCCTATTGTTTTACTTCCTGAAGAGTTAGAAACACTGACTGAATTAGTCTGCCAAGGACAAGACCTTGCCAGCCAAGGAGAAACACCGGACATGCTTCGTGGCCGGATTCTTGAGCTTGAAATAGAGATAAGTGATGCACAAGCAAAGCTTCAGCGATATGAATCATTGTATGGACCTTTGCCAGATGATACTACCACTTCCCATCAAGATGTTGTTGAACCATCCCCTGAGCTAGGAATTAAAGATTTTACCATAGACGAACTTATAGCAGATCTATCAAACTCATAAGTCACTCAAAAGCTTTTTGTAATATCAAAATTATATCAAACTCTTTTCGATCGAGTGATTTCCCAGAACCTTGTTGTAATTTCAAACCTACATCCACTTTATGTAATTTTTATTCGACAAGATATTATCGCAGTTTATTATTTTCAACTGAAGAGACCACATCTCTTAATTGTGTATATATTTGAGTGTGAGTGAATATGTGTGTCTGAGAGAGAGAGAGAGAGAGAGAGAGAGAGAGAGAGAGAGAGAGAGAGAGAGAGAGAGAAAGAGAGAGAGAGGTTTTGATGTGAACGACAACGAGATAACACTTTCTTTCATCATATACAAAAACTTGTTGAGTAAGTATTACAATGGTACTCTCACAAATCATCTCCAGCTTCAAAAACTGCAACCATATCATCTACTTCGTCCATATCTGAGCATTCGAAAACTATCTCCCATTCCATATCATCATCATCATCAACTTCTGCAGAAATAGCTTCATGTGCTTGGAAGACTCTATATTTCTTTTGAGCGGCTCTAGTTGCAATGTTTTGAGGCTTATGAATAAGTCTCATATTGCAAAAAACATACACCAAATCAGCAGCACGATTAGTATGAAGTCTGTTTCGCTTTTTAGTGTGCACAAAGTCGAATGCTGACCAGTTTCGCTCACAACTTCCACTTGATGCAGCTACTGATAAAACTCTAACTGCAATGTGTAGCAACTCCACTTTCTCTCCACCGTACTCCTTCCACCATAAAGGTGCACTTGTTTTGCCAATGGCATCTATATGCCACGGATCCTGAAACATACCAGTTCTGTTGGCATAATCTACTCGCTGATGAAAAGCTACTTTTCCATCTTCGTGCCCTAAGAGTTGGGAGCACACTGTTTTGAAGTCGGACATAACTTCTTTGTTGGTAGATTGCTGATGCATTTGAAACTTAGGATCCAATACAAAAGCCGCACCATGCAATGGCGTATGCAACTGCACCCAACGCTTGTTAACAATTGTAATCATGGTAGCTTTATCCTTTGTTCCAAAACTGACATTTTCTCTTAGCTTGCATATAGCCTCTGATATATACCAGTAGACCCGACCAAAAATAAAAGAATCTGTGTCAACTTCTCTCAAAAGATCTACAAATGGCTTTGACACAGTTACTATTCTTTCTACATTACGCCAAAAGACTGACGAGTTTACTATTTGCGCACATCGACCAGCTGCTTCCTGATAACTTGGATACTTGCTGAGCCATCCATCCCATCTTCTGTCTGCTAAGGTTTCCATCAATGCAGGCTTCAACTCTTGCAAAGAAACAAGAACATAGTATGCCGTAGCAAACCTTGTCGTGCAAAATATTTGCAAAGCTTTATTTGGTGACTTGGTTCAAAAAAGAGCATACGAAAATTGATGCTCTCTAATGAATTTCACCACATGATTTGCATCCAATAAAGTTTGCTTCACACATGCCATTTTACCAAAATCTTTTAAAAGAAAATTTAGAGTGTGAGCTGCACATGGTACCCAAGAAATCTCCGGATACTTGACTTGAATAGCTCTTCCTGCTCCTTTGTAGTTGGCCGCATTATTTGTGACAATAGCAGTCACATTCTTTGGTCCACCTACCTTTGCAATTGCATGTTCATACATCCCTGCTAGGTAGGTGATAGTCTTCTCTTTCAATGAGTTGTCAATTGCTTCCACGAACATAGCCCCTCTAGGGTTAATAAGCATTACATTGATTAAAGGTTTTTTCTGATAGTTAGTCCATCCATCCAATGCTATGGTGCATCCATATGCTGGAATAAACTCTAGCACTGTGCGTTTGAAAATGGCTTAAGTACTATCTTTGACTTTATCAAGATATTCAGTTCGCATCTTGTTATAGTCAGGAAGCACAAATCCTTTTTTGGTTGTACTCATCAAAGCATTTTGAAATATTGGATTGCGCATAGCATTGAACGATATGCCACACGCAACAAATGCTTTTGTCCATTTTAAATGCAACTCAAGCAACCATTGTTTATCTAATGCTTCAGGCAACGTCTGTCCATTGGATGACTCTTTGCAGGATTTGCTTGTGCTAGGAACTCCTCCTGATGTAGAAGCATGTCCATGAAGAGGGTTCAATTGAGAACTCTGATCGTTTACTTGAGTGGTGAACACCTGTTCTGTTGCCTCATTGCATACAGATGCTTTACTTTGCGAGAATACATGGGAAATTTTTCATGAATATCTCTTGGTGGTGCCCCGCACTTTTCAACATTGCCAGGGACTTTAAATAAATGCTCTTTAATTCTGGTTGCATTACCACTGAACTGGTGGCCACAAGATTTACATTTAAGTCGAGATGTATTTCTCCCAGCAACTAACTCATCCACATAACTCCACTCTTGTCCTTTCACCATGATGCACAAAAGTAATCTGCTAGTGAAAACAAATTTAATGATCATAATCAAAATCAATTTAAACATTAAATTAATTTAACTAACAATGATTGAACGAAATTAAAATAATTAAAAACAATGATTGAACAAAAATAAAATAATAAAAAACAATACCATTGGATTACATATAAATTACATCAATTTATTTAAAGTACAAGCTTGTAGCTTTAACACATTACGATAATCAATAATTACAATTAAATCAAGTATTAAAATGATTATCATATGAAATTGTTATAGCTACAAGAGCTATAAGTGACATTTTTAAATGTCAAAACGATAATCACTTAAAATACTTGATAATTATCGTATCTATGTAAAGTGCAAACAAAAAGTTCTTACACTTTACCATATATTTTTAAGCGATTATCTATCTACAATGCGAGCATGTGTATGCTCTCACATAGTACGATAGATTTTACAGTCCAAATAAAGATAAGAGAATATCAATATTTTTGGACATGTTTTTCCTAAATTTTTACTCTAGTGAAAGCATAGCAGTGTGAATAGCTCTACACAAGATGTAAAAAAATAATTTTGTTTCATTATATTCATTTTGAAGTGAGAGAAAATCTCTACACATCAAAATCGAACTTTAAATTACATAAAATTAATTTTTATGTAATTATATTTTTAAACTAATTTTCTCATGTGAGAGTACACTCTACACACAACGATAATATCCTAATTTTTTTAATTAGTCACTTTCAAGTGTCAATTAATTGAAGACATTGACAAGTGATTCTTATAATTACATTTTGTATCAGGTGAGAGATTACACTCTTCACAAAATACAAACTTTCAACTATTTACTAATTTATTCAAAACAAATTTATAAATTTGAAACACAAAACTTAAAATAATTTTAGTTTTTATCTAATTCAAATTGTTTTAAATTTTTACATATTATTCTTTTATTGTTTGGTGAGAATACTCACATGGAAAACACTAACTTTGTGAATGATGGTGTGAAAATTGGTTGTCGCGTGTTGCTTTATATACTAATATATTCGATCGATTTTTTTTCGGCCGATATTTTTTTCGATCGTTATTATTTTAGATCGAAAATAATTTCGTTCGAAAAGTTTTTCGATCGAAAAACTAAAAAGTTATACGTTTGGATGTGTATGCTGATGTGGCACCATATAATACGGCCGTATAATTTAAATAAACGAATAATACGCCCATTATTCGCGTATTATCCGTCTCCCGAATAACGAATAATGCAACTTAGGGATCACTTAGTTCAAGTAATGTCAAGGAGTGGCAAGTTATGTGAAAGAGTAAGTTTTGCAAATTTATCAAATATATCAAGGTAAGGGAAAGAAAAGGTTGATGATGCCCCCAAGGATGCCAAATTTGAGTGCAGATCATGATGATAGTGATTTAAGTTGTTCATAGTAAATTCTTAATGAGGAGTTTGGTGTACCCTTTCTGAAGACTTCGAGTAGAAGAAGGATGCACCCTAAAAATAGGGCACTTGGAAATGATCCTAGATTATGAATATTAAAAGAGTAAGGAATCCTATGCGAAGAGTGACTTATGACAGAGTTATGTGGCTTGCCGTTGTGCATTTATGGTGAAGATTGGAAGTAGAGTCTACTTGTTTTGAGGATGTTGTTGGAGATCCAAAGTGGAATTGAGCTATGGATGAGAGATGGCTACCCTTGATGCTAATGAGACATGAGATTTAGTGCCATTGTCAAAAAGAAAGGACGAAATCGGATGTAAATGGGTTTACAAGGTGAAACACAATGCAAATCGCATAGTGAGTAGGCACATGGCTAGATTGGTAGTATAGAGCTATGCACAAACTTATGGCATTGATTATGAGGAGACTTTCAATCCCAAACCTAAGATGGCCAGTGTTCATACCATCATTGGGGTGGTTGCAATAAACTACTAGGTTTTGCATTGGTGACTTGCAAGAAGAGGCGCATCCACTTTAAACACAAGGTTATGATCACGTTGAGATTCTTTGTTCATTCCAAACATTATCCCTTCTTGCTTGTTTTTTTTTAAAGCATCGCAAAATGTAGGAATAAGCGCATTTCATGAACGAAGCCCTCTAGCAAAAGACTGGCCCACATTGATGTAGTCATATATGGCTCTAGTAGAGTTGATCCTAGTTGTCACGCATCAAAAACTTTGCGCTCTCTCCCTCCAAAATGATATGAGGGGTCTATAGCTGAAATTAAGGTCTTGCGGATTGGGGTCAATTTTAATTGTTTGATCATGTAGGTTAACTGGGAGTGAACTAGCCCAGGTGAACTAAAGGTGAACAAACTCTAGTTCACTCTCAACTCACCAACATAGATGTCTTCACCAGATAGTGATGGAGGTATTCACCGCTAGGTCATTTTGGGTGAAGTGAGGGCAAGGAGATGCAAAAGCAGGATAGAAGTGGTTATAGTGCAATGACAAGTTAGCTTATGCTAGCCTTAGAGCAACACCAAAGCACACATGGTTCTCACACACACTCGTTTTGTCTCTCCTGGAGGCTAGGAATAAAAGGCCTACGGGTATGGAGACTTCACAGTAGAATTGCTCTAGCCTCTTATTATTTTTGTAGCCTGACGTATAACTTGCAAGTGTTTTGCCAACCAAGAATGCAAAAGAACCTTTGGCTTGTGTCAGTCGTTCCAATTGCGAATCATTGACGGTAGCACAAGAGAAAAGAGAAAACAGGGGGGGGGGGGAGAGAGAGAGAGAGAGAGAGAGAGAGAGCGCCTTAATGTTAGGACTCATAAGCTAATACGCAGCCTCTTGTTAGGCTCTTAGAGCATACGGTAATAGGACATGGGTTGATGCTTCTTTAGCAGAATCGCGCTCCGTTGCATTATTCACAGACAGAGAGAGAGAGAGAGAGAGAGAGAGAGAGAGAGAACTACTACTAGTGCCTCACTACTACTAGCACTTAATTCTTACATCATTAGATTGATTCTTCTATATCAAACAAACCCCAACACCCCTTTTCTTTTCTTTTTGGCAGCATCAGAGACATTTCTCCTTTACTTAATCTGCAGCTCTGTTGCATGCACTCTCTTTACTATTGCGCCTATGCTGATTGAGCACTTTTTTTATGTACATTTAGTCCTGCAAGATGGCTGCAAATGAGTGGATTAATGGGTACCTTGAAGCCATTCTTGATGCAAGAGCACCTGCACTTTCCGATGCAGAGTTCCACCCTCCGCAAGTGGAGCCACCGGATGCCTCGCATGTCGATATGCTCGATGTCTCTTATTTCAATCCAACAAAGTACTTTGTGGAAGAGGTGGTCACTAGCTATGATGAAACTGATCTTCACAAAACCTGGATGAAGGTTCAGTTTCCTCCCTTCCCTATGGTGTTTTGGTCAGAATTTGTGTGCTCATTGATGCTTACTATACAACATTAAGGTGAATGCTCTGGGCATGTGCATGGATTATATGATAATATAGCATGCATTATATGGCTGAATTGATCATCAACAGAAATGAGATGGGTCTCATGTAAATGAAACTTTTGCTACTTCTTCCATAAGTTTTCCTCATTAGGCATGAAGAAGAAGTTTTGTCTGGATAGTTGAATATGAAAGCAAACTGAGTTGTTTATTTGTAGACAATCAAGAACATCAATTCCTATCTTTAGTTGATTAGGCCCTGCCCTTGTTTGAGTAGTATAGACAGCTCCTCACTACTTTACGTTGCAACCTTTTGCCGGTTGCGGTTAACTGAGATGGTTTGAGGTTCATGCAAAGGCTCACCTAGACCCTTTTCAACACAGGTAACTGCAATGAGGAATTCTCAAGAAAGAAATACACGAATGGAAAACTTGTGCTGGAGAATATGGCACTTGACACGAAGAAAGAAGCAAGTAAGTATCGTCTCATCTTTCATTCATGTTCTGTCGAGACTTAAATGTTGGCATGGGCCGGCCATTCCTGATATCTTGCGTATTACAAATAATGACATAGGCAATGCATGCATATGATTCCCTGTAATGTGCCTGGCTCATGTGACTGTATGTTGATTGTGAACCAGTGCTTATGCTTTTGACCATGTAGTTTGCAAGTAGAATGCTGAACCGGCGCATTGAAAAAGAACAAGGCCACAAGGATGCTACCGAAGAACTCACAGAGGAGTTGTCTGATGAAGAGAAGGTGGACCCTGATACCACACATACTGGGCCGACTTTCACTAGAAACTATTCAGACTTGGATGTCTCGAGTGAGCCGGTGCAGAAAAAGAAGTCATTGTATGTGGTTTTGATAAGGTGAATGCAAAAAAAAAAAAGGCTCTATTATGTCTTGCCAACGGTTTTTGTTGCCATTCGGTCTCTGATACCCTTCTGGAACTGCTTAGTGTACATGGACTTGTACGTGGTGAGGATATGGAACTCGGCAGAGATTCGGACACAGGCGGCCAGGTAGACATGTTTGCAAACATGTGGAAGTACGTACTTTTGTCAATTGTGAAAGTGCTGCCCAACATGAGGTTAGGATCATGTTGATGCTTCCTTTTGTCTTGAGTATAAGGCTGTGGACTTCATAAACCCATCACTTTATTATGGCCTCTCCATTTTGGAGATTGTTCAGTATGTCTACTGCCTGGTGCTCTACATGACTGAGGAAACAAGGGGGAACTGATTTGCTTAGCTAAAACCTTTCCAAGTTGATGGTTTTTTCTTTGCTAGTTAACTTTCTTCGCATTTTTGCCAGGTAAAGTATGTTGTGGAGCTTGCAAGAGCTTTAGCAACCATGCCAGAAGTTTTTCGAGTAGACCTTTTGACACGTCAGATAGCATCTCCAGATGTTGATTGGAGCTATGGCGAACCCACTGAAATGCTCACAAACAAGTCCTTTGATGCTGATGTTGGCAATGATGGTGAAAGTAGTGGGGCCTACATTGTGCGCATACCTTGTGGACCACGCGAAACATACCTCCACAAAGAGCTTCTATGGCCCCACATCCAAGAATTTGTAGATGGATGCTTGACCCACATACTAAACATGGCTAAGGTTCTTGGTGATCAAATAAACGATGGTGAGAGATACGTTTGGCCCCATGTCATCCACGGTCATTATGCTGACGCAGGCGACATGGCAGCATTATTGTCAGGTGCATTGAATGTTCCTATGGTCTTGACGGGTCACTCTCTCGGTCGCAACAAAATGGAACAGCTGCTTCAGCAGGGCTGCCAAACAAAAGAAGACATCAACTCGACCTACAAAATCATGCGGCGCATTGAAGCTGAAGAGCTTGCTCTTGATACTGCGGAGCTCGTCATAACAAGCACCCAACAAGAGATTGAAGAACAATGGGGTCTATATGATGGGTTTGATGTTAAACTAGAAAGGATTTTAAGACTGAGGGCGAAAAGAGGAGTCAGCTGCCATGGACGTTTCATGCCTCGCATGGTGGTAAGTAGATCGAAGTTGTCAAGTGCTATGTGTAAATCTTATGTTTCAAATATACTTACACTCACTTTTTGAACTACAGGTGATCCCACCAGGAATGGATTTCAGCAACGTGATTGCTCCTGATGCTGGAGATCCTGTGGATAGTGACCTTGAAGCAACTTTGTCAGATCCTGGGTTGCCCATATCAGAGCCTCCAATCTGGTCAGAGGTAGGAGTCTCTATGTGAGCCGCACATAGTAAACTACACCTAGTCATGTCTTATGTATACCCTGCTCACTTGTGAAGCAAGCATGGGTTTAGTGCTTATAGATGGTGATAAAATTTTCTGTTGATACAGCTTGACAAATGTATGTTTGTGATATGCATGCATCGATGCCCTTCTCATTCACTAATTTGGTGGTCGCAGATCAAGCGTTTTTTCAACAACCCCCACAAACCAATTATTCTTGCACTTTCTCGCCCGGATCCAAAGAAAAACATTACCAAGTTATTGAAGGCCTTTGGAGAGTGCAAGCCTCTGAGAGACTTAGCCAATTTGGTGAGTAGATATCTCTTATGCGTCACACAGTTGATTGTCTGCAAGCTTATATAGCTTGGAAATGCAAGTGGGTGCATACATGCCCACCTTTTAATGAGGGTCTGTTCTCTCTTTAGACATTGATTATGGGAAACCGCGATGACATTGACGAAATGTCAGGTGCAAATGCAACTGTCCTAACGACAGTATTGAAGCTCATTGACAAGTACGATTTGTATGGCCAAGTAGCATACCCAAAGCATCATAAACAATCGGATATTCCTGACGTTTATCGACTTGCTGCAAGAACAAAGGTTTGCTAGATTGTCATGAAGAGCTATGTTGCCATCATTCAACAGCCTGCCACTTGCTCTTGCTCCAGAATAACCAATTGCTGTTACTTGTTCTAAACAGGGAGTGTTTATAAATCCTGCTCTGGTGGAGCCATTTGGCTTGACTCTCATTGAGGTGAGAGTATGTATGGTTAGCATATCTGAGTGATGGATCAATGGCATATGTGTGTATGTATGTGAGAAATTGTGTATGAGAAGCCTGCGTGTAGTGTGAGTGGTGTTTAGACAACTGTGATAAGCTCTCAATACTGTGAATTCCTTTGCAGGCAGCTGCTCATGGTTTACCCATGGTTGCAACGAGGAACGGAGGTCCTCTGGATATTCACAGGGTATGTAGTACATGCCTGTAGCATACTGATGTGCTACGGAAAAACTCCAACATGCGGTAAAAACTTTTAACACTTTTATTGGAACATCGTTTACACAGGCTTTGAACAATGGTTTGCTTGTCGACCCTCATGATGAAAAAAGCATTGCGGATGCATTGTTGAGGCTCGTTACGGACCGAGGTCAGTGGGTGGAATGTCGGCGGAATGGGTTAAAGAATATCCACCTTTTCTCTTGGCCTCAGCATTGCCGTACATACCTTGCCCGCATTGCGCTCTGCAGAATGAGGCATCCCCAGTGGAAGGATGAGAGCAATGGAGATCTAACCGAAGAGGCGGCAAGTGATTCTCTTCGAGATTTGAATGACCTGTCTTTAAAGCTTTCAATCGATGACAAACTTACAATGACAAATGGAATATCAGAGATACTACAGAAGGCAGCGGAGAATGTTGATACTGCGCAAATAGTATCCAACTTCAAGCATGAGCTAGAAAAGGTGAGAGAGGATTTTTTACCGGATGAGAATGAACCATTCAGGTCATCCAGTCTAGGGAGAGTCATTTCAAGCATCGACAGTTCATCAAATAAGGTGCCAAGCATTCGGAGGAAGAGAGTGTTTGTGGTAATAGCTTTGGATCTCTACAACGAGCATGGAATGCCCGACCATGCGCTCGTGAGTAGCATTAAAGAGATTATTAAGGCCACCAAGACCACAATTTTTCCTCGGTCTCCTGGTTTTGTCTTGTCTACAGCTCTTTCCCTGAGGGAGACAGGGGAATTGTTGTGTGCCGGTGATTTGCAGAAGGAATTCGATGCTCTAATTTGCAGCAGTGGGAGTGAACTTTATTATCCATCTAGTACTAATGCACATGAATCTTGCAATGGTGGGGTGGATGCTCAATTCTTTGCAGACCCGGACTACGCGACTCATATAGAGTATCGATGGGGTGGGGAGGGCTTGAGGAAGACAATGGCCAGACTTTGGAACAGCGACGAAAGTAATGAAGTCAAAGGAGAGTCTGCTGTTATTGAAGACGTTGAGTACTCAAACTCGCACTGCCTCTGTTATCAAGTCAAAGAGCCATCCGAAGTAAGGAATCACTGCTTTGATGTGCTTGATTGCTTTCAAATATCTTCTTGTTTAATTTATGCATGCTTTCGTGTGTGGACAGGTTCCGATTGATTGCTTTCAAATATCCTCTTCTTTAATATATGCATGCTTTTGCGTGTGGACAGGTTCCTAAAGTGAACGAGCTTCGTAAGAAGCTGCGAATGCGAGGTTTGCGGTGTCATATAATATATTGCCGCAATGAAACAAAGCTCCATGTCTTGCCACTCCTTGCCTCAAGGGCTCAGGCACTCAGGTAATTCTATGTCCTGCATTAATGCCGGTTCTATATGGGATGTATGTTTACCGCTCTGGGAAACAAGGTAGAGCCGAGTGCAAATCATAATTAGGTGCTTGTTGAGACTTTATAGGCAAGAAGTTTTATAGTATTCAAATTCAAGTTGTTCTTGATTTGCTCCTCTAGAAAATCCAAACATGATAAAAGCTTATAAAGAATTATTAACATTCCTCCTTTACTCCTCCTCAAGAGCTTAATAGTGCTATGGGTTTGATTTCAGATACTTGTTTGTTCGGTGGGGAGCTGATCTAAGCAACATGTTTGTTTTCGTTGGGGAGACCGGTGATACCGACTATGAGGAGCAGCTGTCGGGCATCCACAAGACAATTATTTTAAGAGGATGTGTAGAGAATGGATGTGATAAGCTTTTGAGGGGTGGGTATAGCTACCACAGGGAGGATGTGATCCCTTTTGAAAGCCCTCACATAGTGAGGACAGATCATGGGACTGATTTTGAAGAAATTCGAAATGCGATCAGGAAGTTGGGATGACAGCATTTTTTTGAGGTCTTAATTGTAGCTACAAATTTATCTCTCAGCTTTTGCCTACCCTTGTATCTTCATTAATGTGTGCATACTTTTGAAAGCTTGGTGCTTGACACGCCTCATCATGAGTATGTGCATGTGTTACATAATAAAAGAGTTTCTCACATCCTACCATAAGAGCCCCCCCTCTCAAATCATGGGTATAACAAAAGAGGTTCTTAGTGTCAAGTGTAAATGAAAAAGCACAATAATTAGAGTGTTTAAGATCATAGTTTCTCTTTGATCTCTGAATGGCATTGACAGCCTTTCGGTTTGCAAACAATGGGCTGTACGTCGGCTCTATTATCCTGGATTTTAGATTCCTTTTGCTTGTAATATGGCTGATAAGGTTGTCTACAAAACTTATGTTGTATGAAAGATGTGCCCCCAAGTTAGCTTTCTGAAAGGAACGACTGTGAAAACAATGAACCACAGAAGAGGCTATATGCTCATATGGTGTGACAATATCAAACGCGAAACCTACACGTCATCTCTCTGGTGCAAGGTCCTGAGTTAAAGTCCTGCTGGATAGACCGAATCGGTCACTTGGGATCGTTCCTATGATGTTCGCCCCTAGAGGACCTTCTTGCACTACATAAGATCTGTTCAAAATGACAGATTGTCGAGCTTTTCTTTGTCACCATGCCAAGCTCTCTAAGAGAGAGAACTTATCAGCCTCAAAATTTTCACCAAAGCTTTTCCCTCAGCTTACAATCTTGATGTGGAAGATGAAGAGATAAAACATTTGCCGACTAAATTCTCGCATACAATCTCAAGAGAGCCCACAATTTGTAGAGACGATTTGTGCATTTTAAGTCTACTGGCAAAGCTTTGAGTTATGACAAAAAAGAAGAGGATAACTAACTAACTGCAGAATTTGTAAGGGAGGGAAAACAAAAAAAGAAAAACAAGGTGAAAAGTCACAATGGCCTACACTAGAGGATGAGAGTGTGTGGGTGACCCTGGCAGTGTCGAAAAAAACCGGGATCTAGTGTATTTTAACTGGCTGAAATTATAAAATCCCGGTTAGATTTTGAGCTTGCCTTTAATAAAACCGGCAAATTTACACAAGTTTTAGTGTAATTACCGGCAAAAGCTTCAAATTTTGTCTTGAAAACCGGGAGAATTTCAAGTTTCCCCTTATTTTTTAAGGGTTAGGAAATATGTATTTTTCTAGCCTTGGTGCCACTGACCCATTACTCAATTTAGAAGTTTTGGTTGTAAATACGGGCAAATGCGTCAAAGTTCAACCGCTTTTATTTTCCTGGGTTGAGAAGAATCTTTTAGGCAAGCACAGGATAAGAGGAGCACCTGGAAGGAGCTTCAAATGTTGCTGATGTTTATCAAGGTAGTGTGGATATACTAATGTTGAAAGCTTGGCATCTTGTGAGCTTGTGCGTGTGTACTAGTTGTAAAATAATGAGAAGTGAGAATGAGGAGTGTTTTGGGTGCAACAACCTGCCTCATGTCAACGAGTGCTAGCTCAATTGGTAGAGCAATAGCCCCTTGTGTCAAAGGTCTTGGGTTCAAACCCCCTTGACAGCTCGTTTGACATGTAACCCTTAGGGGCTGTTCCCCTAGTCCATATGATGGGTTGGCCATCCTTACCCGGCCGGGAAGACTCGACTTAAGAGTCGAGTTGCCTCCACCTACGGGGGTTGGGTGTGTGTGTTGTAATTTCAAAGTTGTAGGTAATTCTCAAAAAAAAAAAAAAACAACTTGCCTCACTCATATGGTGCGCAATGCATGCGTGCCTTGATCACTAGCCCCATCCCTCTTTCAATCACGTGGCTCTCTTCATCTTGAGCTATATACTAGGCTACCTCTACTTACCCTAGGGCCCACACATAAGTCCAAAATTTTATCGTATATTCCTAATGGTTTCAAAAAAAAAAAGGGAGAATCACCAAAATACCCCTCTACTTCGTGGAAATTCTCAAATACCCCTCAAATTTCCCAAATTTCCCAAAATACCCCCAATATTTTGTCATAAATTCCCCAAATGCCCTTCAAACTTTCCAAAATACCCTTGGTTGTGAGATTATATTTCTCCAAAGATTATTATTTTTGTAGCTTTTCATAAGAAGCTTCATTATCTTTAGACATAATTGCTTTTACTTTTGGGTGACGAACAACATGCTAATGCAAAATCTACACTCAAGTGTAAAAAAGAAATAAAGATTAGAAAATCTTGAACAATCCAACCAGAATAGATACAAAGGTATTTTGCAAAATTTTGAAATTTGAGGGGTATTTGGTAAATTTTCCTTTCCTTTTGAAATATGGAGAACATATATTATAATATTTGTTATACGACAACTTGCATATTTTATTGGATAGAATCTTCTAAGATTCTATCCAGCATCTATTGGCAACAAAAACCGTCCCCGCCCCCTGAGCTAGCCCCAGTGTACACTTGCCTGTCATACTTCTTTTCACTCATCAATTAGAAAGGGTATCTCGTGCAGATTCCCACAAATAGATTGTTTTAAGAAGATTGTAGGCACATACAACTCTACTTGATTTTTATTATTCCGAATCTTTCCAAATTCTTTTTGTGCCACAATATCAGAGAAACTTAATTAACTCGTTGCAAGCAAAATATGCAATTTGATCGCTGACATGTTCACAATGTCCTAACCACCCAACTGTCACACACCTGTTGTCCTTGTTGGCTCCCATGCTTGTTCACACATGTGATGCCTCTGCACACTACCGTGTGTCCCCTCTTTGCTTGAGCTGTGTCGTCTCTACACAATGCCCTGCATCCCCTACTACAACTTGCCTGTGTTGCATGTTGTGTGGTTGTAGAAGGCACGATCAACATTTAACAGGTGGCTGACAAATGCCACAAGCTTCCAAAAGCAATAACCAGAGAGTTACCACGGTAATTGACAGTGCACAGTCAGTCAAACACCAGTCTGAGGACTTATAAATAGGATCCACTATTTGTTTCTATGGGACGTTGTTACACCTTGTAATCTTGCACTCTCTCTTCTTGAGCACTCTAATCTTTGGATTTTGTAAGGGCCCAAAGTCTTGTTACGGAATCTAAAGCCATTCACTGGCATACTTTGAATTTTCCAGCGTCATTATAACCAGTTGTACTTTGACTACTTTTCTGAATACAATTCCAATTCTAGTCTTTGTGCCTCTTGTTATTTCATTTCTAGTCCTATCTTCCAGTATTCTGAAGTCCGACGTGATCCTTCTAATTCTGATATCACTAACTCTAAGTACAATCCTGGAAGAACTATCTAAACACATCCAGCTCATTCCATTTTGGTGATCATGGTGGCTTGAGCTAGTTGCCCTAAGATAGACGAAGTATCTCCCAACTGGTATTAGAGCTACTGTATATCAACGATGGCACCCAGAAGGAGCACACTAGGCCGACAACCAACCACTCAATTCAGGGAGAATCCGTTCCGAATTAGTCCGATTCCAGAGGAGACAGAGCCAGGCTTTGACACTGATCAACAACCTAGGAATGAGACTGAGGTCGCTCCAGGAGGGCCCACTACTGAGGAATCATGGAATTCACAACATTCCATTCATTCCAGGTGAAGGAGGGCTAAACAAGCTGAGAGGAGGAGTAGGTTTCATGGGTCTCAAAAAGTCTACAAACATACTGATGAAAGTGAGCGGAGTAGAAGAAGTCATCGACCATCACAGAAGCCAGCTAAGAAGACACAGTTTCAGAGATAGAGACAGAGAACTGTGATGTTGACACTGACCATTATAGCAAGATGAATCCAGAGACAGAAAGCCGGTACACAAAATAGAACTAGTTAAGGAAATGAACATTCCAACAATTTAAAGATTTCTTTTTCAGTATTCAAAGGCAGAAAATGGGATGATCCTGACGTACACAGAGTTGAAGGACATTGACGAAGATGAATGGGGGGAATACTTCCCACAAACATTGAAGGAAGCGGCTCAGAAATGGTATTACCATTTCGCAGCTTGCTGATTGAAATCATACAACAAGCTCATTAAGGCATTTAAGCTAGAATATACAGATAATAGGAGGGATGAAAATATTTTGTGTGAGCTTGATAAGATCAAGCAAGGGAAGTTGTCAATCAGGAGCTATGTGAAAAAAATCAAGGAGCTGACTAGACAACTACAAGAACCTCCCTCGGAGAACAAATGAGAGCTTTGTTTTTAAATGGATTTCAGAGTAAGAAATTGAGAGAGCAAGAAGTACCAACACGAACTAAGAAATTTGATGATCTAGTACAAAGGGCACTAGAATTGGAGCAACATGCTAAGAAGAAAAAGGGCCATAAGAGAAGACAATCTAGTAACAGTGAGTCTTCTACTAAAGAAAGCTTTGGGTCCAGTTCCAGCCCCAGTTCATCTGACAGAATCAGATGATAAGGGTTAAGGGAAGAAGAAGGGATCCTGGACCAATAAGATTGAGGAAATGTCCAGACAAATTGCTGAGATAGCAAAAACGAGACCCTCAGTAAAGAAAGCGGAGACCTTGTGTTCCAAATATTGATCAAAGGATCACATGTCCAATGAATGCTCTCAATGCACATATTGTAAGGCTTTTGGACAAGTTTGGAACAATTGCCGAATCAGAATTCACCATTTCAAGAAGGGGATGGATCTGTCAATGACTGCACTCACCAATCTTGAGGCACCTAAGGCAAATGGAGCCAGAGGATATAGAGAGAATGAAACCAGCACACGTTCTAGGAATGGTCAAGGTACCAGAATGAGACTAGTAGGGGCAGAGGTATGGGAGATTTTTCAAAGCAGAATTTGAACTATTACTAGTGTGGCAAGTGTGGCCACTTTGCACCTCAATGTCCAGACTCACCCAAGCCAAAGGTGCATGACCAAAAAACACCAGAACCAGTACATACAAGGACAGTCACCAGAAGTAAGGGGGTGGTGATAAAAGAGATTCCATATGAAGAGGAGAATCGGATTGTTGAAGCCAAAAAGTGGGAACATCAGTGGAAGGTATGGAAGGCTAAGGGAAAAGAGAAGGTTGTAGATAAATGGTAGGAACGGAGAGACCTCACAACAAACATTAATGAGAATTTCTCAAGTAAGCTTCTAGAACAACCAAAGTGTTGAGAGGCTCAAACCATTCAAAAGCTACCACCTCAGTCTTCAGAACCTATGAAGGAGAATGCAACAGATAGCCTCAAGGAGTCTATGATTGTTGTGGTGGAGAGTCTGGTAAATGAGACAAGGCAACTTAGAGCACACTTGACCAAGATTGGATTCAATGGTCTAATGAAGGATTGAGTGGATTCATCATAGAGGCAGTCAACCACCACACGGGAGAAAACGAGATGGAACTGTGAAGACACTCAAGAGGAGGAATCTTCTGGTTCAGGCAGTAGTAGTAGCTTTGGCAACGAACAGAATGAAATTTATGTGAAGGTCTATGAATGCATTCAGAAGCTGACAATGGAACTGGATGACATCAGACGCACATTTCCAAAGGCTGCAAAATTTATTAGGAAAAAGAATAAAGTTGAGGTTGAAGCTAGGACTGTGGACTTGGTAGCTGTTCGAGACGATGAGGTCCCAGTAATTCAGATAGATTACAAGCTTCACAAACAATGGGAACCATTTTCTGGGGTAATCTGGATGGTGGAGCTGGAGTCAATAGCTTCGGCGAGAACCTAAGGCAAAAGCTGGGAATAATGGAGATGAAGATAGCTCCCTTCAAAGTAAGGATGGCCGACTGCATATAGTAGTCCAATCTACTAGGCTTATTGAAAATATGTAGATAAGAGTTGGAAAAGAAAAGTTCAAATTCATTTTTTTGGTACTGGATGTACAAGAAGCCTATGTCATGTTGCTAGGAAGGCCTTGGCTTAGCATTGCTGGAGCGGTCATGACGATGCCAATCAAACCCTGACAATTCAAGACTCTAGTAGAAGAATTTAGATAAGACAAATAATACCAGAAGCTGGAAGAAGGCGCTAAGATAATAATAATTATGTAAGAAATATATAAAAAAAAAGATTGAAAGAATGCTCGCATCCATGAACATCTTTCCATTAATAAAAATTGATATGAGTGCAATGCTAATGGATAAAGAGCAGGTTGAATGACATAAATAAAGTATCCAGATCAATTCACTAAATTGAACCCTGGAGAATGGACAATTCAGATTGATGGTCGCTCACCAGAACAGTCAACACATCAGAGAAGTTCAACTTTAGACAGGAGGAGGGAACGATTTTAGTAAACTGGGAGGAGGAAAATCTAGAAGAGCTGGCACTAGATGAAGTTAACAAACCTTTCAACAATTATGTTGCAGGTAAAAAAATAAGCAAACTCGATGGCAAAAATGTAATGGAATTGGCTTATTTAACTTGAGAGTAGAAGAAATTAATGAGAGTACTTTTGAGAAATTACTTTGTGATCATAGCGTTTGAACATAATTGAAGATAGCATCATAATCATAGCAATTAGTTAACTTGTCATGAACAATACTTTTTCAAGAGAGAGAATTTAGAGAACATGACAACAGCTGACCGGATTTATGTGAAGCCCCTCCAATAGGCATTTGTATTATGATTTCTCCCATGAAGAGAGACTTGTTAGAGTACAATCTTTGTATTCCTTGTGACCTAGGTGATGCAATGAAGATGGAAAGCTTCATGCATCACAAGCATAACATAAACTTTGAAGAAAGCTTTAACTATCCCAAGTCTCACTCACAAGACCTCAAACACCTTCCAAGGTGGAGAGAGCTAGTAGGGAATGAGGGTAGGGAAGAGGAAGAAGAAATATTTCATTGGAGAAAGAATCAGTTCCTCACTTATCTTAACTCTTCTTGCTAGAATACATAATAGCATAGTAATGAAGATGGAGAAGATGGAAAGCTTAAGCATTGAAGCATGGCTCTTGGTTGGATTTGCACTCCGTAGCAAAGAGTGTTAGTGTAGGTTCTCAGCCTCTACTTGCTTGGTGAAGGAGAGGGAGCTCTTGTACTTTGCACCTTGCATAATGAGAGTGGCTGTGAGTGTGTGTGGGAGAGTATACCCCCTAAGAAACCCCCTAGCTTGCTTTGGTCAATGCCCCCTTGTAGCTCATGCTTGAAGCTCATTGGACCCCTCCATGCCTAGCCAATCACAAGCAGGAGGCATTACAAGCAACAAGGGTAGCCTTGGGACAAGTGTCCCCCTTTCCCCTTTGAGAGAGAGGACTTGATAAATGCAAAAACAATTAGATACTTCAAGTAATTTATCATTGGACCCCCTTTAAGCCTGGCCAATAGGATTCCAGAACCTCATGAACGTAACATGGGTAGGAGCTTGACAGCTGCCTCTCTTAAGGCTTGGGGTTACCTTGAGTGTGTGTGTGTGTGTGTGTGTGTGTGTGTGTATTCTCTCACTAGCCCCTACAATATGGGCTCGCCCTCTCTTATGTGGGACTTGACATTGACTTTTGGTACTCAAGCACCTTACTCATCAAGCATGACAAAGCACTCCTAGCTTGAGGGTGTTCCCACAAGCATCTCAAGAAAGCACAACAAAGCACCTCAAGCACCTTAATCATCAAGCAAGACAAGCACCTCAAGCACCTTAAACAAGCACGACAAGTACCTCAAGCATGACAAGCACCTCGAGCTTGGGTCGGGTTCCCACCTCAAGCTTAGCCCTAGGGTGCCTAAGTTCAAAGGACTTTTACACACATTATTGGAGGTCTTCAATGAAGCTAACCCTAAGGTCTTATTCTCCATTGGTTAGCCTTTCTCTTTGATAAACCATCTCTCATTTGGGCCCCTTTACCATTGGCCCCGTGTTGAAATAAATCTATAAGCACATGTCTATATCTTAACCCTTGTTCCCATTTATTCTCGCACATTAAGTGATCAATTTAATATGAGAAAATCATTTGGGTTGGTTAGATATTAGATTTTATTACATTACCTCTCTCTTGAAATCATAGTCATCCTCGAGTATGAGGTAGAAGAGATAAAGCCTTAGTCATTAGTTAATCTTACTTAGCGAGTAGAGGATCCCTTTTTTCCCTACGACATCTTTCCAAGATGGATGCTTAATCCATTTGGTGCTTGGGAGATATAGTTTCCGCAAGCATGTCTGCTCTTTAGTCCTATTCATTCTTCCAAAGTAGAGTGACAAATTCTACTTGGTATTTGAGAGACGTCTCATCACAAACATGATTCTAAGTATGCATACTATTTAAATTTGTGCACAATTAAAAAGAGAACTAGTCTTATAAGACAAAAACATCGGTCATTTAAAAGAAATTTGTACATTTTCTTTCTCTAATCTAGCATTGTAAGCATTGACAAGGTTCATGCTAACCTTAAGATTTATTCCTTGCATCCATCTAGTATCTTCAAAAGGATAATTTTTGAACTTGATAAGATACCGTCGGATAATCTTACCATGTCGTAGTACCTTGTCTTCATGCCGAAGGATATATTTGGGTTGTAGCACCTCTTCTTGGTCTTCAACTTTGGGAAAGTCTTCAATAATTGGTTCACTTGGTGGCTCTCCTTTGTAGGGATTAAGTAGGCTTACATGAAAGGCATTGTGTATGAGCCAATGGTTGGGCAACTTGAGTTGATAATCCATCTCATTGAGGGGCTTCAAGATTTGGAAAGGACCATAGTATCTTTTTGCTAACTTAGCATAATACTTTTGATGGACCACATGAGTTTTTCCCGTCATTTTCCTTAATCGAGCCTCAGGAAACTTAAGTAAGACCCAATCAATTCCTTTGAACATTAAGGCCCTTATGTGCTTGTAAGCAACAACTTTTTTCCTTTGTTGAGAGATGGATATAGCCTCCTTAATCTTTTGAAAAGATTCTTGTAGGTCACGGCTATACTCATTGGAAGCAAAGATCTTCCCATGTACTTTGAGTAGCAAGGGACTTTTAGATCTTCCCTCAATGATCTCAAAAGGTTCTTTTCCCGTAGAAGTATGTGTAGTATTATTGTAGGCATACTCTACAAGAGGTAAGTACTTTTCCCATCACGAGTGTTGATCTACTTCGGTAACATAATTCTTGAGTAGATAGAGTATTGTAAGATTGGCTATCTGACTTTGGCCATCCGTTTGTGGGTGATAGGCCGAAGAGAAATTCAATCTTGTTCCTAGATTTTCAAAGAGACCTTTCAAGAAATTACTGGTCATTCTAGGATCTCTATCTGACACGATGGATGTTGGTAATCCATGGTGTTTGAAAATCTGAGATATGAAGAGAGTTGCCATTTGGTGTGCCTTAATAGTCTTTTTGACAGGAATAAAATGTGCTTGCTTGCTAAACTTGTCGACTATTGTCTATATTCCCGTATTCCCATGGATAGACTTGGATAATCAAAGATGAAATCCATGGATATACTCTCCCATGGTGAATGTGTGATAGGTAATGGCTAGAGTAATCCGGGTTGCTTCCCTCTATCATATTTGGTCTTTTGGCATACTACGCATTTCAAAAAATACTCTTGTATGTCCACTTTCATGGTAGGCCAATAGAAATACGTCTCTACTCCTCAAAGAGTAGGTTAAATACCTCTATGCCCCACATAGGGAGGAGCATGGGATCCATACATAACTTTCTCATGAAGGGAATGGATAACACATAGCCTATTGCCGTAACCATCTTGCAAGGTGAATGGTTCCTCTTTCTTCCCCAAAGCAAGGGTTGACATTATGTCTCTAAAGTCAGAGTCAATAGCATACTCATCTATCATAGAAGATAGATCATTGTGAGCATCTATAGACACCGCATTAACTTTTGGTCATCATGAAAGTGCATCGGCCACTTGATTGTGCTTACCAGCAATGTGAGAAATATGAAAATTAAATTGCGAAAGAAAATTTGCCCACCTCATTTGTTTGTTGGAGAGCTTGGTTTGCGTCATGAAATACTTGAGACTTTGGTGGTCAGTTCGTATTGAGCCTTCAACTCTCATATGCTATGGCATGCCCTTCTTGAAGCAAAACTTCTCCAAGGTAATCACCACAAGCAGCACATTGGACCTCAAATGGTTTTGAGATATTGGGAAGCATGAGGACAGGTTGAGAGGTAAGCTTCTCCTTGAGCTTGTCAAAAGCATTTTTCTCCTTAGCAGCCCATACATACTTAACGTTCTTCTTAGTTAAGTCATGTAGTGGTCCTACTACTTGAGAGAATTTTTCTATGAAGAGTCTATACTATGCGCACATACCAATAAAGATTCTTAGCTCATGTAGATTCCTTGGCTTAGGCCATGCTTTTATTACCTCTAACTTAAATGGATCCATACGGATACCATCTTGAGAGATAATATGACCTAGGTATTGAATCTCTTGAAGGAAAAATTCTCTTTTCTTTTGGTTGAGAAAAAGCTTATTCTCCCTCAATGCTTGAAAAATCACTTGGAGATGTTGCTTATGTTCCTCCAAAGACTTGGAGTAGATGATGATATCATCAAAGAACACTCTAGTGAATTTGCGATAAGGTCTAAAACTTTTCTCCATTAGACGATTGAATGTAGCTGGCGTATTAGTCAAGCCAAATGATCTCTTCTTGTTGAGCTTGTGAGACTCGATAAGGAGGCTTGTTAGGTGGTGATCTTCTTGGAAGGAGCTCAATGTGATGGTCATCATCCCCTCGTTGTGGAGGTAAGTCCATAGGGATATCATTGATGAACACATCTTGGAATCCTTTTCGAAAATTAGACAAGTCTAATTCTTCTTGATTCCTACCATTTACATTTGATGAAACATTAGGATATTTTAGAGACTCTTTGACAAAAATCATGTACGCAGAAACCGAGCTCTTCATTGATTTATCAAAAGCAAGAGAATTTACAAGTGGAATGGTGCAACCACGTGTAGCATCTACATACATGTTCTTTCCCTTGTAGGTGAAATAGATTTTCCTTTCAGGGAACTTCATATTGGCAGCCATGCGATCAAACCATGGTGCCCCTAGGATAGCATCCTCATGTTGGAGAGGAGAGATGAAAAGTCTTCTTTGTTGACATAGATTTGGACATGAAACCTCAACTTCCCAATCAAGGGAGTAACGGAGTCTTGCTATCCCTTGAAAGCTGTGTCAGCCATTACCATATCTCCCATCTCAAAAGCTTGAATGCCCAACTTGGTGGCCAACTCCATTGATATGAAGTTGTGAGTAGAGCCAGGGTCAAACAAGATGAAGGCATCATGCTCCCTTACCTTTCCCCAAGCATAGGAAAGTGATGATCCTTTGCAATGAGCGTCCTCTTTAATGCTTCGATGGTGGAAGCCCTAGGAATCTCATTACGAGCATTCTTTTTGGGGCAAGAACGATAGCCATGTCCTTGCTCCCCACACTTGAAACACTTATGGTCCTTACAAAAATCTTCAAGCTCTTTCAGGAGAGAGTTTGTTTTTACCTTTGTAAACTCCCTTCTCCTTGGACCGATTGTTGTTGTTGGAAGTGCCTTGGGTAAAATTTTGAGCATTGGTCTTCCCCTTTGCATCATTTTTGTCTTTTTTTTCCATGGGCTTGACATGATGGAAATTGATGCGTGAATCAACCATGGTATGATGGATTACTTCACTAATAGAACCAAACCATTGAGAGTTGATGTATTCGGCCATCTCTTCAGGTAATCCCACAAAAAATTGTTGCCTTTTGAAAGACACTAGCGTTGAGATGTAAATCCCAAAACTTGTCTACATACTTGTGGATAGGCTCATGAGAGATAAGCTTCAAGCTGCGCCATTCGGTAAGCACTTTGTCCCTTTGTATCTCTTGCAAAAGGAATTGCTTCATGATGGAAACTCGTAGAGTTTTCCATGTATTTGGGGATTTTCCGTTGCCACGAAGGCTAGCCCACCATTGACGAGCTGATTTTTGAAAGTGCATAGCTACATGGTGTAGCTTGGAGGACTGTGTGAAGCCCTCGTCTCCAAAATCCACATCAAATTGTTGGATGAAGGCTAACAATTTGTTGGTAGCACCAAAGGTGCCATCATAGGTGAGAAAAGAGATACTCTTTCCTCCCTCCTTGAACTTCTTTAGATTTTGTGACCTTCGCCATGCTGGGTATGATTTGCGATGTCCTCCCCTCCTATATTCTCTAGGAGAATAGCCATAGCTTTCATCGGAAGAGGAGGAAGGTGAAGAATAAAGAGACGAGGGTGACCTCTTCCAAGCCTTTTTCTTTCTTTTTTTCCTCTCTTCATTTTTGGAATGACAAGGAGAAGGACTATGTGTTGACCTTTTCCTCTTGGGAGGATTGGACGATCGTCTAGACTGCCGTCTTTGTGGAGCCACATCTTCAGAGGAACTTAAACTTTCATTGTTTTCTTGCTCTTTAGATTCCTCCTCTCGAATGGGAGAGATTATTCTTTTGGGGGTCTCTTCCAGAGGCCTCCTAGGATCTCTCTCCTCTTGGAGAGGAAGGGAAATTCCATAAGCATGAATTTGTTGAGTAACTTTGTCTTGCAAAGGAGGGTTGCCCATAGCTTGTTTTAACCTAGTAACAAGATAATTCACTAACATGGGGGCATCATCATTAGCACCTTCATGTGCAAAATCAAAGCTATCAATGTTCATTCTACTCTTTTGGTTATTGTCAGCCATGTTAACAAAATTTATGTATGTACTTAGTACATGCTTTGGCAATTCAAAACCTTAGTTGCCACTCCTCTTAGCCTTTGAAAATCGGCTCTTAATATCTACACCCACGGCTCAAAGTGATTAATTACAGAGAGTAGTTGAGTAAGTCTAACATAGCAGAATTGCCGAGGGCTAGCTCCTTTCGGACTTCTTATGGATCAATAATGGTAAAGCCATAGGAAAGTCTAAAAAGACTCCATTATTACGTCCAAATCTCCTGAGGTGTGCACCATATCCCACATAGTGGGCTCAATAAAACTGATAATAGATCCCAGATCCACTTACCCTAATATGATTAACAACATCAACCATTTATAGGCTAGTTAAGGACCTCTCTTCTTAAGCAAGAAAAAAGAAACCAAATGCTCTGATACCAATGTAATGGAATTGGCCTATTTAACCTGAGAGTAGAAAAAAATTAATGAGATTAATTTTGAGAAATTACTTTGTTAGCATAGCGAGTGAACATAATTGAATATAGCATCATAATCATAGCAATTAGTTAACTTGGCATGAACAATACTTTTGCAAGAGAGAGAATTTAGAGAACATGACAATAGTTGAGGAACCGGAATTTATGTGGAGCCGGTCCCCCCTCCAATAGGCATTTGTATTATGATTTCTCCCATGAAGAGAGACTTGTTACAATACAATCTTTATGTTCCTTGTGAACTAGGTGATGCAATGAAGATGGAAAGCTTCATGCATCACAAGCATAGCATAAACTTTGAAAAAAGCTTTAACTATCCCAAGCCTTAGTCCCAAGACCTCAAACACCTTCGAAGGTGGAGAGAGCTAGCCGGGAATGAGGGTAGGAAAGAGAAAGAAGAAATATTTCATAGGAGAAACAATTAGTTCCTCACTTATCATAACTCTTCTTGCTAGCATACATAATAGCAAAGTAATGAATATGGAGAAGATGGCAAACTTAAGCATTGAAGCATGGATCTTGGTTGGATTTGCACTCCATAGCCAAGAGTGTTGGTGTAGGTTCTCAACCTCTACTTGCTTGGTGAAGGACAAGGAGCTCTTGCACTTTGCAACTTGCATAATGAGAGTGTCTGTGAGTGTGTGTGGGAGAGTATACCCCCTAAGAAACCCCCTAGCTTTCTTTGGTCGACCCCCCCTCGTAGATCATGCCTGAAGTTCATTGAACCCCTCCAGGCCTAGGCAATCACAAGTAGGAGGCATTACAAGCAACAAGGGTAGCCTTGGGACAAGTGTCCCCCTTTCCCCTTTGAGAGAGAGGACTTGATAAATGCAAAAACAATTAGATAATTCAAGTAATTTATCATTGGACCCCCTTTAAGCCTGGCCAATAGGATTCTAGCACCTCATGAAGGTAACATGGGTAGGAGCTTGACATGTGTCCTTGCTACCTCTTAGGGCTTGGGGTTACCTTGAGTGTGTGTGTGTGTGTGTGTGTGTGTGTGTGTGTGTGTGTGTGTGTGTATTCTCTCACTAGCCCCTACAATAAGGGATCTCCCCCTCTTATGTAGGGATTGACATTGACTTTTGGTACTCAAGCACCTTACTCATCAAGCATTGCAAAGCACTCCTAGCTTGAGGGTGTTCCCACAAGCATCTCAAGCAAGCACAACAAAGCACCTCAAGCACCTTAGTCATCCAACAGGACAAGCACCTCAAGCACCTTAATCAAGCATGACAAGTACCTCAAGTATGACAAGCACCTCGAGCTTGGGTCGGGTTTCCACCTCAAGCTCAGCCCTAGCGTACCTAAGGTCAAAGAACTTTTACTCACATTATTGGAGGTCTTCAATGAAGCTAACCCTAAGGTATTATGCTCCATTGGTTAGCCTTGCTCTTTGATAAACCATCTCTCATTTGGGGCCCTTTACCATTGGCCCTCTGTTGTTGAGATAGATCTATAAGCACATGTCTATATCTTAACCCTTGTTCCCGTTTATTCTCCCACATTAAGTGATCAATTTAATATGAGAAAATCATTTGGTTTGGTTAAATATTATATTTTATGACACAAAAGAAAGGGAGGTGGGCCAAACTGGCTGCTTCTAGATGATCAAGAATTAGAGGAATGGAATTAACAAGCATATGAAGACGGAGATTAAAGAGAAGGCCAAGGCACTGTGTTCCAAAAGTATAAAGTCGTATTCGCATGGGAACATACGGACCTAAAAGGAGTTGATCCAAAAGTTTGCCAACATTGGATACCACTGAAGCCAAACGCTAGACCAATTAGATTGCAAGGTATAGAGCAAACCCCAATTATGCTAAAAAGGTTAAGGAAGAAATTGACAACCTTTTCAAAGCTTGGTTCATGACAAAAGTAGCAAGTAGTGAATGGCTATTTTCCATAGAGGTAGTTCCTAAGAAGAATGGAAAACTTAGAGTATATGTTGACTATAGAAATCTGAATGCCCAGACCATTAAGGATCCTTTTCCATTACCATTCACAAACATGATGATAGATGAAATTGCAAGTCAAAAAATGTATAGCTTCATGGATAGCTATAGTGGCTACAATCACTTAAAGATTACACTTAAAGATTACACTAGAAGATAGGTCCAAAACAACCTTTATCACTGAATGGGGAGCGTTTATGCACTTAGTGATCCCATTCGGGCTTTGCAATGCTCTAAAAAATTTCCAAATATGTATGATGGAGATTTGTCACCATATACATATGGTAGTAATGTGTGTGAACACACTTATGACCATCGAGGCATTTTTTCCCTCTCTAGGAGGAATTTTCCCCCGTGGATTGTATATATGCCCATCACTCTAGGGCTATCTAATATTTTCCATTGCACACTAAGTAATACACCCTCTATTGTGTGCCTTGAGCTTCCTTTGTCTTCTTCAAGTTGTGTGTGTTTTCCTGCAACCCTAATTCCAACAATTGGTATCAGAGCATTTTGCATACTCCTGAGCTTAGTCACTAGTAGCTCCAACACACGCCTGCTCACTTTGTCCAATTCTGTGAGCTTAGGAAAGCGTTACCAGGTCAAAAAATATTTTAGATGTACTCGTACAGCTCAGTTAGTTCAAAATTTTGGATTCAGGCTCATTTCGGCCTCCATTTTCACTATAGGCAGTACTGTACAAGCAATTCCGTCATTTGTGCAGAATTTGAGTGTTGTTTTTGCATAATAGGTCCCATTAAATATTCTACAGTTTGTTCTATATAGCACATGTTGTTTTCGCTTTGTTTCTCCTCCTTTTGGGTAGTTTTCACATCCAGTGCATGCATTCACCATGTTCAACAACAACATAGATGTGTTCAAGATGTTTGCTGCTGAGGACTTGGATGGGGACAATTACCCTATGTGAGCTTACATGATATGTCTTTGTGTTAGGGTGTTTGGAACATTGTGCATGTCATTGATGTATGTCATGGTTCTGAGAATGTAGGCGATGTTGAGGATGTTGCAGGGTTGGGTGGAAAAATTGCTGCTGCTAGAGCTGTTTTGCCTACAACTGAGCAAGCTCGTTGGGATGTAAAAGATGCATAGGCTCTTTCATTTATTGCATTGTCTGTGAAGCACACTATTACTCCTCACGCTTGTTCAACAAAATCTACAAAACAGGCTTGGGATATTCTGGTTGGTCTTTATGCAAGTGCAAAAATTGCATTATTGTGTAAAGAGCTCGAGTCAAAAATTATGCATAAGGAAGATGACATGGAAACTTTCCTTGTTGGTGTCAAGGATATCAATGAGCAAATTATTTTTGCAGGGCAAAGTCATTTCTGACAGTTTCCTTGTGCATACTGTTCTTGATGCCTTGCCAGATTCTTACTAGACTTTTGCTAGTACTTGAAGACTTATGATCCAATGTAATCCTGAAGTTGTCAAGTTTGATGCATTATGCACATTTCTATTGCAAGAGTCACTTTACAAAACAAACAGGACAACATGCAGTTGAACATGCCTTTAGGGTGAAAGCATGTATAGGTGGCCTAGAAAGTAATGTCAAGGACATTTCTTTTTTGCGCTTAAAAGTGGGTGTTTTAAAAGTTCTTCAAATCTCAAAAAGAATATCACTCTCCTAAGGTACGTCAATTAAGTCTCCTAACGTACCACAATTAATGAGACTAAATGTAATTTACTGCTGAACGCTGGGTTATTGTCCGCCGCTTCTTTCCCGCTACAACCTGTCTGAGCTTTCTTTGTCTCTGAGATCTCTCTTGGAGCTCTGTCTAGCTCCTCTCTGTCTCTCTCTCACAGAGCTCTTGCTGAGCTTTCTGTATCACTCAGTCCCTCTCTCTCTCTCTCTCTCTCTCTCTCTCTCTCTCTCTCTCTCTCTTTCTCTCTCTCTCTCTCTCTCTCTCTCTCTCTCTCTCTCTCTCTAAGCATGGCTCCTCTTGTGTCTGAGCTCGCGCTCATCTCTCTCTCTCTCTCTCTCTCTCTCTCTCTCTCTCTCTCTCTCTCTTAGCACTCTTTCTCTCTCTCTCACAAACTCTATCTCTATAGGTTCCTCTTCTACTTGATGATTCTTGAGGTATGTAAACACTTATTATGCTTTGTTAGTATCTTGCTAATTAGTGCAAGAAGTGCCATGTATTAATTAAAAGTATAGCGTGTAGTTGATTTGTATTGTATTTCTTGTAGAGCAATCCTTTGAAAGTACTGCAACAATGGAGCACAGTGAAGAATTGTCTATTAGCTCATCATCATTGAGTAGAGAAGCTCAATTTAGTGCATAAAATTAATGAGGGAATATTGGGCTGCTCAAAAACGAAAGCAACCTAAGGCAACGGTCAACTTTGTGACAGAAAGCAATACAGGGGAGATGGATGAAAGAAAGAAACGAAGGATATGTCAATCTATGGTACAACACTTTGATACATTAACCGTGGGAATGGATGCAAGTGATAGGAAGGAAATCTTTGATGAACTTCTTCAACATGCTTCCTTACTATGCAGAGTAAATCCAAAGAGTTGGAAGCAATTATGCTGAGAAACATCCACAACACTTTGAATCATGTGAAGGTCCCAAGATCTTCAGACGAGTTTTTTGTGAAGAAATCAGCAATGATGATGTTGGTGAATGGTGGAAGCAAGGAGCAAAACACTGACATGAGCATACCGCAAGATGCCAAGCTTATGGGGATCGACAAAAGAAACTTATATTCAGCCAAACATCACTTAATAGTGTCAAGTGAATCCGATGGTTCGTTCCCTGCATCTGCGTGTCATAGAGATGATGCACGGAGAACTCACATCACTCAAACTATTAAAGACATAGTCTTTCAATTTTGGATGGATGAGACGAGGGTGTCCCCCAACAAGAAAGATGTTTGCAGTAAGAGACTAGCTAGATGTTCATATGTAAAGTATCCAATCCACCTTCTTGAGGAGCCTCAAGTAATTGATATATTTTTTTAGCACTTTTTATTGGTGCTACAACTCATATTTCTGCACAACATTATGTTTCTATACCACTTTTTATTGGTGCTACAACTCATTACTGCCACAACATTATGTTTCTATACTTCTTTTTATTAGTGCTACAGCTTGTTTTGGTGTTTTGCACCACTTTCTAGTGGTGATGCAACATTAAAAAGTGGTGAAACATTACTATACTGGTCTCTAATTGTATCTGAAACGCTTCTAAAATTTGATCAATAGTTCTAAATGTTTTTGAAGCACTTTTATTTGTGTTTCCACACCACGTTTTAGTGTGTTTGAACCAGTTTTTAATGTTTTGCAGCAGGTTTTAATGTTTAAGAAACAATTTTTACTAGAAATGCACCAACGCTTCACCGTAAACCCTACAAAGTGGTGTTCACCCACTAAAAAGTCTTGTTTACCCAATGCTAATAGACGTGTTTTACAAACGCGTAGGGGTGTTACAGGTGTAAACGTTTTTGGTGGTGCAGCTCACTTTTTCCAAGTGATGTAGCAGCTTTTAGTCATGGTTCAACAGTTATAGTAGTGCCATAGACTTTTTACTGCTGCTGCATGAATGATGCCCACCACCTTATGATGGCAACCAAAACCATATTAGTGGAGTTTGAACACATTTTGTTAGTAAACACTTACAAGTGCTGTCACACCACAATGAAGCGGTGCACACAACACTTACATGTATAAAAACCACTTTCACGTGGTGTCTGACCGCATTCAAGTGGTGAGAAGCCACTTTCATGTGCTAAGTCACTACGTCAGTCCATCACTCCATGCAAGTGGTGAGGAACCACTCCCAAGTGGTGTGACACCACTTTCAAGTAGTAACTAAAACCTTATCACTGCAATCAAATGGAAAGTTCCCGCTTTCAAGTGGCCAGACACTGCATTCAACTGACAAGAAAACGCGTTAAAGTGGTGACTGCCCACTTTGAACTAGTTTCTCACCACTCTCAAGTGGTCATCAAGTGGTGAGACACCACTTTCATGTGCAAAGTACTACATTAGTCATCACTCCATGCAAGTGGTGAGACACCACTTTCAAGTGGCCGAACACCGTATTCCAATGACTTGAATCCGCGTTCAAGTGGTGACTGCCCACTTTGAACTAGTTTCTCACCATTCTCAAGTGGTCATCAAGTGGTGAGATACCACTTTCAAGTGATATCTTAAACCTGGTCACTGCAATCAAGCCGCAAGCTCCTGCTTTCAAGTGGCCAGACACCGCATTCAAGTGACCAGAATCAGCGTTCAAGTGGTGACTGCCCACTTTGAAGTAGTTGCTCACTAATTTCAAGTGGTCATCAAGTGGTGAGACACCACTTTCATGTGCTAAGTCACTACGTCAGTCATCACTCCATGCAAGTGATGAGGCACCACTCCCAAGTGGCAAGAAACCACTTTCAAGTGCTAGCTAAAACCTTGTCACTGCAATCAAGCGGCAAGTTCCCACTTTCAAGTGGCCAGAAACCGCATTCAAGTGACCAGAATCCGCGTTCAAGTGGTGACTTTGAAGTAGTTTCTCACCACTCTCAAGTGGTCATGAAGCACTTTTCACAAGAGCTCCTCCACTTCCAAGTTGTGTTGGACCACTATCTAGTTTTGATGTTGGTCTGTCGCCTAGTATTTCGTCCCTCCCAGCTACTTTTTAAGTGCTAGATTTTAATTGGTGACTGGCCACTTTGAACTAGTCGCTCACCACTCTAAAGTGGTCATCAAACACTTTTCACAAGAGCTCCTCCACTTTCAAGTTGTGTTGGACTACTATCTACTGCTAATGCTGGTCTGTCGCCTAGTATTTTATCCCCCCCAGCTACTTTTTAAGTGCTAGTTCTGAACTTCCCCAGAATTTTCATGTCCTTACTCACTACTTTTTAATCGTTGCCCACCATATTCAAGCAGTGCACACCATTTTTTATTGGCGGTTCATCACCGTCAAGTGGTTTGAATTCACTTTTAAGTCGTGCCAAACCACTTTTTAGTTACGCTGAATGCGGTTTCTCACCACTATTAAGTTGTCCTCACACAACCTCTTAATATTCTACCTTTTTGTATGGTTACTAGTTTCTACACTAATTTGTATTTGTGGTGCATTATTTTCACACGTAAAACAATACTACTGAATGTATCATTTCTAGTTTTTAGTGGTGCACACCAGTTTTTAGTGATATAGAATCACTTTTTAATATTTTGAAACAATTTAACCAGTTTTGAATGCTAAGTTTATTTTTAACATTTGTATACATGTATATTGCAGGTGGAGCTTTATTTAAGATTCAAGACAAAGTTTGCAGATATTTAGATTTCGCAACGTTGCTTCAAGTCTATGAAACCGTTCTTTGTCCAAAAATTGAGGGATCGCTACACCTGCTGTTGTATTGTGCATGTACAAATGATTTTCCTTAAAGAGGCAGTAAATCACATGTGGACTCGAAGTTTTGATCTTCATGGTTCTTGCTGCATGTGCAGCTGCCCTATATGCCTTCATCATGATGAAGTTGTCAACCATGGATGTCTTGCATACAAAAATGCAAGTATGAGTACCACTTCACTGTTGGAGTCTATACTCTGCCGTATACTTGCAGAACATAGTTTCCATAGCTACCAATGCTTAATGGGAACATGCAATGCATGCGGTGTAGGTAATATTCAGATTTGTCTAAGAGAAGAAGTTGAGCAGAGTAAGCAAGTATCTGTGAAGTTTTTTGAAAATATAGTGGGTGCTACTAGATTAAACAATGAAGCTAGAAAGAGCACTGTGAAAGACATTGTCCACAAGAAAATGCTGCCTAGAGAACTTTTGCGAGTGTACCAAGACCACTTGAAGAAGTATGTCACTCACAATTTTATATTTAGGTGGCAAGCACAACAGTTCAAGGACTACATTTCTTTGTTTCCAGATGATGTGGTTGTCTCCATCATTGACTTTGCAGAGAACTACTCCTTCAAGGAGCAAAATGAGATCTAGTCAATGCATTGGTACACTAAGCAGGTCACTATCTTTGTCCTGATTACTTATTTCCGCATCGCATCAGGTGCAATAAAGAAGACCATGCACTTTTTTGTCTTAGATAATAAACAAAATGACACCTTATTTGTGCAGCATGCTTTTCTCTTACATGCTCAATGTTAACCCTCACGGCACACGGACACCGTAACCGTATTATGTATTTGGTAGAGTCAGGTACCGGGCTTGTCGGACCAATAGGGAAAGGTAGAGTGATCGTCGATGAGAGGCGCACTTTAACTTGGACATTCAAGGGATTAGTTGGCTAAGCATGGGCGCCCAAGTGTGAATGGGGTGAGCTTCTATAAAAGCCAACTAAACCTAATTTTTACTCATTCTCTCATTTGTGCAATTGAAGAGTGCTCTTGCTCCATCTCCATCTCCATCTTCTTCTTCTTCACCTCCTTGTGTGTGTGTGTGTGTGTGAGAGAGAGAGAGAGGGAGAGTGCGTGTGCGATCGAGCATTACGAAGGCACGACGGCGGCGAGGCGGTTGAGCGCGGCACGACTGCAGCTTCTTCTTCATCGCGGCGAGGAATCCACCACGAAGGCGAGCGTAGAGCGGTGAGTGACACACCCTTTGCTCTCTTGAGCTTGCTAGTTTAGGCTTGTTGTGTGCTTGGAGCCGTTTGTGGCTGGCACACGGTGTATTGGCAAGTCCCTTGCTTCGACAGTGCGGCAAGGAGCGCACATTTTTGGCGCCGCTGCCGGGGATATGCCCTACACTAAGCTCGGTTAGCACTTTACGCTTTCTTGTGGTGCAATTTCTATCATAGGAAAGGCAGGGAATGAGTGTGTGTAGTTGTGTGGAGATTTTTGTTTTTTGCGTTTTCTACGTTTTCTGGTTTGCACTCCACAGTTAGCGTTTCTTGCGTTTTTGCATTTTTTGCATTTTCTGGTTCTGTCAAGTTTCAATTTCTGCAGTTTTTGCGTTTAATTTTCTGTCAAGTTCCAATTTTTTGCAATTTCTTGCGTTTTTTCAATTTCTGCAATTCTTGCGTTTTTTTGTGCTTTTTCAATTTTCTGCAATTCTTGCGTTTTTTCAACTTCTGCGTTTTCTGCAGTTCTGCATTTTTTATAAAAAAAAAAACTGGAAAAAGAAAATAAAATTAAAAAAAAAAAATCGGAAAATAAAAACGCGAGTGAGCGGGCGGTTAAATTTTTCGAAAATAAAAACGTGACTCTTAAAACGGACGGGTTGGCTTGTATAAAAGATAGATCGGGATCGGGATCATTTCCCCAAGCCCAAGCCCAAGCCCAGGCCCAGGCCTCAGTCCTCAATCTTATGATATATACTAGACTCACTCTTATATATATACCCTACTCCCTCAAGAGAGAATGAGAGCATGTGGGACAAGTCCTCCACTCTCCTCCTTTCTCTTCCCACTTGCACCCTTAGAATTTCTAGTTTGGGCCTAGTTCCCTACTGGAAATTGACAGTTTTAGGGATTCCGAGGGCATAGAGTGACCAAACGGAGGGCTGTAAAGCTCGGCACGACCCTCTGACCGATACGCTCGTTTCGAGCTATCACACGGCCCATTCCACAACACGCTCTAAAAAATCTAGCAAAAAAACAAACAAAAAACACGCTAAAAACTAGTCACAAGGCCTCCTAGAGCAACTTTTTGACACCTTAGGGTATCAAAAGCACATGCACTTACGCTCTGGGCGGGTGCTAGAACACAAGCATATTGAGGGTGCCTCTGTTCATACGGACACCCATTACCCATCCACGATAAGCTCTAGACCCTCAGCGGGGACACAAGGTAGCACCACCCAAGACCCTAAAATAGCAGCTAGTGATTCCTCCTCCGACTCAGAAATCATGGAAGCATACCCTACCCAAAACACTGAGAGAGAAGGCCATGCACCTCCCGAAGCTCCACAGCCTAGTACTAGTATGTTTAGCCATTTCATGGAAACATTAGGTAGAGCTACTCGCTCGGAACCTGATGCAAATGAAGCACACGAAGGGGGTGGGGAAGTGGACTCTCCTTTCACATCGCACGTGGACCCCACACCCCTAAAGAGTGTCCATGTGGATATCCTACCAACTTCTTACCAAGAAGGCCCTATTGAGCTGCCTCCTTCAAAAGTTCCCTCTAGAGTACCGTTGGTGACAAGTAAAACCACGGGGAGCAACATTGCTTCTACCTCACAAGAAACCGTTAACACGTCGACTCTAGAAGGATTGTTCATTAATGATCATTGGACATACGACCTCCACACTGAGGTGTTGACGGATCTACACTCTGGCCACGCCTACCATGTAGGATGGATAGAGATTGTACAATCCACCTCTAGTGCCACGAGCATCGAAGATCAACAGAAAATGATCTGTAATGTTATCCATGGCATTATTCAATTAGAAAGGCAAAACCGAGGGGTAAATATACTCTCAACTGGCCCCATGAGATTTCTGGATACGAGCAAGGCTCAACAGCCTACTCTATCACAAATGGAGACTCCTCTAATGAGCCCCATGGACCCATCTTACGTCATTTCACCTGGGGTCTCTATGCAATCTGAGCCTCCGAGCGAAAACTTTAGCTTCCCTAACTTGGCTCAACCCTCTATCAAGGAAAACACAGTGCTCACTCCAGGGATAAGCCTGACAGAGAATGTACCGATGACATCTACGGTTAGCGCAGTGCCACTACCTAGTGTCGTAGTACCTAATATGGGGCCTCGACCGTATGTGCCTCTAGCCCCTTATGCACACATGGCCCCCACATCTCCAATTGTACCACTTGCTTATGCTCCTCGAGTGCCGCTCCCTAGCCCTTATCCGAGTGGACCTATGCCCGGTTATGTTCCATATCCTGCATCATCCACACATATGCCAAGACCGGTACCCGTTCCTCTCCCACATATGATTCCAAGAGTACCTCCACCGGCCCTGCCTCCTCACATAGGTGACTTGGCAGCGTTTGCTCAAACCATAGGTCGATCTATCGCGGAAAATATGCGTCATGCATCTGATAGAGAGCCTAGAAGTAAGGCAGTACAAATTGCCAAACTCACGCAAAAATTCAATGGGGACGAAGATGCTAGAAAACACATTGAAGTGTTTGAGCAAGTATGTGATTCCTTAGGGGAACGCAACGAACTACATAAGTGCAATGCCTTAAGATTGACATTAAGTGGGAAGGCTGGAGATTGGTATAGGACCCTAAGGGTGGACGAGAAAACAATCTACCCTACCCTTCGAAGGTTGTTTCTAAAGGAGTACATACAAGAAGGTGTGCTTTGGGGTGTAGCATCTCAGCTACAGAAGGCCGAACGTAAGGAAGGAGAGTCAGCAAGGGACTTCATTAGTCGTCTAAAGCACTTAAACTCTCGCTGCCCTGTAAATGAGCGCTTCAACAATAACCAACTGCTTGATCGATTCATTCGAGGGTTGAGGAATGAAGGAATCTATAATGGACTAGTGATTAGAGGTATCACAACCTGGGAAGATGTCATTGCCAATGCAATCCAATTAGAGGAAAACTTGATGATAGCAGGCATGAGGGTGTCTACTGACACGAGATCCACTAGCTCACAAGCCATTGAGTATGAACCCATGACTGCAAAGCCCATTGCCAATGAGCCAAAGGTATTTGAGACATTCTTGACAGACCCCACCAAGGAAATCCAAGAGTCTCTTAAGGATAATTGACCCCCTCAAAATAGTCACATGTATCCAAGAAGGGAGCAACAATGGTGTTCCATTTGCTTAGGTCCACATAGCACTAGTGAGTGCCCTACGTTTAGAGTAAAATTTTATGGAACTTGCAACGCATGTGGTAGGTATGGTCACCAAGCTAAGGATTGTTTAATGATCAAACGTATGATGGCAAATAGACCACCTGTAGCCTGGACGGATGCGCCTCGAGCTCCTGTATTGATGCCTACTCCACCTGTTGAGCAACTACCGCAACACATGGTCCCTAGATCTCAAAATGTTGTACAAGCTACACCGCTACCACCTCCTGTGCTAGGACCGCAGCCTCTGCATCCAAGAGTCGCCCCTATGAACCAAGTGGGTTGCGAGCCATCAAATGCTTATGCAGATGGCTGTGAGGAGGAAATAGACACTAGTATTGCCTACGGACTTGATACATTGGAAGAGTGTCCTATATACTACATGGAAGATTGTTGGGGGCAAGTCAACCCGGTTTATCAAGCTGCTGCTCTCGCATCCAGAGGTCAAAATATCAACACCCAGGCTAGGAGGCCACCTCTTCAATGCTACGAGTGTGGTGGACCACATCGGGCAGCGGAGTGCCCTATTAGGCTGCAAAAGAATGCTGCACAGATGCAAATGAATCAAGGGAGCACGTTTGCAATGCCAATACTCACATGTAATCGTTGTGGCATAGATCACTTGATTGCCCAATGCCCCTATAACCCAAATGCGCCTACAATGGAGACTAGAACCAATACCACAAAGAGAAAGACCGACAAAGATAACCGTAACATGGAACCAAATGAAAACCGAATAAGAGAAAACCATAAAGAGCCTCTGAAAACACCACAAGTGTTTCCAAATCCAATCCAAGACCCCCAAGATAAACCGCAGGGGCAAAAAGGGAAGAATCGTAAAAAGAAGATTGGGACGTACCCAAACCCAGTAGACAAGATTAAGCAGGTGAAACATCTAAGAGGTTTAGTGGAGGAGACTCAAAGGAAACTAGAACCAGAACCCATGCATGTCAAAATTCATGACACAGTGTTTCCCACGCAAGTTCATCCACCCCACATGAACCATAGACCGTTAGCCATATCTAGTATCATCCAAGAAGGGAGTGAGGACGGGACATCAGAAAGTGAGCATACACCTTTCTTGTTGGAAAGGATGTTTAACGAAGGAATACCTGATCCCATTGAGGAATATGAGATTCCATCGTCACCAGTTCCTAGTCAAGGACCTACACCCTGCAAAACGCCAATGAATGTTGCCAAACTAGTGGAATTCATGTCTTCTGAGGTCCGAACCACGATCATAGCAAAGCTGTATGGAGATCCTGAGTTATTCCTTGCACTTCGAGCATTCCTTAACGCAGAGCTACGAACGGGATTACTGCAATTTGCACAACCAAATAGAACTGACTCGATTATGATTGATGAGGAAAATCATGTGCAATCACTTGACTTAGATGGACACGAGTCTGTGATCGAGGTACCCATTAACGAATTAGGGCAGTATTTTGAAGGCGACGAGTCTAATGCGACCCTACCCATCACTACCAAGGGGTTAACTATAAAGGGAATTCTTGATGGTGGTGCGGGAGTTAGCATCGTTACAAAAGATTGTTGGGAATCCATGGGAAAACCCCGCCTCAATGTTACTAACATTGTGGTAAAGATGGCAAATGGTACCACATGGGAAAACCCCGCCTCAGTGTTACTAACATTGTGGTAAAGATGGCAAATGGTACCACATGGGAAAACCCCGCCTCAGTGTTACTAACATTGTGGTAAAGATGGCAAATGGTACCATAGCCAAACCTATGGGGATGCTCAAGGATCTTAAGATCAAAGTTCTAGGACACAAGGTACGACATACGTTCATTGTAATGGATTTCTCTAAACACCTTATGTCATATGAAATGATTTTAGGACGACCATTCATGAGGGAAGCACAAATGGTTCATGATTGGTCTAAAAATCATGTCTATTTGCAATTCCAAGACTCTGTCCTTAGAGTGGATTTGGTGACTGGTAAGGTACACCCCTTAGGGAGTAAAACCATTATTGATCATCGCTCTGACACCACAGTTCACTCGGCCCCACTACAATATTGTTACACTTGTAAGAAGGATACAGACATTGGCCAAGATTCTCCTTATATGGATATCTTACCTGGGATGACTGAGTCGGACAATGTGGATTGGGTCCACCTAGCATCAACCATAGACACTTGGGGAAATAGGGGGACGACCTGGGTAACACCTGAGGGGGATGAAATGCCTATACCCTTAAATATGCTACAAGCAATGCATATCACTTCCGACAAGACTCATCCTAATGTAACGAAGAAAACATACAAGTGGGTCCCTAAAGCTTCTTTAGTGACCATAGCTAGTGCTAAAAAACAGAAGCCTTGTAAGAAACGTACCACTCGCTCCAAGAAAAGTAAGAAAATGTTGCGATGGATCCCTAAACCACTATTGGAAGCCCAAGGCTACTATCAAGGAAATGATCAAATCTGGGTGCCAAAACGTAGATTGTGCTCTTACCTATCACCTGACCCAAGTGAGCCCAATCCCGTAGCTCCAAAACGAATCAATGATCATGGAAAGAAAGAAATCACAGACTGCTACACACCCGCTCCTGAGCTAGTTTGGGTACCAAAGAAAGAACGATTTGTTCCACCTAGCTCAGGAAGGGGGGAGTCCCATGAAGATTCTAGCTCCTCATGTAATACATCCATAGAGGTAAAAGCTTCTACACAGCCTCCATCTATAGTAGTGGACCTCCATGAAGCTACAAAAGAATCCACACCTCCCAGTGTTCAAGAATCACCTGATGAACCACTTCAAGTTCAATCCTGGGAGAGTACCTTACCACCCTTGCAACTTGACGAGGCACCTAGGGTAATAGAAAACTACTGGCAAAAATCCTCACCTATTACCAACTGGAACAATTGGTTTCAAAGGGTGACAAGCTCATTTCAAACGGTATGATCTACCCAAGGAAGGGGGGAGTGTTTGTGGACATCCATCATTCATTTGTTTCCCTCTCAATCTTTTTCCCTGACCTCTTAATCTCCGATCTTAGGGAATGTACATATAAAGCTTTATACTCACAAAAAACAAAAAAATAAAGAGCAAGAGCAATTAGCAAACGAGTATGCACATTAAAAGTCAAAACATTGACTCAGACCTACACATTCACATCTGGTACAGTGAAACAGAAACCTATGCCATAAAACACCTTTGATCCTCATCACTTGAGTGATGGAGGGTAGGTAAGATTAGTACGATAGGAGTGTTTCTGTTTTAGAGTTGAGAGATTAGCGAAGTTCTCTTTTCCCACTAATGTGCCTCCTGGAGGTATTCCTTTGGTTTCCCAGGGTGTACAGGAATGTGTTTCTATTGATAGGATTTGGACCTTCATGGAACCTTTCTCTCGTTCACACTTCAAATCAAGCGCGACCATCAACACAAACAGGTGTTTTATGTCCATTAGCATTGCCCTCATCTTTTTGCATCCATGTTTGTCTGCTTTGATTGTGATTGGTACCATACTATTCAGCGCATTGGCTTAGTATCAAACATTTAATTCAATGCAATCTTTTGTCATAATCACTTGTTTAGGTGTAAAAATCAAGCAGTCCGACTAAGCTAGTTTGACCAAGCTAGGTATTAGAAATCTTCTCTTAATACCATGGGGAATGCCTTCCTAATAAGCAATGGTTACTTAGGTTCTTAATCCGATTTAGGCAGCATTGTATGAAATGTACTAGGGCTTTCTAGTGGGCTTAACCCTAGTGACCTTTAGTTTAAGTATTATAAAGGGACTTTACTAATGTGATGAGCCTGGGGAGGGTAACAGTGTTATATGACCCCCCAAAGTTACAAAATTAAAATGCTGAAAATGAACAAACAAAAAATCAAAGTGCCACAATGTAAAATTTTAAGCTGGAAGAGAAATCTCAGCTTGATTTGGTACTTCACTCACATGTATCGCCTATGGTACTAGAGCCCTAGAGGTTCCCAGTGTGGGCGCTTTTCCTTGAAAATCAAAAAACCCAAGGCATACAAAATAAGCACACACATTATAATTGAATCAATGTGAAAAGACTTTGGGGGGTCAAAGAAAAAGTAATCAGTCAGGCGATGATTTCATGAGAAATTCCTTTTATGGTAGCTTAACTACAAGGTTTTCTAGATATAGCCTCTAGTCAGCCCTCGAACATGAATACTTGGCTCTCGCGATTAAACAACTTAATTGACCACTGAAAATTAAGAAGCTTACCCATGGTATTAATATTCGATCTCTAGTGCCTTTCGACCGGCAAATTAGCGACCCCAGACTTGTTTAATTTTTTACCTTTATATCTGTTTATGCATTTGATTACATTGCAATTTAATGTTCATTGCTGACAAATTGTTTGAAATTCTTTTACCAATCAATTTGTCTACCTAAAACTGCATATGCTTTTTAAGAGAATGCAATTACTGTGCCAATGTTGTTTGATTTTGCAGTGACTGAAGAAGGCTAAGGACATTCATCTCAAATGCTCTTCCACCTCGACGAACCAGCTTCAACTCAATAGCTTCCGAGGACGGAATCTACCTCAGGAAGGGGGGCATGTTAACCCTCACGGCACACGGACACCGTAACCGTATTATGTATTTGGTAGAGTCAGGTACCGGGCTTGTCGGACCAATAGGGAAAGGTAGAGTGATCGTCGATGAGAGGTGCACTTTAACTTGGACATTCAAGGGATTAGTTGGCTAAGCATGGGCGCCCAAGTGTGAATGGGGTGAGCTCCTATAAAAGCCAACTAAACCTAATTTTTACTCATTCTCTCATTTGTGCAATAGAAGAGTGCTCTTGCTCCATCTCCATCTTCTTCTTCTTCACCTCCTTGTGTGTGTGTGTGTGAGAGAGAGAGAGAGAGAGAGGGAGAGTGTGTGTGCGATCGAGCATAACGAAGGCACGACGGCGGCGAGGCGGTTGAGCGCGGCACGACTGCAGCTTCTTCTTCATCGCGGCGAGGAATCCACCACGAAGGCGAGCGTAGAGCGGTGAGTGACACACCCTTTGCTCTCTTGAGCTTGCTAGTTTAGGCTTGTTGTGTGCTTGGAGCCGTTTGTGGCTCACACACGGTGTATTGGCAAGTCCCTTGCTTCGACAGTGCGGCAAGGAGCGCACACTCAATGGTTGAGAGATCAAGGGCTAAGCTTTTAAAAAATTTGGGTTTGGTCAGATGGTGCAGCTTCACAATTTAAAGCAAAGCGACCGTTTTACTTTGTTGCTAGATATTGGAGCCTTACTAGCATGGAAATGAATTGGATTTTTTTTTTCTCACGACATGGAAAGGGGAAACATGATGGGGCTGGGGCTGTCATTAAAAGGGCTCTAACTCATGAGTAATTGAAGCAAAATAGCATGTGGTTGACTTGTGTAGTTGAAGTTGTCTCTTTTTTGAGAATGCATCTCAGTACTCGAGCAACTACTATGTATGACAAGTGAAAGAGGGAGGTCAGTAGGGTGTTCTAGGAGGTCAAGCTAGGCGATGTTCAGCGATCCCATCAATGGGACTGCAAACCATTGAAGGGCTCAAGAGCAATGCACTGTGTGAATGGGTATTCTGAGAACAACACTTGTGAATTGCGATCAAAACGGTTGTCATGCTTTTGTTTTCCTTGCAGGGTTGGCCATTGGAGAAAGTGTATGAACAGATCACATGTGGAGACGTGGCAATATCACACTTTGGAGCCACTTGCTAATGATTCCCAGTCATACGGAGACTCAGACAATGAGGAGTTCCATGGTGCCAAATATGCAGGTCATTATGACTCCTTAAGCGATGCTCTCACACTTGGAGACAATTTTGCTATCACTTCTGAAGAGAATAATGAGGAGGCTGTTGACTTCTACATTTTGAAGTGTGTAGTAGCTAAGGGCCTAACAACTAACGAGCAAATTGATGCATGGGGCAACAAGATAGAGAAGCATACTTATATGGTCACGGGCCATTGGTATAAATCCCTACAAGCAAACTTGTATGAGCTGTGGGATAACAAGCCAGTAGTTTTCATATATTCCCACTTGATAAGGGCAATAAAGTTCCCTATGGAGCCTGTAGTGCTCGATGGCATAGGAGAAGTGTTCGAAATTTCCAATGAAAACCATGAGGCAATATACAATAGCATGCCCTTTGAATTGTAAATCAAATTTGATTTTATATCATCTAGTGAAAGATTGAACAAGATGGAATTGTTGTAAACATACGATGGAATTGACATGTTGGTTTTTGAGAATGCTTCACCACTCCCCCCTCCCCCCCCAAACGTCACCACTAAAAAGTGTTGCAGTTTCAGAAAAACTCAATAAAAATTTACCACTTTTTAGTGGTACTAAAGTGGTTTAGCACCACTAAAAAGTGGTTTAGCCCCACTAAAAAGTGTTTAAGAATGCTTCACCACTCCCCCCAAACATCACCATTAAATGGTGTTGCAGTTCCAGAAAAACTATTGCAATAACATAATAAAAATTTAACCATGTTTTAGGGGTTTAGCACCACTAAAAAGTGGTTCTGAGACATTCAGAAGTGTAGAGACATGTATGGTGTAGAGACAGTAAAGTGCCAAAACTTCTGTATATTACAAAAATTATATTACAACAATTATCCAGAAATGTCTACATATCCACCAAGAATGTACAATATATAACGTTTCTGGCACTTCCGGATGTACAATCTCATTCATCTCCATTTATAACAAAGTGCTCAAAGACTAGACTCGAGAGTTCATCTTTGGGATTGCTGATGGGGTTTGCCTTTGTATACTCCATGGTATTGGGAGTTAGTGCCCATCTGCACAGCCATGGAAATAGTGTGCGCGTGAGGTAATCATGGTCTTGTTCTTCATCAAGAGGATCAAAGGTGGGTGGACATATACAGTTGTCCCAGATATTGCGCATATTTTTATATCTGGAGTCATCTACCAGCAATGTTCGAGAGGAGTCGTATTCTGGAAACTTGTTCCAAACATGGTAAAGGGGCTTGAAAGAAACAGGTTCACCTGCAAGGTCTCTTGGAGCTCCAGCAATCTCTTCAAAATACGACCACTTTTCACATTGCCAATTTGAGAAGAGATCCCTAAAGTAATAAGTCCTATGTTCCCATATGTCTGGCCAGCATGTACTGAGGATATGCTCAATGTTAGCAGCAGTACAAGTGCTCCAAATCATTGCATCTGCTATTTGCCTCAAATCCCAAACAAATTGCTCAACATCTCTACGGTAGTAGATCCACAACTTCTCATCCACTCTTTTTAGTTTAACTCTGTGGGAAGCTGGACGTGGAGGGTGTTTAAGTTGTCCAGTCTTTGGATCACGTTTGGTTACATCTCGTTTCACGAATAGTCCATCGAGATCAACGATGATGAGCTTTTTGATCTTGCAGAAATTCAAAACAAGATATCCCCATCCAGGGCAGTTTGGCAAAATCTCCTCAATTTCGGGGCAAACTGCTGGTTCCTGGTCTTCCTCTACTTTATCTGGTGTTACATCGGCATCCTTCTCTGTATCCTGCTTAGCTGCTATGTCTTCAACCTTCTCATCTGGTTCTTGAACATCTCCAATCCAGCTAAGTTCTGCCATAGACAAGTACCATGCCTTAAAAACCTCAATCAGACTGACATATTAACCTTTTCAAAATACACTTGAAAAGTATACCTTCCAGGCTATTGATTTCCATTTCATTAATTTCCTGAACTTCTGTGGCAACAGTCCACTTGGCAGGAGATACTGGAGGGAAAAAATAAGCTCTACCTGAAGATGCTCATGATGATGTCGGAAAGAACAATAGGAGTACAATAAATAGACAGTCAATGAACAATATGAGTAGAATAAATAGACAATCAATGAGCAATAAACAACTAGTGAACGAAAAATAAAGCCGTCGTTTCATTATCATCAAAATGAGGGTACAAAGACAAAATTACAAAGAGGCTACAAAGCACAAAAGGTTAATAGGGGCTACAAAAGTTTCTTGCGGGACTTTGGTTTGGTAGGTTTAAGGTTGGGTGCTTGGAGGTTAGTCTTTTTCCGAGCAGATGAAGGCTCCTTGGATTTTTTACCTCCTGGAGTAGGCTTCTGAGGCTCGGATGCAACCTTAGCTTTTTTCTTTGGTGTGGCACGCTCTTCAGTGTTTCTCCTCTTTTTCCTACGCCCCAAAATCTCTGCACAAACCTCTAAAATAAGAAGTTCTGAGTCCTCATCAGACAAGTTCACTGTTGTATCCTTTTCAATTGGCTTCTCAGATGATTTTTCAGCGTCCTCTACGTCCTTGTTCATTGCAGGTTCTGGCTTCAGAGGCACCTTGGCTGACTCCTTGGATGCGTCACCTTGAGCTCTCACTACATCTGCTCTTGTTTTTGCCTTTTGTTGGTCCGGAGTGTCTTCACGTGCTTGTTTATGGGATGCATTCTTATCCCTGCACCCACCACACATGCTATCAATATTGGGCTTGTGTGATGACCCAGCTTAGGAGTGTGCTACCTAAAAGACAATGTAATAATACTCAATATTAAGTTGTGTGAACATTCAAAGAGAAGAATGTTCCACAAAATATTACCAATTCCATCAACTCCAAAGATGCCTTCCATTGGATCTTTCTCTGCAATTACATGGAGACAAGAAAAAAATTGGTCAAGAAATGAATCTACAATCAGCTTCATATCATAAGGTATAAAAACATCGATTACCTGTACCAACATTCTCATCCATGTTTGCCTCTCCATGTGCCAGCAGCTTCGAAGCATCTTTTAAAGGTTCCTCACATCCATGAAATAGACACTGGCCGACAGACTTACAGGCAGTTACAAAACAAAGTGGGTGATACGGATGTTGACACTGGAGCATGTAGACACCGGTAACAACAGTCTGCATGATAGACATCCCACAAGCAACACAATCACCTAACTGCACACAGCTATTGTCCGACCCCAAATGAACAGGCGGCCTGACAGGAAGGATAGGCATTCTTGACTTGAACAAATTAATAATCATTTCCACAAATCGAAGATGCCCTGTCGCCACTTCTACTTCCCATAACAAAGTGTCATGCTGACCCTGTAAAAAAATAGCACTACGTACTTTATAAAACAGTAGAAGTGTTTGTGCATTACTTTCAAGAGTCCTCATCACTTTATGTGGTACCACTTAAGAGTGTTATATAAACACATTTAAGTGGTCTTTTACCATATAAAATGGTCTCTAACCATTTTTTCCTAATTAGAGTTTAGCCACTTTTAAGTAATATCAACTACTACTAGGTGAATCAATCAAGCTTACATACATGTAACTGTGTTGCCTCTTCACCTAGGTTATCAAGATTGTGCACTTCAATATCAAGTCCCATGTCTTTGAGAGCCTCCTTTCTAATTTGAATGAAGGTCTCAAGCTTTGCCATTGCTTCCTCGTTTGGTACAAGCCCAGCCTTATGCAACTTGAGTTCCTCCATATCCTTGTTCAGTCTCTACGATCTTGGCGGTGCCTCGCATCAAACCAACCTGCTCATCTCTCTTTGTCTTTGATTGATCTAAAGCAATTTTTATTGCTTCGAGACATTGCTGCTTCTCTTTTAACTTTTCAGCAGCATTAGCCTTCATGTTAGAAATAGCTGCTACATCAGCCGTTGATGCAGAAAATGTAGTCGAGGAAACATTTGACATTCCAAATATTCCCATCGAGCCAAAGGCCTGCTTATTTAGAAATTCCTCCTTAGCATGCCCTGAAAATTGATGTCCACCTGAGTATGTCTGCCAGTCAAATCCTGTGCCAGTACTGTCAGTGTAATTAGGCATATTTTCTGCATTAAATTTGCACTCTCTTCCAAGACATGGACCGTTTGTGGACCTCCATTTCTCCAATTTCCTATTTAAAGTTTTCTGTTGGCGTAACATTTTGATAACACCTTCAACATACACAGCCCATGCAACTAAACCTTCAGAATCTTCAGCGGCCTTGCACTTCTGCCAAGTAAATCCATGTGCAAAATGCATGCCTACCTCGTTGTTTGGGGGAGATCCCTGATATACTTTGTGGTATAGCAGGAGACATTCTTCATACATTTTAGGCCTCAGACCCTTTAAATGCATCTTCTCCTTTTGGTCGCGCTTATAAAGCCATACACTAAGCCACTCCTCATCTGAGAAATCATCATCACATAGGAGCTTCGGATCCTGGCCAACCAAGCATAGCCCATATTCGGTATGAAAATCTTCCTTGGTGAAGCAAAATTTTGTTTGAGTGGGTAAGGCCACTCATGGTACTGTCCACCTCCCTGTAAAAACAGATAAGAATGCATGTTAGTATGTAATGAGCCATAATTAGAATTGTTTTATCAACAATAAGAAGTGGTTGAAATGATTTCTGCACCATTCTCAGTGGTACTGCAAAATTTTTAAGTGGTGGTGTACCACTAAATGGTTCTCAACCACTTAAAACTGGTTATGTAACACTAAAAAGTCCTGCTACACCACTATTTTCTAGTGATACATCCCCTTTTGGTGTTTCTTCACCACTTTAAAGTGGTGCTTCAGCACATAAAAGTGGGCTGAACCACTGTTCAGTTGTGCTACACCGATGTGAATTGTTGTCCACAACTTAAAACTGGTGCTACGCTCCTAAAAAGTGGTGCTACACCAATAGAATGTGGCATCTCCTTGTAAAGAAGAGATGGTGCACCATATCAGCATAACTATGTAGTGATGCAACCATGGTTTCTGCCCAACTTTAAAGGGTGCTGCAGGTGCACCACTTCAAGACAGCCTATCAGTGGTGCTTTACCCATAAAAAGTGGGCTTCACCCACTTGATATTTACTAGTGGTGTTCACACTACTTTTTCCTAATAAAGCAACACTTTAATTGAATCCATGGGGGAAATACCTGCATCTAACCTGCTGAACATTTTGCTTCTTAGGTGTACCCTTGGGGGACTCGGAAGTTCTTTTTGTAGCATGCATGTGCAAAAAATTTAGAAATTTTACAAGACATAAAACCAATTTTAGAAATGCATGCATGATGCATCTAGCCTCTTTTGATAGGCGACTCCTGCGTAGAGCTCTTTCCCTTCCTAGGTGTACCCTTGTCAGAGTCTGAAGGTCCTTTTGTAGCCTAGTTCTTCATCCTGAAAAAATCACAAATGCCACATAGATACAAGATCAATAGTTAAATGCATTCATGCTTGAACCTACATGATGCATTCGTATAAGCATGCACACACAGTTGATAAAATCTGCATTCATGCTTCAAGCTGCATGATGCATTCGTATAAGCATGCACACACAGTTGATAAAATCTGCATTCATGCTTCAAGCTGCATGATGCATTTTTATAAAGCATTCACAAGGGTGATCAATTAGATGTGCACAATGCATATACATTCCAGAAATAAATTCTAAACTGACACATGCATCATTAATAGTTACAATCCATGATTATCTTGCCACCCAACAGAGGGCAGACCATATCGCCAGGGGTTGAACCTGGGTCCTTACTCACCCACCCATTCACTTTAACCACTAGGCCAAGCCCCCTTTGGTTATCTTGCCACACATTCAGAGACAAGCATACAACGCTTCTACATCTGCATGAAGCATGTTAAAACATGGATCAATGCTACCTAGGAAAACCAGCCACATTCAAATTCAACCAACATTCGAGATAGAATGCTTCAAGCTACATGATGACACATACATGTTGCTGCTGCAGGGGATTTTTTCTGAAGTTGATGACTAGCCCATCAAAAAGTACTCCTCCTGAATTTGCTTGCTGTTGTTGTGATGTTGCTGCTTGTTTCTTCGGCTAGCAGAAAAACGCAAAGGAGGGAGGAAAGAGGGAATCAGAAACCTGAATGGCGCTGGCGAGACAGAGAGAGGGGATGGAGGAACGAGCGAGACAGAGTGGGAGGGACGAGACTCGAGAGAATATTTGCATTAAGTGCTTGAACGTACCTTGAGGTGATCATTAATGAGTAAGCGCTTTCACTTAGTACACGTCAAATTTTAACTCTTTTTTTCCACTATTTTGAATTTAATCCCACTCTTTCAAACGCCTAAACCACCCATTTTCTCAACCCCAAAAACCATATACTATATAGTGGTAAAAGCGGTCCACCTATACATGCTTTCACCCTTTATTGCTGCTCAAAGAAAAGGTGGTAACAACAATGTAGCCACTTCTCATGGTTGTTCTACAAAAGTCCATGCTTTCAGTTCCAGCTTAGACACAACAAGGCTTAAGGAAGAACTACACTAGGCCAATGTTGAGCTGGAAAGACTACACAAATAAAATGAGGGATGGTCAACCCAACTCTTGAAGTTACAAATGTAGCAACAATAGCATGAAAGAGAGAAGGATAGAATTCAAAATAAAATTAGTAAGCTCACTGAGGAAATAGGGTCAATTCTAAAATGAATGTTGAGGTCCAGAGAGAAGTTGATCGCTTTGAGACTTAACTTGAAGCCAAAAAATAAAACTACAAAGAAGTATACGGAAACACAACCTCATGAAGGATGCAATGATGCAAAAGTACATTTATCATGAACTGGTACAAATTGTGAATGGAAATGGGGATTTGACCCTCAATGTGAGTGTGTTGGAGAATATTATTGAAACAGCTCAGGCTGATCTTCAAGGAAAGGAAGCACCGTACACTATGACATTGGCCAATGAAGCACTAATGGAATATCTAGAAAGACAACAAAAACAGGAGGAAGACCATGAGGATGAGGAAGAAGAAGATGATGATCAAACTCAAGATCAAAGGAACCATAAAAAGGACGCTGATGATGATGATGATGGTCAGGGTGGATAGAATGCAAGGTCAGTTGCAGGTGGTTCAACAACCAATGGGAGTCAACCTCCAACTCATGCTGTAGAGATGCCAGCTGAAGATCAGAAACCACCTATTGGGGACGCACAAAATCCACCTGTTCAACAAACTAGAAAACATGCATATCATAATCAGAATAAGGGAAAGGCAATTTTGACACTCACTCCAATGAGCCATTGACACCAAACATGAGACTAAGAAAATGGAAACATCTTAAAATCTGGAAGTTCTTAGATGATGAGTCAGTCTATTTGGATCTGGAGAGATTTCAAATGCTCTATGTCTAAGCTAGATGCATCACAACATGGAAGATAGGCAGTTATCATGAGCAGATAGTCTGCTAGTTACCTCCACATCCTAGTTGTGTCTAGGTACTGGAAAGAAATCCAGAATGGGAACTAAAGAATGATGAAAAAGTTGTCAACCCAGTGACTAAAGTCTTAACAACAACATATGTGAGTCATTGGGAATTCAAGGAGAAATGCTGCTAGGTAACATACCAACCTATAGGTGCATGAAGGATATCCAGCATCAAATAAAAGAAATGCACATCCAAATGCAAAGGTCCAGGGGAATTTTGGATCAAAGGATCAAAATTATATTAGAGAATAATGATACAAGCAGCTGGGGGCCTAAGACCAGGATGAATCTTAGTGAACAGGAGAAGCACTTGAAAAACTTATATCACCTAGTGCAAATTTCAAAAAACTGATGCAATAGGAGAAACAAATGATTTTAAAAATTCCTCAATTTTGTACCCGATTCTCTAGTACTCTTATATGCCATAAAAGCCAAAGAAGTTGAGTTACCTTCCTTCTTTCCAACTCTCTATCCGCCTCATGGCGCTAAACTTCCTAATCAACAATGATGTATTCTGATAGCAGATGGAATTAGAGCCTGGTATGAAGAGGTAACCATGGAATGGATATCATGGAATCAAGTACTACAAGAGACGCTCCAGAAGATGGTGGTTGTTAGAGAGCTACTTGGTGATTTACACAAGTTTTAACTCTTAATGGGCCAATGGAAATTCCAAATCAGAAGGATTATAAAGATCATGAACCAACTGCTGTAGTTGACAATTGAAGTATCCAAGATTCCATACAAAGAAATTGCTAACAAGGAAAGCTATGAGCCCTAGTTTATAAAAATGGTAGAAATTCTATTCGAGGCACTTGTCAAATGTAACCAGTCATTGCCTCAAGAATGGTTGCACACTGCATCTTATTGCCATAAGCTGTCCAGGGCTAGACTGACAAAGGGAAAGATCACTCTATATGATGTTGACACCAAGACATGAAATCCACTCACACCTTATGAAGTTGAGATGAATATTTCCAGGAAGGACAGTTGGAGCAAGAGGAACTATTCAGACTAATTCAAAAGGAAAATGCTGGCACAACCACTTCAGAGGCATCCCAGGCACCATCTAAAAGGAAGAAGGCACCTGACAAGAAGAAGGTTTGCTGGATAGACACTGGTTGAGCTATTGGTGCTCTACCACTGGCCTTTTGCAAGATTAAGTAGATCCAATGGTTTCAAAAGGCATATTTGGAGTCCTATGTGGGCAATCAAGAGTTGGCTACCCAAATAAAAGAGATAAAGGCAGTAGTGGAGCTACCTTTGACACAAAAAATTCCTAGAAATTTTGGTAGTATACCAGAATTCAAGAAAAGGGAATAAGAATGTAGAAGGCAACAAAAACCTCTAACATGTGGCTCACAAATCATAGAAGCTTCTAACAATAGTAATTAGAGAGTTATCATGGTAACTGATAGTGCACAATCACTTAGACACCAGTCCAAGGACCGATAAATAGCACCCACTATTCATTTATATGGGACATTGTCACACCTTGTAATCATGTGCTCTCTCTCTTCTTAAGCACTTTGATCTTTGGATCTCTTGTAATCCCAAAGTCCTGCTACAATATCTGGAGCCATTCGATGCTAGCATACTTTGTACTTTCTAGAGTCATTACGAGTTACACTTTGACTTCCCTTCCGAATACAATTCCAGTTCCAGTCTTTGTGTATGTTGTTATTTCATTTCCAGTTCTATATTCTAGTATTATGAATTGTGACCTGATCCTTATAGTCTAATATCACTAACTCTCAGCACCAACATGGAATAGCTTTCTTAACAGATTAAGATCATTCCATTGGCTCTCTCCCTAGTTGGTTTCCTTGACACCCCTTTGTTCCCTTTCCTTTGTCAAAATTAACGAATCTATGCTAGACTCCTTCTAATATAGCATTTTCCAAAATTGAGGCAACATATTTCTTTAGAAAAAAAAAAGCAATGTGCTGATCAACTAGCTCTATAGGATTGTGACCACACACCCACAACAGTGTGGTTGAACCATAGTGGATGCACTAATACCAACTCCCCTTGATTTATTATATCTATTACTATATTGGTCGATGTTTGACTCACTCAATTTTCATTTGGGCCCAAGAAATTCCCAAGAATACTTTGTCAAATTTGTAAATTTTACAAAATATACTAATGATTTTGGACCTTATATATATATTATCTTGTCAAAAGTGGAAATTTTCTTGTCACATCACAATGAGAAGGATTTAAAACTGGGTCAATACATTAGAATTTGCAACCCTTGAGTTGTTAAAGGGTGACCGAATCCTTGCTCCTAGTTCTTTCTATCACCCAAGTTCACTTCCCACTAATAACAAGTGTCAAGTTCAAGCCTTGCCAGATACATCCTAGAGATATTCCTTGAAATTGTTGCTTTGGTTTCTCTTCTGCTTCATGCATTTCTCCCATAGGATCCTTAACTAAGAGAGTCTAGAATAGCAACTAGCACATAGATACAAGCTATGCAAATGTAGACGTGGATTGGGGGCCATGTTTACCTTCAACACGTCATTTAATGGAAAAATAGGTAAAGTAGAAATTTCCAAATTACTTTATACACACTTTCATTCATAATTTGCACTATAAAACCTTCTCAAAGTTGTCACGGCCATTTACCGTGTTTTGTAGTGAGAAAGTCTAAAATGGGGTGGCCAAAGAGGAGAGAGGGGGGTGGGAAAGATTTTTTGTAAATTAACATTACTGCATCTTTTACCAATAAAGCAGCTCTTCTTTAAAGCACGCTATAGTAGTGAGAGCCCTCTCACATTGCCCACAACAAAAACATTGATCTCTCTCTCTCTCTCTCTCTCTCCTTGGTTTCCTACTCATTTAAAGTAGTAATTAAGTGGAAGAGGGTTGAAGATGGTCTTCACTTCATTAGAGGCAAAAAATGGTTCTTCCTCTTGCCCTTCTTGGTTTTCTCTCATGGTGGAATAATGTAGTCGATGATCACCACTGGCCACATGAGAGCTCCATGATGTAGATTTGGTGTGAAAGAGATTAACACTGGCTCTTGCCAACCCAAGAATCAACTACCAATGCTCTAGCATAAACTCTAGCCATTGAGTCTATGTGTCTCCATGCAGGTGAATCGGCAAGGACATTCATCATTCCATCATTTCAATGGTGGTTGGTGTGCCATGCCAGAGAAATTCCATAGTAGACATACTTTTAAACATGTGTTGGATCCGATGAAGAATTGGAAAATGCCTCAATACTTACGAGTTAAGTGAGCCCTGGTCATGTTGGTCTTATGGCACAACTTTCCGCACACATGGTAGGTGGTGGCATGTTCATGTTGATTGCGATAAAGTATGCAATTGTTGATGCATGCATGGATGCGCTCATACTCCATGCCAAGCACAGTGACATACAATCTCGTCCCTTGACAATCTGAAGGCATGCGGTGATCTCTAGGAAGCATTTTGCCTATCAATCTACAATCAAGTAGATAATCAATGCATGGATGCGCTCATACTCCATGCCAAGTACAATGACATACAATCTCGTCCCTTGACAATCTAAAGGCATGCATTGATCTCTAGGAAGCATTTTTCCTATCAATCTACAATCAAGTAGATAATCAATACAATTCCATGGAGCAACCAAGAAGAAACTAAAATAAACAAAATATGAAATTAGAACTTACTTGAGGAGTGCAATACACTAACATTTGTCCAACCAAATTATTCTTGCAAGTTGAGGACTTCCAATGATCTCAGAGCACCGAGTATTGCACCATCAAAAAGAGGTGTTCACAATTTTAGCACTCAATAGAAACCTATCCTCTGTTGCTTGTATCCATTTAGTTAAATTATGGTCTACAATCCTCTTTTCACATAATGGCATCATGTGCCAACAACTCATCAACCATGTCAAGCATATGCTCATCCTCAACTCAAAGAAACCCTGAGAGGCATGTGGAGGAGTTGTCAAAATAGAGCTAGTGCCACAATCACTCAGTTCCCTACCTTTGCTCATCCTCTCTTACGGTTATTTTCATTCTTTCATTTCCTCCCAGCTCCACTAATAATAGACCAATGGGGAGCATCGCCAAACAAGAGTGGGTCACTTTTTCAATGGATCCAAAGTCCCTTTTTCTTTGCATGCTCCAAGGAAATGCCCCACAAAAAAGGAATTGCACCTTTGCTCTTGGCACAAGGGCAATGAAATTTGTCCTTTAGCCATCTCTCATGTTTTGAGCCATTTGGACGGCCACCCCATCCCAATCACCCTTCACATGCACGAAAGATAGTTATATATAGGGAAAATTACCAAAATACCTCTCTAATTTGTGGAAATTCCCAAAATATTTCTCAAATTTTAAAAATTCCCAAAATACACTTGTATCTATTTTGGCCGGATTGTTCAAGATTTTCTAATCTTTAGTCTTTTTTGACAATTTAGATCTATTTTTGAGTGCTTTTCATGTAATTTGTCACAAATTACCTCGCAAAAATAGTCGATTATGTCTAAAAATAATGAAGTGATTCATCTCCAAAGCCTACATAACCAACTCAAGTTCTAGGTTCAGCATCTTGTATTGATAGACAATTAGTCTTCTTATGAAAAGCTTTAAAAAAAATTATCTTTAGAGAAATTTAATCTCACGACCAGGAGTATTTTGGGAATTTTGGAAAATTTGAAGGGTATTTTGGGAAGTTATGACAAAATATTGGGGGTACTTTAGGAATTTTTTTAATTTGAGGGGTACTTTGGAAATTTCCACAAATTAGAGGGGTATTTTGGTCATTTTCCCTTATATGAATTCAAAGTCCTTTAAAATCACATGTTGAATAAAAAATGAGTAAAAAATAGATTAGACTAAAGTTAAATTGTGACAAGTGAAATGAAAGATTAAAGAGTCAATTAAAAAAAAAAGTATTAAAATAAAAATAATTATAAAGCCTAAAAATAGCACTAGGTAATGTCACATAGAGAGGCGATTAAAGCTATGTAGCCTCGAGTTCGTTTTGAAATGTTTACAAATTTCAAACTACGATAATAATATCGGCGGTAGTAGGTGTGGTAATATCCGTGATAACATGAGTGTTAATAACTAGCACTCTTAAACAAGAAACAGAGCAAGGTATGCTGTGTTTTTTGCAGCATACCTTTCTCTTCCTCTCATCCCACCATCGCACATGTAGCAACCTTCTCTCCCTTTCAAAGCTTACCTCTCTCTCTCTCTCTCTCTCTCTCTCTCTCTCTCTCTCTCTCTCTCTCTCTCTCTCTCTCTCTCTCTCTCTCTCTCTGTCTCCCCTTCACATCACACATACACAAAAAAAACTCTTTTGTGGAGATCTGTACACTCTTGGAACTCCATCACTGGGCGATCTTTGGCAGACTCGAAGAGGGCTCCTGTGGGACGCATGTCTAACCTCATCATCCTATCTTATTGCAGTATTAGTGAGAACCACGAATAAATTGTCAACCCATGGGAAGAAGCTGACTTGACTAGTTCATAGAGGCTACAAGAGGTTGTCAATCTCTTGGAAAACACTAACAACTTGCATCTAACTCAAGTTACACTCAAGTGACGAAAATCACCAAAAGCGAATCTCTCATCGGCAAACAAATCACATTCGTTACAGCATCAAATGACATCCAAACGTAACAAAACTTCTAGGAAAAGTTTATAAGACCTAAGCATACATGCTTATGGTCGCAAACCCCACTTTAGGTCAAGTTCCTAGATCGCCATTATTACCAGCAGTGGATTTTTGACCTAGTCATTTTCGACCCAGAATGCATCTAAATGCTTAGCAATGATGTCCCAATACCCCACCTATGCTTAGATTTTGATTTGAAAGTGTAAATTCTTAGTTATGATGAAATTAGGCCGTGGTTCGGCGATGCCAAAAGCTACGAATTATTGTGAACTGCTTACGTCAATGAGTAGAGCTCTTACCTGCGGTTGCAATGCAACAAACGTGATTGCAATGTGACAACCGGGGAGGGAGTAGGAAGCACGAGAAGGAGAGGAGTGAGCGCCGTTAGCTCATGCTGTGTATTTCATTATCCAAAACTTAATAAAATCTTTACAAAGTTAGCTTTTATACCTTAGCCAAGGTCTAAAATGTGTAATGTCCGGCGTCCAGGACCTTTGAGGCTCCACACTTATTGTATCTGCAACCCAGGTACACTAAGTGACCTATGCTCTACATCTTGGAACTCTTATTGAGCCCGTAACACATTACAATTATCACAATGGCTAAATAATTCGGGAGATTATAATACATGGCCATTTTTGGAAAAATGTGAAAAGTGCTTCTTCATATTCATCTTTGTTGTGCATTCTTTAATCTTTAGCAGCTCCTATTAACTGACGTCGGCTCAGTTTACATTCCCCCCTTCCAATTTTAGTGCCCATCCTCCTCGAGCACTATTGAAAGTTGTCCGTGGAGGCAAGGGAAAGTTTTGATTGGTTGTTAATGGGCTAAATGTCTTCATTTGTCATTGAATTTGTTGATGAGGTTCAATTTGCTGCAGCATCTTCATTGGTCCAAATATGTCTGATGTGAGAGATGATGTTGCATTTTTCCGTTGTAATAGCATAATGATGAGACTGATGTTTATTTATGAAAAGGTTCTAAACTAGGGTCTAATAACTGGATGACCAAAGGGAAAAAACCTAGTGGGAAAAAAGTACCTTTGGGATACGCACATTATTGGAGTACTTATTAGCATAAGAAATATTAATTAAGTACTCAAGGAATTATTTGCTGATAGATATGGAATTAAAAGGTAGAAAATATGAGAGGGTAGAATGATGGAACATTGGTTTTGCCTGTTGTAGCCACTCAAGGTGCATAGGAGGTGGAAGCAAAAAAGAGTGTCTAATGCATCTGTCCAATGATGGGACATCCTATTATGCATACACAAAAATGCATGGGAAACAATATGCTGTGCGAGAAATATTTCGAGGGGTTCTTCAGAAATATGGTGTAGCTATAAAATCATATGACATGGCTTTGCAAGCTAGCACCCCTTTAAGAATGGTTATTGTTGACAAGGATATGTGCTCTCATCTTACTTTGCACTGTGAGTGAGTGTTGGACTCTACAACACACCACCAATTATAAGTTAATAGACTTCGACTCTTATGCTCATCTCATCTAGCATGAGCAACACAATTTAGATATGCTCAATTTTTCCAGCTTGAGCGTAAGCCTAATAACTATGAGTCTTAGCACACAGTTTAATATGAATTGAAGCTTTGGGACTAATGCTTTGCTCATTTTATGGCTCAGCAGGCTGACTCTGACTATGCCAAAGAGTGTTTTTTGCACCCTGGCGACTTGACTTTTTACATTCTTGTGCTTACTACAAAAATTTATTCAGGTAAAAGTAATCTTGAATCCTCAAAAAGAGGATTAGTGAAGGACCAAGTTGGCATTGAAGGTTTCTTTTGCCATACTTGTTTTATCTTCTTTGAATCTGCATTTGTGTTGGTTGGGTTGTCCTTCTTTGACTATTAAAACTCCATTATCTGTTTTATTCTCCAAGTAGACCTATTGATAGGAGTCTTTGATGTTGTTGTAGGCCTCTGTTCACGGTCGACATTTGACTTTTGACTAGGAGCATTGAAAGACTTAGGAATCCAAATCTCTTGATGACCTTTGTATCTCCATTGTTGACTTTGCTTCACTTTAGGTCTTGTTGATTTCTTGAGACCTTCATGCAGGTTTCGTGTAGTTGCAGTTGGCTTGTGGTTGATTGGTAGCCAAATCTTTGTATAGCTTGTGTAGAATCCTTGTCCAAGAGAAAGATTCTTTGAGATCCGTCTTTTTTCTATATCCTCTTGAGAGTTGTGATTGAATTTAGCATCTTTTGATGTTGTTCCATTATATACCTTCTTCTTAGGTATCCTAGAATATTGATGAGGTTGATACCTTGTGGGACTTCCTTCTTGGGAGGGACTTGAAGTTATTTCATATGCTCTAACCTGCGGTTTTGGTACCCGTATCTGTTTTTTACCTCCATAGTACTCCTGTTCTTTTAAGATCCATTGTGATGCTATCTATCCCATGTGTTTGTCTTTCTGTCTTGATTTCTTGTCTTTAATCCAAACTGGATCATTGAATTTGACTAAACTGCTCGAAACAACACTTGCTTGACTTTATTTTACTTTCTTGAGTACTTTGGCTGATATATCTTTGCTTTTTTGGGTGTCTCCTTAGAGGTTCCAGTTGGGTCAACAATTGACTTGAAATTCTGAAAGCTTGACTAGCTTGAAGAATCTAATCCATTAGGGTTATTTTATGTAGAGGCATACGATGTCACACCTTTTCTAATCAGTGGAAGGTACACTTTAGCTTTACCTTTGTCTGCAAGATTTGTCTTTGATTCTTGTGACTTCTGCAACTCTGAATCTAGCATTAACGGTACCTGTAATTGTTGTTGGCTACCTCTTGGAGAAGAGAGTATTAGCATTTTATCTTCTTTGTAGGCCTTGTGTTGGTCTAACCACTGATGTCCAAGGATGACATCTGTAAGAATTTCCTTTGAAGGCTTCACCTGAAAGTTCACCTGCTCTTCATGATTTTGGATGCTAAGGGTAGCAACCATTTATTTTTTACTTGTATGTAAACCTCACATTGTTTTGCTATCATGTTTGCATGGAGTGATCTGGAGGATCCTTTGGATGTTCTCTGCAACCATATTGTTTTTTGCTTATTTATCCAATAGAGCATTGCATTTGACACCTGCTCCTTTTGTACTGCTGAGAACTATAGCTATTCTCATTGTTGGTTCTATTGAAGATCTTTGTATTTGTTTTGCTTTTTCCATGGTCTCATCTTGATCTGATTGTGTCTCTATGGAGAGTAGCTTGAGATTCTGTTTTTCAATTTGACTTACATCAGCTAATTTAGCTGACAATGAGTGATTGATCTTTGGTATTCCTATTGCTTTTTGGTTTTTTGCAACCCTGTTCTTTTTAACTTTTGGCTTTGATGGTATTCTTTGCTCAATAGCTATTGTGGTTGCCCGTCGCTCTGTTTGATTTGCACTTGCTATTGACTGATTTGCTTTTAACTCTTGTGAACTTCTGATTGTTGGAGATAAATCATCTTCAATAAGCTTTGCTTTGGCATCGGTCTCCATTTTAATTGTGCTTGAGGACCTTGTGCTGTCGTCCGCGGGTGACCAGTCTTGGTCTTCATTCTTTTTTGTCTTTGATGAGTGCATCTTGTTTTCATTCTGTATCTCTAACATCTTCTGGGCCCTTGGTATTCCCATTATGATGCCGTCTGGCATATCCTTTGCTGTGATCACATGGAATTGAGCTGTGGTGATCTATGAACTTACTTCAATGGTGGTGGAGATGATTCCCCAGCATTCTGCTCGTTTGTTTCCTGATATGCTCACAAATTCAGGAGCATCTTCCAGTTATGGTTGACCACATCTTTTCCAAGTGCGAAAGGACATGAGGTTCTTATCTAGCTGAAAATCTAGCTTTACTTCTTTTGACAGCTTTTCTTTATTCTCTCCAACAATGTTGCACTTGATCTTCTGAGGATTTCTTTCTTTATTGACTGTTTTTGTTGTGGCAGTGTCCTTTGGTTGAGCTTTATCTGCATCTTCTTTGCTTTGATCACTTGCTTCAGTTGATGCTGGCTCATTTTGTTGTAATACCGCACCTTTTTCTTGCAATTCTTGAGCATTGTGTGCTTGCATTTGAGTAACTTTTGATCTTAGAAGATCCACTCCCACTGACTTTGACTTTTCTGTCACCTGTTCTGGCAACTTGAGGCTTTGCATCATCTTCAGATAGTCTTTGACTTCAGTCGTACCATCCATAGGGGTTTGTACAAGGTCATAGCCTTGCTGATATTCGTTACCATGTGCATATTGATATGCATATGAGAGCTTAGTCACATGTAACTGTTTGAACACTATTGGACTTGTCGGCTTTTGACTCTGACTTGTGGAGATCAATTGAAACTTTTGTCCCAGATGATCTTCATAGGAGAATTTTTCTGCAGATTTTGATGGTTTCTGGGTCAATGGAAAACTTCCAACAACCATATGATCTTTCAATGGTTTTTGCTTTGAAGAGGTCTGTTGGCTAGAAGCTCTAGGGCTTCTAATTTTTGTAGCATTTTCTGGTATTAGAGCTAAGCTTGATGGATTTGCAGCTCCCCCTTCCTAGGGTGATCACTATAGCCTGCTTCATTGTAAGAGTTCAAAATTGTTTGGCTCTGGTTTAGTCTCACCTTTTGGGAATGTGAAGGTACACTTTGGGTAGCATTGTTGACGTTTGGCATTTGTAAAACTTTTGCATAGTTTCCTATGTATCTCCGTGAAACATGACAAATTATTTCCCAAGTCAAGCTATAAATAGCATTAACTTTTCCTGATATTGTCTATCCCATGGGTAAACCAACTTAAAAATGCTTACCTGCCAGTTGACTTCAGGCGGTTGTTGACGCGGCTGGCAGCTAGGGCACAGCACCAACAACAGCCTGGGCGCAGTGATTGTGGGAGAGGCACGTGGCCTGGCGTGCAAGCGGGTACGGAGCAGTGGAGAGTTAATGGCGCACAGCAAGAGACGGGCAAGGCGACAGACAAAGAAAGGACGGCCCGACGGCGCGAATTCCGGGCTAGTGACGTGGTAGCTGCACGCGCTTGGCTTGTAGCAAAAACGAGGAGAGAGTGTGAGAGGCAGAAAGAGTAGAGAGAGAGAGAGTGGGAGGATGTTCTCACCAAAGAGAGGGAGAGAGTATGAGAGAGAGATCAAGGGGATTCTCTCGGGTTTTTTGGTCAAAATTGGAAGCTTTTTCCAGTGATTACAGTGGAAATCGTCCGGTTTTCTTCAAGACAAGCTCAAAATCTAACGGGGATTTTAGGATTTTGGCCGATTAAAATACATATTGATCGCGTCCTCGCAGCGAGACGAGAGCGGAAGTGTGACGAGAAGAGAGAGAGAGTGAGGATGTGGGGTTGGTTCACACGAAGTGGGAGGAAGAAGAAGAGAAGTATTTATGCGCCACAAGGCACGGTAGCGAAGCCAGAAACCCGCTTTCTTTTATTTATTTTTTATTTTTTATTTTCAAGTTTTCAAGGAATGCCAAAAATGGACCGAAAATTAGCCGAAACTCCAAAAAATCGCCAAAAAATCCCAAAATTTGCAAGAAAAGCCCAAAAAACTCCCGAAAAATTCTAGGAATCTTAGAAAATCATCCTCATTCATGACAGAGCATTTCCGACACGCAAAAGCACACCAAAAATAGCAGATTTTATCGAAAATACGATTTACGACACAAATATCAACCTGACCCCCGAAAATAGCAAAATGCTCAAAACTCGACCACGTAGGGCACAAATGCAAACAAAATGATGCCATCTATACGCACACAAAAATAAGCTCGTAAAGATCACAAAATATTAAATTTTATGGAATTAACCAAAAATTAATGCAAAAATTACCAAAAATTTACAAAAATTATCCAAAAAATACCCAAAAAACTTCTAAAAATTCTCCACACATTGGGGAATAGTGTAGCTAAATAAAATTGGAAAAATCACATCAATTCAACTGTGAATAATTTTATCAAATAAATCAAGACTATGCAATTAGACATACCAAATTACCGACAAAATTAGGTCAAAAATTGACGCAATTAGAGTGTGAAAATCCTTGTTTTGAGCACAAAAACGTAGAATTTCATTATTACACACATCATTTATGCAATCAAAACATTGAATTAACCATGTAAATTACACACTTTTTAGGCACACACACACTAAAAAATTGGCAGTTTTTACCAATCTTTAGGTGCGCACACAAAAGGGTTAAAGTTGTCGTATTTGCAATGTGATTTCACAAATCATTAGTTGGGCATGAGCACAACACACAACAATCATTACAATTGAAAAATCATAACACACTCATTGATTTCTAGGTGCTCAAACATGAGCAAAATAGTGCACACACATCTAAAATTAGCATACACACACTCAATTAGAATGCACACACACTTGATTTTAGTGCATACACACTTGAAATTGACCATCCAAGAATGCAATCAACTCAATTAGGCACCCAATTACCAACCTACAATCACCAATTAGCAATTGAATCTTGTCAAATCATACACCACTAAATCTTAAAATTTTCGGCATTACTATAGCATGAAAACGAAAAATCGTAAAATTTTCAATCCCTAACATCACATTGCATTGCATCAACATAGCATAGCATTACATTGCATCATGGTGGGATTTCTACACAATTCTACACATCCTTAGATTCTAGGGAGGTTGAGAATACCACCTTAATTACCTTTCCGTTGAAGATCAATTGAATGGTCGAATGCTCCAATCCTTCACAGTACATTAGTAACTTAGAAAAAATTAGTCAAATTAGCAAGGGGTTAATGTGAAATTAGAGTGTGTAAACACACAATTGGCAAGATATGGTTACACATTAGGGAATTATAAACACAATGCTTCATGCACACACATTCAAAATCCACAAAAAACATAAACATACAAGTGAAATTCGTGAGGGACCGCATTCGTTTATGCTAGCGTATGCCATCATCCCCGACAACGGTGCCAAATGTTGGGGGTTCCATCATTGCAATAGCTCCAATGACCAACAAAATTGTCAATACGGAGGGATGAGCTACCCGGCTATGGCATGGAAACACTCACACGGTTAGTGAGCTAATCATGGCTATACAATCTTCTCGGCCTATGGAGGAGCTAAGCCACAATGAAGGGCAATCTCCAGCTCCACTTCTCTTCACATCTAATCAACCCAATCACACACACTACGATTGTAAGACACACACAACACTAATCCTATCATTCAACACATTAATCGCAAGCACACACATGTAGATCTATCGAGCACCACACTCCAATCAAACCTACATGCACACCCAAGAAAAAGAGGGCAATCACACAAGATTAGAGAGGGATTAACCACTAATTAGTTAAGATCTAGTTAATCTAAGGATCATAGGCAATCATAAGCAGTAAGAGAGAGGCATAGTGAGAGAGAATGAATCATTGATTAGTGTTAATCAAGTCTCATGAGCAAGGAGAAGCTCAAGGACTCCATAGCCGCACAACTCAAGAACTCTCACCAAAGAAAAAAAAAGAAAAAAGAAGGGAGGAATGTTAACTGAGCCAACGTTAGTTAACAGGAGTCGCTAAAGATCGAAGCCTTATGAATGCGCATCGAAGATGAATATGAAGAAGGAGTGAAGATTAGAATTACACACTTTTCACATGTTTCCAAAAATGGCCATGTATTATAATTTCTTGAATTATTTAGCCATTTTGATAATTATAACGTGTTACGGGATCAATAAGAGTTCCAAGATGTAGAGCATAGATCACTTAGTGTACCTGGGTTGCAGATACAATAAATGTGGAGCCTCAAAGGTCTTGGGCGTCAGACATTACACATTTTAGACCTTGGCTAAACGGTATAAAAGCCAACTTTGTAAAGATTTTATTAAATTTTGGATAATGAAATACACAGCGTGAGCTAATGGTGCTCACTCCTCTCCTTCTCGTGCTTCCTACTCCCTCCCTGGTTGTCACATTGCAACCGCAGGTAAGAGCTCTACGCATTGACGTAAGCAGTTTACAACAATTCATAGCTTTTGGCGTCGTCGACCTGTGGCCTAATTTCATTATAACTAGGAGTTTACACTTTCAAATAAAAAACTAAGCATAGCCGGGGTATTGGGGCATCATTGCTAAGCATTTAGATGCATTCTGGGTCGAAAACGACTAGGTCAAAAATCCACTGCTGTTAATAACCGCGATTTTGGAACTTGACCTAAAGTGGGGTTTGAGACCATAAGCATATGTGCTTAAGTCTTATAAATTTGTCTTAGAAGTTTTGTTACGTTTGGATGTCATTTGATGCTGTAACAGATGTGATTTGTTTGCCGATGAGCGATTGCCTTTTGGTGATTTTAGTCACTTGGGTGTAGCTTGAGTTAGATGCGAGTTGTTAGTGTTTTCCAAGAGATTGACAACCTCTTGTAGCCTCTATGCACTAGTCAAGTCAGCTTCGTCCCATGGATTGACACTGTAATCGTGGTTCTCGCTAATACTGTAATAAGATAGGATGGTGAGGTTAGACATGCGTCCCACATTTGGCGCCATTGCCGGGGAAGAATAGACCTTAACTAGGGAAGACACAAGCGTCTTGTGTAGTTGTCCATTAACTTCCTCTATGTTCACCTAGAGTAAAACTTTCTTTTTAGAAACCGCATAGCTTAAGATTGTCGTCTTTTTCTCTGTAGAGATAGCTTGGAGGTAAGTTGTACTTGCCGAGTGCCTTTAGGATTGTAGGATTGTAGAGATAGAGTAGGATTTTGAGAATGATTGGTAGATGAGACAAGTCTTAAGATTAATGCTCAGAAAACCATAAAAAACAAGAAAACTAGTGTTTGTGGATACTTTCCATAATCCCTTTGCATGAGAATCTAGGAGTAGGGTAAGTAGGATCCGAGGTGGATTTCAAAACATTGCTCTCTGAAAGAATCAAGTGTGAGTTGTTATTGGAAGTTGCAGAATTCAGGTCTACGGCTAGAAATAGCATGAAAAGACTCCAAACCACTCAATCCAACTGGAGAGTAATCCTAAAAGTTGTATGAACCAGTGGGTAAGCTCAAGGACACTTTGAGGTAAAATTTTCAAGAGTTGACCAAAACTCAGATTTTTTACTTTTTCTTGATATTTTAGGCCAGATTAAGTTTTGACTTGATTCATAGGCTCAAAATAGATCATGAAAAGACTGTCCAATGAAAAGTTCAAAAAAGTGTCCGTTTTGGGCCTAAAGTTAATAATCACGATTATTAACTTTCAGCTCAGATTTGACCAAGGTTCATACCATTGACTCATTGCATGTGTACAAACAACTTTTGTAAAGGCACAAAAGATTTGGATTATCAAACTAGCAAAAAATCTTGGTAAAAACTAAAATCTGTACTGATTGTCGAGAAATTGAGTTTGACTTGGTCAACCTTGTTCAAATTCAGTGAAACTTGACTCATATCCTTATATTGATGTGATAAACCTGTGTACATGATCACTTGATCAAAAAGATGAAAAATTTTATCAGTTGTAAATAATCGCGATTATTTACATCTGCCCCATTTTTCAACTTTTTTGACCAAGTCAACATACCAATAGTTTTACCATGTTGTAATAAGCCCACAAACCAAATCTGGTAAGATTTGGATCATTGGATTGAAAATTGTGACCAATTTTGCAAAGTCAGTCTGTAGACAGAAAACTAATGACCATTTGATAAAAAATTGTCCAAACTTGATGAAACTTGGCAAGAGACCTTAAGTTGAGTTCCTTAACAGATCTGTATCAAGATTGGGACAAAAATTTGCAAAAATTTAGCTAGAGTAAATAATTACGATTATTTACATCTGCTTCAAAAATTGACAATCTTGTACATTTAAGTATACCACAAGGTCAAGCATACCAAGTAGACGTCACAAATCAGCCTTGGTGAAATTTGGATCACCAAAGTGAGACTTAAGCCAGATTCTTGAAATCAGAGTCTGCGTACATGAAACAATTGGTAACTTGAACAAATCTTGTTCAAGTTAAGTTTTAACTTCACTTAGAGGCTCAAAACAGGTCATAAAAAGACTGTCTAGTGTAAAAGTTGAAAAAATTATTCATTTTAAGTCAGAAGTTAATAATCGTGATTATTTACTTTTGGCTCAAAACTGATCAAGGTTGATACCAGAGACTCTATGCATGATTGCAAACATCTTTTGTGAAGGCTCATAGAGTTTGGATCACAAAACAAACCAAAAACTTGGTAAAAACTAAAATCTGTACTGATTGTCAAGAAATTGAGTCTGACTTGATGAATCTTGTTCAAATTAAGTTTTAACTTGATTCATAGGCTCAAAATAGATCATGAAAAGACTGTCTAGTGAAAAAGTTGAAAAAATTATTCATTTTAGGTCAAAACTTAATAATCACGATAATTAACTTTTGGCTCAAAACTGATCAGGGTTGATACCAGAGACTCTATGCATGATTGCAAACATCTTTTGTGAAGGCTCATGAAGTTTGGATCACAAAACAGACCAAAACCTTGGTAAAAACTTAAATATGTACTTATTGTCGATAAATTGAGTCTGACATGGTAAATCTTGTTCAAATTCATTGAAACTTGACTCATAGGCTTTATTGATGTGTTAAACAAGGGTACATGCTCAGATAACCAAAAATATGCAAAAAATTACCAAAAGTAAATAATCACGATTATTTACTTTTGAGGGAAAAAGAAGTTCACAAAAAAAAACCTGTAGCAAATAATCATGACTATTTACATTTGCTCTAGAATTGAGAAATTTTGCACAAATAAGTATACCACAGGGTCAAGCACATCAAGTAGACTTTACAAATCAAATCTGGTGAAATTTGGATCACAAAATTGAGACTTAAGCTAGATTCTTGGAATCAGAGTCTATGGACACTACACAGTTGATAACTTGGACAAATCTTGATCAAACTCAACCAAACTTGTCCAGAGACCAAGTAATTACTTGGCAAAACAAGCCTAAAAAGTGTAGAAACTAAGAAAAGTAAATAATCGGGATTATTTACTTTTGAGCCCCAGAAATAAGATTTTGGGCTTTCGAGCTTGTATAATGTTAGAACAACATAATACAAGGCCCCTGGTCAATTTTGGGTTCCGTTGGATCCCAATTGGTATCTTAACTCAGTTTCAAGTTGCAGATTAGGCCTTTAGCTCCTTGCAAGGATAGACTTTGGAAATCTCATTTGCTGACTCACTTAACTCAGATTGAAGAACCTGGTTGCAGGCAAAGAATTGGGAGCTTGACAAGAGCTGAATTCAAGTCAAGTGGAAAAAACTGATAACAATCTAATCTCCAGGTTAGGTTATTCAAGGCCTAGATTTTCATCATTTCAAAGGCTGCAATCAATTCTGACACTTTTGAGCTAGAGTTAATCAACTCTTGTGAGTCTAAGAGAAATCAACTGCCAAAAGTACTTTGGAAAAAGCAGTTTTATCAAACTCGAGCAAATGTATCTTCTAGGAGATAGTTTTTACAGAACCAGTCGACATGGACTAATCATCTCGAGCTAAGAAGTCCAATACAGCAGAGCAAGCCAGTAGCAGTGGTAGCACAGGTACAAGTGCAACAGAGCAGATTTTATAGCTTTATGGTTATAATGGAGATAAAGTCTTGTATACAGATTCAAAAGGCCATAGATACTTGATGAATAGCAAAAGCAGCACAGGAACCAGTATCTTATTGATAAAAGGAAAGCCAGATTTAGAGAAGTCCTAGATGTTCACAGACTTCAGTGGAGCCAGGTATTGCAAGCTCAAAGATGAAGTGCAAATAAAGGTGCAAAAAATCAACCCAAGTGTTTATTTAGAAATCTTCACAAGCCAGCAAAACATACAGTTGGTGCATATGCAATCAGGGTCACTGTACATGAACTACAATGGTCAAATCTATGTGGAGAGCCAAAATTGCAAGATCCAACAGATCAACCAATAGAAGCAAATCTAATTGGAGAACCAAGACGGAGCAATCTACAGCTTGATGCTCAGTGTTTTAAAAGAAGATGCCGACAACTTGGCAAGCATAGAAGCAAAAACTTCTCAGCATGAGCTTGACATGATAGAGCCAGTTGAAATAACACCAGTCATGGCATATTGCCCAGATTGTGGACAAAAAGGTGGACATTTTGCTGAAGATTGTCCAAGAAATCCAGACAACAGGGACATATCAACTGCCAAGCAAGGTACAGAGAATATTGGAAATGAAAATCTCGATGCAAGTGCATTAAACTCATCACTTTTAATGCAATCAGATGATTCTGCATTACCATTACAAGCACTAGCAAAAACATTGCAAGTTCAAAGCGTAAAGATGCACAGACACAATTCTTTGAACAACAAATTCTTGCATGAATTTGGTCAAGGTGTTAAGATATCACCAAAGGTTGAAAAGACTGTTAGAAGACCATATTAGGTATTTTGGTAAAAATCTCACATTATGGGAATCTCCAAATCGACCGAATTCATGTAATTTGGGAATTTTCCACTTAAAGTGGGAAAAATTGAGGTGTGCGGCTAGTAAATAAAGTGAAAATCTCATAGGATTGTGGTGTTGATAAACACCAAAAGTCAAGAGGATGTACAACACATGGATTTGAATAATAACTATAAATTACATAAAACAAAGGAAGATACAAAAAAGATTTTGTTTACAAATTGACTAGTATAGTCACAATAGAAGCTCCACATAATTCTACTCCACATTTGATACCATATCTGAACTTTGATCCAAGTGTGGCTGATGTGCACGAGTGAGGCCTTCTTTGGCTTTTAGAGCATGTCTTTCTGGAATCTTTATTCTAGAAAATGGTCCTTCTTTGTTGGGTCTCCAGGACCAAACAATTGCATCTATAGTTTCCCACACTTGTGGGTCCTTATAGTTGACAGCCCAATAACCCTTCCAACAATTACTGTAAGCTTGAGTATCTGTTATCCCACTTTTTCTCGCGCAAGGTGCCCAATATTGAATCAAGAGTTTTCTGTAGTTTGGTGATGTAGGCTCATTATCAATGTCAGATAAAGCCATTGCAAGCCACACTGGATAGATTTCTGTGTCACTCGGAACAAGCATAAGAAAGTCACCTTGGTGCACATCAGACATAGCGTCAAAATCTTCCCTTGGCCTATCTCGTTGAGGCCCACAAAAATGATCGTTCAACTCTTCAAGGCCTAGGAATCTTTCTGCTCCTTGTTGCAAATTCATTGTAGTGCTTTGTAGGTGAGAATATTCTTGAGTTTTTGGCCAAAACATTTCATACAAGACTCCCTCTGATATGATTGCTTTTCCAATCTCTTCAATTACCTTACTCCAATAATCTATCACGGGTCTATAATATCACGGAATACTTGAACCATTCCCTAAATTTTTCCAAAATTTTATATAGTTCTTTAGCCCCAAAATGACTTCTTCGTGGGCCTTGACATACTCCGCCATTTGTACTAGAGGTGGATCTCCATGTGGTAACATTGGCTTGCCTTCTGTGTCTGTTTTCCAAAGGCGAATACTTCCACTCCAACTTGATACACCTACATGTGCCTTATATTGCATCATTGGTGTCTCATCCTGCATAAAGAACCTGAACTGAAGCAGTTTGGAATGTCCAACAAGTATGTCTTGTCCATCACAAAGATAGCCATCACAATATTGCTTGAAATCGGGGATCTTTGTGAGAAAAAATGGAGCTGGAGATAAAGATGAGCTGTTTCGTAATGTATCCATCAAATGTGGCAAAGTATAGGTTTGTGTAACTCTCAACTTCTCTGAAAACCTACTAAACATGGCGTCTATGTCCTCATGTGTATGCCCAACCATTAAAAATCCCAGCTGGATGGTTTTGAAAACACCCCTTGCAACAAGCATTGACAAATAGGCAAATAAGTATCGATTTTTGTTTTCCCCTGCACAATTATCCAATTGTAGCAACAAGTTCTCTGGCAATCTGCGAAATGTTGACCCCAATTCCTCTTCTGCAATTTCTGACGACTGCACAATGGGCTCTTTTCCATCACTCAATTTATGGTAGTCCAAAGCATCCCTTGAGTTCAAAGCATGTAGTAGTGAAATATTGCTCCTTGGAAGTCCATTTGTTACTAGATCACCAAGAGGATGCTTATCTATCCTCTCGAGGTTATGTAAACAATTAGCAATTGAGCCAATTGTAAGATTTGGATCAGCTGGCCACAAACCATTCAAGACAAAGTGTCCGTAATGACCTTCTCCATGTCCATGAGTGATCATGCCAATCAATGCCACCTGCAGATTATATCCTGAATCCACACCCTTGGGAGCAATGCGTAATCTAGGAATGGCAGTCTTCTTTTGATCCATCTTATCATGGATTATGCATACATATTTTTGTGGTTGAGTTTCTGAATACGTGCGCCATGCATAATATAGGCTTCTGCAACTCTTTTGTTGTGCCATGTGAACTTCTCTCTCCCTCAAGAGAAGAGCTCTCTCTTCAAGAGAAGGTTTAGCTTCTAACCTTGCCTTGATTGAGCTACAAATATTGCACTTAGAGAACTCACTCGTCTTTGTTAAAGTGACATGTGGGTACTCTTTGTTCCAAATTCTACCAAAATAAGATTGGGATAGCTTCTTCTCATAGCCCATTTGGTCAAGTGTCGTGTTGATTTCACATAAAATATCCACTTGTTTGTATGTTGATGGAATCACCAATTGAGTCTCTCTTGAGCCATCTAGCAGTGTTCTACTTCTATGTGGCATCTTCTCAGAGTTGTTTTCCACAAACTCATTTAGTAGTGCTCTTGCTAAACTAGTATGTTGAAGTCCCCTTCTCAATGTACATGTGTTCCCATTTACATATTGGCGCACACCATTTTCAAAGTTCTCCTTGTATCGATAAAATGATGTCTTTGGTATTCCATGTAGCTCATACCATGCTCTACAACAAACAGTAGAGCCATTTAGCCTGAATTGGTATCGTGACTTCTCATCTTTCTGATAACATATAGAAAGAACATCATAAACATAATTAGTGCGTGATTTTTGAGACTCTCCCCAAAAATTGTTGTCGTAACCTTGTCACCATATCACGATCTGCAAATTGGCAGCATTTTTGTGCACAACAATCAATGCATGATACCCTTTGAATTGATTTGTTTGAAAGGTAAAAAGTCAAAGCTGGTGCTGCTTTTGATTTTTGAGTCCTGTTCATGAAAGTGTATCGTCTCTTCCTTGACAACTGGACAACATTACTCCCATCAAGTTTTTTTCCAACATTGCCATCATTGGATACATCCTCATATGTAGCATGCATGCCATCAACAGGAACAAAGCGTTGTAATGGGCTCCCATTCAACATTGTTGTCTGCTTGATGGGCCACTTTAGCAAAGTGATGCTACCCACTTCAACCACATCATCAATGCTTGCATTTTCTCTTTCAATACCCACACCCACACAATCAGGACCAATTCTTGAAAGTTGACATAATCATGTGGAAATACATATAAGATGGTCCCTTCATTCATGGTTTGCATCATTGTGTCATCTTTTAAAAGGACCCTCTGATTTCTCAAGACTCTCGAATCATTGCTTCAAATTCTGGGCTTGTCATAGGTATTGCATCTGTAACTAGAGGATCAGAATGATCATGTTCTTCATCACCATTGTAGCTTTCGTGTGGATCAATTAAGTTCCCATTTAATACAAAAGATTGGAAAGAGCTTTGACCATCGACAGGCACTCCATAATGGAGAGATGAAGTTTCCATTGTTGAAAAGACATTTCCCAGCCCTATCTTTGTACCACCACAAGTGGAATCTGGATCTGTTCTACACACACAACCAATACCAACGATTTCATTGTCAAGTATCAGATGTACTTTCTCCCCAGATTCGAAGTCCATCCTGTAAGTAAAAAGATTACATTGTTAAATCCATAGTTATAGAAAAATACTCTTTCAAACAAAAAATCATGCTACAACATGAAAAAGGTTTGCATAGGTTGGACAAGTGGTGAACCTTGAGACCAAATCCTCCTTGCTATATTAATGGAAGCAAGGTTGGACAAGTGGTGGACCTTGAAACCGAAGCCTCTTTGCTATATGAGAGCATAGGTTGGACAAGTGGTGGACCTAGTTGTAATACCCACTGCCACCTATCAACTACTATAGGACTATGCTTTCCAATGTCCAAGTATCCTTGAGTCTTTCAAGGTTGAACACGTGGTGGACCTTGAAACAAAAATCCCCTTTCTATATCAGAGCATAGCTTGGACAAGTGGTGGACATAGTTATAATGCCCAATATCCAAGGTGAAATACCTTAGGACTTTGCTACCTTGCTTACCAATGTTTACGTAGCCCCTCATTTCTTTAATGGAAGTAAGGTTGGACAAGTGGTGGACCTTGAAACCAAAGCCTCTTTGCTATATAGAGCATAGGTTGGACCTAGTTTTAATACCCACTGCCACCTATCAACTACTATAGGACTATGCTTTCCAATGTCCAAGTATCCCTTGAGTCTTTCAAGGTTGAACACGTGGTGGACCTTGAAACGAAAATCCCCTTTCTATATTAGAAAGGTTGAACACATGGTGGACCTTGAAACAAAAATCCCCTTTCTTTATCAGAGCATAGCTTGGACAAGTGGTGGAACTAGTTATAATGCCCAATATCCAAGGTGAAACACCTTAGGACCTTGCTACCTTGCTTGCAATGTTTACGTAGCCCCTCATTTCTTTAATGGAAGCAAGGTTTGGACAAGTGGTGGACCTTGAAAGCAAAGCCTCTTTGCTATATGAGAGCATAGGTGGACCTAGTTGTAATACCCACTGCCACCTATCAACTACTATAGGACTATGCTTTCCAATGTCCAAGTATCCCTTGAGTCTTGCAAGGTTGAACACGTGGTGGACCTTGAAACCAAAATCCCCTTTCTATATCAGAGCATAGCTTGGACAAGTGGTGGACCTAGTTATAATGCCCCTCCTTTCTTTAATGGAAGAAAGGTTGGAAAAGTGGTGAATCTTGAAACCCAAACCCTTTGGCTATATATAGAGGATATCTTGGACAAGTGGTGGGCTTAGTTGTAGTATCCAATGTCCAAGGTCCAAGGTGAACTATGTAAAGACCTTACTTCCAAAAACAAAGTCGTACAAGTGGTTCTCCTTGAAACCAAAACCTCCTTAGTGTATTAGAACATAGCTTGGAGAAGTGGTGGACTTAGTTGTAATGGTGAATGTCCAAAGAAAACTATTATAGGACCTTGCTTCCCAAATCAAGTTTGGACAAGTGGTGGATCTTGAAACCAAAACCCCCCTTACTCTATTAGAGCATAGCTTAGATAAGTGGTGGACCTAGCTGCCATGGAAAAATGTTCAATCTGAACTGCTGCAGGACCTTGCTATTAAATGTCTAAGTAGAGCTAGCTTCTTTAATGGAATCAAGGTTGGGAAAGTGGTGCATCTTGAAACCAAAAGCCCTTTATTGTATTAGAGCATAGCTTGGACAAGTGAGGGACCTAGTTTTAATGTGTGATGTCCAAAGAAAAGTATTACAAGACCTTGCTTTCCAATATTTGAATTGGTCAAGTGGTTAAAACTAAGTATAAAACTTTGACCATTTTCTTCTCGAATTGCCAAAAAGCTAGTTTTAGACACCCCTAAATGAAAATGGTTTAGGGTGGCCTTAAACAATGTTTTTTCAAAGACTTGAACAAAAGGGTTGACGAAGAGTAATGACAATTTATTGTGGCTTGAAGTGCCTGAGTATGTGAAAACAAGCCTAGGTTTTCCACGAGGCAAAAGGTGACATAATAAGAACATTGGAAACTTAGGATTGACTATGGGGCCTAAACTTTGGCAAGTGAAGTGGTGGCCAAGTTTTGTGGCACAGTGTGCACTTGGTCCTATATGTGTTTGACCACTTGGCTAAATCTAGGACCATAGGCCAAACCTTTGGCACTTTAAATATAGTATGGGACATAATCTAGAACTGCTATAGTAAATTAGTAGTATAGATAATATGTTAATATTTGTATTATATTTAAGTATATGCTAATATAATTTATGTTCAAATTTCACTAATGAGAAGTTCCCATTTAGCACTCCAGATGCAGGGTCTTAGGGGCAATGCCTCAATGGGGTGACAAGGCCGCGCTTCCCGTGAAGTTGGGGGTAGCGCTCTTGATGGGGTTTGGAATATAGCGCTCTCTATGGCGGGGCTTGGGGGGTTGATTTTGGGATATTGTTCTGGGCGGGGTCAAGGGGCGGCAGCCCCTTGTCGCCTCCCGGCGCGACTGCCGGGCGGGTCGAGGGGCAATGCCACAATGGGGTGACAAGGCAGCGCTTCCAGTGAGGTTTGGGGGTAGCGCTCTTGATGGGGATGTGGAATATAACGCTCTCGATGGTGGGGCTTGGGAGGATGATTTTGGGATATTGTTCTGGGCGGGGTGCTGGGGTAGCGCCCTGGCAGAGTCCGGGGGCAGCGCCCCGGGCGGGTCAAGGGCGGCAGCCCTTGTCGCCTCCCGGCGCGACTGCCGGGCGGGGGTCTTAGGGCAATGCCACAATGGGGTGACAAGGCAGCGCTTCCAAGTGAGGTTTTTTGGGGATAGCGATCTTGATGGGGATGTGGAATATAGCGCTCTCGATGGCGGGGCTTGGGAGGTTGATTTTGGGATATTGTTATGGGCGGGGTCAGGGGCAGCGCCCCGGGCAGGGTAAAGGGGCAGCAGCCCTTGTCGCCTCCCGGCGCGACTGCGGGCGGGGTCGAGGGGCAAAGCCACAATGGGGTGACAAGGCAGCGCTTCGACGTGAGGTTTGGGGGTAGCGCTCTTGATGGGGATGTGGAATATAGCTCTCTCGATGGCGGGGCTTGGGAGGTGATTTTGGGATATTGTTCTGGGCGGGGTCTTGGGGCAACGCCCCGGGGCGAGGTCAAGGGGCGGCAGCCCCTTCTCGCCTCCCGGCGCGACTGTCGGGGCGGGGTCGAGGGGCAATGCCACAATGGGGTGACAAGGCAGCGCTTCGACCTTAGGTTTAGGGGTAGCGCTCTTGATGGGGATGTGGAATATAGCGCTCTCGATGGCGGGGCTTGGGAGGTTGATTTTGGCATATTGTTCTGGGCGGGGCGAGGCAGCACCCCGGGCACGGTGAAGGGGCGGCAGCCCCTTGTCACCTCCCGGCGCGACTATCGGGCGGGGTCTTAGGGCAATGCCACAATGGGGTGACAAAGGCAGCGCTTCCACGTGAGGTTCGCGGGAAGCGCTCTTGAGGGGATGTGGAATATAGCGCTCTCGATGGCGGGGCTTGGGAGGTTGATTTTGGGATATTGTTATGGGCGGGGTCAAGGGGCAGTGCCCCGGGCAGGGTAAAGGGGCAGCAGCCCCTTGTCGCCTCCCGGCGCGACTGCCGGGCGGGGTCGAGGGGCAATGCCACAATGGGGTGACAAGGCAGCGCTTCGACGTGAGGTTTGGGGGTATAGCGCTCTTGATGGGGATGTGGAATATAGATCTCTCGATGGCGGGGCTTGGGAGGTTGATTTTGGGATATTGTTCTGGGCGGGGTCTTGGGGCAACGCCCCGGGCGAGGTCAAGGGCGGTAGCCCCTTCTCGCCTCCGGCGCGACTGTCGGGCGGGGTCTTAGGGCAATGCCACAATGGGGTGACAAGGCAGCGCTTCCACGTGATGTTTGGGGATAGCGCTCTTGATGGGGATGTGGAATATAGCGCTCTCGATGGCGGGGCTTGGGAGGTTGATTTTGGGATATTGTTCTGGGCGGGGTCAAGGGGCGGCAGCCCCTTGTCGCCCCGGCGCGACTGCCCGGCGAGGTCGAGGGGCAATGCCATAATGGGGTGACAAGGCAGCGCTTCAACGTGAGGTTTTGGGGTAGTGCTCTTGATGGGGATGTGGAATATAGCGCTCTCGATGGCGGGGCTTGGGAGGTTGATTTTGGGATATTGTTCTGGCGGGGTCCAGGGCAGCGCGCCGGGCTGGGTCAAGGGGCGGCAGCCCTTGTCGCCTCCCGGTGCGACTACGGGCAGGGTCGAGCGGCAATCCCACAATGGTGTGACAAGGGCAACGCTTCCACGTGAGGTGTGGGGGTAGCGCTCTTGATGGGGATGTGGAATATAGCGCTTTCGATGGCGGGGCTTGGGAGGTTGATTTTGGGATATTGTTCTGGGCGGGGTCCTAGGGAAGCGCCCTAGGCGGGGTCTGGGCAACGCCCCGGGCGCGGCCAAGGGGCGGCACCTTGTCGCCTCCAAGCGCGACTGCCGGGCGAGCTCGAGGGGCAATGCCACAATGGGGTAACAAGGCAGCGCTTCCACGTGAGGTTTGGTGGTAGCGATCTTGATGGGGATGTGGAATATAGCGCTCGCGATGGCCGCGCTTGGGAGGTTGATTTTTGGATATTGTTATGGGCGGGGTCTGGGGCAGCGCCACGGGCGAGGTCAAGGGGCGGCAGTCCCTTGTCGCCTCCCGGCACGACTGCCGGGCGGGGTCGAGGGGCAATGCCCACAATAGGGTGACAAGGCTGCGCTTCCACGTGAGGTTTGGGGGTAGCGCTCTTGATGGGGTGTGGAATTTAGTGCTCTCGATGGCGGGGCTTGGGAGGTTGATTTTGGGATATTGTTCTGGGCGGGGTCCAGGGGCAGCGCTCCTTGTCGCCTCCCGGCGCGACTGCCGGGCGGGGTCGAGGGGCAATGCCACAATGGGGTGACAAGGCAGCGCTTCCACGTGAGGTCTCTGGGGTAGCGCTCTTGATGGGGATGTGGATTTAGCGCTCTCGATGGCGGGGCTTGGGAGGTTGATTTTGGGATATTGTTCTGGGCGGGGTCGGGGCAGCGCCTCGGGCGGGGTCAAGGGGGGCAGTCCCTTGTCGCCTCCCGGCAGGACTGCCGGGCGGGGTCGAGGGGCCAATGCCACAATAGGGTGACAAGGATGCGCTTCCACGTGAGGTTTGGGGGGTAGCGCTCTTGATGGGGATGTGGAATTTAGCGCTCTCGATGGCGGGGCTTGGGAGGTTGATTTTGGGATATTGTTCTGGGCGGGTCAAGGGCGGCAGTCCCTTGTCGCCTCTGGGCGCGACTGCCGGGCGGGGTCGAGAGGCAATGCCACAATGGGGTGACAAGGCAGCGCTTCCACGTGAGGTCTGGGGGTAGCGCTCTTGATGGGATGTGGAATATAGCGCTCTCGATGGGGGGCTTGGCCGGTTGATTTTGGGATATTCTTCTTGCGGGGTCCGGGGCAGCGCCCGGGCGGGGTCAAGGGGCGGCAGTCCCTTGTCGCCTCCCGGCACGACTGCTGGGCGGGGTCGAGGGGCAATGCCACAATAGGGTGACAAGGATGCGCTTCCACGTGAGGTTTGGGGGTAGCGCTCTTGATGGGGATGTGGAATTTAGCGCTCTCGATGGCGGGGCTTGGGAGGTTGATTTTGGGATATTGTTCTGGGCGGGGTCAAGGGGCGGCAGCCCCTCCCCTTGTCTCTCGGGGCTTTCCACGTGAGGTTTGGGATGGGGGTGGTTGGTAGCCTCTTGATTGGGGGGAGGGATGTGGAATATAGGCGCTCTCGAGGGCGGGGCTTGGGTGGTTGATTTTGTGATATTGTTCTGGGCGGAGCCCTGGGCAGAGCCGCAGGCGGGGTCCGAGACAGCACCTCGGGCAGGGTCAAGGGGCGGCAGCCCCTTGTCGCCTCCCTCCGGCGGACTGCCGGGCGGGGTCGAGGGGCCAATGCCACAATGGGGTGACAAGGCAGCGCTTTCCACGTGAGGTTTGGGATGGGGGTGGTTGGTAGCCTCTTGATTGGGGGGAGGGATGTGGAATATAGGCGCTCTCGAGGGCGGGGCTTGGGTGGTTGATTTTGTGATATTGTTCTGGGCGGAGCCCTGGGCAGAGCCGCAGGCGGGGTCCGAGACAGCACCTCGGGCAGGGTCAAGGGGCGGCAGCCCCTTGTCGCCTCCCTCCGGCGGACTGCCGGGCGGGGTCGAGGGGCAATGCCACAATGGGGTGACAAGGCACGCTTCCACGTGAGGTTTGGGGGTAGCGCTCTTGATGGGGATGTGGAATATAGCGCTCTCAATGGCGGGGCTTGGGAGGTTGATTTTGGGATATTGTTCTGGGCGATGTCTTGGGGCAGCAACCCCCAGGCGGGTCAACGGGCGGCAGCCCCTTGTCGCCTCCCGCGACAACGCCGGGCGGGGTCGAGGGGCAATGCCACAATGGGGGTGACAAGGCAGGGCTTCCACGTGAGGTTTGGGGGTAGCGCTCTTGATGGGGATGTGGAATATAGCGCTCTCGATGGCGGGGCTTGGGAGGTTGATTTTGGGATATTGTTCTGGGCGGGGTCTTGGGGGCAGCGCCCCAGGCAGGGTCAAGGGGCGGCAGCCCCTTGTCGCCTCCCGGCGCGACTTCCCCCGGCGGGGTCGAGGGGCAATGCCACAATGGGGTGACAAGGCAGCGCTTCCACGTGAGGTTTGGGTGTAGCGCTCTTGATGGGGATTGTGGAATATAGCGCTCTCGATGGCGGGGCTTGGGAGGTTGATTTTGGGATATTGTTCTGGGCGGGGTCCACGGCAACACCAGGGTCAAGGGGCGACAACCCCTTGTCGCCTCCCAGCCCTGCCGGCGGGGTCGAGGGGCAATGCCACAATGGGGTGAAAAGCAGCGCTTCCACGTGAGGTTTGGTTTGGGAAGATCTCTTGATGGGGATGTGGAATATAGCGCTCTCGATGGCGGGGCTTGGGAGGTTGATTTTGGGATATTGTTCTGGCGGGGTCTTAGGGCAATGCCACAATGGGGTGACAAGGCAGCCCTTCCACGTGAGGTTTGGGGTAGCGCTCTTGATGGGGATGTGGAATATAGCGCTCTCGATGGCGGGGCTTGGGAGGTTCATTTTGGAATATTGTTCTGGGCGGGGTCCTGGGGCAGCGCCCGAGGCGGGGTCCAGGCAGCGCCCGGGCGGGGTCAAGGGGGGGCAGCCCCTTGTTGCCTCCCGGCGCGACTGCCGGGGTCGAGGGGCAATGCCACATTGGGGTGACAAGGCACCGCTTCCACGTGAGGTTTGCGGGAAGCGCTCTTGATGGGGATGTGGAATATAGCGCTCTCGATGGCGGGCTTGGGAGGTTGTGTTTGTGATATTGTTCTGGGCGGGGTCCTTGGCAGCGCCCCGGACGGGGGTCTTAGGGCAATGCCACAATGGGGTGAAGTGGCAGCGCTTCCAAGTGATGTTTGGGGTAGCGCTCTTGATGGGGATGTGGAATATAGCCGCCTCGATGGCGGGGCTTGGGAGGTTCATTTTGGGATATTGTTCTGGGCGGGGTCCTGGGGCAGCGCCCGAGGCGGGGTCCAGGGCACCACCCCGGGCGGGGTCAAGGGGGGGCAGCCCCTTGTTGCCTCCGGGCGCGACTGTCGGGCGGGGTCGAGGGCAATGCCCTAATGGGGTGACAAGGCAGCGCGTCCACGTGAGGTTTGGGGTAGCGCTCTTGATGGGGATGGGAATATAGCGCTCTCGATGGCGGGCTTGGGAGGTTGATTTTGGGATATTGTTCTGGGCGGGGTCAAGGGGCGGCAGCCCCTTGTCGCCTCCCGGCGCGACTGCAGTGCGGGGTCGAGCGGCAATGCCATAATGGGGTGACAAGGCAGCGCTTCCACGTGAGGTTTGGGGGTAGTGCTCTTGATGGGGATGTGGAATATAGCGCTCTCGATGGCGGGGCTTGGGAGGTTGATTTTGGGATATTGTTCTGGCGGGGTCCAGAGCAGCGCGCAGGGCTGGGTCAAGGGGCGGCAGCCCCTTGTCGCCTCCCGGCGCGACTGCCGGGCAGGGTCGAGGGCAATGCCACAATGGGGTGACAAGGCAGCGCTTCCACGTGAGGTTTGGGAGTAGCGCTCTTGATGGGGATGTGGAATATAGCGCTCTCGATGGCGGGGCTTGGGAGGTTGATTTTGGGATATTGTTCTGGGCGGGGTCCGGGGCAGCGCCTCGGGGGGTCAAGGGGCGGCAGTCCCTTGTCGCCTCCCGGCACGACTGCCGGGCGGGGTCGAGGGCAATGCCACAATAGGGTGACAAGGCTGCGCTTCCACGTGAGGTTTGGGGGTAGCGCTCTTGATGGCGATGTGGAATTTAGCCCTCTCGATGGCGGGGCTTGGGAGGTTGATTTTGGGATATTGTTCTGGGCGAAGTCCTGGGGTAGCGCCCCGGGCGGGGTCAAGGGGCGGCACCCTTGTCGCCTCCCGGCGCGACTGCCGGGCGGGGTCGAGAGGCAATGCCACAATGGGGTGACAAGGTAGCGCTTCCACGTGAGGTTTGGGGGTAGCGCTCTTGATGGGGATGTGGAATATAGCGCTATCGATGGCGGGGCTTGGGAGGTTGATTTTGGGATATTTCTCTGGGAGGGGTCCGGGGCGGCGCCCTGGACGGGGTCAAGGGCGACAGCCCCTTGTCGCCTCCCGGCACGACTGCCGGGCGGGTCGAGGGCAATGCCACAATAGGGTGACAAGGCTGCGCTTCCACGTGAGGTTTGGGGATAGCGCTCTTGATGGGGATGTGGAATATACCGCTCTCGATGGCGGGGCTTGGGAGGTTGATTTTGGGATATTGTTCTTGGCGGGGTCTTGGGGCAGCGCCCCGGGCGTTGTCAAGGGCGGTAGCCGCTTGTCGCCTCCCGGCGCGACTGCCGGGCGGGGTCGAGGGGCAATGCCACAATGGGGTGACAAGGCAGCGCTTCCAAGTGAGGTTTGGGGGTAGCCCTCTTGATGGGGATGTGGAATATAGCACTCTCGATGGCGGGGCTTGGGAGGTTGATTTTGGGATATTGTTCTTGGCGGGGTCCGGGGCAGCGCCCCAGGCGGGGTCAAGGGGCGGCAGTCCCTTGTCGCCTCCCGGCACGACTGCTGGGCGGGGTCGAGGGCAATGCCACAATATGGTGACAAGGATGTGCTTCCACGTGAGGTTTGGGGGTAGCGCTCTTGATGGTGATGTGGAATTTAGCGCTCTCGATGGCGGGGCTTGGGAGGTTGATTTTGGGATATTGTTCTGGGCGGGGTCTTGGGGCGGCAGCCCCTTGTCGCCTCCGGGCGCGACTGCCGGGCGGGGTCGAGAGGCAATGCCACAATGGGGTGACAAGGCAGCGCTTCCACGTGAGGTTTGGGGGTAGCGCTCTTGATTGGGATGTGGAATATAGCGCTCTCGAGGGCGGGGCTTGGGTGGTTGATTTTGTGATATTGTTCTGGGCGGGGCCCTGGGGCAGCGCCGCAGGCGGGGTCCGAGACAGCACCTCGGGCAGGGTCAAGGGGCGGCAGCCCCTTGTCGCCTCCCTTCGCGACTGCCGGGCGGGGTCGAGGGGCAATGCCACAATGGGTGACAAGGCAGCGCTTCCACGTGAGGTTTGGGGGAAGCGCTCTTGATGGGGATGTGGAATATAGCGCTCTCGATGGAGGGGCTTGGGAGGTTGAGTTTGGGATATTGTTCTGGGCGGGGTCCTGGGGCAGCGCCCCGGGCGGGGTCTTAGGGCAATGCCACAATGGGGTGACAAGGCAGCCCTTCCACGTGAGGTTTGGGGGTAGCGCTCTTGATGGGGATGTGGAATATAGCGCTCTCGATGGCGGGGCTTGGGAGGTTCATTTTGGGATATTGTTCTGGGCGGGGTCCTGGGGCAGCGCCCGAGGCGGGGTCCAGGACAGCGCCCCGGGCGGGGTCAAGGGGGGCAGCCCCTTGTTGCCTCCCGGCGCGACTGCCGGGCGGGGTCGACGGGCAATGCCACAATGGGGTGACAAGGTAGCGCTTCCACGTGAGGTTTGGGGGTAGCCCTCTTGATGGGGATGTGGAATATAGCGCTCTCGATGGCGGGGCTTGGGAGGTTGATTTTGGGATATTGTTCTGGGCGGGTCAAGGGGCAATGCCATAATGGGGTGACAAGGTAGCGCTTCCACGTGAGGTTTGGGGGTAGTGCTCTTGATGGCGATGTGGACTATAGCGCTCTCGATGGCGGGGCTTGGGAGGTTGATTTTGGGATATTGTTCTGGCGGGGTCCAGGGCAGCGCGCCGGGCTGGGTTAAGGGGCGGCAGCCCCTTGTCGCCTCCCGGCGCGACTGCCGGGCAGGGTCGAGGGGCAATGCCACAATGGGGTGACAAGGCAGCGCTTCCACGTGAGGTGTGGGGGTAGCGCTCTTGATGGGGATGTGGAATATAGCGCTCTCAATGGCGGGGCTTGGGAGGTTGATTTTGGGATATTGTTCTGGGGGGGTCCTTGGGAAGCGCCCCAGGCGGGGTTTGGGGCAGCGCCCCAGGCGCGGTCAAGGGGCGGCAGCCCCTTGTCGCCTCCCGGCGCGACTGCCGGGCGAGGTCGAGGGGCAATGCCACAATGGGGTAACAAGGCAACGCTTCCACGTGAGGTTACGGGGTAGCGATCTTGATGGGGATGTGGAATATAGCGCTCGCGATGGCCGCGCTTGGGAGGTTGATTTTGGGATATTGTTATGGGCGGGGTCTGGGGCAGCGCCACGGGCGGGGTCAAGGGGCGGCAGTCCCTTGTCGCCTCCCTGCACGGCTGCCGGGCGGGGTCGAGGGGCAATGCCACAATAGGGTGACAAGGCTGCGCTTCCACGTGAGGTTTGGGGGTAGCGCTCTTGATGGGGATGTGGAATTTTGCGCTCTCGATGGCGGGGCTTGGGAGGTTGATTTTTGGATATTGTTCTGGGCGGGGTCCAGGGGTAGCGCCCCGGGCGGGGTCATGGGGCGGCAGTCCCTCGTCGCCTCCGGGCGCGACTGCCGGGCGGGGTCGAGAGGCAATGCCACAATGGGGTGACAAGGCAGCGCTTCCACGTGAGGTTTGGGGGTAGCGCTGTAGATTGGGATGTGGAATATAGCGCTCTCGATGGCGGGGCTTGGGAGGTTGATTTTGTGATATTGTTCTGGGCCGGGCCCTAGGGCAGCGCCGCAGGCAGGGTCCGGGACAGCGCCTCGGGCAGGGTGAAGGGGCGGCAGCCCCTTGTCGCCTCCCTGCGCGACTGCCGGGCTGGGTCGAGGGGCAATGCCACAATGGGTTGACAAGGCAGCGCTTCCACGTGAGGTTTGGGGGTAGCGCTCTTGATTGGGATGTGGAATATAGCGCTCCCGACGGCGGGGCTTGGGAGGTTGATTTAGGATATTGTTCTGGGCGGGGTCTTGGGGCAGCGCCTCGGGCAGGGTCAAGCGGCGGCAGCCCCTTGTCCCCTCCCTGCACGACTCCCGGGCGGGGTCAAGGGGCAATGCCACAATGGGGTGACAAGGCACCGCTTCCACGTGAGGTTTGCGGGAAGCGCTCTTGATGGGGATGTGGAATATAGCGCTCTCGATGGCGGGGCTCGGGAGGTTGTGCTTGGGATATTGTTCTGGGCAAGGTCCTGGGGCAGCGCCCCGGATGGGGTCTTAGGGCAATGCCACAATGGGGTGAAGTGGCAGCACTTCCAAGTGATGTTTGGGGGTAGCGCTCTTGATGGGGATGTGGAATATAGCGCCCTCGATGGCGGGGCTTGGGAGGTTCATTTTGGGATATTGTTCTGGGCGGGGTCCTGGGGCAGCGCCCGAGGCGGGGTCCAGGGCAGCACCCCGGGCGGGGTCAAGGGTGGGCAGCCCCTTGTTGCCTCCCGGCGCGACTGCCGGGCGGGGTCGAGGGGCAATGCCCCAATGGGGTGACAAGGCAGCGCTTCCACGTGAGGTTTGGGGGTAGCGCTCTTGATGGGGATGTGGAATATAGCGCTCTCGATGGCGGGGCTTGGGAGGTTGATTTTGGGATATTGTTCTGGGCGGGGTCAAGGGGCAGCAGCCCCTTGTTGCCTCCCGGCGCGACTGTCGGGCGGGTCGAGGGGCAATGCCCTAATGGGGTGACAAGGCAGCGCTTCCACGTGAGGTTTGGGGGTAGCGCTCTTGATGGGGATGTGGAATATAGCGCTCTCGATGGCGGGGCTTGGGAGGTTGATTTTGGGATATTGTTCTGGGCGGGGTCAGGGGGCGGCAGCCCCTTGTCGCCTCCCGGCGCGACTGCAGTGCGGGGTCGAGCGGCAATGCCATAATGGGGTGACAAGGCAGCGCTTCCACGTGAGGTTTGGGGGTAGTGCTCTTGATGGGGATGTGGAATATAGCGCTCTCGATGGCGGGGCTTGGGAGGTTGATTTTGGGATATTGTTCTGGCGGGGTCCAGAGCAGCGCGCAGGGCTGGGTCAAGGGGCGGCAGCCCCTTGTCGCCTCCCGGCGCGACTGCCGGGCAGGGTCGAGGGGCAATGCCACAATGGGGTGACAAGGCAGCGCTTCCACGTGAGGTTTGGGAGTAGCGCTCTTGATGGGATGTGGAATATAGCGCTCTCGATGGCGGGCTTGGGAGGTTGATTTTGGGATATTGTTCTGGGCGGGGTCCGGGGCAGCGCCTCGGGGGGGTCAAGGGGCGGCAGTCCCTTGTCGCCTCCCGGCACGACTGCCGGGCGGGGTCGAGGGGCAATGCCACAATAGGGTGACAAGGCTGCGCTTCCACGTGAGGTTTGGGGGTAGCGCTCTTGATGGGGATGTGGAATTTAGCCCTCTCGATGGCGGGGCTTGGGAGGTTGATTTTGGGATATTGTTCTGGGCGAAGTCCTGGGGTAGCGCCCCGGGCGGGGTCAAGGGGCGGCACCCTTGTCGCCTCCCGGCGCGACTGCCGGGCGGGGTCGAGAGGCAATGCCACAATGGGGTGACAAGGTAGCGCTTCCACGTGAGGTTTGGGGGTAGCGCTCTTGACGGGGATGTGGAATATAGCGCTATCGATGGCGGGGCTTGGGAGGTTGATTTTGGGATATTTCTCTGGGAGGGGTCCGGGGCGGCGCCCTGGACGGGGTCAAGGGGCGACAGCCCCTTGTCGCCTCCCGGCACGACTGCCGGGCGGGGTCGAGGGGCAATGCCACAATAGGGTGACAAGGCTGCGCTTCCACGTGAGGTTTGGGGATAGCGCTCTTGATGGGGATGTGGAATATACCGCTCTCGATGGCGGGGCTTGGGAGGTTGATTTTGGGATATTGTTCTTGGCGGGGTCTTGGGGCAGCGCCCCGGGCGTTGTCAAGGGGCGGTAGCCGCTTGTCGCCTCCCGGCGCGAGTGCCGGGCGGGGTCGAGGGCAATGCCACAATGGGGTGACAAGGCAGCGCTTCCAAGTGAGGTTTGGGGGTAGCCCTCTTGATGGGGATGTGGAATATAGCACTCTCGATGGCGGGGCTTGGGAGGTTGATTTTGGGATATTGTTCTTGGCGGGGTCCGGGGCAGCGCCCCAGGCGGGGTCAAGGGGCGGCAGTCCCTTGTCGCCTCCCGGCACGACTGCTGGGCGGGGTCGAGGGGCAATGCCACAATATGGTGACAAGGATGCGCTTCCACGTGAGGTTTGGGGGTAGCGCTCTTGATGGTGATGTGGAATTTAGCGCTCTCGATGGCGGGGCTTGGGAGGTTGATTTTGGGATATTGTTCTGGGCGGGGTCTTGGGGCGGCAGCCCCTTGTCGCCTCCGGGCGCGACTGCCGGGCGGGGTCGAGAGGCAATGCCACAATGGGGTGACAAGGCAGCGCTTCCACGTGAGGTTTGGGGGTAGCGCTCTTGATTGGGATGTGGAATATAGCGCTCTCGAGGGCGGGGCTTGGGTGGTTGATTTTGTGATATTGTTCTGGGCGGGGCCCTGGGGCAGCGCCGCAGGCGGGGTCCGAGACAGCACCTCAGGCAGGGTCAAGGGGCGGCAGCCCCTTGTCGCCTCCCTCCGCGACTGCCGGGCGGGGTCGAGGGGCAATGCCACAATGGGGTGACAAGGCAGCGCTTCCACGTGAGGTTTGGGGGAAGCGCTCTTGATGGGGATGTGGAATATAGCGCTCTCGATGGAGGGGCTTGGGAGGTTGAGTTTGGGATATTGTTCTGGGCGGGGTCCTGGGGCAGCGCCCCGGGCGGGGTCTTAGGGCAATGCCACAATGGGGTGACAAGGCAGCCCTTCCACGTGAGGTTTGGGGGTAGCGCTCTTGATGGGGATGTGGAATATAGCGCTCTCGATGGCGGGGCTTGGGAGGTTCATTTTGGGATATTGTTCTGGGCGGGGTCCTGGGGCAGCGCCCGAGGCGGGGTCCAGGACAGCGCCCCGGGCGGGGTCAAGGGGGGGCAGCCCCTTGTTGCCTCCCGGCGCGACTGCCGGGCGGGGTCGACGGGCAATGCCACAATGGGGTGACAAGGTAGCGCTTCCACGTGAGGTTTGGGGGTAGCGCTCTTGATGGGGATGTGGAATATAGCGCTCTCAATGGCGGGGCTTGGGAGGTTGATTTTGGGATATTGTTCTGGGCGGGGTCAAGGGGCAATGCCATAATGGGGTGACAAGGTAGCGCTTCCACGTGAGGTTTGGGGGTAGTGCTCTTGATGGCGATGTGGACTATAGCGCTCTCGATGGCGGGGCTTGGGAGGTTGATTTTGGGATATTGTTCTGGCGGGGTCCAGGGCAGCGCGCCGGGCTGGGTTAAGGGGCGGCAGCCCCTTGTCGCCTCCGGGCGCGACTGCCGGGCAGGGTCGAGGGGCAATGCCACAATGGGGTGACAAGGCAGCGCTTCCACGTGAGGTGTGGGGGTAGCGCTCTTGATGGGGATGTGGAATATAGCGCTCTCATGGCGGGGCTTGGGAGGTTGATTTTGGGATATTGTTCTGGGGGGGGTCCTTGGGAAGCGCCCCAGGCGGGGTTTGGGGCAGCGCCCCAGGCGCGGTCAAGGGGCGGCAGCCCCTTGTCGCCTCCCGGCGCGACTGCCGGGCGAGGTCGAGGGCAATGCCACAATGGGGTAACAAGGCAGCGCTTCCACGTGAGGTTACGGGGTAGCGATCTTGATGGGGATGTGGAATATAGCGCTCGCGATGGCCGCGCTTGGGAGGTTGATTTTGGGATATTGTTATGGGCGGGGTCTGGGGCAGCGCCACGGGCGGGGTCAAGGGGCGGCAGTCCCTTGTCGCCTCCCGCACGACTGCCGGGCGGGGTCGAGGGGCAATGCCACAATAGGGTGACAAGGCTGCGCTTCCACGTGAGGTTTGGGGGTAGCGCTCTTGATGGGGATGTGGAATTTTGCGCTCTCGATGGCGGGGCTTGGGAGGTTGATTTTTGGATATTGTTCTGGGCGGGGTCCAGGGGTAGCGCCCCGGGCGGGGTCATGAGGCGGCAGTCCCTCGTCGCCTCCGGGCGCGACTGCCGGGCAGGGTCGAGAGGCAATGCCACAATGGGGTGACAAGGCAGCGCTTCCACGTGAGGTTTGGGGGTAGCGCTGTAGATTGGGATGTGGAATATAGCGCTCTCGATGGCGGGGCTTGGGAGGTTGATTTTGTGATATTGTTCTGGGCCGGGCCCTAGGGCAGCGCCGCAGGCAGGGTCCGGGACAGCGCCTCGGGCAGGGTGAAGGGGCGGCAGCCCCTTGTCGCCTCCCTGCGCGACTGCCGGGCTGGGTCGAGGGGCAATGCCACAATGGGTTGACAAGGCAGCGCTTCCACGTGAGGTTTGGGGGTAGCGCTCTTGATTGGGATGTGGAATATAGCGCTCCCGATGGCGGGGCTTGGGAGGTTGATTTAGGGATATTGTTCTGGGCGGGGTCTTGGGGCAGCGCCTCGGGCAGGGTCAAGCGGCGGCAGCCCCTTGTCCCCTCCCTGCACGACTCCCGGGCGGGGTCAAGGGGCAATGCCACAATGGGGTGACAAGGCACCGCTTCCACGTGAGGTTTGCGGGAAGCGCTCTTGATGAGGATGTGGAATATAGCGCTCTCAATGGCGGGGCTCGGGAGGTTGTGCTTGGGATATTGTTCTGGGCAAGGTCCTGGGGCAGCGCCCCGGATGGGGTCTTAGGGCAATGCCACAATGGGGTGAAGTGGCAGCACTTCCAAGTGATGTTTGGGGTAGCGCTCTTGATGGGGATGTGGAATATAGCGCCCTCGATGGCGGGGCTTGGGAGGTTCATTTTGGGATATTGTTCTGGGTGGGGTCCTGGGGCAGCGCCCGAGGCGGGTCCAGGGCAGCACCCCGGGCGGGGTCAAGGGTGGGCAGCCCCTTGTTGCCTCCCGGCGCGACTGCCGGGCGGGGTCGAGGGGCAATGCCCCAATGGGGTGACAAGGCAGCGCTTCCACGTGAGGTTTGGGGGTAGCGCTCTTGATGGGGATGTGGAATATAGCGCTCTCGATGGCGGGGCTTGGGAGGTTGATTTTGGGATATTGTTCTGGGCGGGGTCAAGGGGCAGCAGCCCCTTGTCGCCTCCCGCGCGACTGCAGGGCGGGGTCGAGCGGCAATGCCATAATGGGGTGACAAGGCAGCGCTTCCACGTGAGGTTTGGGGGTAGTGCTCTTGATGGGGATGTGGAATATAGCGCTCTCGATGGCGGGGCTTGGGAGTTTGATTTTGGGATATTGTTCTGGCGGGGTCCAGGGCAGCGCCCAGGGCTGGGTCAAGGGGCGGCAGCCCCTTGTCGCCTCCCAACGCGACTGCCGGGCAGGGTCGAGGGGCAATGCCACAATGGGGTGACAAGGCAGCGCTTCCACGTGTGGTTTAGGGGTAGCGCTCTTGATGGGGATGTGGAATATAGCGCTCTCGATGGCGGGGCTTGGGAGGTTGATTTTGAGATATTGTTCTGGGCGGGGTCCGGGGGCAGCGCCTCGGGGGGGTCAAGGGGCGGCAGTCCCTTGTCGCCTCCCGGCACGACTGCGGGGCGGGGTCGAGGGGCAATGCCACAATAGGGTGACAAGGCTGCGCTTCCACGTGAGGTTTGGGGTAGCGCTCTTGATGGGGATGTGGAATATAGCGCTCTCGATGGCGGGGCTTGGAAGGTTGATTTTGGGATATTGTTCTGGGCGGGGTCAAGGGGCGGCAGCCCCTTGTCGCCTCCCGGCGCGACTGCAGTGCGGGGTCGAGCGGCAATGCCATAATGGGGTGACAAGGCAGCGCTTCCACGTGAGGTTTGGGGGTAGTGCTATTGATGGGGATGTGGAATATAGCGCTCTCGATGGCGGGGCTTGGGAGGTTGATTTTGGGATATTGTTCTGGCGGGGTCCAGAGCAGCGCGCAGGGCTGGGTCAAGGGGCGGCAGCCCCTTGTCGCCTCCCGGCGCGACTGTCGGGCAGGGTCGAGGGGCAATGACACAATGGGGTGACAAGGCAGCGCTTCCACGTGAGGTTTGGGAGTAGCGCTCTTGAGGGGGATGTGGAATATAGCGCTCTCGATGGCGGGGCTTGGGAGGTTGATTTTGGGATATTGTTCTGGGCGGGGTCCGGGGCAGCGCCTCGCGGGGGTCAAGGGGCGGCAGTCCCTTGTCGCCTCCCGGCACGACTGCCGGGCGGGGTCGAGGGGCAATGCCACAATAGGGTGACAAGGCTGCGCTTCCACGTGAGGTTTGGGGGTAGCGCTCTTGATGGGGATGTGGAATTTAGCCCTCTCGATGGCGGGGCTTGGGAGGTTGATTTTAGGATATTGTTCTGGGCGAAGTCCTGGGGTAGCGCCCCGGGCGGGGTCAAGGGGCGGCACCCTTGTCGCCTCCCGGCGCGACTGCCGGGCGGGGTCGAGAGGCAATGCCACAATGGGGTGACAAGGTAGCGCTTCCACGTGAGGTTTGGGGGTAGCGCTCTTGATGGGGATGTGGAATATAGCGCTATCGATGGCGGGGCTTGGAAGGTTGATTTTGGGATATTTCTCTGGGCGGGGTCCGGGGCGGCGCCCTGGACGGGGTCAAGGGGCGACAGCCCCTTGTCGCCTCCCGGCACGACTGCCCGGCGGGGTCGAGGGGCAATGCCACAATAGGGTGACAAGGCTGCGCTTCCACGTGAGGTTTGGGGATAGCGCTCTTGATGGGGATGTGGAATATACCGCTCTCGATGGCGGGGCTTGGGAGGTTGATTTTGGGATATTGTTCTTGGCGGGGTCTTGGGGCAGCGCCCCGGGCGTTGTCAAGGGGCGGTAGCCGCTTGTCGCCTCCCGGCGCGACTGCCGGGCGGGGTCGAGGGGCAATGCCACAATGGGGTGACAAGGCAGCGCTTCCAAGTGAGGTTTGGGGGTAGCCCTCTTGATGGGGATGTGGAATATAGCACTCTCGATGGCGGGGCTTGGGAGGTTGATTTTGGGATATTGTTCTTGGCGGGGTCCGGGGCAGCGCCCCGGGCGGGGTCAAGGGGCGGCAGTCCCTTGTCGCCTCCCGGCACGACTGCTGGGCGGGGTCGAGGGGCAATGCCACAATAGGGTGACAAGGATGCGCTTCCACGTGAGGTTTGGGGGTAGCGCTCTTGATGGTGATGTGGAATTTAGCGCTCTCGATGGCGGGGCTTGGGAGGTTGATTTTGGGATATTGTTCTGGGCGGGGTCTTGGGGCGGCAGCCCCTTGTCGGCTCCGGGCGCGACTGCCGGGCGGGGTCGAGAGGCAATGCCACAATGGGGTGACAAGGCAGCGCTTCCACGTGAGGTTTGGGGGTAGCGCTCTTGATTGGGATGTGGAATATAGCGCTCTCGAGGGCGGGGCTTGGGTGGTTGATTTTGTGATATTGTTCTGGGCGGGGCCCTGGGGCAGCGCCGTAGGCGGGGTCCGAGACAGCACCTCAGGCAGGGTCAAGGGGCGGCAGCCCCTTGTCGCCTCCCTCCGCAACTGCCGGGCGGGGTCGAGGGGCAATGCCACAATGGGGTGACAAGGCAGCGCTTCCACGTGAGGTTTGGGGGAAGCGCTCTTGATGGGGATGTGGAATATAGCGCTCTCGATGGCGGGGCTTGGGAGGTTGAGTTTGGGATATTGTTCTGGGCGGGGTCCTGGGGCAGCGCCCCGGGCGGGGTCTTAGGGCAATGCCACAATGGGGTGACAAGGCAGCCCTTCCACGTGAGGTTTGGGGGTAGCGCTCTTTATGGGGATGTGGAATATAGCGCTCTCGATGGCGGGGCTTGGGAGGTTCATTTTGGGATATTGTTCTGGGCGGGGTCCTGGGGCAGCGCCCGAGGCGGGGTCCAGGACAGCGCCCCGGGCGGGGTCAAGGGGGGGCAGCCCCTTGTTGCCTCCCGGCGCGACTGCCGGGCGGGGTCGACGGGCAATGCCACAATGGGGTGACAAGGTAGCGCTTCGACGTGAGGTTTGGGGGTAGCGCTCTTGATGGGGATGTGGAATATAGCGCTCTCGATGGCGGGGCTTGGGAGGTTGATTTTGGGATATTGTTCTGGGCGGGGTCAAGGGGCAATGCCATAATGGGGTGACAAGGTAGCGCTTCCACGTGAGGTTTGGGGGTAGTGCTCTTGATGGCGATGTGGACTATAGCGCTCTCGATGGCGGGCCTTGGGAGGTTGATTTTGGGATATTGTTCTGGCGGGGTCCAGGGCAGCGCGCCGGGCTGGGTTAAGGGGCGGCAGCCCCTTGTCGCCTCCCGGCGCGACTGCCGGGCAGGGTCGAGGGGCAATGCCACAATGGGGTGACAAGGCAGCGCTTCCACGTGAGGTGTGGGGGTAGCGCTCTTGATGGGGATGTGGAATATAGCGCTCTCAATGGCGGGGCTTGGGAGGTTGATTTTGGGATATTGTTCTGGGGGGGTCCTTGGGAAGCGCCCCAGGTGGGGTTTGGGGCAGCGCCCCAGGCGCGGTCAAGGGGCGGCAACCCCTTGTCGCCTCCCGGCGCGACTGCCGGGCGAGGTCGAGGGGCAATGCCACAATGGGGTAACAAGGCAGCGCTTCCACGTGAGGTTTGGGGGTAGCGATCTTGATGGGGATGTGGAATATAGCGCTCGCGATGGCCGCGCTTGGAAGGTTGATTTTGGGATATTGTTATGGGCGGGGTCTGGGGCAGCGCCACGGGCGGGGTCAAGGGGCGGCAGTCCCTTGTCGCCTCCCGGCACGACTGCCGGGCGGGGTCGAGGGGCAATGCCACAATAGGGTGACAAGGCTGCGCTTCCACGTGAGGTTTGGGGGTAGCGCTCTTGATGGGGATGTGGAATTTTGCGCTCTCGATGGCGGGGCTTGGGAGGTTGATTTTTGGATATTGTTCTGGGCGGGGTCCAGGGGTAGCGCCCCGGGCGGGGTCATGGGGCGGCAGCCCCTCGGCGCCTCCGGGCGCGACTGCCGGGCGGGGTCGAGAGGCAATGCCACAATGGGGTGACAAGGCAGCGCTTCCACGTGAGGTTTGGGGGTAGCGCTGTAGATTGGGATGTGGAATATAGCGCTCTCGATGGCGGGGCTTGGGAGGTTGATTTTGTGATATTGTTCTGGGCGGGCCCTAGGGCAGCGCCGCAGGCAGGGTCTGGGACAGCGCCTCGGGCAGGGTCAAGGGGCGGTAGCCCCTTGTCGCCTCCCTGCGCGACTGCCGGGCTGGGTCGAGGGGCAATGCCACAATGGGTTGACAAGGCAGCGCTTCCACGTGAGGTTTGGGGGTAGCGCTCTTGATTGGGATGTGGAATATAGCGCTCCCGATGGCGGGGCTTGGGAGGTTGATTTAGGGATATTGTTCTGGGCGGGGTCTTGGGGCAGCGCCTCGGGCAGGGTCAAGCGGCGGCAGCCCCTTGTCCCCTCCCTGCGCGACTCCCGGGCGGGGTCAAGGGGCAATGCCACAATGGGGTGACAAGGCACCGCTTCCACGTGAGGTTTGCGGGAAGCGCTCTTGATGGGATGTGGAATATAGCGCTCTCGATGGCGGGGCTCGGGAGGTTGTGCTTGGGATATTGTTCTGGGCAAGGTCCTGGGGCAGCGCCCCGGATGGGGTCTTAGGGCAATGCCACAATGGGGTGAAGTGGCAGCACTTCCAAGTGATGTTTGGGGGTAGCGCTCTTGATGGGGATGTGGAATATAGCGCCCTCGATGGCGGGGCTTGGGAGGTTCATTTTGGGATATTGTTCTGGGCGGGGTCCTGGGGCAGCGCCCGAGGCGGGGTCCAGGGCAGCACCCGGGCGGGGTCAAGGGTGGGCAGCCCCTTGTTGCCTCCCGGCGCGACTGCCGGGCGGGGTCGAGGGGCAATGCCCCAATGGGGTGACAAGGCAGCGCTTCCACGTGAGGTTTGGGGGTAGCGCTCTTGATGGGGATGTGGAATATAGCGCTCTCGATGGCGGGGCTTGGGAGGTTGATTTTGGGATATTGTTCTGGGCGGGGTCAAGGGGCGGCAGCCCCTTGTCGCCTCCCGGCGCGACTGCAGGGCGGGGTCGAGCGGCAATGCCATAATGGGGTGACAAGGCAGCGCTTCCACGTGAGGTTTGGGGGTAGTGCTCTTGATGGGGATGTGGAATATAGCGCTCTCGATGGCGGGGCTTGGGAGTTTGATTTTGGGATATTGTTGTGGCGGGGTCCAGGGCAGCGCCCAGGGCTGGGTCAAGGGGCGGCAGCCCCTTGTCGCCTCCCAACGCGACTGCCGGGCAGGGTCGAGGGGCAATGCCACAATGGGGTGACAAGGCAGCGCTTCCACGTGTGGTTTGGGGGTAGCGCTCTTGATGGGGATGTGGAATATAGCGCTCTCGATGGCGGGGCTTGGGAGGTTGATTTTGGGATATTGTGCTGGGCGGGGTCCGGGGCAGCGCCTCGGGGGGGTCAAGGGGCGGCAGTCCCTTGTCGCCTCCCGGCACGACTGCCGGGCGGGGTCGAGGGGCAATGCCGCAATAGGGTGACAAGGCTGCGCTTCCACGTGAGGTTTGGGGGTAGCGCTCTTGATGGGGATGTGGAATTTAGCCCTCTCGATGGCGGGGCTTGGGAGGTTGATTTTGGGATATTGTTCTGGGCGGGGTCCTGGGGCAGCGCCCCGGGCGTTGTCAAGGGGCGGTAGCCCCTTGTGGCCTCCCGGCGCGACTGCCGGGCGGGGTCGAGGGGCAATGCCACAATGGGGTGACAAGGCAGCGCTTCCACGTGAGGTTTGGGGGTAGCGCTCTTGATGGGGATGTGAAATATAGCGCTCTCGATGGCGGGGCTTGGGAGGTTGATTTTGTGAGATTGTTCTGGGCGGGGTCCTGGGGCAGCGCCACAGGCCAGGTCCAGGGCAGCGCCCCGGGCGGGGTCAAGGGGCGGCAGCCCCTTGACGCCTCCCGACGCGACTGCCGGGCGGGGTCGAGGGGCAATGCCACAATGGGGTGACAAGGTAGCGCTTCCACGTGAGGTTTGGGGGTAGTGCTCTTGATGGGGATGTGGAATATAGCGCTCTCGATGGCGGGGTTTGGGAGGTTGATTTTGGGATATTGTTCAGTGCGGGGTCCAGGGGCAGCGCCCCAGGGGGTCAAGGGGCGGAAGCCCCTTGTCGCCTCCGGGCGCGACTGCCAGGCGGGGTCGAGGGGCAATGCCACAATGGGGTGACAAGGCAGCGCTTCCACGTGAGGTTTGGGGGTAGCGCTCTTGATGGGGATGTGGAATATAGCGCTCTCGATAGCGGGGCTTGGGAGGTTGATTTTGGGATATTGTTCTGGACGGGGTCCGGGGCAGCGCCCCTTATCGCCTCCCGGCGCGACTGCCGGGAGGGGTCTTAGAGCAATGCCACAATGGGTGACAAGGCAGCGCTTCCACGTGAGGTTTGGGGGTAGCGCTCTTGATGGGGATGTGGAATATAGCGCTCTCGATGGCGGGGCTTGGGAGGTTGATTTTGGGATATTGTTCTGGGCGGGGTCTTGGGGCAGCGCCCCGGGCGGGGTCAAGAGGTGGCAGCCCCTTGTCGCCTCCCGGTGCGACTGTCGGGCGGGGTGGAGGGGCAATGTCACAATGGGGTGACAACGCAGCGCTTCCACGTGAGCTTTGGGGGTAGCGCTCTTGATGCGGATGTGGAATATAGCGCTCTCGATGGCGGGGCTTGGGAGGTTGATTTTGGGATATTGCTCTGGGCGGGGTCAAGGCAGCGCCCCGGGCGGGGTCAAGGGGCGGCAGCCCCTTGTCGCCTCCCGGTGCGACTGCCGGGCGGGGTCGAGGGGCAATGCCACAATAGGGTGACAAGGCTGCGCTTCCACGTGAGGTTTGGGGGTAGCGCTCTTGATGGGGATGTGGAATTTAGCCCTCTCGATGGCGGGGCTTGGGAGGTTGATTTTGGGATATTGTTCTGGGCGGGGTCGTGGGGCAGCGCCCCGGGCGTTGTCAAGGGGCGGTAGCCCCTTGTGGCCTCCCGGCGCGACTGCCGGGCGGGGTCGAGGGGCAATGCCACAATGGGGTGACAAGGCAGCGCTTCCACGTGAGGTTTGGGGGTAGCGCTCTTGATGGGGATGTGGAATATAGCGCTCTCGATGGCGGGGCTTGGGAGGTTGATTTTGTGAGATTGTGCTGGGCGGGGTCCTGGGGCAGCGCCACAGGCGAGGTCCGGGGCAGCGCCCCAAGCGGGGTCAAGGGGCGGCAGCCTCTTGACGCCTCCCGACGCGACTGCCGGGCGGGGTCGAGGGGCAATTCCACAATGGGGTGACAAGGTAGCGCTTCCACGTGAGGTTTGGGGGTAGTGCTCTTGATGGGGATGTGGAATATAGCGCTCTCGATGGCGGGGTTTGGGAGGTTGATTTTGGGATATTGTTCTGGGCGGGGTCCAGGGGCAGCGCCCCAGGGGGGTCAAGGGGCGGCAGCCCCTTGTCGCCTCCCGGCGTGACTGTCGGGCGGGGTGGAGGGGCAATGTCACAATGGGGTGACAAGGCAGCGCTTCCACGTGAGCTTTGGGGGTAGCGCTCTTGATGCGGATGTGGAATATAGCGCTCTCGATGGCGGGGCTTGGGAGGTTGATTTTGGGATATTGCTCTGGGCGGGGTCAAGGCAGCGCCCCGGGCGGGGTCAAGGGGCGGCAGCCCCTTGTCGCCTCCCGGTGCGACTGCCGGGCGGGGTCGAGGGGCAATGCCACAATGGGGTGACAAGGCAGCGCTTCCACGTGAGGGTTGGGGGTAGCGCTCTTGATGGGGATGTGGACTATAGCGCTCTCGATGGCGGGGCTTGGGAGGGTGATTTTGGGATAATATTTTTGGCGGGGTCCACGGCAGTGCCCCGGGCAGGGTCAAGGGGCGGCAGCACCTTGTCGCCTCCCGGGGCGACTGCCGGGCGGGGTCGAGGGGCAATGCCACAATGGGGTGACAAGGCAGCGCTTCCACGTGAGGTTTGGGGGTACCTGTCTTGATGGGGATGTGGAATATAGCGCTCTCGATGGCGGGGCGTGGGAGGTTATGTTTGGGATATTGTTCTGGGCGGGGTCCTGGGGCAGCGCCCTGGGCGGGGTCAAGGGGTGGCAGTCGCCTCCCGGCGCGACTGCGGGGGGGTCGAGTGGCAATGCCACAATGGGGTGACAAGGCAGCGCTTCCACGTGAGGTTTGGGGGTAGCGCTCTCGATGGGGATGTGGAATATAGCGCTCTCGATGGCGGGGCTTGGGAGGTTGATTTTGGGATATTGTTCTGGCAGGGTCCAGGGCAGCGCGCTGGGCTCGGTCAAGGGGCGGCAGCCCCTTCTCGCCTCCCGGCGCGACTGCCGGGCAGGGTCGAGGGGCAATGCCACAATGGGGTGACAAGGCAGCGCTTCCACCTGAGGTGTGGGGGTAGCGCTCTTGATGGGGATGTGGAATATGGCGCTCTCGATGGTGGGGCTTGGGAGATTGATTTTGGGATATTCTTCTGGGAGGGGTCCTGGGGAAGCGCCCCAGGCGGGGTGTGGGGCAGCGCCCCGGGCGCGGTCAAGGGGCGGCAGCCCCATGTCGCCTCCCGGCGCGACTCCTGGGCGAGCTCGAGGGGCAATGCCACAATGGGGTAACAAGGCAGCGCTTCCACGTCAGGTTTGGCGGTAGCGATCTTGATGGGGATGTGGAATATAGCGCTCGCGATGGCCGCGCTTGGGAGGTTGATTTTGGGATATTGTTATGGGCGGGGTCTGGGGCAGCGCCACGGGCGGGGTCAAGGGGCGGCAGTCCCTTGTCGCGTCCCGGCACGACTGCCGGGCGGGGTCGAGGGGCAATGCCACAATGGGGTGACAAGGCAGAGCTTCCACGTGAGGTTTGGGGGTAGCGCTCTTGATGGGGATTTGGAATATAGCGCTCTCGATGGCGGGGCTTGGGAGGTTGATTTTGGGATATTGTTCTGGGCGGGATCAAGGGGCGGCAGCCCCTTGTCGCCTCCCGGCGCGACTGCCGGGCGGGGTCGAGGGGCAATGCCACAATGGGGTGACAAGGCAGCGCTTCCACGTGAGGTTTGGGGGTACCTCTCTTGATGGGGATGTGGAATATAGCGCTCTCGATGGCGGGGCGTGGGAGGTTAAGTTTGGGATATTGTTCTGGGCGGGGTCCTGGGGCAGCGCCCCGGGCGGGGTCAAGGGGCGGCAGCACCTTGTCGCATCCCGGCGCGACTGCCGGGCGGGGTCGAGTGGCAATGCCACAATGGGGTGACAAGGCAGCGCTTCCACGTGAGGTTTGGGGGTAGCGCTCTCGATTGGGATGTGGAATATAGCGCTCTCGAAGGCGGGGCTTGGGAGGTTGATTTTGGGATATTGTTCTGGCGGGGTCCAGGGCAGCGCGCCGGGCTGGGTCAAGGGGCGGCAGCCCCTTCTCGCCTCCCGGCGCGACTGCCGGGCAGGGTCGAGGGGCAATGCCACAATGGGGTGACAAGGAAGCGCTTCCACCTGAGGTGTGGGGGTAGCGCTCTTGATGGGGATGTGCAATATGGCGCTCTCGATGGTGGGGCTTGGGAGGTTGATTTTGGGATATTGTTCTGGGAGGGGTCCTGGGGAAGCGCCCCAGGCGGGGTGTGGGGCAGCGCCCCGGGCGCGGTCAAGGGGCGGCAGCCCCATGTCGCCTCCCGGGGCGACTCCTGGGCGAGCTCGAGGGGCAATGCCACAATGGGGTAACAAGGCTGCGCTTCCACGTGAGGTTTGGCGGTAGCGATCTTGATGGGGATGTGGAATATAGCGCTCGCGATGGCCGCGCTTGGGAGGTTGATTTTGGGATATTATTATGGGCGGGGTCTGGGGCAGCGCCACGGGCGGGGTCAAGGGGCGGCAGTCCCTTGTCGCCTCCCGGCACGACTGCAGGGCGGGGTCGAGGGGCAATGCCACAATAGGGTGACAAGGCTGCGCTTCCACGTGAGGTTTGGGGGTAGCGCTCTTGTTGGGGATGTGGAATTTAGCGCTCTCGATGGCGGGGCTTGGGAGGTTGATTTTGGGATATTGTTCTGGTCGGGGTCCAGGGGCAGCGCCCCGGGCGGGGTCAAGGAGCGGGGTCAAGGGGCGGGGTCCAGGGGCAGCGCCCCGGGCGGGGTCAAGGAGCGGGGTCAAGGGGCGGGGTACAGGGGCAGCGCCCCGGGCGGGGTCAAGGAGCGGGGTCAAGGGGCAGCGCCCCGGGCGGGGTCAAGGGGTCAAGGGGCGGGGTCCGGGACAGCGCCTTAGGCAGGGTCAAGGGGCGGCAGCCCCTTGTCGCCTCCCTGCGCAACTGCCGGGCGGGGTCGAGGGGCAATGCCACAAGGGGGTGACAAGGCAGCGCTTCCACGTGAGGTTTGGGGGTAGCGCTCTTGATGGGGATGTGGAATATAGCGCTCTTGATGGCGGGGTTTGGGAGGTTGATTTTGGGATATTGTTCTGGGCGGGGTCGTGGGGCAACGCCCCGGGCAGGGTCAAGGGGCGGCAGCCCCTTGTCGCCTTCCGGCGCGACTGCCGGGCGGGGTCGAGGGGCAATGCCACAATGGGGTGACAAGGCAGCGCTTCCACGTGAGGTTTGGGGGTAGCTCTCTTGATGGGGATGTGGAATATGGCGCTCTCGATGGCGGGGCTTGGGAGGTTGATTTTGGGATATTGTTCTGGGGGGGTCAAGGGGCGGCAGTCCCTTGTCGCCTCCCGGCACGACTGCCGGGCGGGGTCGAGAGGTAATGCCACAATAGGGTGACAAGGCTACAATTCCACGTGAGGTTTGGGGGTAGCGCTCTTGATGGGGATGTGGAATATAGCGCTCTCGATGGCGGGGCTTGGGAGGTTGATTTTGGGATATTGTTCAGGGCGGGGTCCGCGGCAGCGCCCTGGGCAGGGTCAAGGGGCGGTAGCCCCTTGTCGCCTCCAGGCACGACTGCCGGGCGGGGTCGAGGGGCAATGCCACAATAGGGTGACAAGGTAGCGCTCTTGATGGGGATATGGAATATACCGCTCTCGATGGCGGGGCTTGGGAGGTTGATTTTGGGATATTGTTCTGGGCGGGGTCTTGGGGAAGCGCCCCGGGCGGGGACTGCCGGGCGGTTTAGGGTCAAGGGGCGGTCCGGGACAGCGCCTCAGGCAGGGTCAAGGGGCGGCAGCCCCTTGTCGCCTCCCGACGCGACTGCCGGGCGGGGTCGAGGGGCAATGCCACAATGGGGTGACAAGGCAGCGCTTCCAAGTGAGGTTTGGGGGTAGCCCTCTTGATGGGGATGTGGAATATAGCACTCTGGATGGCGGGGCTTGGGAGGTTGATTTTGGGATATTGTTCTTGGCGGGGTCTTGGGGCAGCGCCCCGGGCGTTGTCAAGGGGCGGTAGCCCCTTGTCGCCTCCCGGCGCGACTGCCGGGCGGGGTCGAGGGGCAATGCCACAATGGGGTGACAAGGCAGCGCTTCCAAGTGAGGTTTGGGGGTAGCCCTCTTGATGGGGATGTGGAATATAGCACTCTCGATGGCGGGGCTTGGGAGGTTGATTTTGGGATATTGTTCTTGGCGGGGTCCGGGGCAGCGCCCGGGCGGGGTCAAGGGGCGGCAGTCCCTTGTCGCCTCGCGGCACGACTGCTGGGCGGGGTCGAGGGGCAATGCCACAATAGAGTGACAAGGATGCGCTTCCACGTGAGGTTTGGGGGTAGCGCTCTTGATGGGGATGTGGAATTTAGCGCTCTCGATGGCGGGGCTTGGGAGGTTGATTTTGGGATATTGTTCTCGGCGGGGTCAAGGGGCGGCAGCCCCTTGTCGCCTCCGGGCGCGACTGCCGGGCGGGGTCGAGAGGCAATGCCACAATGGGGTGACAAGGCAGCGCTTCCACGTGAGGTTTGGGGGTAGGGCTCTTGATTGGGATGTGGAATATAGCGCTCTCGAGGGCGGGGCTTGGGTGGTTGATTTTGTGATATTGTTCTGGGCGGGGTCTTGGGGCAGCGCCCCGGGCAGGGTCAAGGGGCGGCGCGACTTCCTGGCGGGGTCGAGGGGCAATGCCACAATGGGGTGACAAGGCAGCGCTTCCACGTGAGGTTTGGGTGTAGCGCTCTTGATGGGGATGTGGAATATAGCGCTCTCGATGGCGGGGCTTGGGAGGTTGATTTTGGGATATTGTTCTGGGCGGGGTCCACGGAAACACCCCGGGCAGGGTCAAGGGGCGACAGCCCCTTGTCGCCTCCTGGCGCGACTGTCGGGCGGGGTCCAGGGGCAATGCCACAATGGGGTGAAAAGGCAGCGCTTCCACGTGAGGTTTGGGGGAAGCGCTCTTGATGGGGATGTTGAATATAGCGCTCTCGATGGCGGGGCTTGGGAGGTTGAGTTTGGGATATTGTTCAGGGCGGGGTCCTGGGGCAGCGCCCCGGGCGGGGTCTTAGGGCAATGCCACAATGGGGTGACAAGGCAGCCCTTCCACGTGAGGTTTATGGGTAGCGCTCTTGATGGGGATGTGGAATATAGCGCTCTCGATGGCGGGGCTTGGGAGGTTCATTTTGGGATATTGTTCTTGGCGGGGTCCTGGGGCAGCGCATGAGGCGGGGTCCAGGACAGCGCCCCGGGCGGGGTCAAGGGGGGGCAGCCCCTTGTTGCCTCCCGGCGCGACTGTCGGGCGGGGTCGAGGGGCAATGCCACAATGGGGTGACAAGGTAGCGCTTCCACGTGAGGTTTGGGGGTAGCGCTCTTGATGGGGATGTGGAATATAGCGCTCTCGATGGCGGGGCTTGGGAGGTTGATTTTGGGATATTCTTCTGGGCGGGGTCAAGGGGCAATGCCATAATGGGGTGACAAGGCAGCGCTTCCACGTGAGGTTTGGGGGTAGTGCTCTTGATGGGGATGTGGACTATAGCGCTCTTGATGGCGGGGCTTGGGAGGTTTATTTTGGGATATTGTTCTGGCAGGGTCCAGGGCAGCGCGCCGGGCTGGGTCAAGGGGCGGCAGCCCCTTGTCGCCTCCTGGCGTGACTGCCGGGCAGGGTCGAGGGGCAATGCCACAATGGGGTGACAAGGCAGCGCTTCCACGTGAGGTGTGGGGGTAGCGCTCTTGATGGGGATGTGGAATATAGCGCTCTCGATGGCGGGGCTTGGGAGGTTGATTTTGGGATATTGTTCTGGGGGGGGTCCTTGGGAAGCGCCCCAGGTGGGGTTTGGGGCAGCGCCCCAGGCGCGGTCAAGGGGCGGCAGCCCCTTGTCGCCTCTCGGCGCGACTGCCGGGCGAGGTCGAGGGGCAATGCCACAATGGGGTAACAAGGCAGCGCTTCCACGTGAGGTTTGGGGGTAGCGATCTTGATGGGGATGTGGAATATAGCGCTCGCGATGGCCGCGCTTGGGAGGTTGATTTTGGGATATTGTTATGGGCGGGGTCTGGGGCAGCGCCACGGGCGGGGTCAAGGGGCGGCAGTCCCTTGTCGCCTACCGGCACGACTGCCGGGCGGGGTCGAGGGGCAATGCCACAATAGGGTGACAAGGCTGCGCTTCCACGTGAGGTTTGGGGATAGCGCTCTTGATGGGGATGTGGAATTTTGCGCTCTCGATGGCGGGGCTTGGGAGGTTGATTTTGGGATATTGTTTTGGGCGGGGTCCAGGGGTAGCGCCCCGGGCGGGGTCATGGGGCGGCAGCCCCTCGTCGCCTCCGGGCGCGACTGCCGGGCGGGGTCGAGAGGCAATGCCACAATGGGGTGACAAGGCAGCGCTTCCACGTGAGGTTTGGGGGTAGCGCTGTAGATTGGGATGTGGAATATAGCGCTCTCGATGGCGGGGCTTGGGAGGTTGATTTTGTGATATTGTTCTGGGCGGGGCCCTAGGGCAGCGCCGCAGGCAGGGTCCGGGACAGCGCCTCGGGCAGGGTCAAGGGGCGGCAGCCCCTTGTCGCCTCCCTGCGGGACTGCCGGGCGGGGTCGAGGGGCAATGCCACAATGGGTTGACAAGGCAGCGCTTCCACGTGAGGTTTGGGGGTAGCGCTTTTGATGGGGATGTCGAATATAGCGCTCTCGATGGCGGGGCTTGGGAGGTTGATTTAGGGATATTGTTCTGGGCGGGGTCTTGGGGCAGCGCCTCGGGCAGGGTCAAGGGGCGGCAGCCCCTTGTCCCCTCCCTTCGCGACTCCCGGGCGGGGTCGAGGGGCAATGCCACAATCGGGTGACAAGGCACCGCTTCCACGTGAGATTTGCGGGAAGCGCTCTTGATGGGGATGTGGAATATAGCGCTCTCGATGGCGGGGCTCGGGAGGTTGTGCTTGGGATATTGTTCTGGGCGGGGTCCTGGGGCAGCGCCCCGGACGGGGTCTTAGGGCAATGCCACAATGGGGTGAAGTGGCAGCACTTCCAAGTGATGTTTGGGGGTAGCGCTCTTGATGGGGCTTGGGAGGTTCATTTTGGGATATTGTTTTGGGTGGGGTCCTGGGGCAGCGCCCGAGGCGGGGTCCAGGGAAGCACCCCGGGCGGGGTCAAGGGGAGGCAGCCCCTTGTTGCCTCCCGGCGCGACTGCCGGGCGGGGTCGAGGGGCAATGCCCCAATGGGGTGACAAGGCAGCGCTTCCACGTGAGGTTTGGGGGTAGCGCTCTTGATGGGGATGTGGAATATAGCGCTCTCGATGGCGGGGCTTGGGAGGTTGATTTTGGGATATTGTTCTGGGCGGGGTCAAGGGGCGGCAGCCCCTTGTCGCCTCCCGGCGCGACTGCCGGGCGGGGTCGAGTGGCAATGCCACAATGGGGTGACAAGGCAGCGCTTCCACGTGAGGTTTGGGGGTAGCGCTCTCGATGGGGATGTGGAATATAGCGCTCTCGATGGCGGGGCTTGGGAGGTTGATTTTGGGATATTGTTCTGGCGGGCTCCAGGGCAGCGCGCAGGGCTGGGTCAAGGGGCGGCAGCCCCTTGTCGGCTCCCGGCGCGACTGCCGGGCAGGGTCGAGGGCAATGCCACAATGGGGTGACAAGGCAGCGCTTCCACGTGAGGTGTGGGGGTAGCGCTCTTGATGGGGATGTGGAATATGGCGCTCTCGATGGTGGGGCTTGGGAGGTTGATTTTGGGATATTGTTCTGGGCGGGGTCCGGGGCAGCGCCTCGGGGGGGTCAAGGGGCGGCAGTCCCTTGTCGCCTCCCGGCACGACTGCCGGGCGGGGTCGAGGGGCAATGCCACAATAGGGTGACAAGGCTGCGCTTCCACGTGAGGTTTGGGGGTAGCGCTCTTGATGGGGATGTGGAATTTAGCCCTCTCGATGGCGGGGCTTGGGAGGTTGATTTTGGGATATTGTTCTGGGCGAAGTCCTGGGGTAGTGCCCTGGGCGGGGTCAAGGGCGGCAGCACGCTTGTCGCCTCGCGGCGCGACTGCCGGGTGGGGTCGAGAGGCAATGCCACAATGGGGTGACAAGGCAGCGCTTCCACGTGAGGTTTGGGGGTAGCGATCTTGATGGGGATGTGGAATATAGTGCTCGCGATGGCCGCGCTTGGGAGGTTGATTTTGGGATATTGTTATGGGCGGGGTCTGGGCAGCGCCACGGGCGGGGTCAAGGGGCGGCAGTCCCTTGTCGCCTCCCGGCACGACTGCCGGGCGGGGTCGAGGGGCAATGCCACAATAGGGTGACAAGGCTGCGCTTCCACGTGAGGTTTGGTGATAGCGCTCTTGATGGGGATGTGGAATTTTGCGCTCTCGATGGCGGGGCTTGGGAGGTTGATTTTGGGATATTGTTCTGGGCGGGGTCCAGGGTAGCGCCCCGGGCGGGGTCATGGGGCGGCAGCCCCTCGTCGCCTCCGGGCGCGACTGCCGGGCGGGGTCGAGAGGCAATGCCACAATGGGGTGACAAGGCAGCGCTTCCACGTGAGGTTTGGGGGTAGCGCTGTAGATTGGGATGTGGAATATAGCGCTCTCGATGGCGGGGCTTGGGAGGTTGATTTTGTGATATTGTTCTGGGTGGGCCCTAGGGCAGCGCCGCAGGCAGGGTCCGGGACAGCGCCTCGGGCAGGGTCAAGGGGCGGCAGCCCCTTGTCGCCTCCCTGCGGGACTGCCGGGCGGGGTCGAGGGGCAATGCCACAATGGGTTGACAAGGCAGCGCTTCCACGTGAGGTTTGGGGGTAGCGCTTTTGATGGGGATGTGGAATATAGCGCTCTCGATGGCGGGGCTTGGGAGGTTGATTTAGGGATATTGTTCTGGGCGGGGTCTTGGGGCAGCGCCTCGGGCAGGGTCAAGGGGCGGCAGCCCCTTGTCCCCTCCCTTCGCGACTCCCGGGCGGGGTCGAGGGGCAATGCCACAATGGGGTGACAAGGCACCGCTTCCACGTGAGATTTGCGGGAAGCGCTCTTGATGGGGATGTGGAATATAGCGCTCTCGATGGCGGGGCTCGGAGGTTGTGCTTGGGATATTGTTCTGGGCGGGGTCCTGGGGCAGCGCCCCGGACGGGGCTTAGGGCAATGCCACAATGGGGTGAAGTGGCAGCACTTCCAAGTGATGTTTGGGGGTAGCGCTCTTGATGGGGCTTGGGAGGTTCATTTTGGGATATTGTTTTGGGCGGGGTCCTGGGGCAGCGCCCGAGGCGGGGTCCAGGGAAGCACCCCGGGCGGGGTCAAGGGGAGGCAGCCCCTTGTTGCCTCCCGGCGCGACTGCCGGGCGGGGTCGAGGGGCAATGCCCAATGGGGGTGACAAGGCAGCGCTTCCACGTAAGGTTTGGGGGTAGCGCTTTTGATGGGGATGTGGAATATAGCGCTCTCGATGGCGGGGCTTGGGAGGTTGATTTAGGGATATTGTTCTGGGCGGGGTCTTGGGCAGCGCCTCGGGCAGGGTCAAGGGGCGGCAGCCCCTTGTCCCCTCCCTTCGCGACTCACGGGCGGGGTCGAGGGGCAATGCCACAATGGGGTGACAAGGCACCGCTTCCACGTGAGATTTGCGGGAAGCGCTCTTGATGGGGATGTGGAATATAGCGCTCTCGATGGCGGGGCTCGGGAGGTTGTGCTTGGGATATTGTTCTGGGCGGGGTCCTGGGGCAGCGCCCCGGACGGGGTCTTAGGGCAATGCCACAATGGGGTGAAGTGGCAGCACTTCCAAGTGATGTTTGGGGGTAGCGCTCTTGATGGGGCTTGGGAGGTTCATTTTGGGATATTGTTTTGGGCGGGGTCCTGGGGCAGCGCCCGAGGCGGGGTCCAGGGAAGCACCCCGGGCGGGGTCAAGGGGAGGCAGCCCCTTGTTGCCTCCCGGCGCGACTGCCGGGCGGGGTCGAGGGGCAATGCCCCAATGGGGTGACAAGGCAGCGCTTCCACGTGAGGTTTGGGGGTAGCGCTCTCGATGGGGATGTGGAATATAGCGCTCTCGATGGCGGGGCTTGGGAGGTTGATTTTGGGATATTGTTCTGGCGGGCTCCAGGGCAGCGCGCAGGGCTGGGTCAAGGGGCGGCAGCCCCTTGTCGCCTCCCGGCGCGACTGCCGGGCAGGGTCGAGGGGCAATGCCACAATGGGGTGACAAGGCAGCGCTTCCACGTGAGGTGTGGGGGTAGCGCTCTTGATGGGGATGTGGAATATGGCGCTCTCGATGTTGGGGCTTGGGAGGTTGATTTTGGGATATTGTTCTGGGCGGGGTCCGGGGCAGCGCCTCGGGGGGGTCAAGGGGCGGCAGTCCCTTGTCGCCTCCCGGCACGACTGCCGGGCGGGGTCGAGGGGCAATGCCACAATAGGGTGACAAGGCTGCGCTTCCACGTGAGGTTTGGGGGTAGCGCTCTTGATGGGGATGTGGAATTTAGCTCTGTCGATGGCGGGGCTTGGGAGGTTAATTTTGGGATATTGTTCTGGGCGAAGTCCTGGGGTAGCGCCCCGGGTGGGGTCAAGGGGCGGCACCCTTGTCGCCTCCCGGCGCGACTGCCGGGCGGGGTCGAGAGGCAATGCCACAATGGGGTGACAAGGTAGCGCTTCCACGTGAGGTTTGGGGGTAGCGCTCTTGATGGGGATGTGGAATATAGCGCTATCGATGGCGGGGCTTGGGAGATTGATTTTGGGATATTTTTCTCGGCGGGGTCCGGGGCAGCGCCCTGGACGGGGTCAAGGGGCGACAGCCCCTTGTCGCCTCCCGGCACGACTGCCGGGCGGGGTCGAGGGGCAATGCCACAATAGGGTGACAAGGCTGCGCTTCCACGTGAGGTTTGGGGATAGCGCTCTTGATGGGGATGTGGAATATACCGCTGTCGATGGCGGGGCTTGGGAGGTTGATTTTGGGATATTGTTCTTGGCGGGGTCCTGGGGCAGCGCCCCGGGCGTTGTCAAGGGGCGGTAGCCCCTTGTCGCCTCCCGGCGTGACTGCCGGGCGGGGTCGAGGGGTAATGCGACAATGGGGTGACAAGGCAGCGCTTCCAAGTGAGGTTTGGGGGTAGCCCTCTTGATGGGGATGTGGAATATAGCACTCTCGATGGCGGGGCTTGGGAGGTTGATTTTGGGATATTGTTCTGGGCGGGGTCCGGGGCAGCGCCCTGGGCAGGGTCAAGGGGCGGCAGCCCCTTGTCGCCTCCGGGCGCGACTGCCGGGCGGGGTCGAGGGGCAATGCCACAATGGGGTGACAAGGCAGCGCTTCCACGTGAGGTTTGGGGGTAGCGCTCTTTATGGGGATGTGGAATATAGCGCTCTCGATGGCGGGGCTTGGGAGGTTGATTTTGGGATATTGTTCTGCACGATGTCCGGCGCAGCGCCCCGGGCGGGCAAGGGGCAGCAGCCCTTGTCGCCTCCCGGCGCGACTGCCGGGAGGGGTCTTAGAGCAATGCCACAATGGGTGACAAGGCAGCGCTTCCACGTGAGGTTTGGGGGTAGCGCTCTTGATGGGGATGTGGAATATAGCGCTCTCGATGGCGGGGCTTGGGAGGTTGATTTTGGGATATTGTTCTGGGCCGGGTTTTGGGGCAGCGCCCCGGGCAGGGTCAAGAGGCGGCAGCCACTTGTCGCCTCCCGGCGCGACTGTCGGGCGGGGTGCAGGGGCAATGTCACAATGGGGTAACAAGGCAGCGCTTCCACGTGAGCTTTGGGGGTAGCGCTCTTGATGCAGATGTGGAATATAGCGCTCTCGATGGCGGGGCTTGGGAGGCTGATTTTGGGATATTGCTCTGGGCGGGGGTCAAGGCAGCGCCTCGGGCGGGGTCAAGGGGCGGCAGCCCCTTGTCGCCTCCCGGTGCGACTGCCGGGCGGGGTCCAGGGGCAATGCCACAATGGGGTGACAAGGCAGCGCTTCCACGTGAGGTTTGGGGGTAGCGCTCTTGATGGGGATGTGGACTATAGCGCTCTTGATGGCGGGGCTTGGGAGGGTGATTTGGGATAATGTTTTTGGCGGGGTCCAGGGCAACGCCCCGGGCATGGTCAAGGGGCGGCAGCACCTTGTCGCCTCCCGGGGCGACTGCCGGGCGGGGTCGAGGGGCAATGCCACAATGGGGTGACAAGGCAGCGCTTCCACGTGAGGTTTGGGGGTAGCGCTCTTGATGGGGATTTGGAATATAGTGCTCTCGATGGCGGGGCTTGGGAGGTTGATTTTGGGATATTGTTCTGGCGGGGTCCAGGGCAGCGCGCCGGGCTGGGTCAAGGGGCGGCAGCCCCTTCTCGCCTCCCGGCGCGACTGCCGGGCAGGGTCGAGGGGCAATCCCACAATGGGGTGACAAGGCAGCGCTTCCACCTGAGGTTGATTTTGGGATATTGTTCTGGGAGGGGTCCTGGGGAAGCGACCCAGGCGGGGTGTGGGGCAGCGCCCTGGGCGCGGTCAAGGGGCGGCAGCCCCATGTCGCCTCCCGGCGCGACTCCTGGGCGAGCTCGAGGGGCAATGCCACAATGGGGTAACAAGGCAGCGCTTCCACGTGAGGTTTGGCGGTAGCGATCTTGATGGGGATGTGGAATATAGCGCTCGCGATGGCCGCGCTTGGGAGGTTGATTTTGGGATATTGTTATGGGCGGGGTCTGGGGCAGCGCCACGGGCGGGGTCAAGGGGCGGCAGTCCCTTGTCGCCTCCCGGCACGACTGCCGGGCGGGGTCGAGGGGCAATGCCACAATAGGGTGACAAGGCTGCGCTTCCACGTGAGGTTTGGGGGTAGCGCTCTTGTTGGGGATGTGGAATTTAGCGCTCTCGATGGCGGGGCTTGGGAGGTTGATTTTGGGATATTGTTCTGGTCGGGGTCCAGGGGCAGCGCCCCGGGCGGGGTCAAGGGGCGGGGTCAAGGGGCGGGGTCCAGGAACAGCGCCCCGGGCGGGGTCAAGGGGTCAAAGCGCCCCGGGCGGGGTCAAGGGGCGGGGTCAAGGGGCGGGGTCCGGGACAGCCCCTCGGGCAGGCTCAAGGGGCGGCAGCCCCTTGTCGCCTCCCTGCGCGACTGTCGGGCGGGGTCGAGGGGCAATGCCACAAGGGGGTGACAAGGCAGCGCTTCCACGTGAGGTTTGGGTGTAGCGCTTTTGATGGGGATGTGGAATATAGCGCTCTCGATGGCGGGGCTTGGGAGGTTGATTTAGGGATATTGTTCTGGGCGGGGTCTTGGGGCAGCGCCTCGGGCAGGGTCAAGGGGCGGCAGCCCCTTGTCCCCTCCCTTCGCGACTCCCGGGCGGGGTCGAGGGGCAATGCCACAATGGGGTGACAAGGCACCGCTTCCACGTGAGATTTGCGGGAAGCGCTCTTGATGGGGATGTGGAATATAGCGCTCTCGATGGCGGGGCTCGGGAGGTTGTGCTTGGGATATTGTTCTGGGCGGGGTCCTGGGGCAGCGCCCCGGACGGGGTCTTAGGGCAATGCCACAATGGGGTGAAGTGGCAGCACTTCCAAGTGATGTTTGGGGGTAGCGCTCTTGATGGGGCTTGGGAGGTTCATTTTGGGATATTGTTTTGGGCGGGGTCCTGGGGCAGCGCCCGAGGCGGGGTCCAGGGAACCACCCCGGGCGGGGTCAAGGGGAGGCAGCCCCTTGTTGCCTCCCGGCGCGACTGCCGGGCGGGGTCGAGGGGCAATGCCCCAATGGGGTGACAAGGCAGCGCTTCCACGTGAGGTTTGGGGTAGCGCTCTCGATGGGGATGTGGAATATAGCGCTCTCGATGGCGGGGCTTGGGAGGTTGATTTTGGGATATTGTTCTGGCGGGCTCCAGGGCAGCGCGCAGGGCTGGGTCAAGGGGCGGCAGCCCTTTGTCGCCTCCCGGCGCGACTGCCGGGCAGGGTCGAGGGGCAATGCCACAATGGGGTGACAAGGCAGCGCTTCCACGTGAGGTGTGGGGGTAGCGCTCTTGATGGGGATGTGGAATATGGCGCTCTCGATGGTGGGGCTTGGGAGGTTGATTTTGGGATATTGTTCTGGGCGGGGTCCGGGGCAGCGCCTCGGGGGGGTCAAGGGGCGGCAGTCCCTTGTCGCCTCCCGGCACGACTGCCGGGCGGGGTCGAGGGGCAATGCCACAATAGGGTGACAAGGCTGCGCTTCCACGTGAGGTTTGGGGGTAGCGCTCTTGATGGGGATGTAGAATTTAGCTCTGTCGATGGCGGGGCTTGGGAGGTTAATTTTGGGATATTGTTCTGGGCGAAGTCCTGGGGTAGCGCCCCGGGTGGGGTCAAGGGGCGGCACCCTTGTCGCCTCCCGGCGCGACTGCCGGGCGGGGTCGAGAGGCAATGCCACAATGGGGTGACAAGGTAGCGCTTCCACGTGAGGTTTGGGGGTAGCGCTCTTGATGGGGATGTGGAATATAGCGCTATCGATCGCGGGGCTTGGGAGATTGATTTTGGGATATTTTTCTCGGCGGGGTCCGGGGCAGCGCCCTGGACGGGGTCAAGGGGCGACAGCCCCTTGTCGCCTCCCGCACGACTGCCGGGCGGGGTCGAGGGGCAATGCCACAATAGGGTGACAAGGCTGCGCTTCCACGTGAGGTTTGGGGATAGCGCTCTTGATGGGGATGTGGAATATACCGCTGTCGATGGCGGGGCTTGGGAGGTTGATTTTGGGATATTGTTCTTGGCGGGGTCCTGGGCAGCGCCCCGGGCGTTGTCAAGGGGCGGTAGCCCCTTGTCGCCTCCCGGCGTGACTGCCGGGCGGGGTCGAGGGGCAATGCGACAATGGGGTGACAAGGCAGCGCTTCCAAGTGAGGTTTGGGGGTAGCCCTCTTGATGGGGATGTGGAATATAGCACTCTCGATGGCGGGGCTTGGGAGGTTGATTTTGGGATATTGTTCTGGGCGGGGTCCGGGGCAGCGCCCTGGGCAGGGTCAAGGGGCGGCAGCCCTTGTCGCCTCCGGGCGCGACTGCCGGGCGGGGTCTTAGAGCAATGCCACAATGGGTGACAAGGCAGCGCTTCCACGTGAGGTTTGGGGGTAGCGCTCTTGATGGGGATGTGGAATATAGCGCTCTCGATGGCGGGGCTTGGGAGGTTGATTTTGGGATATTGTTCTGGGCAGGGTTTTGGGGCAGCGCCCCGGGCAGGGTCAAGAGGCGGCAGCCACTTGTCGCCTCCCGGCGCGACTGTCGGGCGGGGTGCAGGGGCAATGTCACAATGGGGTAACAAGGCAGCGCTTCCACGTGAGCTTTGGGGGTAGCGCTCTTGATGCAGATGTGGAATATAGCGCTCTCGATGGCGGGGCTTGGGAGGCTGATTTTGGGATATTGCTCTGGGCGGGGTCAAGGCAGCGCCCCGGGCGGGGTCAAGGGGCGGCAGCCCCTTGTCGCCTCCCGGTGCGACTGCCGGGCGGGGTCCAGGGGCAATGCCACAATGGGGTGACAAGGCAGCGCTTCCACGTGAGGTTTGGGGGTAGCGCTCTTGATGGGGATGTGGACTATAGCGCTCTTGATGGCGGGGCTTGGGAGGGTGATTTTGGGATAATGTTTTTGGCGGGGTCCAGGGCAACGCCCCGGGCAGGGTCAAGGGGCGGCAGCACCTTGTCGCCTCCCGGGGCGACTGCCGGGCGGGGTCGAGGGGCAATGCCACAATGGGGTGACAAGGCAGCGCTTCCACGTGAGGTTTGGGGGTAGCGCTCTTGATGGGGATTTGGAATATAGTGCTCTCGATGGCGGGCCTTGGGAGGTTGATTTTGGGATATTGTTCTGGCGGGGGTCCAGGGCAGCGCGCCGGGCTGGGTCAAGGGGCGGCAGCCCCTTCTCGCCTCCCGGCGCGACTGCCGGGCAGGGTCGAGGGGCAATCCCACAATGGGGGTGACAAGGCAGCGCTTCCACCTGAGGTTGATTTTGGGATATTGTTCTGGGAGGGGTCCTGGGGAAGCGACCCAGGCGGGGTGTGGGGCAGCGCCCTGGGCGCGGTCAAGGGGCGGCAGCCCCATGTCGCCTCTCGGCGCGACTCCTGGGCGAGCTCGAGGGGCAATGCCACAATGGGGTAACAAGGCAGCGCTTCCACGTGAGGTTTGGCGGTAGCGATCTTGATGGGGATGTGGAATATAGCGCTCGCGATGGCCGCGCTTGGGAGGTTGATTTTGGGATATTGTTATGGGCGGGGTCTGGGGCAGCGCCACGGGCGGGGTCAAGGGGCGGCAGTCCCTTGTCGCCTCCCGGCACGACTGCCGGGCAGGGTCGAGGGGCAATGCCACAATAGGGTGACAAGGCTGCGCTTCCACGTGAGGTTTGGGGGTAGCGCTCTTGTTGGGGATGTGGAATTTAGCGCTCTCGATGGCGGGGCTTGGGAGGTTGATTTTGGGATATTGTTCTGGTGGGGGTCCAGGGGCAGCGCCCGGGCGGGGTCAAGGGGCGGGGTCAAGGGGCGGGGTCCAGGAACAGCGCCCCGGGCGGGGTCAAGGGGTCAAAGCGCCCCGGGCGGGGTCAAGGGGCGGGGTCAAGGGGCGGGGTCCGGGACAGCCCCTCGGGCAGGCTCAAGGGGCGGCAGCCCCTTGTCGCCTCCCTGCGCGACTGCCGGGCGGGGTCGAGGGGCAATGCCACAAGGGGGTGACAAGGCAGCGCTTCCACGTCAGGTTTGGGGGTAGCGCTCTTGATGGGGATGTGGAATATAGCGCTCTTGATGGCGGGGTTTGGGAGGTTGATTTTGGGATATTGTTGTGGGCGGGGTCGTGGGGCAACGCCCCGGGCGGGGTCGAGGGGCAATGCCACAATGGGTTGACAAGGCAGGGCTTCCAAGTGAGGTTTGGGGGTAGCCCTCTTGATGGGGATGTGGAATATAGCACTCTCGATGGCGGGGCTTGGGAGGTTGATTTTGGGATATTGTTCTGGGCGGGGTCCGGGGCAGCGCCCTAGGCGGGGTCAAGGGGCGGCAGCCCCTTGTCCCCTCCCTTCGCGACTCCCGGGCGGGGTCGAGGGGCAATGCCACAATGGGGTGACAAGGCACCGCTTCCACGTGAGGTTTGCGGGAAGCGCTCTTGATGGGGATGTGGAATATAGCGCTCTCGATGGCGGGGCTCGGGAGGTTGTGCTTGGGATATTGTTCTGGGGGGGTCCTGGGGCAGCGCCCCGGACGGGGTCTTAGGGCAATGCCACAATGGGGTGAAGTGGCAGCACTTCCAAGTGATGTTTGGGGGTAGCGCTCTTGATGGGGATGTGGAATATAGCGCCCTCGATGGCGGAACTTGGGAGGTTCATTTTGGGATATTGTTTTGGGCGGGGTCCTGGGGCAGCGCCCGAGGGGGGTCCAGGGCAGCACCCCGGGCGGGCTCAAGGGGAGGCAGCCCCTTGTTGCCTCCCGGCGCGACTGCCGGGCGGGGTCGAGTGGCAATGCCACAATGGGGTGACAAGGCAGCGCTTCCACGTGAGGTTTGGGGGTAGCGCTCTCGATGGGGATGTGGAATATAGCGCTCTCGATGGCGGGGCTTGGGAGGTTGATTTTGGGATATTGTTCTGGCGGGCTCCAGGGCAGCGCGCAGGGCTGGGTCAAGGGGCGGCAGCCCCTTGTCGCCTCCCGGCGCGACTGCCGGGCAGGGTCGAGGGGCAATGCCACAATGGGGTGACAAGGCAGCGCTTCCACGTGAGGTGTGGGGGTAGCGCTCTTGATGGGGATGTGGAATATGGCGCTCTCGATGGTGGGGCTTGGGAGGTTGATTTTAGGATATTGTTCTGGGCGGGGTCCGGGCAGCGCCTCGGGGGGTCAAGGGGCGGCAGTCCCTTGTCGCCTCCCGGCACGACTGCCGGGCGGGGTCGAGGGGCAATGCCACAATAGGGTGACAAGGCTGCGCTTCCACGTGAGGTTTGGGGGTAGCGCTCTTGATGGGGATGTGGAATTTAGCCCTCTCGATGGCGGGGCTTGGGAGGTTGATTTTGGGTTATTGTTCTGGGCGAAGTCCTGGGGTAGTGCCCTGGGCGGGGTCAAGGGGCGGCACCCTTGTCGCCTCCCGGCACGACTGCCGGGCGGGGTCGAGAGGCAATGCCACAATGGGGTGACAAGGTAGCGCTTCCACGTGAGGTTTGGGGGTAGCGCTCTTGATGGGGATGTGGAATATAGCGCTATCGATGGCGGGGCTTGGGAGGTTGATTTTGGGATATTTTTCTCGGCGGGGTCCGGGGCAGCGCCCTGGACGGGGTCAAGGGGCGACAGCCCCTTGTCGCCTCCCGGCACGACTGCCGGGCGGGGTCGAGGAGCAATGCCACAATAGGGTGACAAGGCTGCGCTTCCACGTGAGGTTTGGGGATAGCGCTCTTGATGGGGATGTGGAATATACCGCTCTCGATGGCGGGGCTTGGGAGGTTGATTTTGGGATATTGTTCTTGGCGGGGTCCTGGGGCAGCGCCCCGGGCGTTGTCAAGGGGCGGTAGCCCCTTGTCACCTCCCGGCGCGACTGCCGGGCGGGGTCGAGGGGCAATGCCACAATGGGGTGACAAGGCAGCGCTTCCAAGTGAGGTTTGGGGGTAGCCCGCTTGATGGGGATGTGGAATATAGCACTCTCGATGGCGGGGCTTGGGAGGTTGATTTTGGGATATTGTTCTGGGCGGGGTCCGGGGCAGCGCCCTGGGCGGGGTCAAGGGGCGGCAGCCCCTTGTCGCCTCCGGGCGCGACTGCCGGGCGGGGTCGAGGGGCAATGCCACAATGGGGTGACAAGGCAGCGCTTCCACGTGAGGTTTGGGGGTAGCGCTCTTTATGGGGATGTGGAATATAGCGCTCTCGATGGCGGGGCTTGGGAGGTTGATTTTGGGATATTGTTCTGCACGAGGTCCGGGGCAGCGCCCCGGGCGGGGTCAAGGGGCGGCAGCCCCTTGTCGCCTCCCGGCGCGACTGCTGGGAGGGGTCTTAGAGCAATGCCACAATGGGTGACAAGGCAGCGCTTCCACGTGAGGTTTGGGGGTAGCGCTCTTGATGGGGATGTGGAATATAGCGCTCTCGATGGCGGGGCTTGGGAGGTTGATTTTGGGATATTGTTCTGGGCGGGGTCTTGGGGCAGCGCCCCGGGCGGGGTCAAGAGGCGGCAGCCCCTTGTCGCCTCCCGGCGCGACTGTCGGGCGGGGTGCAGGGGCAATGTCACAATGGGGTGACAAGGCAGCGCTTCCACGTGAGCTTTGGGGGTAGCGCTCTTGATGCAGATGTGGATATAGCGCTCTCGATGGCGGGGCTTGGGAGGTTGATTTTGGGATATTGCTCTGGGCGGGGGGTCAAGGCAGCGCCCCGGGCGGGGTCAAGGGCGGCAGCCCTTGTCGCCTCCCGGTGCGACTGCCGGCGGGGTCCAGGGGCAATGCCACAATGGGGTGACAAGGCAGCGCTTCCACGTGAGGTTTGGGGTAGCGCTCTTGATGGGGATGTGGACTATAGCGCTCTCGATGGCGGGGCTTGGGAGGGTGATTTTGGGATAATGTTTTTGGCGGGGTCCAGGGCAGCGCCCGGGCAGGGTCAAGGGGCGGCAGCACCTTGTCGCCTTCCAGGGCGACTGCCGGGCGGGGTCGAGGGGCAATGCCACAATGGGGTGACAAGGCAACGCTTCCACGTGAGGTTGGGGGGTAGCGCTCTTGATGGGGATTTGGAATATAGCGCTCTCGATGGCGGGGCTTGGGAGGTTGATTTTGGGATATTGTTCTGGCGGGGTCCAGGGCAGCGCGCCGGGCTGGGTCAAGGGGCGGCAGCCCCTTCTCGCCTCCCGGCGTGACTGCCGGGCAGGGTCGAGGGGCAATCCCACAATGGGGTGACAAGGCAGCGCTTCCACCTGAGGTTGATTTTGGGATATTGTTCTGGGAGGGGTCCTGGGGAAGCGCCCAGGCGGGGTGTGGGCAGCGCCCGGGCGCGGTCAAGGGGCGGCAGCCCCATGTCGCCTCCCGGCGTGACTCGTGGGCGAGGCTCGAGGGGCAATACCACAATGGGGTAACAAGGCAGCGCTTCCACGTGAGGTTTGGCGGGGTAGCGATCTTGATGGGGATGTGGAATATAGCGCTCGCGATGGCCGCGCTTGGGAGGTTGATTTTGGGATATTGTTATGGGCAGGGTCTGGGCAGCGCCACGGGCGGGGTCAAGGGGCGGCAGTCCCTTGTCGCCTCCCGGCACGACTGCGGGGCGGGGTCGAGGGGCAATGCCACAATAGGGTGACAAGGCTGCGCTTCCACGTGAGGTTTGGGGGTAGCGGTCTTGTTGGGGATGTGGAATTTAGCGCTCTCGATGGCGGGGCTTGGGAGGTTGATTTTGGGATATTGTTCTGGTCGGGGTCCAGGGGCAGCGCCCCGGGCGGGGTCAAGGGGCGGGGGTCAAGGGGCGGGGTCGAGGGGCAGCGCCCCGGGCGGGGTCAACGGGTCAAAGCGCCGGGCGCGGGTCAAGGGGCGGGTCCGGGACAGTCCCTCGGGAGGCTCAAGGGGCGGCAACCCTTGTCGCCTCCCTGCGCGACTGCCGGGCGGGGTCGAGGGGCAATGCCACAATGGGGTGACAAGGCAGCGGTTCCACGTGAGGTTTGGGGGTAGCTCTCTTGATGGGGATGTGGAATATGGCGCTCTCGATGGCGGGGCTTGGGAGGTTGATTTTGGGATATTGTTTTTGGCGGGGTCGGGGCAGCGCCCGGGGGGGTCAAGGGGCGGCAGTCCCTTGTCGCCTCCTGGCACGACTGCCGGGCGGGGTCGAGAGGCAATGCCACAATAGGGTGACAAGGCTGCAATTCCACGTGAGGTTTGGGGGTAGCGCTCTTGATGGGGATGTGGAATTTAGCGCTCTCGATGGCGGGGCTTGGGAGGTTGATTTTGGGATATTGTTCTGGGCGGGGTCCTGGGGCAGCGCCCCGGGCGGGGTCAAGGGGCGGCACCCTTGTCGCCTCCCGGAGCGACTGCGGGCGGGGCGAGAGGCAATGCCACAATGGGGTGACAAGGTAGCGCTTCCACGTGAGGTTTGGGGGTAGCGCTCTTGATGGGGATGTGGAATATAGCGCTCTCGATGGCGGGGCTTGGGAGGTTGATTTTGGGATATTGTTCTGGGCGGGGTCCGGGGCAGAGCGCCCGGGCGGGGTCAAGGGGCGGCAGCCCCTTGTCGCCTCCCGGCAGGACTGCCGGGCGGGGTCGAGGGGCAATGCCACAATGCCACAATAGGGATGACAAGGAGCGCTTCCACGCGAGGTTTGGGGGTAGCGCTCTTGATGGGGATGTGGAATATAGCGCTCTCGATGGCGGGGCTTGGGAGGTTGATTTTGGGATATTGTTCTGGGCGGGGTCCGGGGCAACGCCCCGGGCGGGGTCAAGGGGCGGCAGTCCCTTGTCGCCTCCCGGCAGGACTGCCGGGCAGGGTCGAGGGGCAATGCCACAATAGGGTGACAAGGATGCGCTTCCACGTGAGGTTTGGGGGTAGCGCTCTTGATGGGGATGTGGAATTTAGCGCTCTCGATGGCGGGGCTTGGGAGGTTGATTTTGGGATATTGTTCTGGGCGGGGTCAAGGGGCGGCAACCCCTTGTCGCCTCTGGGCGCGACTGCCGGGCGGGGTCGAGAGGCAATGCCACAATGGGGTGACAAGGCAGCGCTTCCACGTGAGGTCTAGGGGTAGCGCTCTTGATGGGGATGTGGAATATAGCGCTCTCGATGGCGGGGCTTGGGAGGTTGATTTTGGGATATTGTTCTGGGCAGGGTCCGGGGCAGCGCCCGGGCGGGGTCAAGGGGCGGCAGTCCCTTGTCGCCTCCCGGCACGACTGCTGGGCGGGTCGAGGGGCAATGCCACAATAGGATGACAAGGATGCGCTTCCATGTGAGGTTTGGGGGTAGCGCTCTTGATGGGGATGTGGAATTTAGCGCTCTCGATGGCAGGGCTTGGGAGGTTGATTTTGGGATATTGTTCTGGGCGGGGTCAAGGGGCGGCAGCCCCTTGTCGCCTTCGGGCGCGTCTCCCAGGCGGGGTCGAGAGGCAATGCCACAATGGGGTGACAAGGCAGCGCTTCCACGTGAGGTTTGGGGGTAGCGCTCTTGATTGGGATGTGGAATATAGCGCTCTCGAGGGCGGGGCTTGGGTGGTTGATTTTGTGATATTGTTCTGGGCGGGGCCCTGGGGCAGCGCCGCAGGCGAGGTCCGAGACAGCACCTGGGGCAGGGTCAAGGGGCGGCAGCCCCTTGTCGCCTCCCTCCGCGACTGCCGGGCGGGGTTGAGGGGCAATGCCACAATGGGGTGACAAGGCAGCGCTTCCACGTGAGGTTTGGGGGTAGCGCTCTTGATGGGGATGTGGAATATAGCGCTCTCGATGGCGGGGCTTGGGAGGTTGATTTTGGGATATTGTTCTGGCGGGGTCCGGGGCAGCGCCCTGCGCGGGGTCAAGGGGCGGCAACCCCTTGTCGCCTCCCGGCACGACTGCCGGGCGGGGTCGAGGGGCAATGCCACAATAGGGTGACAAGGCTGCGCTTCCACGTGAGGTCTCGGGGTAGCGCTCTTGATGGGGATGTGGAATATAGCGCTCTCGATGGCGGGGCTTGGGAGGTTGATTTTGGGATATTGTTCTGGGCAGGGTCCGGGGCAGCGCCCCAGGCGGGGTCAAGGGGCGGCAGTCCCTTGTCGCCTCCCGGCACGACTGCTGGGCCGGGTCGAGGGGCAATGCCACAATAGGGTGACAAGGATGCGCTTCCATGTGAGGTTTTGGGGTAGCGCTCTTGATGGGGATGTGGAATTTAGCGCTCTCGATGGCAGGGCTTGGGAGGTTGATTTTGGGATATTGTTCTGGGCGGGGTCAAGGGGCGGCAGCCCCTTGTCGCCTCTGGGCGCGACTCCCGGGCGGGGTCGAGAGGCAATGCCACAATGGGGTGACAAGGCAGCGCTTCCACGTGAGGTTTGGGGGTAGCGCTCTTGATTGGGATGTGGAATATAGCGCTCTCGAGGGCGGGGCTTGGGTGGTTGATTTTGTGATATTGTTCTGGGCGGGGCCTGGGGCAGCGCCGCAGGCGGGGTCCGAGACAGCACCTGGGGTAGGGTCAAGGGGCGGCAACCCCTTGTCGCCTCCCTCCGCGACAGCCGGGGGGGGTCGAGGGGCAATGCCACAATGGGTTACAAGGCAGCGCTTCCACGTGAGTTTGGGGGTAGCGCTCTTGATGGGGATGTGGAATATAGCGCTCTCGATGGCGGGGCTTGGGAGGTTGATTTTGGATATTGTTCTGGGCGGGGTCCGGGGCAGCGCCCTGGGCGGGGTCAAGGGGCGGCAACCCCTTGTCGCCTCCCGGCATGACTGCCGGGCGGGGTCGAGGGGCAATGCCACAATAGGGTGACAAGGCTGCGCTTCCACGTGAGGTTTGGGGATAGCGCTCTTGATGGGGATGTGGAATATACCGCTCTCGATGGCGGGCTTGGGAGGTTGATTTTGGGATATTGTTCTTGGCGGGGTCTTGCGGCAGCGCCCCGGGCGTTGTCAAGGGGCGGTAGCCCCTTGTCGCCTCCTGGCGCAACTGCCGGGCGGGGTCGAGGGGCAATGCCACAATGGGGTGACAAGGCAGCGCTTCCAAGTGAGGTTTGGGGGTAGCCCTCTTGATGGGGATGTGGAATATAGCGCTCTCGATGGCGGGGCTTGGGAGGTTGATTTTGGGATATTGTTCTGGGCAGGGTCCGGGGCAGCGCCCCGGGCGGGGTCAAGGGGCGGCAGTCCCTTGTCGCCTCCCGGCACGACTGCTGGGCGGGGTCGAGGGGCAATGCCACAATAGGGTGACAAGGATGCGCTTCCATGTGAGGTTTGGGGGTAGCGCTCTTGATGGGGATGTGGAATTTAGCGCTCTCGATGGCAGGGCTTGGGAGGTTGATTTTGGGATATTGTTCTGGGCGGGGTCAAGGGGCGGCAGCCCCTTGTCGCCTCCGGGCGCGTCTCCCAGGCGGGGTCGAGAGGCAATGCCACAATGGGGTGACAAGGCAGCGCTTCCACGTGAGGTTTGGGGGTAGCGCGCTTGATTGGGATGTGGAATATAGCGCTCTCGAGGGCGGGGCTTGGGTGGTTGATTTTGTGATATTGTTCTGGGCGGGGCCCTGGGGCAGCGCCGCAGGCGAGGTCCGAGACAGCACCTGGGGCAGGGTCAAGGGGCGGCAGCCCCTTGTCGCCTCCCTCCGCGACTGCCGGGCGGGGTTGAGGGGCAATGCCACAATGGGGTGACAAGGCAGCGCTTCCACGTGAGGTTTGGGGGTAGCGCTCTTGATGGGGATGTGGAATATAGCGCTCTCGATGGCGGGGCTTGGGAGGTTGATTATGGGATATTGTTCTGGGCGGGGTCAAGGGGCGGCAACCCCTTGTCGCCTCCCGGCACGACTGCCGGGCGGGGTCGAGGGGCAATGCCACAATAGGGTGACAAGGCTGCGCTTCCACGTGAGGTCTGGGGGTAGCGCTCTTGATGGGGATGTGGAATATAGCGCTCTCGATGGCGGGGCTTGGGAGGTTGATTTTGGGATATTGTTCTGGGCAGGGTCCGGGGCAGCGCCCCGGGCGGGGTCAAGGGGCGGCAGTCCCTTGTCGCCTCCCGGCACGACTGCTGGGCGGGGTCGAGGGGCAATGCCACAATAGGGTGACAAGGATGCGCTTCCATGTGAGGTTTTGGGGTAGCGCTCTTCATGGGGATGTGGAATTTAGCGCTCTCGATGGCAGGGCTTGGGAGGTTGATTTTGGCATATTGTTCTGGGCGGGGTCAAGGGGCGGCAGCCCCTTGTCGCCTCCGGCGCGACTCCCGGGCGGGTCGAGAGGCAATGCCACAATGGGGTGACAAGGCAGCGCTTCCACGTGAGGTTTGGGGGTAGCGCTCTTGATTGGGATGTGGAATATAGCGCTCTCGAGGGCGGGGCTTGGGTGGTTGATTTTGTGATATTGTTCTGGGCGGGGCCCTGGGGCAGCGCCGCAGGCGGGGTCCGAGACAGCACCTGGGGTAGGGTCAAGGGGCGGCAGCCCCTTGTCGCCTCCCTCCGCGACTGCCGGGGGGGGTCGAGGGGCAATGCCACAATGGGGTGACAAGGCAGCGCTTCCACGTGAGGTTTGGGGGTAGCGCTCTTGATGGGGATGTGGAATATAGCGCTCTCGATGGCGGGGCTTGGGAGGTTGATTTTGGGATATTGTTCTGGGCGGGGTCCGGGGCAGCGCCCTGGGCGGGGTCAAGGGGCGGCAACCCCTTGTCGCCTCCCGGCACGACTGCCGGGCGGGGTCGAGGGGCAATGCCACAATAGGGTGACAAGGCTGCGCTTCCACGTGAGGTTTGGGGATAGCGCTCTTGATGGGGATGTGGAATATACCGCTCTCGATGGCGGGGCTTGGGAGGTTGATTTTGGGATATTGTTCTTGGCGGGGTCTTGGGGCAGCGCCCCGGGCGTTGTCAAGGGGCGGTAGCCCCTTGTCGCCTCCCGGCGCAACTGCCGGGCGGGGTCGAGGGGCAATGCCACAATGGGGTGACAAGGCAGCGCTTCCAAGTGAGGTTTGGGGGTAGCCCTCTTGATGGGGATGTGGAATATAGCGCTCTTGATGGCGGGGCTTGGGAGGTTGATTTTGGGATATTGTTCTGGGCGGGGTCCGGGGCAGCGCCCTGGGCGTGGTCAAGGGGCGGCAGCCCCTTGTCGCCTCCCGGCACGACTGCCGGGCGGGGTCGAGGGGCAATGCCACAATAGGGTGACAAGGCTGCGCTTCCACGTGAGGTTTGAAGGATGCGCTCTTGATGGGGATGTGGAATTTAGCGCTCTCGATGGCGGGGCTTGGGAGGTTGATTTTGGGATATTGTTCTGGGCGGGGTCCTGGGGCAGCGCACCGCGGGGTCAAGGGCGGCAGCCCCTTGTGGCCTCCGGCGCGACTGCCGGGCGGGGTCGAGGGGCAATGCCACAATGGGGTGACAAGGCAGCGCTTCCACGTGAGGTTTGGGGGTAGCGCTCTTGATGGGGATGTGGAATATAGCGCTCTCGATGGCGGGGCTTGGGAGGTTGATTTTGTGAGATTGTTCTGGGCGGGGTCCTGGGGCAGCGCCATAGGCGAGGTCCGGGGCAGCGCCCCGGGCGGGGTCAAGGGGCGGTAGCCCCTTGTCGCCTCCCGGCGCGACTGTCGGGCGGGGTCGAGGGGCAATGCTACAATGGGGTGACAAGGTAGCGCTTCCACGTGAGGTTTGGGGGTAGTACTCTTGATGGGGATGTGGAATATAGCGCTCTCGATGGTGGGGCTTGGGAGGTTGATTTTGGGATATTGTTCAGGGCGGGGTCCGAGGCAGCGTCCCGAGCGGGGTCAAGGGGCGGCAGCCCCTTGTCGCCTCGCAGCGCGACTGCCGGGCGGGGTCTTAGGGCAATGCCTCAATGGGGTGACAAGGCAGCGCTTCCACGTGAGGTTTGGGGGTAGCGCTCTTGATGGGGATGTGGAATATAGCGCTCTCGATGGCGGGGCTTGGGAGGTTGATTTTGGGATATTGTTCTGGGCGGGGTCCGGGGCAGCGCCCTGGGCGGGGTCAAGGGGCGGCAGCCCCTTGTCGCCTCCCGGCACGACTGTCGGGCGGGGTCGAGGGGCAATGCCACAATAGGGTGACAAGGCTACGCTTCCACATGAGGTTTGAAGGTAGCGCTCTTGATGGGGATGTGGAATTTAGCGCTCTCGATGGCGGGGCTTGGGAGGTTGATTTTGGGATATTGTTCTGGGCGGGGTCTTGGGGCAGCGCCCCGCGGGGTCAAGGGCGGCAGCAGCCCTTGTGGCCTCCCGGTGCGATTGCCGGGCGGGGTCGAGGGGCAATGCCACAATGGGGTGACAAGGCAGCGCTTCCACGTGAGGTTTGGGGGTAGCGCTCTTGATGGGATGTGGAATTTAGCGCTCTCGATAGCGGGGCTTGGGAGGTTGATTTTGGGATATTGTTCTGGGCGGGGTCCTGGGGCAGCGCACCGCGGGGTCAAGGGGCGGCAGCCCCTTGTGGCCTCCCGGCGCGACTGCCGGGCGGGGTCGAGGGGCAATGCCACAATGGGGTGACAAGGCAGCGCTTCCACGTGAGGTTTGGGGGTAGCGCTCTTGATGGGGATGTGGAATATAGCGCTCTCGATGGCGGGGCTTGGGAGGTTGATTTTGTGAGATTGTTCTGGGCGGGGTCCTGGGGCAGCGCCATAGGCGAGGTCCGGGGCAGCGCCCGGGCGGGGTCAAGGGGCGGTAGCCCCTTGTTGCCTCCCGGCGCGACTGTCGGGCGGGGTCGAGGGGCAATGCCACAATGGGGTGACAAGGTAGCGCTTCCACGTGAGGTTTGGGGGTAGTGCTCTTGATGGGGATGTGGAATATAGCGCTCTCGATGGTGGGGCTTGGGAGGTTGATTTTGGGATATTGTTCAGGGCGGGGTCCGAGGCAGCGTCCCGAGCGGGGTCAAGGGGCGGCAGCCCCTTGTCGCCTCGCAGCGCGACTGCCGGGCGGGGTCTTAGGGCAATGCCTCAATGGGGTGACAAGGCAGCGCTTCCACGTGAGGTTTGGGGGTAGCGCTCTTGATGGGGATGTGGAATATAGCGCTCTCGATGGCGGGGCTTGGGAGGTTGATTTTGGGATATTGTTCTGGGCGGGTCCGGGGCAGCGCCCTGGGCGGGGTCAAGGGGCGGCAGCCCCTTGTCGCCTCCCGGCACGACTGTCGGGCGGGGTCGAGGGGCAATGCCACAATAGGGTGACAAGGCTGCGCTTCCACATGAGGTTTGAAGGTAGCGCTCTTGATGGGGATGTGGAATTTAGCGCTCTCGATGGCGGGGCTTGGGAGGTTGATTTTGGGATATTGTTCTGGGCGGGGTCCTGGGGCAGCGCCCCGCGGGGTCAAGGGGCGGCAGCCCCTTGTGGCCTCCCGGTGCGATTGCCGGGCGGGGTCGAGGGGCAATGCCACAATGGGGTGACAAGGCAGCGCTTCCACGTGAGGTTTGGGGGTAGCGCTCTTGATGCGGATGTGGAATATAGCGCTCTCGATGGCGGGGCTTGGGAGGTTGATTTTGTGACATTGTTCTGGGCGGGGTCCTGGGGCAGCGCCACAGGCGAGGTCCGGACAGCACCTCGGGCAGGGTCAAGGGGCGGCAGCCCCTTGTCGCCTCCTGGCGTGACTGCCGGGCGGGGTCGAGGGGCAATGCCACAATGGGGTGACAAGGCAGCGCATCCACGTGAGGTTTGGGGGTAGCGCTCTTGATGGGGATGTGGAATATAGCGCTCTCGATGGCGGGGCTTGGGAGGTTGATTTTGGGATATTGTTCTGGGCGGGGTCCGAAGCAGCGCCCTGGGCGGGGTCAAGGGGCGGCAGCCCCTTGTCGCCTCCCGGCACGTTTGCCGGGCGGGGTCGAGGGGCAATGCCACAATAGGGTGACAAGGCTACGCTTCCACGTGAGGTTTGGGGGTAGCGCTCTTGATGGGGATGTGGAATTTAGCGCTCTCGATGGCGGGGCTTGGGAGGTTGATTTTGGGATATTGTTCTGGGCGGGGTCCGGGGCAGCGCCCTGGGCGGCAGCCCCTTGTCGCCTCCCGGCACGACTGTCGGGCGGGGTCGAGGGGCAATGCCACAATAGGGTGACAAGGCTACGCTTCCACATGAGGTTTGAAGGTAGCGCTCTTGATGGGGATGTGGAATTTAGCGCTCTCGATGGCGGGGCTTGGGAGGTTGATTTTGGGATATTGTTCTGGGCGGGGTCCTGGGCAGCGCCCCGCGGGGTCAAGGGGCGGCAGCCCCTTGTGGCCTCCCGGTGCGATTGCCGGGCGGGGTCGAGGGGCAATGCCACAATGGGGTGACAAGGCAGCGCTTCCACGTGAGGTTTGGGGGTAGCGCTCTTGATGGGGATGTGGAATTTAGCGCTCTCGATGGCGGGGCTTGGGAGGTTGATTTTGGGATATTGTTCTGGGCGGGGTCCTGGGGCAGCGCACCGCGGGGTCAAGGGGCGGCAGCCCCTTGTGGCCTCCCGGCGCGACTGCCGGGCGGGGTCGAGGGGCAATGCCACAATGGGGTGACAAGGCAGCGCTTCCACGTGAGGTTTGGGGGTAGCGCTCTTGATGGGGATGTGGAATATAGCGCTCTCGATGGCGGGGCTTGGGAGGTTGATTTTGTGAGATTGTTCTGGGCGGGGTCCTGGGGCAGCGCCATAGGCGAGGTCCGGGGCAGCGCCCCGGGCGGGGTCAAGGGGCGGTAGCCCCTTGTTGCCTCCCGGCGCGACTGTCGGGCGGGGTCGAGGGGCAATGCCACAATGGGGTGACAAGGTAGCGCTTCCACGTGAGGTTTGGGGGTAGTGCTCTTGATGGGGATGTGGAATATAGCGCTCTCGATGGTGGGGCTTGGGAGGTTGATTTTGGGATATTGTTCAGGGCGGGGTCCGAGGCAGCGTCCCGAGCGGGTCAAGGGGCGGCAGCCCCTTGTCGCCTCGCAGCGCGACTGCCGGGCGGGGTCTTAGGGCAATGCCTCAATGGGGTGACAAGGCAGCGCTTCCACGTGAGGTTTGGGGGTAGCGCTCTTGATGGGGATGTGGAATATAGCGCTCTCGATGGCGGGGCTTGGGAGGTTGATTTTGGGATATTGTTCTGGGCGGGTCCGGGGCAGCGCCCTGGGTGGGGTCAAGGGGCGGCAGCCCCTTGTCGCCTCCCGGCACGACTGTCGGGCGGGGTCGAGGGGCAATGCCACAATAGGGTGACAAGGCTGCGCTTCCACATGAGGTTTGAAGGTAGCGCTCTTGATGGGGATGTGGAATTTAGCGCTCTCGATGGCGGGGCTTGGGAGGTTGATTTTGGGATATTGTTCTGGGCGGGGTCCTGGGGCAGCGCCCCGCGGGTCAAGGGGCGGCAGCCCCTTGTGGCCTCCCGGTGCGATTGCCGGGCGGGGTCGAGGGGCAATGCCACAATGGGGTGACAAGGCAGCGCTTCCACGTGAGGTTTGGGGGTAGCGCTCTTGATGCGGATGTGGAAGATAGCGCTCTCGATGGCGGGGCTTGGGAGGTTGATTTTGTGACATTGTTCTGGGCGGGGTCCTGGGGCAGCGCCACAGGCGAGGTCCGGACAGCACCTCGGGCAGGGTCAAGGGGCGGCAGCCCCTTGTCGCCTCCTGGCGTGACTGCCGGGCGGGGTCGAGGGGCAATGCCACAATGGGGTGACAAGGCAGCGCATCCACGTGAGGTTTGGGGGTAGCGCTCTTGATGGGGATGTGGAATATAGCGCTCTCGATGGCGGGGCTTGGGAGGTTGATTTTGGGATATTGTTCTGGGCGGGGTCCGGGGCAGCGCCCTGGGCGGGGTCAAGGGGCGGCAGCCCTTGTCGCCTCCCGGCACGTTTGCCGGGCGGGGTCGAGGGGCAATGCCACAATAGGGTGACAAGGCTACGCTTCCACGTGAGGTTTGGGGGTAGCGCTCTTGATGGGGATGTGGAATTTAGCGCTCTCGATGGCGGGGCTTGGGAGGTTGATTTTGGGATATTGTTCTGGGCGGGGTCTTGGGGCAGCGCCCCGCGCGGGGTGAAGGGGCGGCAGCCCCTTGTGGCCTCCCGGCGCGACTGTCGGGCAGGGTCGAGGGGCAATGCCACAATGGGGTGACAAGGCAGCGCTTCCACGTGAGGTTTGGGGATAGCGCTCTTGATGGGGATGTGGAATATAGCGCTCTCGATGGCAGGGCTTGGGCGGTTGATTTTGTGAGATTGTTCTGGGCGGGGTCCTGGGGCAGCGCCGTAGGCGAGGTCCGGTGCAGCGCTCCGGGCGGGGTCAAGGGGCGGCAGCCCCTTGTCGCCTCCCGGCGCGACTGTCGGGCGGGGTCGAGGGGCAATGCCACAATGGGGTGACAAGGTAGCGCTGCCACGTGAGGTTTGGGGGTAGTGCTCTTGATGGGGATGTGGAATATAGCGCTCTCGATGGTGGGGCTTGGGAGGTTGATTTTGGGATATTGTTCAGGGCGGGGTCCGAGGCAGCGCCCGAGCGGGGTCAAGGGGCGGCAGCCCCTTGTCGCCTCCCAGCGCGAGAACCGGGCGGGGTCTTAGGGCAATGCCACAATGGGGTGACAAGGCTGCCCTTCCACGTGAGATTTGGGGGTAGCGCTCTTGATGGGGATGTGGAATATAGCGCTCTCGATGGCGGGGCTTGGGAGGTTGATTTTGGGATATTGTTCTGGGCGGGGTCTGGGGCTGCGCCCCAGGCGGGGTCAAGGGGCGGCAGCCCCTTGTCGCTTCCGGGCGCGACTGCCTGGCGGGGTCGAGGGGCAATGCTACAATGGGGTGACAAGGCAGCGCTTCCACGTGAGGTTTGGGGGTAGCGCTCTTGATGGGGATGTGGAATTTAGCGCTCTCGATGGCGGGGCTTGGGAGGTTGATTTTGGGATATTGTTCTGGGCGGGGTCCTGGGGCAGCGCACCGCGGGGTCAAGGGGCGGCAGCCCCTTGTGGCCTCCCGGCGCGACTGCCGGGCGGGGTCGAGGGGCAATGCCACAATGGGGTGACAAGGCAGCGCTTCCACGTGAGGTTTGGGGGTAGCGCTCTTGATGGGGATGTGGAATATAGCGCTCTCGATGGCGGGGCTTGGGAGGTTGATTTTGTGAGATTGTTCTGGGCGGGGTCTGGGGGCAGCGCCATAGGCGAGGTCCGGGGCAGCGCCCCGGGCGCGGTCAAGGGGCGGTAGCCCCTTGTCGCCTCCCGGCGCGACTGTCGGGCGGGGTCGAGGGGCAATGCCACAATGGGGTGACAAGGTAGCGCTTCCACGTGAGGTTTGGGGGTAGTACTCTTGATGGGGATGTGGAATATAGCGCTCTCGATGGTGGGGCTTGGGAGGTTGATTTTGGGATATTGTTCAGGGCGGGGTCTGAGGCAGCGTCCCGAGCGGGGTCAAGGGGCGGCAACCCCTTGTCGCCTCGCAGCGCGACTGCCGGGCGGGGTCTTAGGGCAATGCGTCAATGGGATGACAAGGCAGCGCTTCCACGTGAGGTTTGGGGGTAGCGCTCTTGATGGGGATGTGGAATATAGCGCTCTCGATGGCGGGGCTTGGGAGGTTGATTTTGGGATATTGTTCTGGGCGGGGTCCGGGGCAGCGCCCTGGGTGGGGTCAAGGGGCGGCAGCCCCTTGTCGCCTCCCGGCACGACTGTCGGGCGGGGTCGAGGGGCAATGCCACAATAGGGTGACAAGGCTGCGCTTCCACATGAGGTTTGAAGGTAGCGCTCTTGATGGGGATGTGGAATTTAGCGCTCTCGATGGCGGGGCTTGGGAGGTTGATTTTGGGATATTGTTCTGGGCGGGGTCCTGGGGCAGCGCCCCGCGGGGTCAAGGGGCGGCAGCCCCTTGTGGCCTCCCGGTGCGATTGCCGGGCGGGGTCGAGGGGCAATGCCACAATGGGGTGACAAGGCAGCGCTTCCACGTGAGGTTTGGGGGTAGCGCTCTTGATGCGGATGTGGAAGATAGCGCTCTCGATGGCGGGGCTTGGGAGGTTGATTTTGTGACATTGTTCTGGGCGGGGTCCTGGGGCAGCGCCACAGGCGAGGTCCAGACAGCACCTCGGGCAGGGTCAAGGGGCGGCAGCCCCTTGTCGCCTCCTGGCGTGACTGCCGGGCGGGGTCGAGGGGCAATGCCACAATGGGGTGACAAGGCAGCGCATCCACGTGAGGTTTGGGGGTAGCGCTCTTGATGGGGATGTGGAATATAGCGCTCTCGATGGCGGGGCTTGGGAGGTTGATTTTGGGATATTGTTCTGGGCAGGGTCCGGGGCAGCGCCCTGGGCGGGGTCAAGGGGCGGCAGCCCCTTGTCGCCTCCCGGCACGTTTGCCGGGCGGGGTCGAGGGGCAATGCCACAATAGGGTGACAAGGCTGCGCTTGCACGTGAGGTTTGGGGGTAGCGCTCTTGATGGGGATGTGGAATTTAGCGCTCTCGATGGCGGGGCTTGGCAGGTTGATTTTGGGATATTGTTCTGGGCGGGGTCTTGGGGCAGCGCCCCGCGCGGGGTGAAGGGGCGGCAGCCCCTTGTGGCCTCCCAGCGCGACTGTCGGGCAGGGTCGAGGGGCAATGCCACAATGGGGTGACAAGGCAGCGCTTCCACGTGAGGTTTGGGGATAGCGCTCTTGATGGGGATGTGGAATATAGCGCTCTCGATGGCAGGGCTTGGGCGGTTGATTTTGTGAGATTGTTCTGGGCGGGGTCCTGGGGCAGCGCCGTAGGCGAGGTCCGGTGCAGCGCTCCGGGCGGGGTCAAGGGGCGGCAGCCCCTTGTCGCCTCCCGGCGCGACTGTCGGGCGGGGTCGAGGGGCAATGCCACAATGGGGTGACAAGGTAGCGCTGCCACGTGAGGTTTGGGGGTAGTGCTCTTGATGGGGATGTGGAATATAGCGCTCTCGATGGTGGGGCTTGGGAGGTTGATTTTGGGATATTGTTCAGGGCGGGGTCCGAGGCAGCGCCCCGAGCGGGGTCAAGGGGCGGCAGCCCCTTGTCGCCTCCCAGCGCGAGAACCGGGCGGGGTCTTAGGGCAATGCCACAATGGGGTGACAAGGCAGCGCTTCCACGTGAGGTTTGGGGGTAGCGCTCTTGATGGGGATGTGGAATATAGCGCTCTCGATGGCGGGGCTTGGGAGGTTGATTTTGGGATATTGTTCTGGGCGGGGTCTGGGGCTGCGCCCCAGGCGGGGTCAAGGGGCGGCAGCCCCTTGTCGCTTCCGGGCGCGACTGCCTGGCGGGGTCGAGGGGCAATGCTACAATGGGGTGACAAGGCAGCGCTTCCAAGTGAGGTTTGGGGGTAGCGCTCTTGATGGGGATGTGGAATTTAGCGCTCTCGATGGCGGGGCTTGGGAGGTTCATTTTGGGATATTGTTCTGGGCGGGGTCAAGGGGCGGCAGCCCCTTGTCGCCTCCCGGCGCGACTGCCGGGAGGGGTTTTAGAGCAATGCCACAATGGGTGACAAGGCAGCGCCTCCACGTGAGGTTTGGGGGTAGCGCTCTTGATGGGGATGTGGAATATAGCGCTCTCGATGGCGGGGCTTGGGAGGTTGATTTTGGGATATTGTTCTGGGCGGGGTCTTGGGGCAGCGCCCCGGGCGGGGTCAAGAGGCGGCAGTCCCTTGTCGCCTCCCGGCGCGACTGCTGGGCGGGGTCGAGGGGCAATGCCACAATGGGGTGACAAGGCAGCGCTTCCACGTGAGGTTTGGGGGTAGCGCTCTTGATGGGGATGTGGAATATAGCGCTCTCGATGGTGGGGCTTGGGAGGTTGATTTTGGGATATTGTTCTTGGCGGGGTCCAGGGCAGCGCCCCGGGCAGGGTCAAGGGGCGGCAGCACCTTGTCGCCTCCCGGCGCGACTGTCGGGCGGGGTCGAGGGGCAATGCCACAATGGGGTGACAAGGCAGCGCTTCCACGTGAGGTTTGGGGGTAGCGCTCTTGATGGGGATTTGGAATATAGCGCTCGCGATGGCGGGGCTTGGGAGGTTGATTTCGGGATATTGTTCTGGGCGGGGTCAAGGGGCGGCAACCCCTTGTCGCCTCCCGGCGTGACTGCCGAGCGGGGTCGAGGGGCAATGCCACAATGGGGTGACAAGGCAGCGCTTTCACGTGAGGTTTGGCGGTAGCTCTCTTGATGGGGATGTGGAATATAGCGCTCTCGATGGAGGGGCTTGGGAGGTTAAGTTTGGGATATTGTTCTGGGCGGGGTCCTGGGGCAGCGCCCCGGGCGGGGTCAACGGGCGGCAGCCTTTTGTCGCCTCCCGGGTGACTGTCGGGCGGGGTGGAGGGGCAATGCCACAATGGGGTGACAAGGCAGCGCTTCCACGTGATGTGTGTGGGTAGCGCTCTTGATGGGGATGTGGAATATAGCGCTCTCGATGGCGGGGCTTGGGAGGTTGATTTTGGGATATTGTTATGGGCGAGGTCAAGGGGCGGCAGCCCCTTGTCGCCTCCCGGTGCGAGTGCCGGGCGGAGTCGAGTGGCAATGCCACAATGGGGTGACAAGGCAGCGCTTCCACGTGAGGTTTGGGGGTAGCGCTCTTGATGGGGATGTGGAATATAGAGCTCTCAATGGTGGGGCTTGGGAGGTTGATTTTGGGATATTGTTCTGGGCGGGGTCCGGGGCAGCGCCCGGGGCGGGGTCAAGGGGCGGCCCCTTGTCGCCTCCCGGCGCGACTGCCGGGCGGGGTCGAGGGGCAATGCCACAATGGGGTGACAAGGCAGCGCTTCCACGTGAGGTTTGGGGGTAGCGCTCTTGATGGGGATGTGGAATATAGCGCTCTGGATGGCGGGGCTAGGGAGGTTGATTTTGGGATATTGTTCTGGGATGGGTCCTGGGGCAGCGCCCCGGGCGGGTCCGAGGCAGTGCCTCGGGCGGGGTCAAGGGGCGGCAGTCCCTTGTCGCCTCCCGACGCGACTGCCGGGCGGGGTTGAGGGGCAATGCCACAATGGGGTGACAAGGCAGCGCTTCCACGTGAGGTTTGGGGGTAGCGCTCTTGATGGGGATGTGGAATATAGCGCTTTCGATGGCGGGGCTTGGGAGTTTGATTTTGGGATATTGTTCTGGGCGCGGTCCTGGCGCGCGTAGAGGAGCAAGCTCGGCATCGTACACAACACACAGGTGGAGTGCACAGGATTGAAAGTTCGTGCACAAGATAAAGAAACAGCAGCGTACACAACGCTTTCCAGAAGGGCAGGATCGAGCAGTCTTCTCAGGAGACATTGCACACCTCACGAATAGAGAAAAAACAGGTATTTCTCTCTCACACACTCTCTGTCTTTCTCCATATAGAGAAGATGGTTCTCTGTAACTCTTCTTGCACACACACTCTCTCGTCAAAAGACAGAGATACATAGTTTAAAAGTATCCCCGCACACATACACATATTCCCACACATCGTCTTCCTCTCTTCCACATACATAACCACAGTGAAATCTATTATCTTGCTGTCTCTCTCTTGAAAATACATGCACATATTCCCACACATCGTCTTCCTCACTTCCACATACATAACCACAATGAAATCTGTTATCTTGTTGTCTCTCTCTTGAAAATACGTGCACATATTCCCATACATCGTCTTCCTCTCTTCCATATACATAAACACAGCGAAATCTGTTATCTTTCTCTCTGCTCTCTCTAAAAAACAGGTATTTATCTCTCTCTCTCTCTCTCTCTCTCTCTCTCTATCTATCTATCTCTGTATCTTGCTATCTCTCTCTTGAAAATACATGCTCATGTATGTGTGCGTCTGTGTTATCTATGTGTATGTATGTATATTTGTGTTATTTCATTGTAATACTCATACATAATGCAGATACACAATTACACTTAATTACGATATGCACACATAGTATATATACATACATAAATATCACAAATAACTAACACATTGTAATACTAGTAAAATTGAATGGAAGACTTACTTGCGTGATCTGTTAAAGTCGATTCTTGTAGCGAGTTCTGGATGTATGCTGAGCTGATTTTCCTCTAATCCATTTGTAGATATGATTGTAATTTTTGTTTCTCAAAAATAGTAGTGTTGTTTAGTGATACACCTAATGGACATAAATGGTTTAAACCAGGACATGTAGACCAAAAATACGTGTATTTCTTTGGATGAATATATACACTTTTTGGTGACCCTTACCACAAGTGGTGGACCTTGAGACCAGTGGACTATAAGGACCTCCAAACAATACCTTGTACACTCAATCCTTCTTGGTATCTAGGTTGGACAAGTGGTGGACCTTGCTCAAATTCTCTAACCACTCTCTCTAACATAGTGACATAATTTAGGTGTGATAAATTCATATCTATGCAAATTAATATCAGTTTAGGCTTGTTAATTTGAATTTGTTTGAATTTATGTACAATATAATGATTTGAGGTTTTCATATTTGAATTTAGGTGGTATAATGATATCTTTTTGTGGTAAACTTGAATTTAAAATCAATTTCGCGTGGAATATTTTAAATTTAAGTAGTAAAATTTAAACTTTTATAAAAAAGTTTGAATTTTAAAATTTGGGCGGGATATTTTAAAATTTAGGCGGGATATTAAAGATTTGGGAGGGATATTTTAAATTTAGGCGGGAAGGTTTTGAATTTATAGCGAGATCTCCCTTACATAAGAGAGTATAGGTTGGACAAGTGGTGGACCTTCAAGCTAGAGCATCCATGCTACTGGACATGATAGGTAGGGAATCTAGTTGAATATTGTATGTATAATATATATGTAATAGATCTAGCTTGGACAAGTGGTGGACCTTGGAACAAAACCCCATGTAAAACATATCATGCACATTCCAAGTGGTCAAAAAAAATATCATTTAAGATATAGCCTTATAGGTTGGACAAGTGGTGGACCTTAACACCCAGATATTCTTCATATAATGACATAGAGTGGAAAACTGGTGAATCTTGAGACCAAACCATGCTACTAGCGATAATAGCTTGGACAAGTGGTGGACCTTGAAAGTAAACCCCCCATCTAGGAAATATCGTGGATTTAAGGTATTTCGATGGAGCCTAGCATCTTGGAGACATCGTGCATCTTGCTTCTCTTCATGTTTCAATGGAGCCTATCTTGGACAAATGGTGGAGCATCCTTCTCTCCATGTTTCAATGGACCCTAGCTTGGACAAGTGGTGGAACTTTTCTTCTCTCTATTATTCAATAGAGTTAGCTTGGACAAGTGGTGGACCTTGGAACCAAACCCCCATGTAAAACCTATCATGGCCACTCCAAGTGGTGAGAAAGAATAACCTTTAAGATATAGCCTTATAGGTTGGACAAGTGGTGGACCTTAACACCCTAATATTCTTAATATAATGACATAGAGTGAACAAGTGGTGAATCTTGAGACAAAACCACTCATGCTACTAGCACTAATAGCTTGGACAAGTGGTGGACCTTGAGCGTAAACCCCCCATGTTTCAATAGAGTTAGCTTCGACAAATGGTGGAGCATCCTTCTCTCCATGTTTCAATGGAGCCTAGCTTAGACAAGTGGTGGACCTTTGCTTCTCTCTATGATTCAATAGAGTTATCTTGGACAAGTGGTGGATCTTGGAACCAAAGCCCCATGTAAAACCTATCATGGTCACTCCAAGTGGTAATAAAGAATAACCTTTAAGATGTAGCCTTATAGGTTGGACAAGTGGTGGATCTAAACATGCGCATATTCTTAATATAATGACATAGAGTGGAAAAATGGTGAATCTTGAGACAAAACCACTCATGCTACTAGTGATAATAGCTTGGACAAGTGGTGGACCTTGAATGTAAACCCCTCATCTATGACATATCGTGGGTTTAATGTTTTTCAATGGAGCCTAGCATCTTGGAGACATGGTGCACCTTGCTTCTCCTCATGTTTCAATGGAGCCTACCTTGGACAAATGGTGGAGCATCCTTCTCTCCATGTTTCAATGGACCCTAGCTTAGACAAGGGGTCGACCTTTGCTTCTCTCTATGTTTCATTAGAGTTAGCTTGGACAAGTGGTGGACCTTGGAACCAAACCCCCATGTAAAACCTATCATGGTCACTCCAAGTAGTAAGAAAGAATAACCTTTAAGATGTAGCCTTATAGGTTGGACAAGTGGTGGACCTTAACACCCACATATTCTTAATAAAAGTGGTGAATCTTGAGACCAAACCACTAAGGCTACTAGCAATAATAGCTTGGACAAGTGGTGGACCTTGAATATAAACCCCTCATCTACGAAATATCGTGGTTTTAATGTATTTCGATGGAGCCTAGCATCTTGGAGACATGGTGCAGCTTGCTTCTCCTCATGTTTCAATGGAGCCTATCTTGGACAAATGGTGGAGCATCCTTCTCTCCATTTTCAATGGACCCTAGCTTGGACAAGTGGTGGACCTTTGTTTCACTCTATGTTTCAATAGAGTTAGCTTGGACAAGTGGTGGACCTTGGAACCAAACCCCCATGTAAAACCTATCATGTTCACTCCAAGTGGTAATAAAGAATAACCTTTAAGATGTAGCCTTATAGGTTGGACAAGTGGTGGACCTTAACACGCGCATATTCTTAATATAATGACATAGAGTGGAAAAGTGGTGAATCTTGAGACCAAACCACTCAGGCTACTACCAATAATAGCTTGGACAAGTGTTGGACCTTGAAAGTAAACCCCTCATCTACGACATATCATGGGTTTAATGTTTTTGGATGGAGCCTAGCATCTTGGAGACATGGTGCACCTTGCTTCTCCTCATGTTTCAATGGAGCCTACCTTGGACAAATGGTGGAGCATCCTTCTCTCCATGTTTCAATGGACCCTAGCTTAGACAAGGGGTGGACCTTTGCTTCTCTCTATGTTTCAATAGAGTTAGCTTGGACAAGTGGTGGACCTTGGAACCAAACCCCCATGTAAAACCTATCATGGTCACTCCAAGTAGTAAGAAAGAATAACCTTTAAGATGTAGCCTTATAGGTTGGACAAGTGGTGGACCTTATCACCCACATATTCTTAATAAAAGTGGTGAATCTTGAGACCAAACCACTCAGGCTACTAGTAATAATAGCTTGGACAAGTGGTGGACCTTCAATGTAAACCCCTCATCTACGAAATATCGTGGGTTTAATGTATTTCGATCGAGCCTAGCATCTTGGAGACATGGTGCAGCTTGCTTCTCGTCATGTTTCAATGGAGCCTATCTTGGACAAATGGTGGAGCATCCTTCTCTCCATGTTTCAATGGACCCTAGCTTGGACAAGTGGTGGACCTTTGTTTTTCTCTATGTTTCAATAGAGTTAGCTTGGACAAGTGGTGGACCTTGGAACCAAACCCCCATGTAAAACCTATCATGGTCACTCCAAGTGGTGAGAAAGAATAACCTTTAAGATGTAGCCTTATAGGCTGGACAAGTGGTGGACCTTAACACCCTAATATTCTTAATATAATGACATAGAGTGAAAACGTGGTGAATCTTGAGACAAAACCACTCATGCTACTAGCACTAATAGCTTGGACAAGTGTTGGACCTTGAATGTAAACCCCCTCATCTATGACATATCGTGGGTTTAATGTTTTTGGATGGAGCCTAGCATCTTGGAGACATGGTGCACCTTGCTTCTCCTCATGTTTCAATGGAGCCTACCTTGGACAAATGGTGGAGCATCCTTCTCTCCATGTTTCAATGGACCCTAGCTTAGACAAGGGGTGGACCTTTGCTTCTCTCTATGTTTCAATAGAGTTCGCTTGGACAAGTGGTGGACCTTGGAACCAAACCCCCATGTAAAACCTATCATGGTCACTCCAAGTAGTAAGAAAGAATAACCTTTAAGATGTAGCCTTATAGGTTGGACAAGTGGTGGACCTTAACACCCACATATTCTTAATAAAAGTGGTGAATCTTGAGACCAAACCACTCAGGCTACTAGCAATAATAGCTTGGACAAGTGGTGGACCTTGAATGTAAACCCCTCATCTACAAAATATCGTGGGTTTAATGTATTTCGATGGAGCCTAGCATCTTGGAGACATGGTGCAGCTTGCTTCTCGTCATGTTTCAATGGAGCCTATCTTGGACAAATGGTGGAGCATCCTTCTCTCCATGTTTCAATGGACCCTAGCTTGGACAAGTGGTGGACCTTTGCTTCTCTCTATGTTTCAATAGAGTTAGCTTGGACAAGTGGTGGACCTTGGAACCAAACCCCATGTAAAACCTATCATGGTCTCTCCAAGTGGTAATAAAGAATAACCTTTAAGATGTAGCCTTATAGGTTGGACAAGTGGTGGACCTTAACACGCGCATATTCTTAATATAATGACATAGAGTGGAAAAGTGGTGAATCTTGAGACCAAACCACTCAGGCTACTAATAATAGCTTGGACAAGTGTTGGACCTTGAATGTAAACCCCTCATCTACGACATATCGTGGGTTTAATGTTTTTGGATGGAGCCTAGCATCTTGGAGACATGGTGCACCTTGCTTCTCCTCATGTTTCAATGGAGCCTATCTTGGACAAATGGTGGAGCATCCTTCTCTCCATGTTTCAATGGAGCCTAGCTTGGACAAGTGGTGGACCTTTGCTTCTCTCTATGTTTCATAGAGTTAGCTTGGACAAGTGGTGGACCTTGGAACCAAACCCCCATGTAAAACATATCATGGTCATTCCAAGTGGTGAGAAATAATAACCTTTAAGATCTAGCCTTATAGGTTGGACAAGTGGTCGACCTTAACACCCACATATTCCTAATAAAAGTGGTGAATCTTGAGACCAAACCACTCAGGCTACTTGCAATAATAGCTTGGACAAGTGGTGGACCTTGAATGTAATCCCCTCATCTATGAAATATCGTGGGTTTAATGTATTTTGATGGAGCCTAGCATCTTGGAGACATGGTGGAGCTTGCTTCTCATCATGTTTCAATGGAGCCTATCTTGGACAAATGGTGGAGCATCCTTCTCTCCATGTTTCAATAGACCCTAGCTTAGACAAGTGGTGGACCTTTGCTTCTCTCTATGTTTCAATAGAGTTAGCTTGGACAAGTGGTGGGCCTTGGAACCAAACTCCCATGTAAAACCTATCTTGGTAACTCCAAGTGGTGAGAAAGAATAAAGTTTAAGATATAGCCTTATAGGTTGGACAAGTGGTGGACCTTAGCACCCAGATATTCTTAATAGAATGACATAGAGTGGAAAAATGGTGAATCTTGAGACCAAACCACTCATGCTACTAGAGATAATAGGTTGGACAAGTGGTGGACCTTGAATGTAAACCCCCCATGTACAAAATATCATGGGTTTGAGGTATTTCAATGGAGCCTAGCATCTTGGAGACATGGTGTAGCTTGCTTCTCTTCATGTTTGAATGGAGCGTATCTTGGAGAAATGGTGAAGCATCCTTCTCTCCATGTTTCAATGGACCCTAGCTTGGACAAGTGGTGGACCTTTGATTCTCTCTATGTTTCAATAGAGTAAGCTTGGACAAGTGGTGGACCTTGAAACAAAACCCCCATGTAAAACCTATGCTGGTCACTCCAAGTGGTGAGAAAGAATAACCCTTAAGATATAGCCTTATAGGTTGGACAAGTGGTGGACCTTAACACCCAAATATTCTTAATATAATGGCATAGAGTGAAAAAGTGGTGAATCTTGAGACCAAACCACTCATGCTACTAGCGTTAATAGGTTGGACAAGTGGTGGACCTTGAATGTAAACCCCCCATGTTTCAATAGAGTTGGCTTCGACAAATGGTAGAGGATCCTTCTCTCCATGTTTCAATGGAGCCTAGCTTGGACAATTGGTGGACCTTGGAGTCAAACCCTTATGTAAAACATATCATGGACATTTCAAGTGGTGAGAAAGAATACCCTTTAAGATTTACCCTTATAGGTTGGACAAGTGGTCGACCTTAACACCCAGATCTTCTTAACGTAATGACATAGAGTGGAAAAGTGGTGAATCTTGAGACCAAACCACTCATGCTACTAGAGATAATAGGTTGGACAAGTGGTGGACCTTGAATGTAAAGTCCCCATGTACAAAATATCATGGGTTTAAGGTATTTCAATGGATCTTAGCATCTTGGAGACATGGTGCAGCTTGCTTCTCTTCATGTTTCAATGGAGCCTATCTTGGACAAATGGTGGAGCATCCTTCTCTCCATGTTTCAATGGACCCTAGCTTAGACAAGTGGTGGACCTTTGCTTCTCTCTATGTTTCAATAGAGTTAGCTTGGACAAGTGGTGGAACTTGGAACCAAACCCCCATGTAAAACCTATCATGGTCATTCCAAGTGGTGAGAAAGAATACCCTTTAAGATATAGCCTTATAGGTTGGACAAGTGGTGGACCTTAACACCCAGATCTTCTTAATATAATGACATAGAGTGGAAAAGTGGTGAATCTTGACATCAAACCACTCATGCTACTAGTGATAATAGGTTGGACAAGTGGTGGACCTTGAATGTAAACCCCCCATGTACGAAATATCATGGGTTTAAGATATTTCAATGGAGCCTAGCATTTTGGAGACATGGTGCAGCTTGCTTCTCTTCATGTTTCAATCAAACCTGGCTTGGACAAATGGTGGAGCATCCTTCTCTCCATGTTTCAATGGAGCCTAGCTTGGACAAGTGGTGGACCTTTGATTCTCTCTATGTTTCAATAGAGTTAGCTTGGACAAGTGGTGGACCTTGGAACCATACCCCTATGTAAAACCCATCATGTGCATTCCAAGTGGTGGTAAATAATACCATTTAAGATATAGCCTTATAGGTTGGACAAGTGGTGGACCTTAACACCCAGATCTTCTTAATATAATGACATAGAGTGGAAAAGTGGTGAATCTTGAGACCAAACCACTCATGCTACTAGGGATAATAGGTTGGACAAGTGGTGGACCTTGAATTTAAACCCCACATATACAAAATATCATGGGTTTAAGGTATTTCAATGGAGCCTAGCATCTCAAAGACATGGTGCATCTTGCTTCTCTTCATGTTTCAATGGAGCCTATTTTGGACAAATGGTGGAGCATCCTTCTCTCCATGTTTCAATGGACCCTAGATTGGACAAGTGGTGGACCTTTGCTTCTCTCTATGTTTCAATATAGTTAGCCTATATTAGACAATTAGTAGACCTCGAATCTCTCCATGTTGTCTAGAGCTGAGCTTGGACAAGTGGTGGACCTTACTTCTCCCTTCCCTTAGTTTACTAGCTTAAATGATCACTATGTATACTTGCTTAGATCTAGCTTGAACAAGTGGTGGAACTTGTATTCACACAAACTTAATCCATTACAAAAAAGTATATGTTAAAATAACATTTGGTTTTTTTTGTTTCAGGAAAGATGGCTCCAAAAAAACAGGTTGCAAGGGTTGCTGTCTCAGTTGACTATACTTGCAATGATCTTAGGAAATGGTATTTGGACATACATGGTATAGAGGGTGCACAATTTCATAAGGTGCATCTATTTATTGCCAAAAAGGAGAATGACAGCTTGTTTGAAGATGTTGGACAAGTTGTGGAAGCATCTGTCTCTGTAGTTGATAGTCATCCAGAGGTGGAATGCATTGACATTCTAGTTCCAATGAATCTAGAATTTCAACTATCTCCAGGAGCATATGCATTGGAGCGCATGTCTAGAAACAAAGAAGAGACAATGTTTTCTCGAGGATGGAAGTTTGCAGAATCAAATCCAAATATCACAGCAGATCAACTTCAAAGCTCCATCATTGCCACACTACAACGAAAAAAGGTGAAAGCTTCACGACCACCATCCACAAAGAAGCAAGCAAAAGTGCAGAAAGTAGAAGCTAAGCGAACTAGTTCCATTTTGGATGTAGACAAGGCATCTTTGGCATCCTCATCAACAGAGGGTTCAATGTCAAAGATGAGAATTGTGGATCCAGATGTTTTAGAAGCTGAGGCCATGAAAGGACAAGAAAAAGATACAGGTGGAATGAATAAGTACATAAATTATTTTCCTTTCCAATATAGGGAATTTGATATCCCTATTCAAAATTGTTGGCTTGCTCCTGATCACTATAATGCACGTATTATGGATAAAAAACACGCTGAAAGTGTGTTATTTGGATTTTCACGGAGTACGACCAAGCCTGCAGCATGTGCATATTTGATGCCTGTTCGAAATGCAAAATCAAAGAAGGGGACTCCTTTGGCAGTAGAAGAGGTAGAGGAGCAAAAAATTAAAGATTATCATTATTGGATTCTTGATGGGCAGCATTCAATCTATGCTGCAAAAGTTTTGCTTCACAATGAACAAAACAACAAAGAGATCTTTGAAAGACTGATTAGCGTGTATAAATTTAGAAAGGCTCGCATTGTTGTGAATGCTCCTCCATTTGTTGCAACTGCTATATCTGCCATTGCAAATGAGGAGGCTCAGGCATTGTATGTCAAGCAACCTTACAGCCAAATATTGAGACATTTACGGAGTCAATGGATCTTCTCAGGACGACCACCAAAGGCAGCAAGTGGAATTGCAGAGGGACATGCATCTCGTGCCGGATGGGATGTAAGTTATTTTCTTTGTCTTTTTGATAGTGTTTAATTAACAAATCTTGCTCAATAGTTTAATTATTTCTCTATTTATTTTTAGGCTTTTCTTCGATTGGCAAGAATGAGTGCAGCAGCAAGTTGGATTGCTAAACAGGCACACATGGTCACGTACTCTGATTTAGTTTATGATTGCTGGATAGAAATCATTGAAAATCTAGAAGAGGAGAATAAGAAACCCCCAACAACTGTATTTAGATACCTTTGTGGCCTTGAGGAATCAGAGGTAAAGACTATTCAAGAAGAGATTAGAGATGAGAAGATTTTACTGTCAAAGAGTGCAAAGGATGGTGATGCAACTGACATGTATGATCGAATCAAGCAGTTGAAGCAAGACAAATTGATTCAAGATGCACTTCTTGAAGGCTTCAACAATTTGAATGAGTCTTCACCATGTAAAGACTGGGAGGAGGTGGTCAAAATGTATAACATCAATGATGTTGTTTATAAAACAATTTTAATGCTATGCGAGGAATGGATCAGATCTAGTTTGACGCGTGGAACAAAGAAAATGGCTTTTCCAGATGGAGCAATAAAATACATGCAATGGGCAATTCACCTTCAAAAGGAGAAAACTGAGCCTAGAGATTTGCCATGGTCAATCTATGTGGTGAGCCTACAAATGGAAGGCAATCTCTACTTGATGCGCCACTTCAATAATAAAGTGCCTATTGGCTTATGTGTTTTAGATATGACAAAAAACGTTGGAGGCAATTTGAAGTGGAGTGAGGAGACATTTAACAATGCTTTGGATGGGATCTTGGCTATTGCTGGAGGGTCAACAGATCCTGGATTTGTCTTTCTTGCATTTGTGGATTTCACTAACTTCACAAAATTGCAATGTGCCTTTCACGCCATGGGAGATAATCTGAGCTACCATTGTTGTGGTGCATTGCATCACTTTCCATCAGCTCCTTGCAAAGGAGCAATTCAATTCCTAACAGTTATTGCCTTCTTGGGACAAGGCAATGCATTTGAAGACCTGAGAAGAAGATCAGAGGAACATCCCATGCCAATTGATTGTTCTCTTCTTCAAGTAGCAGATAACGATATGTCAGATTTGCAATATTTGGAGGCCAAAAAAAGAGCTTTGGTCAAGCACTACATTCGTACATATTGTTTTGAAGACCGCAAGCTTGTTGATGTTTTTGGTGATGGCTCCTTGGTTGCACAAGAAGGAATACAACAGAAAAAAGAAGTTATCTGCTTAATTGATAGTGTGGAGGAGGCAAAAAGCGTGGAGACCATGCTGCTAGACTTTGTTAAGTCTCATGAAGATATAGAAAAATGGGCTGGACTTCAACAATCCACTTCGCAATCAGGCGACATTGTGCCTGTTACAGAGGAGTGCTCTCCACAAAGAGAAGAAGAACAACAACAACACCATCCTCTGTCAATGGAGGACTTTTTGGAAATGGAGACACGTATGTTTTGAGTTTCTTGTGCATGTTAGTGTTTCTTGTTACTGATTTGATACTCTTAATGTTAGATTTTGCTTTATATAGTATTGATTGAGTTTGTATTTTTTATCTCAAGCATTCAAGGTTTGAATGTAAATAGTAAATTACTTGAGTTTTTGAATGGTGGATCTGTAGACTAAAACTATAACATTTAATACTCACAAAGACTTAATTACTTAAGAGCTTGAACTCAATAAGTTTTGGACCTTTTATCAATACCCCCTTGATATGATACATTAGATCGTAGCATGGTTAAATGGTGATGCTTCATAAATTGAACCTAGCTTAGACAGGTGCTGGAGCCTAAATTTAAACTAACCTTGCTAGAAGGGAGCTTATGTTTGGACTTTGAGAACTAGCATAAGTAATCAATTAGAGCATAGATTAGACATGTGGTGGTGGCCGGCCTTAGAGACCAAAATCTTAATGAGCTTGGAAAGGTATTTAAGTACTGCAATTTACTTAGTTTTAGTACTCATTAAATGCATAGCTTGACAAAAGGTGGACCTTACATGGATCCTAATTTCAAGAGGTGTGGTAGACCTTCAAAACAAGCTCATATAGCTTGGACATGTGGTAGACCTTGCATGAAGACTAGTTTAGACAAGTGTGGTACACCTTGTAACCAACACCCATTTGTTATATTAGCTTGGACAAGTGGTGGACCTTGCTTTTATGTTTCAATGGAGCATATTTTGGACAGGTGGTAGACCTTGTTTCTCTCCATGCTTCAATGGAGAGAAACTTTAGCTTGGACAAGTGGTGGACCTTGTTTTTATGTTTTAAAGGAGCATATTTCGGACAAGTGGTAGACATAGTTTCTCTCCATGGTTCAATGGAACCCACCTTAGACAAGTGAAGTACCTTGAAACCAAACCCCCATAATACAACCTACTAAATAGGTTGGAAAATTGGTGGGATATGAAACCATCCATGATAGAGCATAGTATAGGTGAAAACGTAGTGGTCCTTATATCAATTACCCATGCATAGCTTGGACAAGTGGTGGACCTTGATTCTCTCTATGTTTCAATGGATCCTATCTTGGACTAGAGATATATCTTACTTAGTTCCATGCTTCAATGGATTGTAGCTTGGATAAGGAGTGGAACTTCAAACAAAACTCCACAGCATAGCATATATTAACAATTCATGGGTTTTATAGAGATTGTCTTGCCTATTTTGGAGAGTTGGTACACCTTTATTCTCCATTCTTCAATGGATCTGAGGTTGGACAAGCGGAGCTGGAGAAGTGGTCAACCTTAAAATGAAACCTCCCATGCTACAACCCATCATAGATCGTATATGTAGTGGACCTTGAAACTCTTTTATGTCCCTAGCTTAGAGAAGCATTGCACTCTTGATTATCTCCATACATGAAGGCAAGGTTGGACAAGTGGTGGACCTTCAAACCAGAATCTCTATGCAATAATAGGCAAGTGGTGGAGCTTGTTTTCTCCATGTTCCAATGGAGCCTAGCTTAGACAAACAATGGAGCTTGCTTCTCTCCATGTTTCAATGGATCCTAGCTTAGAAAAGTGGTGGAGCTTTGCTTCTCTCCATGTTCCAATGGACCATAGCTTAGACAAGTGGTAGACCTTGAAAAACACCCCCGTATACAACATATTATGGGGTTTTCATGTTTCAATGGCTCCTAGCTTGGACAAATGGTAGAGCTTGCTTCTCTTTATGTTTCAATGGATCCAATCTTAGCCAAGGGGTGGACCTTGAAACAAGAATCCCCCCCCCCATGTACAACGTATTATGGGTTTTGAAAGCACTGGGAGAAAATAATAGCTTTGATAAGTGGTGGACCTTGCTTCTCTCCATGCTTCAATGGAGCCGAGGTTGGACACATGTTGGAGAGAAGATGGTTGCCCATGAAATAAGACCATGCATGCTATAATCAATCATATGTTGTACACATGGTGGACCTTGCAATTGTTTTATATGCCTAACTTGGACAAGTGGAGGACCCTTGATTACCTCCAGATATCAACAACAAGCCAAGTTTGGACAAGTGTAGTACCACCAAACCAGAATCTATATGCTACAATAGAGTATAGGTAGGACACGCGATGAACCTTGATATCAAACCATCCATGCTACTAGAGATGATAGGTTTCACATGTGGTGGAACCTTGTATCAATGTTCTATGTGTAGTTTTTGACTAGTGATAGACCTTGAAACTAATCCCTCTAGGCTACAAGAAAAAAGAGATGGATGAGGAGGCTAGACTACTTTTGTTGCATCAATGCATCCCATGTTACCACATATACTATAGGGTTCTTGGATAAGTGTTGGATCTTGTGTCAATGCTCCATGTCTAGCTTGGACAAGTGGTGGACCTTGGTTCTCTCTATGCTTCAAATGGGCAATAGATTGGAGACACAGTGGCCTTTTTTTTCCAATGATTTTATTTTTTGGAAACCTTGGAGGCACCATGTAAGAGGCACTCTAAGTCTTCCATACAATGGACCTATTGGACTATAAAATAATGATATCTTTCTTTGATATTGTCATTATTTTATGCATAATATTTTCTTCTTTTTGCAGACACAAAGGAGTTAAGTGATATAAAAACTAGATGTATTTCACACTATGATTGGCATGAAGATCCTTTTGGGACACCAACTTTTCCTATTCCCAAAGATGTAATTTTCCATATTAACGGTGTGGATTTTGAAGTGCGACTTTCATGTATTGAAGGAGCTGGTTATGGGCTATTTGTGCATACTACCCTGGAAAGTGGTTTGACTATTCTAAACTATGGAGGGCATAAGTATAGATTTCAAGACTGGAAAAAGATATGCAAAATATTTCCAAGAGCTTATAAATATTCTCTTCTAGAGGATCCAAACATAGAAGAAGAGGAAGATCAATCATACATTATTGGTTGTGTAGAAGAAGGAAACGTGTCGGGCTATATAAATAGTTCTCACAGTACAAATGTCTGTCCCAACGTACGCTATACATTTGATCCAAATTTCCACCTTGGCATAAATGCACCTCTTCACACATCAAGTCAGAAGAATATGGCCATGTATGCATTGAGACTATTTGTCAAGTTGAAGCAGGAGAAGAGTTGTTTGCTGACTATAACTTTACTTGACATTGTAAAGTATTGTACATGGATGGAAATCTCAAGTACATGCATCATTTTCATTTTTCATGGATGAAATCTCAAGTGAATATAACATTTGATTATTGTTTAGTTTATGCTCAACGAGAATCTAGAGTGCTCTTATGCTTTGTGTGTTGTCTAACATATTTGACTACCTTGGCCATAGAATCTTGATTCTACTCTAGATTTGTGATAAATCTTACCAAAATTTAATCAATGTCTAGGTTGGACAAGTGGTGGGGCTTCAAACATTACTGTCTTAAACAAGTGGAGTTATCTTACTTGAATAAGTGGTGGCCTTTGAATCCAAATCTAAGCCAAATCTCTAATTATTTTCTTGTAGTCTAGGTTGGACATTTGGTGGACCTTGTATCCATGTTTCCTCAACAAGGGTGGCTTTTAGTTTTCACTTTAAGTACTCATCTTTAATAAAGTGTAGGATGGAAAATGTTGAGTTAGTAGATTGTATTTTAGACAAGTGGTGTTTGGTGTACGAATGCTGAAAATGGTTGCAAGGATTCTAACAACGACTTTACCTTAAATAAATTTCTTACTAGGAGTTCTACATATAAATATGGTGAATAAAATTCTAGTGGTTTTGAGATACCATTTGTGTGTGTGTTTTCTTAGATTCACAAACTGGGATGGATAATGCTCCTATGGTTCAGTCAACAACTATAGAATCCATAGATTCTATGGTTTCTAAAGTGCCCAAGATGGATGATATTTCTATACTAGAGTCTAGTGTTGTGCAACTTGAGCAAGCTTCCAATAATGAGAACCAAGAAATCGATGCTTCAAAAATGCAACATACATCAAAAGAGACTGAAAAGTCCACTCACGAGCTATTGCCAATTGGTACTACGTCATGTAGCGTAGATGTTGAGAAATCCATGCTTACAATTATATTGGATTTAAATGGTCTATTGTTGAAACGTTCCCCTCAACCATCCTCACACCACAACTCAGTGCAAATGGATTCAAAAAGATATATTATACTCAGGCCAGGTTGCATCCAATTCTTGAAGACTATTTTACAAAGGTTTAATGTTGCAATTTGGTCGACAGCTACTAGGAATAATGTGTATCAAATCCTTGCAGCACTAAACAACTTAGCTGAGGATACATTGCCTTTCTTTGCAATTTGGTCGCAAGATGTTTGCTACACCGCTCAAACTCAAAAATTGTTTAGACCCGACAATCCAAACGTTGAGGCAATGTTCAAGCCTCTAGCCAAAATTGCCATGGGGTTTGAATGTGATCCACAAAGAACAGTGCTTATTGATGACTCTCCTTACAAGGGATGTATTTCACCAGCAAACAATTGCATTTTTCCACCACAATTTGATGCTGAGAAGATGGTTGACAATATGCTCTTGGAGGAGCTACTGCCATACTTGATTCAGCTTGATGAGAGAAGGGATGTGCGTGATTTAATTGCTTCTAATCGTTATGGACAACCTATAGTGACAAATGATAGTGAATACAAACAAATCATGGAGTATTGGAAGCAGAAAAATGATGTTTGGTCAGCTAAGGTGTTCTTTACAAGAAGAATACCACCTGCAAAAGGTGACAGAGATGAAACTATCATTGAAGATGCAAGTGACACAAGCCACCGCAATGAAATGAGAAGAGCCCAAATACAAGAGATCTTGGCAAAGGAGCGTACACCCATTGAAAGCATGAAGGCGTCACAATTGACCACTTTAGCTAGGCAATTGGGTTGTAACACAAAAGGAGTTTTGAAGGCAACCACAGCAAAGGCTTATATAAATAAGGTGAAAGCTGAGAACAATCTTCTAAGGCTGGATAGAAAGCAACCCTAAGGTACTAGTGACATGTCATATATTCTTGATACACATGCTTGAACACTCATGTGCATGGTATCTAACAAATCTTTCTTTTTATTCCTTCTTGCAGGATCTTACAAAGGATACTACTAGATGGAGCTCAATCAATAGAGATTTTGATATTTTTGCTCAAAATAATGAAGCAGTCACCTACATTTTTTGTTTATCAATTTCTTGAGAGACTTTATTTTAGTTTGTAATCATCAAATGAAATGAAAAGTATCCTTCTTATTAAGATTGTTGATCTTTTTCTTGTTCAAACCTTTCAATTGTGATTTATAGTTTTGTTAGCATGAGATTGTGCTTTTTTAGTTTGAAAAAAACTGTCAAAGATCCAAGTCTTTTTGGCTTTACTTAAGTTATTAATTGTGAAAGATCCAAGTCTTTTTGCTTTACTTAAGTTATTGATTGCCTATGTAATAGTCCTTAAAACAATATCGGATGGCTTTCTTGCTCCCATGTCTCACATTGGTCTTTAGGTAAGACAAGTGGTGACCTTGAAAGTATGGTCTCATATCTCGATCAAGTGAAGAGACATGAAGCTTAAATATCACTACTATGTATCTAGTGTTAAACTCCATCGAGACAAAGACTAGATAGCCAAATTGCAGTCGAGTTTAAGTGAAAAATCCATTTGAGCTAAGGTAAAACTTATAGTGCCTCATTTTTCTAGGATTCTACCCCATCAAGGAAGTTATAATCTAGCACAAACCAATTAAGACTCTTTTGGAGCCTAGATAGGACAATTCGTGGAACTTATGAAACTTATTATTGAGTTAGAGTCTAGTTTAGATAAGCAAAAGATCTTCAAACCAGCACTTGACTTTCTTACTATTCAATATTCAAAGTCCCTTGAGGCTAACAAATTACATACCCACTTGTAACCTAACTAATGAGTAATTATATAGATCTAAGCAAGTATATATAATGAGTCTTCAAACTAATAATCCAAGGGAAGAGAGTAGCAAGGTCCACTACTTGTCCAAGCTCAGCTCTAGACAACATAGAAAGATGCTAGTTCTACTAATTGTCTAATTATAGGCATGGAGAAATGATAGAAGGTTGACCACTTGTCCAACCTATCATCTCTAGTAAGATGGGAGGTTTGGCCTTAAGATTCACCATGTAACCAACCTATACATCATTGTATTATGAAGAGTAAAAAAGCAAAGCTCCACCACTTGTCCAAGCTAGTTCTAAAATCCACATGGAGATAAGCAAGCTCCACCATTTGTCGAATCTCTCTTCCATTAAAACATGAAAAAACTCATCTATGTTGTACAGGGGGACTTTTTTCCAAGGTCCACCACTTGTCCAAGCTAGGATCCCTAGTAGCACGAGTGGTTTGGTCTCAAGATACACCACTTGTACACTCTATGTCATTATATTAAGAAGAACTATGTATTAAGGTCCACCACTTGTCCAACCTATAAGGTTATATCTTAAATGGTATCCTTTCTCACCACTTGAAATGCCCATGATATGTTTTACACGGGGGTTTCATTCCAAGGTCCACCACTTGTCCAAGCTAACTCTATTCAAACATAGAGAGAAGCAAAGGTCCACCACTTGTCCAAGCTAACTCTATTCAAACATAGAGAGAAGCAAAGGTTCACCACTTGTCAAAGCTAGGCTCCGTTGAAGTATGGAGAGAAGTAACCTCCATCATTTTTCCAAGATAGGTGCCATTCAAACATGGAAAGAATCAAGATCTACCATGTCTCCGAGATTCTAGGCTCCATTGAAACACCCTAAAACCATGATATTTTGTACATGGGGTGTTTACATTCAAGGTCTACCACTTCTCTAACGTATTATACCTAGTAGCATGAGTGATTTGGTCTTAAGATTCACCACTTATCCACTCTATGTCATTATATTAAGAATAACTGGGTGTTAAGGTCCACCACTTGTCCAACCTATAAGGGTATATCTTAAATGGTATCCTTCACCACTTGTCAAGGTCCATCACCACTTTTCCAACCTATAAGGTTATATCTTGAATGATATTTTTCCTCATCACTTGTAATGTCCATGCTATGTTTTACAAAGGGGTTTTGTTCCAAGACCCACCACTTGTCCAAGCTAACTCCATTAAAACATAGAGAGAAGCAAAGGTCCACCACTTGTCCAAGATAGGCTCCATTGAAACATGGAGAGAAGGATGATCCACCATTTCTCCAAGATAGGTTCCATTGAAACATTGAGAGAAGCAATCTCCACCATGTCTCCAAGCTAGGCTCCATTGAAATACCCTAAACCCATAATTTTGTACATGAGGGGTTTACATTCAAGGTCCACCACTTGTCCAACCTATTATCCCTAGTAGCAAGAGTGGTTTGGTCTCAAGATTCACCACTTGTACACTCTATGTCATTATATTAAGAAGAAATATGTGTTAAAGTCCACCACTTGTCCAGCCTATAAGGTTATATTTTAAATAGTATCCTTTCTCACCACTTGAAATGCCCATGATATGTTTTACATGGGGGTTTCATTCCAAGGTCCACCACTTGTCCAAGCTAACTCTATTAAAACATATAGAGAAAGAAAGGTCCACCACTTGTCCAAGCTAGGCTCATTGAAACATGGAGAGAAGGAACCTCCACTGTTTCTCCTAGATAGGCTCCATTGAAACATGGAGAGAAATAAGCTCCACCATGTCTCCAAGTTGCTAGGCTCCATTGAAATACCCAATACCCATAATTTTTTGTACATGGGGGGTTTACATTCAAGGTTCACCACTTGTCCAACCTATTATCCCTAGTAGGTTTGGTCTCATGATTCACCACTTGTCCACTCTATGTCATTATATTAAGAGGAATTAGGTGTTAAGGTCCACCACTTGTCCAACCTATAATGTTATAGCTTGAATGGTATTTTTTCTCACCACTTGTAATGCCCATGACATGATTTACATGGGGGTTTTGTTCCAAGGTACACCACTTGTCCAAGATAAATCTATTGAAACATAGAGAGAAACAAAGGTCCACCACTTTTCCAAGCTAGGCTGCATTGAAACATGGACCTTAATACCAAATTATTTCTAGTAGCATGAGTGATATTTTGTACATGGGGCGTTTACATTCAAGGTCCACCACTTGTCCAACCTATTTCCCTAGTAGGTTTGGTCCCAATTTCACCACTTATCCACTCTATGTCATTATATTAAGAATAATTGGGTGTTAAGGTCCACCACTTGTCCAACCTATAAGGTTATATATTGAATGGTATTTTTTCTCACCACTTGTAATGCCCATGATATGTTTTACATGGGGTTTTTGTTCCAAGGTCCACCACTTTTCCAAGATAACTCTATTCAAACATAGAGAGAAACAAAGGTCCACCACTTGTCCAAGCTAGGCTCCATTGAAACATGGAGAGAATGATGCTGCACCATTTATCCAAGATAGGCTGCATTGAAACATGGAGAGAAGCAAGCTTTACCATGTTTCCAAGCTAGGCTCCATTGAAACACTCTATGGGGTTTTATTTCAAGGCCCACCACTTGTTTAACCTATTATCCCTAGTAGCATGAGTGGTTTGGTTTCAAGATTCACCACTTGTACACTCTATGTCATTATATTGTGTTAAGGTCCACCACTTGTCCAACCTATAAGGTTATATCTTAAATGGTATCCTTTCTCGCCACTTGAAATGCCCATGATATGTTTTACATGGGAGTTTCATTCCAAGATCCACCACTTGTCCAAGCTAACCATATTCAAACATAGAGAGAAACAAAGGTCCACGACTTGTCCAAGCTAGGCTCCATTGAAACATGGAGAGAAGGAACCTCCACCATTTCTCCTAGATAGGCTCCATTAAAACATGGAGAGAAGTAAGTTCCACCATGTCTCCAAGATGCTAGGCTCCATTGAAATACGCAAAACCCATGATATTTTGTACATGGGTGATTTACATTCAAGGTCAACCATTTCTCCAACCTATTATCCCTAGTAGGTTTGGTCTCACAATTCACCACTTTTCCACTATATGTCATTATAATAAGAGGAATTGGGTGCTAAGGTCCACCACTTGTCCAGCCTATAAGGTTATACCTTGAATGGTATTTTTTCTCACCACTTGTAATGCCCATGACATGCTTTACATGGGGGTTTTGTTCCAAGGTTCACCACTTGTCCAAGAAAATTCTATTGAAACATAGAGAGAAACAAAGGTCCACCACTTTTCCAAGCTAGGCTCCATTGAAACATGGACCTTAATACCAAATTATTCCTAGTAGCATGAGTAATATTTTTACATGGGGGGTTTGCATTCAAGGTCCACCACTTGTCCAACGTACTTTTCCTAGTAGGTTTGGTCGCAAGATTCACCACTTGTCCACTCTATGTCATTATATTAATAATAATTGGGTGTTAAGGTCCACCACTTTTCTAACCTATAAGGTTATATATTGAATGGTATTTTTTCTCACCACTTGTAATGTCCATGATATGTTTTACATGGGGATTTTGTTCCAAGGTCCACCACTTGTCCAAGCTAAATCTGTTCAAACATAGAGAGAAACAAACGTGCACCACTTGTCCAAGGTAGGCTCCATTGAAACATGGAGAGAATGATGCTCCACCATTTATCCAAGATAGACTCCATTGAAACATGGAGAGAAGTAAGCTCCACCATGTTTCCAAGATGCTAGAGTCCATTGAAATACCCAAAACCCCTGATACTTTGTACATGGGGGGTTTACATTTAAGGTCCACCACTTGTCCAACCTATTATCCCTAGTAGCATGAGTGGCTTGGTCTCAGGATTCACCACTTGTCCACTCTATATCATTATATTAAGAAAAATTGGGTTTCCATATCTAAATGGATCTTTGCTTGGATAAGTGGTAGACCTTGAGACCTAAATACCCATTCTACACTAGAGCATTGGTTAAGCCTTATACACTTCAAGCATACCTTTAACAACAAGTAGTAGTTAATAGTTGACTTAAGTCTAGTTGAACTCCATGGTATTGAGACTAAGAGAGAGTGTAGCATAAAAAAGAGTCAGAATTTTAATTTGACTTTCTTTCTATTAATGAGTAGATCATAGATGGATTTTGGTATCTAATAAAACCTTAGGGTAGACAATGTAAAACTCATGTCTATTGTTGTGTTTGCATTAAGTGTTCTTGTTCTTTAATTTCAGAACCATTACAGAAAAATGGATTGGCTATATGCTGGCATAAATTGAAGAAAACTATTGAATTACCCATCCAACCTCCTCCAAGACCTTGTCGAAGGAATGAATCACCTCCTTATCACCTACCACTTGCTTTCAAGGACATCAAAAGAGTACTTATCTTGGATCTAGAGGGGTTACTTCTCAAGACAGTTGAAATGAAACATGGAGATTCTATGCCATCTTGGGCTCAACACATGCGACTTGTGGAGGACAAAGATGAAGTTTATCACGTGGTGCGACCAGACGCACAAAGTTTTTTGGATTTTTGTGCTGAATACTTTGAGCTATGGATATGGAGTTGCTATAACTTAACAAAGGTGCAACGCATCACACAAAAGTGTTTTCCTGAGCAGTATACCAAGTTCAAGATGTTTATGAGTAACAAAAATTGCCAAAATCCAAATATCATGTTAGGATTTACAAGGGTTTATCACAAAAATCTGAGTGATATTTGGAAGATATTTGAGGATTTGGATGCAAACAATACCTTAATTTTTGATGACACTCCATATAGGGTGATGTGGAACATGCCAGGGACATATCTTATATTTCCAAAGATGTGGAGGCAAACTTCCGAGCAACTTCAAAACTTCTTGCAGAGAACCATAATTCCATGGTTGGTAGGATGGTTGTATGCAAGAGATAAGAGAGTCTATACATACAACACAATTGTAAATCAGTATAGTGATTCTGAGACAAATTATGTCCTTGGTGTGTACTTGTCAACACGAAAGCATTGAATAAATATGGCTATAAGATGCTTTTTTTATTCTAGTGTGTATCTTTCAACATTTGTATAATTTGATATAGTCTTTTTTTTTTTTTTTAAGGTGTGTCAATTTTATGAACACTTGAATGGAGTGCACCCTACTCTAAGGGGACTTCAATGTACTATTGGAGTGCATCCTATTGTAAGGGGACTCTGATGTATTGCTAGAGTGCACCCAAATTTTTGGGGACTCATTTTTTATTTGATCGGGGCCTATGTTGGGTCATATAGTAAAAGAAATTCATTTTTTGTCAATTCATATCGAGGTTGCATTTATTTGGAACTATGAAAGAATTGATGTTTGATGTCTAAATAAAACTTGTAAGTGTGGATCAGAGAATTCATGGACTTTAAATATGTGAGAGGGATCTTTTTCTTGGGCACAAATGTTTGCTTCAAGAATTTTGTCATTACATACTTTATGTGAAAGAGTTTTAGAACCTAAAAGACTTTGAAAACAAAACTATGGAATCTAAGTGCATGTATTCTTGAATAGCTTGAAAGTTGATGTATACATGCATGTCGCCTTGATGAAGATTTAGATCTGACAAGATGGAAAGATATAATTCTTGGACGTTACCTTTGTCAATTTGGTAATAACATATTTAAGTTTCTTTTAATATGGGCGGAAAATATATTATTATGTGCATTTGGAACCTAATTGCTTGACCTTCAAACCAAGATTCCTATGTTATTTTTTCATATACTTTTTTGTACTGAATTAAGATTGTTGATGCAAAGTCCACCACTTGGTCAAGCTAGATCTAAGAAATTATATATACTGAGTCTTCAAACTAGTAAACCAAGGGAGGAGAGAAGCAGGGTCCATCACTTGTCCAAGCTCATCTCTAGACAACATAGAGAGATGTTATGTCTACTAATTGTCCAATATAGTCATGGAGAAATGATAGAAGGTTGATCCACTTGTCCAACCTATCATCTCTAGTAAAATGGGAGGTTTGGCCTTAAGATTCACCATGTAACCAACATATACTTCATTGTATTATGAGGAGTAGAAAAGAAAAGCTCCACCACTTGTCTAAGGTAGTTCCAAAATCAACATGGAGAGAAGAAAGCTTCACCATTTGTCCAAGATAGGTTCCATTAAAACATGGAAAACCTCATATATGTTGTACATGGAAGCTTTTTTCCAAGGTCCACCACTTGTCCAAGCTAGGATCCATTAAAACATGGATAGAAACAAGGCTCCACAACTCGTCCAACCTTTATAGTTGCGAAGTGTACCGGTTGTCTAAACTAGGCATGGGAAAATAATAGAAGTTCCACCACTTATCCAATATATTATCTCTAATAGCATGGGAGGTTTGGTCTCAAGATTTAGGAATTGGCTGACCTATATTTCATTGTATTATGATGAATTTGGTTTTAAAGTCAACTACTTATCCAAGCTATAAGTTTATATCTTGAATGGTATTCCTTCCCATCACTTAGAAAACCAATGATATGTTGTACATGGGAGGGTTTGTTACAAGGTCCACCACTTGTCCAAGCTAGTTTCATTGAAACATGGATGAAGACAAGCTCCACCATTTGTTAAAGCTAGATTCCATTGAAATCTAGAAAATCCATTCTATGTTGTACATGGGGTTTTTGTTTTAAGGTCCAACACTTGTCCAAGCTAAGATCCATTGAAACATGGAGTAGAGAAACACTCCACCACTTGTCCAAGCTAGGCAACATTGATAGTAGTTGGTTTATTTTGAAGATCCACCACGTGTCTAAGCTAACTCTATTGAAACATAGAGAGAAGCAAAGGTCCACCAACTGTTCAAGCTAGGCTCCATTGAAACATGGACAGAAGCAAGCTCCACCATTTCTCCAAGATAGACTCCATTGAAACATGGAGAGAATCAAAGGTCCACCATTTCTCCAAGCCAAGATCTAGTTGTCCAACCTATAATGTTATATCTTAAATGGTAATCTTTCTAATCACTTGGAATACCCATGATATGTTTTACATGGGGGTTTTGTTCCAAGATCACCACTTGTCCAAGCTAACTCTATTGAAACATAGATAGAAGCAAAGGTCCACCACTTGTCCAAGGTAGTCTCCATTGAAACAAGGAGAGAAGCAAGATCCATCATTTCTCCAAGATAGGCTAGCATGGATAACTGCACCTTGAAACCAACCTTCCTATGAAGCAATAGAGCATATGCTACATATTTTATGTATGCCCCATGCCTCAAATTAAGAAGTTATAGATTAGAAGTGGACCTTGCTTAAATGTCACATGCAATAAATTAAGGAAAAATAGCCAAGTGGATTGTATTCCTCAATGGATCCTTGCTTTCACAAGTTGTGAACCTTGAGTCACTTTTACATTAACTTGGACAAGTGGTGGACCTAGAAACCAAGCTCTCCATGTTGAGATAAGTTGTAGGTAGGACAGTAGAACATAGACAACGATAATGGATGCAATATACTCCTCTCCTAATAATCCAATTGATTGAAATCATGATATTTTAGTTGTTTTCATTGTGTATTATATGTGCATAAAGTGGAATGAGACCTTAAGAAAACTCAAATTTTTGACAAAATCTCTATATTTTATACATGATATATTGAAAGTTGTCCAACCTGGGAATTGGGATTTTCCCACTTTACCTAATATGGTCTTATAGGTTTGCAAATGATTTTGCATTCACTTCCACAAGTGTGCAATCATTCACGAGTCTAAGGGACACATCAAAAAGAATGATGTTAGCATTGTATGGCACACATAATTCATATGCACACTATGTAGACCAAAAAGGGAAACTGTACAAAAAGGATCAACCAGCATATAAACGACCCACATACCAGTTCATAGAAGTGCGTCCAGTGATAGATCAAAAAGGATGGTTCATTTCAGAGGAAAGCATCTATTATAGCCCATCCTCTCTAGAGCTGAAGGATATTACCCGAGTGAACCCAGAAATTTGTTCAGAGCCAAACTCTCCTCCATCGAAAATCAAGCTTCAAAGTTGTGTCATAATGAGCATATACTTTGACCAAAACAGTCGTAGATATAGACGAGAGTCTAGCATCTATGACGCCTTGGGTCCTAAAACCACAGAAGCTCATAGTTAGTCTTTTTCTTTTAAAAAAATAAAATACAATAAAAAATTCAAAAACATATTAAAAAAAAATAAAAAAACAAAAACCTAAAAAATCCATTAAAAATCCTAAAATTCACGAAAAACATTAGAAAAATTCAAAAAAAATAAAAAGCACATAGAAAAATCATAAAAATTTCAAAAACTCACAAATAAATCACAAAAATTTCAAAAAACTACATAGATAATTCAAAAGCTGACCTAAAAAATCTAAAAAAATCACAAAATCTTCAAAAAATCACAAAAAATAGAAAATTACCAAAAATTATAAAAAATCAAATCTTTTAAAAAAAAATCGTAAAAAATCATAAAAATATCAAAAAATTAAGAAAATTTGAATTCTATAAAAAAATTAGGAAAAATAAAAAGAGAGTGGTCGTAAGCGCAGAAATAGCCCAAAAGAGCCAAAAATAGCCAGAAAAAGACAGAACGATCCCAAAAAAGGACTTAGAAAAGCAAAAAGCAAAGCCAGAAAGTGTACTGCACACAGAGCAAACACCGCAAGGTGAAAATCATGCCGTGCAAACTGCTCAAAAGAGAATCAAAGATCAGCCGAAAAAAATGAGCAAAAAGACCAACTCCAAGCAGTGTGTCAACCCTCACGGCTCACGGACACCCTATTACCTATGACCGATGTTGTAACCTATGACGGACGTTGTATTATTTACTTGGTAGAGTCAGGTACCAGGCTTGTCGGTCCAATAGGAAAAGGGTAAGAGTGATCGTCGATGAGAGGCGCACTCTAACTGGAACATTCAAGGGACTAGTTGGCTAAGCATGGGCGTCCAAATGTGAATGGGGCGAGCTCATATAAAAGTCAACTAAACTTAAAATTCACTCATTCTCTCATTTGTGCAATTGAAGAGTGCTCTTGCTCCATCTCCATCTTCTTCTTCTTCATCTCCTTGTGTGTGTGTGTGTGTGTGTGTGTGTGTGTGTGTGTGTGTGAGAGAGAGAGAGAGAGAGAGAGAGAGAGAGAGAGAGAGAGAGAGAGAGAGAGTGATCGAGCATTGCGGCGGCACGACGGCAGCGAGGTGGTTGAGTGCGGCATAGCGGTGTATCCCTCTTCTTCGCGGCGAGGAATCCTCCACGACAGGAAGCGTAGAGCAGTGAGTGACACACTATCGCCATCTTTGAGCTTACTAGTTTAGTCTTGTTGTGTGCTTGGAGCCATTTGTGGCTCGCACACAGTGTATCGGCAAGTTTCTTGCATTGACATGTGCGACATACGCGCCCATTTTATGCGCCGTTGCCGGGGAATGCCATACACTAAGCTTGAATGGCATTTTGTGCTTCTTTCGTGGTGCAATTTCAATTGTAGGAAGGGTAGGGAAGGAGGGTGTATGTGTTGAGAAGAAGGATTTTGTGTTGCTACTGTGTACTTCTTTGTTAATGGAGTTTTCAAAGGTACTGTGTTTTTTCTCTGTGTAAGGTGTTAGTATTAAGGTTGTTAGTTCCATGTTATGCAAAGTACAGTAAGTAGGAAGTAGATCTGTGAGAGCTAATGAAGTGTGTTAGTGTGTAACAATAGGTGTATTAGTTGTAAGTAGGTAGGTAGAGTGTGTGTGTGCTCGCACGCAGGCCGCGGTGACCTTATCCCCAAAAAAATAATTTTAAAAAAATAATAATAATAATTTAAAGGTAGGACCGGGATCGGGAATATCTCCCAGACCCAAGCTCAAGCTCACGCTCAGGCTTAGGCATCTATCGCTCTTTAAAATTACGAATTTTAGCTTCACACGTAGCTAAAAATCAATTTTTTGAGGACCAACGGAGCTTCAGGTGACCCAACGTTGTGTTGTAAAGCACACCACGACCCTCTGAGTGATACGCTTGTTTCGAGCTATCACACACTTTAATAAAAAAAAAACTAATCATCAAAAAACATTAAAAAATATTAAAAACGTAAAAAACACGAGTGAAAATGGACGCCTAAAAAAGTAAGGGGTTAACCTTTGAGGTTATTCGTCGACGCTTGTAGGGTGCGAAAGGCACATGCATCTGCGCTCTGGTCCTGTGCTAGAGAGGAGAAACTAGAGATAATTTCGACTTACGCGAGTTCTCATTATCCACCTACCTTAAGTTCCGGGCTCTCGGCAGGGACCCAAGGTAGTACAAACCAAGACTCGAACATAGCGGCTAGAGACTCTTTCTCTGACTACGACATCATGGAGGGTTTCCCAATGTCTAATCCCGATAGCTCAAGCCAAGACATGCATGCTTGAAGGAAACATTTAGTAGAACCACTCGCTTCGAACATGGAGCTAGTGATGTAAATGAGGGGGGTGGGGAAGTAAATTCTCTATTCATGACCAACGTAGAGTCTATGCCCTTAGAGAATGTGCACGTGAATACTTTATTCACTGCACCTCCCGACTTTTGAGAGCTATTCCCCTCCGAGGTCATATTACCTGATGGTAGAAGCCTTGCCGAAGTACAAGAGGTTGAGCGATATATCATTGCGGGTAGGGAAAAGGAAGTCGAGAGCTTACGCAAGGCGGAGCAACGAAGAGAGTTAAAAATGAAAGCCCCTATGTCACTATCCTTGCTAAGAGAGCAATTGAGTGCTCCCGGCGTAGCAACCGCTAAGGGCCAACCCCTAGAAAGCAACATTGCATCTAGCTCAAAGGACACCTTTAGCACCTCAATCATAGATGGAGTGTTCTTAAATGAGAACTGGGAGTACGAACTACAAACAGAAACTATGACCGACCTATACACATGTCACTCCTATCATGTGGGTTGGTTAGATGTCTTACAATCCACAATGGGTGCTACTAGTGTGGAGGATCAACAAAAAAGAGTTTGTGAGGTCATCCATAGGGTCATTGAGTTAGAGAGATAGAACAAGGGGATCAACATGCCTTCAACGGGTCTCATGAGATCATTAGGAAAAGTTTGGACTAAAAAATGGGCCTTGTAAGAATTGTTGATGTGGCATAGCTTTCAAAAAGTGGGGATCGGTAAATTTTTTGCAAATAAGATCCAAACTTGTCGAAGGTTGGATATTTAGAATCTACTCTTCAAATGCTATCTATTGATATATAGCATGCATGTATCGGACATTGCCTTCATGTAGATCTAGAAAAAGGTGATTTTAGATTACCGTAACGGTAACAAAACCTGGCTAATTGACAAAAAATGGCATAACTTTCATAGAAGTCATCCAAACTTTTCGGACCTTGGCTCTTTAGTATCCATTTTTCAAGAACTTTCCAATGATAGGTCATATCATGGGGTTCTAAGCAATATTTAGAGGGGTCTATTGGGTTGCTTTCTTTTGTACAACTTTGATGATGTGGCACTCTTAAAAGGCCCAAAAATGAGTTCAAAATTTTCCTAATGTCTTGGATACAGGAAAGGCTAAACAACCGACCTTATCGCAAATGGAGACTCCCTCGGTAAGTCCGATGGATCCTCCATATGTTGTTTCTCCAGGGGTCTCGGTGCAATCTGAGCCCACAAGTGATAGCTTTACCTTTCCAAGTCTAGCTCATCTTTCCCTTGCTGACACCACGGCTACCATGCCTACCCTAATGATGGGCATGCCAAGAAACACGCCATGGACCTCATTTGTTAGTAAAGCACCACTACATGGTAGCACAATGCCTGCAATAGTACCTACAAGTGTGTACCAATCGTGTACACCCATGGGTCCTCGTACTCATGTAGTCCCTACTCCTCCCATTGTTTCAACTACCTATGCTCCACAACCACAACACCCAAGCTCTTATTTCCATGGGACCATACCGGCTAGCATTAGCATGTCACATCCGATGTCTGTTATGCCTAAGGCCACACATATGAACTATGGACCACCACATGGCACAACATCGTACCCAATGTGGAACCCAAGGGCTTCCTATGTTCCAAGCCCGATGCCAATACCTACTCCACATGTAGTCTCTGGAGCACCTCCACCCACGGTTCTTGCTCACTTAGGTGACTTGGCAACATTTGCTGAAGCTATTGGTCGATCGATTGCTAAGAATATGCGTAACACGCCTGATAGAGAGCCTAGAAGTAAGGCAGTACAAATAGCCAAGCTCACACAAAAATTTAGTGGAGACGGGGATGTGAGAAAGCATATCGAAGTGTTTGAACAAATATATGATTCTCTAGGAGAACACAATGGCCTGCATAAGAGTAATGCTTTAAGCCTAACCTTAAGTGGGAAGGCAGGGGATTGGTATAGAACCCTAAGGGTGGAAGAAAAAACGATTTACCCTACTCTTAGGATACTGTTCTTAAAAGAATACATACGAGAGGGAGTGCTTTGGGGTGTAGCCTCTCAGCTCCAGAAAGCCCAACAAGAGGAAGGAGAGTCCGTAAGAGACTTTATTAGTCGATTGAAGCATTTGAATTCTCGTTGTAATCCAAATGAGCGCTTTAACAATAACCAATTGCTTGATACATTCATTAGGGGATTATGACATGAGGATATCTACAATGGCCTAGCCATTAGAGGTATCACCACTTGGGAAGCAATCACCACCAATGCGATCCAATTGGAGGATAATTTAATGATTCAAGGAGAAAGAGTGTGTGTTGAGCCTAATCTATTAGCTCGCAAGCATCGGGGCATCAGCCAATGACCCTAAAGCCTCTTGCTAAGGAGCCAAAAATATCTGAGATGACTTTAGCAGATCTCACCAAGGCCATTCAAGAGAGTCTTAGAGACAATCATACTCTGCAAAACAATCATATGTATCCAAGAAGGGAGCAACAATGGTGCTCAGTATGCTATAGACCACATAGTACCAGTGAATGCCCTACTTTTAGAGTAAAATTCAATGGGAACTACAATGCCTGTGGTAGGTATGGTCATCAAGCTAAGGATTGCATAGTATTTAAGCGCGTGATGGCCAATAGACCGACCTTATCAAGGATAGACACACCTCGAGTGCTTGCATTGATGTCGACCCCACCTCTTGAACAAACGTCACAACACATGGTCCCTAGGGCCCAAAATGTTGTTCAAACAACACCCTTACCACCTCCACTTCTAGGACCGCAACCACCACATCCGAGAATCACTTCTGTGAATCAATCTATTGCTTGTTTGGAAAGATGTGAGGAAGATATAGATCCTAATATTGCCTATGGGCTGGATGTGCTTGATGAAAGTCCACAATACTACATGGGGGACTATTGGGGACAAGTCAAACCTATATATCAAGTAGTTTCTCTTGCAGCAAGAGGCCAAAATATCAATTACACTGCTAAGAGACCACCTCTTCAATGCTATGAGTGTGGAGGTCCACATCGTGTGGTCGAGTGTCCTATTAGGCTACAAAAGAATGCCACACTAATGCAAACCAATCAAGCGAGCACGTCTACAATGCCGATACTCATGTGTAATCGATGAGGCATAGATCATTTGATTGCCCAATGTCCAAATAATCCAAATGCACTGAAGATCACGCCATTAAACTTGGTTGAAGTTATCGAGGATCCATCACAAAGTACACCTGTGGTACCAGTAAACATACTCACACGATCTATGCTCCAAAAACAAAATTATATTCTTGAGGAAAGAGACACGGTATCCATTGCCCAATCTCAAAAAATTTAAAGAAGAAAACACGAAGGAAGAGACCGCAAAAAGCAGCGAAGTCAAACCCTAGTTCAAAGACCAACATAGGGACTGGTGACGACCCCATATATATGAACGACGCTGAAGAGGATTCTGATTCAGGTGAAACCATGGAGACCAAAACGACTACTAAGATAGAAACCAACAAGGAAGATCTTCATGAGCCACAATGGCCAGGATCCAAGAAGAAGATAGGAACTTATCCAAACCCTATAGAGGAGATCGAGCAAGTCAAGCAATTAAGGAGTTTGGTAGAAGATACCCAAAGGGATCTAGAATCAGCACCTAGGCAAATCCAGAATACAAACACCGTGTTCCCTACGCAACAACAAGCTCACCAAGTCCATAGACACTTAGCCATACCTAGTTTCATCCAAGAAGAAAGTGACTTAAAGTCATGGAAAAGTGGGCGTACTCACTTCTTGATGGAAAGAATGTTTACAGAGGGACTACTTGACCCTATTGAAGAAATGGAGATCCCGTCTTCCCCATGTCAAGGGACTAAAGTCCAAAAGGTGCCGTTAAACATTGACAAATTGATGGATTTCATGTCTTCAGAAGTTAGAACCACCATCATGTCCAAACTATATAAAGACCCTAAGCTAGTCTCAGCTTTTGGAGCCTTCCTCAATGGAGAACTAAAGTTTGGGCTACCACAATTTGCACAAATGGATGGAGCTGGGGAGATGCCAATAGAGGAGGAACACTTAGATCCACAACCCAACCTAGATGATAACCTTGTTATAGAAATACCTGTTAACAAGTTGGGACAATACTTTGAGGGTGATGAATCCAATGCAACCATACCAATCACTACTAAGGGATTAACTGTGAAGGAAATCCTTGATGGTGGCGCTGGGGTTAGCATTGTGACTAAAAATTGATGGGAAACTATGGGAAGACCTCACCTTGCAACCACAACCATAGTAGTGAAGATGGCCAGTGGGTCTATTGTTAAACCTATTGGGATGCTAGAAGATCTCAAGATCAAGGTCTTTGGACATAAAATAAGAGTTACCTTCATTGTTATGGATTTCTCCAAACACACTATGGCATCGGAGATGATCTTAGGACGTTCTTTCATGAGGGAAGCAAAAATGGTGCATGACTGGTCTAAAAACCATCTCTACTTGCAGTTCCAAGATTCTCTCATTCGAGTGGATCTTGTAACTGGTCGAGCACATCCTATAGGAAACAAGTTTATAATTGATCATAGATCTGACACCACAGTTCACTCGGCCCCATTGCAGTATTGTTACACATGTAAAGCGAACACTGATGTTGGGGAAGATTCTCCTTATATGGATGTACTACCTGGGATGATTGAGTCGGACAATGTGGATTGGGTCCACCTAGCAGCAACCATAGACACTTGGAGAAATAGGGGGACGACCTGGGTAACACCTGAGGGGGATGAAATGCCTGTATCCTTAAATATGCTACAAGCAATGCATATAGCTTCTGACAAGACTCATCCTAGTATAACAAAGAAAACATACAAGTGGGTCCCCAAAGCTTCTTTAGCGACCATAGTTAGTGCTAAAAAACAGAAGCCTTATAAGAAACGTCCCACTCGCTCCAAGAAATGCAAGGAAACATGTCGTTGGATTCCTAAACGACTATTGGAAGCCCAAGGCTACTATCAAGGAATTGATCAAATCTCGGTGCCAAAAAATAGATTGTATTCTTACCTATCACCTGACCCATGTGCGTCCAATCGTGTAGCTCCAAAATGAACCAACGATCGTGGAAAGAAAAAAATCACAGAATGCTACACCCCCGCTCCAGAGCTAGTTTGGGTACCGAAGAAAGAATGATTTGTTCCACCCCGGGGCGGTCACTTTTTAGAATGTGTATGCTATCACGTGAGTTAACCGGAGAGGATTATTAAAAGATCAAAAGGTATCAAAATGTATACATACAGAGGGAGGTGGGGGTTTTTTAAATAGGCACGTAGTGGAAATATAGTATGTATATTGAGGTATTATTAATAACCTCTTGAACGCACGTGATATAGGAAGCTTTTGATAAGTGACCGCCCCGGGTGTTCCACCTAGCTCAGGAAGGGGGGAGTCCCATGAAGCTTCTAGCTCCTCATGTAATGAATCCATAGAGGTAAAAGCTTCTCCACAGCCTCCACCTACAATACTGGACCTCCATAAAGCTACAAAGGAATCCACACCTCCCAGTGTTCAAGAATCACGTGATGAACCACTTCAAGTTCCATCCTGGGAGAGTACTTTACCACCCTTGCAACTCGACGAGGCACCTAAGGTAATAGAAAACTATTGGAAAAAATCCTCACCTATTACCAACTGGAAAAATTGGTTTCAAAGGGTGATGACATCATTCCAAAAGGTATGATCTACCCAAGGAAGGGGGGAGTGTTTGCTGACAGTCATCATTCACTCACTCCCCTCTCAACATTCCTCCCTGACCTCTCAATCTCCCAATCTTAGGAAATGTATATATAAAGACTTATACTCACCAAAAAAAAAAAGAGCAAGAGCAATTAGCAAACGAGTATGCACAATAAAACTCAAAACATTGACCCAGACCTACACATTCACATCTGGTGCACTGAACAGAAACCTATGTCATCAAAAACCTTTGATCCTCATCACTCGAGTGATGGAGGGTAAGTAGGTTAGTACAATAGGAGTGTTTTTGTTTTAGAGTTGAGTGATTAGCAAAGTTCTTTTTTTCCGTTGATGTGCCTCCTAGAGGTATTCTTGTGTTTCCTAGTGTGTACAGGAACGTGTTGCTGTTGTTAGGATTTGAACCTTCATGGAATCTTTCTCTCATTCACACTTCAAATCAAGTGCGACCATCAACACAAACAGGTGTTTCTTGTCCATTAGCATTGCCCCTTATCTTTTTGCATCCATGTTTGTTTCCTTTAATTGTGATTGATAGCATAATATCCAACACATTTTCTTAGTATCAAACATTAAATTCAATGTAATTTTGTGTCATAATCATTGTCTAGGTTTAAAAATCAAGCAGTTCAACTAAGCTAGTTTGACCAAGCTAGGTGTTAGAGATCTTCTCTTAATACCATGGAGAATGCCTTCCTAATAATCAGTGGTTAGTTAGATTCTTAAACCGATTTAGGCAACATTGTGTGAAATGTACTAGGGATTTCTAGTGGGCTTAGTCCCTATTGACCTTTAGCTTAAGTATTATAAAGGGAGTTTACTAGTGTGATGAGCCTGGGGAGGGTAACAGTGTTATATGACCCCCCAAAGTTACAAAATTAAAATGCTGAAAACGAACAAACAAAAGTTCAAAGTGCCACAATGTAAAATATTAAGCTCGAAGAGAAATCTCAACTTGATTTGGTACTTCACTCACATGTATCGCCTATGGTACCAGAGCCCTAGAGGTTCCTAGTGTGGACGCTTTTCCTTGAAAAGCAAAAAACCCAAGGCATACAAAATAACCACACACATCAAAATTGAATCACTGTGAAAAGACTTTGGGGGGTCAAAGAAAAGGTAATCAGTCAGGCGATGATTTCATGAGAAATTCCTTTCATGGTAGCTTAACTACAAGGTCTTCTAGGTATAGCCTCTAGTCAGCCCTCGAACATGAAATACTTGGCTCTCGCGATTAAACAACTTAATTGAGCAGAGAAAATTAATAAGCTTACCCATAGTATTAATAGTCGATCTTTAGTGCCTTTTGACCGTAGAATTAGCGACCCCGAACTTGTTTAGTTTTTTACCTTCCCAACTGTTTATGCATTTGATTATATTGCAATTTAATGTTTATTGCTAACAAATGGTTTAGATTTATGCTACCAATCAATTTGTCTGCCTACAACTACATATGTTTTTTAAGTGTATATGAGAATGCAATTACTGTGCCAATGTTGTTTGATTTTGCAGTGACTGAAGAAGGCTAAGGACATTCATCTCAAATGCTCTTCCACCTCGAAGAACGAGCTTCAACTCAATAGCTTTCGAGGACGGAATCTGCATCAGGAAGGGGGCATGTTAACCCTCACGGCTCACGGACTTCTATCACCTACAACGGACGGTGTATTATTTACTTGATAGAGTCAGGTACCGGGCTTGTCCGTCCAATAGGAAAAGGGTAAGAGTGATCACCGATGTAAGGTGCACTCTAACTAGAACATTCAAGGGATTAGTTGGCTAAGCATGGGCGCCCAAGTGTGAATGGGGCGAGCTCATATAAAAGTCAACTAAACCTAAAATTCACTAATTCTCTCATTTGTGCAATTGAAGAGTGCTCTTGCTCCATCTCCATCTTCTTCTTCTTCATCTCCTTGTGTGTGTGTGTGTGTGTGTGTGTGTGTGTGTGTGTGTGTGTGTGTGTGTGTGTGTGTGTGTGTGAGAGAGAGAGAGAGAGAGAGAGTGCGATCGAGCATTGCGGCGGCACGACGGCGGCGAGGCAGTTGAGCGTGGCGTAGCGGCATCTCCCTCTTCTTTGCGGCGAGGAATCCTCCACGATAGGAAGCGTAGAGCGGTGAGTGACACACCATCGCCATCTTTGAGCTTACTAGTTTAGTCTTGTTGTGTGCTTGGAGCCATTTGTGGCTCACACACAGTGTATCGGCAAGTTCCTTGCATTGACACGTGCGACATACGCGCACACAATGGAACGTTAGGCAAATAAATTTCAGGAATTTTGCATGCTAGAAATTGAGTAGTGCAAGAAATTGCACTGCAAATTGAGCTTCTAATCAGACAAACAGGGGCACAAATCACATGTGAATACATATTAAGCTAGTACGAGCAGTAGAAATTCTGCTAATTGATACCAAAATCTGCTAGGAGATAGTTTTTACAAACCAGTCAAAATGGACTTAAATTGAGTTGAGAGTTCAAGCACAGCAAAACAAGCCAATAGCAGTGACAACAGAAGTGCAAGTGCAACAGAGCAGATTTTACAGCTATATGGCTACAATGGAGACAAAGTCTTGTATGCAGATTCAGAAGACCATAGATATCTAATGACTAGTAAAAGCAGCACAGGAGCCAAGATCCTATTGATCAAAGTAAAACCAGATTCATAGAACTCCCAGATGTTCATAGACTTTAGTGGCGCCAGGTATTTCAAGCTTAAAGATGAAGTGCAACAAATTAACCCAAGTGTTTATCCAGAAATCTGCACAAGTCCGCAAAGCATCCATTTAGTGCATATGCAATCAGGGTCATTGTACATGGATTACAGTGGTCAGATCTATAGTCGAGAGCCAGAATTGCAAGATCCAACAGATTAACCAATTGAATCCAGTCTAATTGGAGAACCAAGCCAAAGACGGTACAAAGGTCAAGATGGTTCATTCTAAAACTTGATGCCTAGTGTTTTAAAAGAAGATGCCAACAATTTGGTAAACATAGAAGCAGAAACTTCTCAGCAAGAGCTTGACATGACAAAACCAAATGGAATACCACCAGTCATGGCATATTGCTCAGATTGTGGACAAAAAGGTGGACATTTTGTTGAAGATTGTCCAAGAAATCTTGAAAACAGGGATACATCAACTGCCAAGCAAGGTACATAGAAAATTGGAAATGTGAATCTCAATGTAAGTGCATTTAACTCATCACTTTTAATGCAATCAGATGATTCTGCATTACCATTAAAAGCACAATTCAAAACACTGCAAGTTCAAAATCAGCAAGATGCACAAGCACCTGAAAAGCTTAAAATTGATTCTTTGAACGACAAATTCCTGCATGAATTTAGTCAAGGTGTCGAGATATCACCGAATGTTGAAAAAACTGTTAGGTTTACAAACAATTCTGCATCCATTGCCACAAGTGTGCAATCATTCATGAGTCTAAGGGACACATCAAACAAAATGATGCTAGATTTGTATGGTACACATAATTCATATGCACACTATGTAGACCAAGAAGAAAAACTGTACAAAAAGGATCAACCTGTGTTTGAACGGCCCATATACTAGCTCATAGAAGTACGTCCAGTGTTAAATAAAAAAGGATGGTTCATTTCAGAGGAAAATATCTATTATAGCTCATCCTCTCTAGAGCTAAAGGATATTATCCGAGTGAACCCAAAAAAGTATTCAGAGCCAAACTCTCCTCCATCGGAAATCAAGCTTCAATGTTGTGACCAAATGAACATATACTTTGACCAAAAGAGTCGTAGGTATAGACGAGAGTCTAACATCTATGATGCCTTGGGTCCTGAAACCACAGAAGCTCATATCATTGGAACCCCATGGGATAGACAATATCAGGGCAAAGATAATGCTTTCCACAACTTGACTTGGGGAATAATTTGTCATGTTTCTCGAAGATACATAGGAAACTATGTAGAAGGTTTACAGATGCCAAAAATTAACAGTGCTACCCAAAGTGTGTCTTCACAGTCCCAAAAGGTGAGACTAAACCAGAGCCAAACAACTTTGAACTCTTACAATGAAGCATGCTATAGTGATCACCCTAGGAAGGGGAGAGCTGAAAATCCATCAAGCTCATCTTATGTACCAGGAGATGCTACATCAGTTAGAAGCCCTAGAGCTTCTAACCAACAGACCCCTTCAAAGCAAAAACCATTGAAAGATCATATGATTGTTGGAAGTTTCCAATTGACCTAGATTCCATCAGAGTCTATAGATAAATGCCTTTATGAAGATTATTAGGGACAAACGTTTCAGCTGATCTCCACAAATCAAAGTCAAAAGCCGAAAAATCCCATAATGTTCAAACAGTTACATGTGACCAAACTCACATATGCATATCAAGATGCACATGGTAACGAATATCAACTAGATCATGACCTCGTACAAACCCATGCCGATGTGGCCGACTAAAGTCAAAGACTATCTGAAGATGATGCAAAGCCTCAAGCTGCCAGAACAAGTGGGTGACAGAAAATTCAAAGTCAATGGAAGCTAAAGTCCAGAAAGCTACACCCAAAATCTCCTCCAAAGAGACAATTTTTGCCAAAAAGTACAATGGATCTATTCAGATCAAGGGTTACCCAAATGCACGTAGATAATGCTCAACAATTGCAAAAAGGTGCAATATTAGAGCCAATGGAGTCAACATCAATTGAAGTAGGTGGTCAAAGAAAAGAAAATGCAGATAAATCTCAACCAAAGGACACTACCACAACAAAAGCAGTCAATTCAGACATAAATCTTGAGAAGATCAAGTGCAACATTGTTGGTGAAAACGAAGAAAAGCTGTAAGTGAAGTAAAGCTTGATTTTCAGTTAGACAAGAATCTCATGTCTTTCGCACTTGGAAAAGATGTGGCCAACCACAACTCAAAGATGCTTCTAAATTGTGAGCATATCAAGAAACAAACAAGTAGAATGCTGGGTAATCATTTCCACCACCATTGAAGTAAGTTCACAGATCACCACAGCTCAATTCCATGTGATCACAGCAAAGGATATGCCAGACAATATCATAATCGGAATGCCAATGGCCCAGAAGATGTTAGAGATATAGAATTCAAAAAGGATATAGTCATCAAAGACAACAAAGAATGAAGATCAAGACTGGTCACTTGTGGACGACAGCTCAAAGTCCTCAAGCACAGTTAAAATGGAGACTTATATCAAAGAAAATCTTATTGAAGATGATTCATCTCCAACAAATAGAACTTTAGAAGAGATTAAAGCAAATCAGGAAATATCAAGTGCAAATCAAACAGAGCAAAGAGAAACCACAATAGCTATTGAGCAGAGAATGCCACCAAAGTCAAAGGTTAAGTAGAACGGAGTTGTAGACAACCAAGAAGCAATAGGAAGTCCAAAGATCAATCACTCATTACTAGCTAAATCAGGTGATGTAAGTCAGATTGGAAAACAAAGTCTCAAGCTGCTCTCCATAGAGACACAACTAGATCAAGATGAGACCATGGAAAAATCAGGACAGAGATCTTCAATAGAGCCAACAATGAGAATATATGTAGTTATCAGCAGTACAAAAGGATCAAGTGTCAGATGCAATGCTGTATTGGATAAAGATGAAAATTGTAATATGGTTGCAAACCACATTCAAATCATGCTCAAGATTACTCCATGCAAGCTAGGTAACAGAGAAATCATGGGTAAGGCTACAAGTCAAAGACAAATGGTTGCTACCCTTAGCATCCAAAATCATGAAGAGCGGGTAAAGTTTCAGGTAAAGCCTTCCAAAGACATGCATGCAGATGTCATCCTTTGACATCATTGGCTAGAACAACACAAGTCCTACAAAGAAGATATAATGCTAATACTCTCTTTTCCAAGAGGTAGCTAGCAGTAGATAGAGGTACTGTTAATGCTAGATTTTGAGTTACAAAAGTCACGAGAATCAAAGACAAATCTTGCAGACAAAGGTAAAGCTAAAGTGGAATCTCCTCTGATTAGCAAAGAAGGTGTGATAGAACATGCCTCTACATCAAATAACCCCCATGGATCATCTTCTTCAAGCAAGATAGGCTTTCAAAACTTCAAGTCAATTGCTGACCCAATTGAGACCTCTAAGGAGACACCTAGAAAATCAAAGATATTTCAGCCAAAGTACTCAAACAAGCAAAGGAAAGTCAAGCAAGTGTTTGTTCAGAGCAATTTAGTCAAGGTCACTGATCCGGTTTAGATTACTGACAAGAATTCAACACAGAAAGACAAACACATGGGATGGGTAGCATCACAATGGAGCTTAAATGCACAAAAGTACTATGGAGGTAACAGACTGATATGGGTGCCAAAACCGCAGGTTAGAGCATATGAAGTAACTTCAAGTCCCTCCCAAGAAAGAAGGCCCACAAGGTATCAACCTCGACAATATCCTAGGGTACCTAAGAAGCAAGTCTACAATAGAATGACATCAGACACTAAAGTCAATCACATGTTTAAAGAGGATACAAAACAAAGATGGATCTCAAAGAATGTTCCTCTTAGACAAAGATTTTACGCAAGGTATACAAAAATTTGGCTACCATTCAACCACAAGCCAACTATAACTACACCAAAATTGCATGAGGATCTCAAGAACTCATCAAGACCTACAGCTCAACAAAGTCAACAATGGAGATATAGAGGTCATCAAGAGAGTTGGATTCCTAAATCTTCCAATGCTCCTAGTCAAAATCCAAATGCCGATAGTGAACAAAGGCCTACAACAACATCAAAGAATCCTATCAACAGGCCTAATTGGAGAATCAAACAGATAATGGAGTCTTCACAGTCAAGCAAGGAAAACTCAACCAACGAGAATGCAGATTCAAAGATGATAAAATAGGTATGGCAAAATAAACCTTCAATGTCAACTTGGTCCTTCACCAATCCTCTTTTTGAGGATTCAAGCTTACTTTTACCTGAAGAAATGTTTGTAGTAAGCAGAAGAATGTAAAAAGTCAAGTCGCCAGGGTGCAAAAAACACTCTTTGGCATAGTCAGAGTCGGGCTGCTGAGCCATAAAATGAGCAAAGCATTAGTCCCAAAGCTTCAAGTCATATTAAACTCTGTGCTAAGAGTCGTAGTTATTAGGCTTACGCTCAAGCTAGAAGAGTTGATCATATATAAAGTCATGTTGCTCATGCTGGATGAGATGAACATAAGAGTCAAAGTCTATTAGCTTACAATTGGTGGAGTGTCGTAGAGTCCAACACTCACGCACAGTGCACAGTAAGATGAGAGCACATATCCTCGTCAATGAAAACCATTCTTAAAGGGGTGCCACCTTGTAAAGCCATGTCATATGATTTTATAGCTACACCATCTTTTTGAATAACCCCTCACAATCGTTCTTGCACAGCATACTGTTTCCCATGCATTTCTATGTATGCATAAATAGGATGTCCCATCATTGGACATATGCATTAGACACTGTTTTTTTTCTTCCACCTATGCACCTTGAGTGGACTACAACAGGCAAACCCATGTTCCATCATGCTACCCTTTCATAGTTGCTGCCTTTTTAATTCCATATCTATCAAAAAATAATCCCTTGAGTACTTTATTAATATTTCCTATGCTAACAAGTACTCCAATAATGCGTGTATCCCAAAGGCACTTTTTTCCCACAGGGTTTTCTCCCTTTGGTCATCCAGGTATTAGACCCTAATATAGAACCTAAGAAATCTACTTTCCTTGTACATACTTTCATCAATAAACAATAGCCTCATCATTATGCTATTACATTGGAAAAATGCAACATCATCTCTCACATCAAACATATTACGACCAATGAAGATGCTGCAACAAATTGAACCTCATCAACAAATTCAATGACCAATGAAGAAATCAACCCATCAACAACCAATTAAAAACCTTCCACAACCTCCACAGAGACCTTTCAATAGTGCCCGAGGACGGGCACTAAAATCGAAAGGGGGGAATGTTAACCGAGTCCACGTCAGTTAACAGAAGCTGCTAAAGACCAAGGATGTATGAATGCACATCGAAGATCAAAGAGAAGAAGCAGTAAATATTGGAGTTATACATTTTCCACGTTTTCCCAAAATGGTCACGTATTGTAAATTCCCGATTTATTTCAAGCCATTGTAATATTGTTAATGTGTTACGGGCTCAATGGGAGTTTCAAGTTGTAAGGAATAGGTCAGTTAGTGTGCCTAGGTAGCATATTCAGTAAGTGGTGGAGCCCTAAAGGCCTTGGGCGCCCAAACATTGCATATTTTTACCCTAGGTATATAAGGTAGTGTGTAAAAGAATTAGGGTTCTCGAGTCATTTGTTGAGAGCACTCTTTGGTGAGATCTCTTGAGCTATGTCGCTATAGAGTCCTTGAGCTTCTCCTTGCTCATGAGACTTGATTAACACTAATCAATGATTAATTCTCTCTCACTATGCCTCTCTTACTTCTTATGATTTCCTATGAGCGTTAGATTAACTAGATCTTAACTAATTAGTGGTTAATCCCTCTCTAATCTTGTGTGATTGCCCTCTTTTGCTTGTGTGTGCATGTAGGTTTGATTGGAGTGTGGTGCTCAATAGATCTATGTGTGTGTCCTTTCAATTAGTGTGTTGCATGATAGGATTAGTGTAAGGTCTCTACTTTTGAATTTCACACAAGTTCTATTACGCAATTGAATTTTTTTTTACCATCACTCATTATTTAAGATATTCAAGTTCAAATTATGAATAGTAGGCAGAGAAAACCTAGAATTTAAAATTTACGCTACAAAATCCTGACATGTTTAGCTATACAAATAACTAACTAACTTATTGCAAGACTTATTTATTGATTGTAGAATTTTCTCTTACTGTAAAATTAGTCTAAGACTATAAAGTTTAACTTGAAAATGTAAAGTAAATTATCATTAAGAACATAAATAAAATAATTATAAAGACAAAAGAATACAATGGATGACACATGAAGGCACATGGACTCACCTGAACTCACATAGGAGGGGACAAAGTGGGACACATAGTCACATGGAAAGGAGAGGTTAGTCTTGACTAATCTTAATAAGGGGGGGCTCTGTGTCTTTATCTCTTGATGATGAGGACAAATTAGTCAAGCTGATGGGTACCACAAGGGGACCAAAAACGCGGGTATGAATTTTAGGGAAAAAAAGTTATTTTTTAATATAAAAAATTGTTTTTGGAAAAACAAGTGGAATGTTTTCTTTTTTGCTATAAATAGAGCATCCATACTCACACTTTCGACATAGAGATTGCCTCTATAGTGCTCACGAAGTGCTGTCACTTCTCTTAGAGAGAAAGCGTCCACAAACCACTAAGAGAACAAAAACTCTAGTGGACTAATAAGGTACGCATTAATTAAGCATTCAATTAGCTTTAGAAATGATGCGCATATTCTCTCGTGCTCTAATCTCTCTCAACGATTAGTAAGATTCAATAAGCTTTAAGAAGCATGTGTGTGTGTGTTCTCTCTTACTCTAATTTCTCTAGTGGATTAGTAAAGTCTCTCTCACGGATTAGTAAGATTCAATAAGCTTTAAGAAGCATGTGTGTGTGTGTTCTCTCTTACTCTAATTTCTCTAGTGGATAAGTAAAGTCTAATTAGCTTTAGAAAAGGATGTATGTGTATTCTCTTTTACTCTACATCTTTCTAGTGGATTAGTAAGATTCAATTATCTTTAGAAAGGATGTGTCTATGTTCTCTCTTACTCTAATCTCTCTAGTGCATTAGTAAAGTTTAATTAGCTTTAGAGAAGGATGTGTGTGTTGTTTCATTTACTCTAATTTCTCTAGTGGATTAGTAAAGTTTAATTAGCTTTAGAAAAGGATGTGTGTGTGTTCTCTTTTACTCTAATTTCTCTAGTGTATTAGTAAAGTTTAATTAGCTTTAGAAAAGGATGTGTGTGTGTTCTCTTTTACTCTAATTTCTCTAGTGGATTAGTAAGATTCAATTAGCTTTAGAAAGGATGTGTGTATGTTCTCTCATACTCTAATCTCTCTAATGGATTAGTAAGATTCAATTAGCTTTAGAAAAGATGTGTGTGTGTTCTCTATTACCCTAATCTCTCTAAGTATACCTACTCTCTCTAATTAGTACATCATAACTATTAACTCATGCACAGTTCATTGGAACTAACACAGTAGAGTACTCATTACACTCTTAGTAGGTATAATCAATTTCATTATTAGCTAGATTAATTAGTAAATTGAATAACACTAAGAAATTGACTTAATTAAAGTATAGAGTAGTAAAAATTGATGTTAGAATTGTAGTAGAAATGTCATACATAAGAGTAATGCATCTCCACATTTTCAATTTCGTAATCTACACACTTATAAATTTTTTATTAATTAAGATTAGGAAATATTTTGATATATACAAATTAGGTGTAATGTAGTCACTAAGTGCAAATCCGAATTGGCGAGGGTTCAAATTATAGACTCTCTTTGGAAAATTTTACTAAAAGTAATATTCAAGAAAAATAACAAGGTTTTACTTACATGTAAAAAAAACGACCTTAGATTTCAAGAAAATTACTAGGAAAATTAACCAATTTAAAGTTCTAAGTGTATAACCTAAGTGTAGTATAAAAAAATGGCTCCAAAGTGTGCTCGAACCCAAGGCGCTAATGATCATGAAGCTAGCAGGAGTAATGTGGGAACTCCTGCGGAACATGCTATGTCTCCACCAATTGAACCTATCAGAAATATGGTACATGTTAGTATAGTAATTTCAAGTTATGCATTCATTGCATATGTGAGCCTTTAGAAATATATTAGTTACCTCTTTTGAAAAGAAAACACGGACCGAAACCAAGGGGCTTAACCCCAAGAAACTCGGCATATGTTTGACAAGTAGGAAAGAATGTCTGGTTAAACTGGTTGCTATAGGAAAGAATGCTTGTCCAAAAACCAAAGAGTGGTGGAACAGATGGGGCATAGCACACCAACAAATGCCAAGGTCGGGCAGCTACTTACTTTAGTGTTTCTCTTGAGGGAAGTTTTTCCTCTCACCCTTCTCCCTCTGTGTCACTTTGAAGATGATAGATTTATAGTACGTGGTACTACTACGCCATTGTCACAAACTCAGAGTCAGGAAGTGCCTGTTGTGAGGGTGTCTCAAACACTTGCTCGCATAGTGGATATGCCGGGAACATCAACTGTAGTGGTAGCCTCTAGTAAACAAGAGATGGCCACTGCAGGAACATCAAATCGAAAGTGAGGTCGGGGGAAAAGCCTGTTTTTCACACCACTCTTGTTGTGATATCCACTTTGCGTGAGGATTCTTCCGTTGCACACTGGAGATACAAAATGTAGGAAAGGGCGGAAACCTCTACTTCGGCTGGGACTCCCTCAGTGGGTACGGATACTTCCTTGCAACCAAAAAATTCTGGTGTTACTATCATAGTTGCTCCAACGGAGGGGACTCTTCCAGCAATTCTGCCTTGGGAGACGACTGCCGCAAACCCCTCTGATCAACTCCAGGCGTGCGAAACATTTTTGCAGCGCATTGCGGAGTCCTTACATTTGTCTTGGTGAGCTTCAGCAACGGAGGTACGCGTCACCGAGCTGGAAACGCAAGTAACGGCTTTGCAGGCTAGCATCACTGATTTGACAAGTCAAAATGTAGCATTAAATACGGTAGCTCGACAGCAAACTGAAGAAATCCAGGCACTGAGGGGGGATAACTCTGCGTTTGTTTCTTCTATTCAAGAGGAATCTCTTCAATTGCGAATGCAAAATAGCCTGGCCACTTACTTAGCATCTCATCCTGGTGATGTGATGATTAACATGAATGATCTTGATGCCTTAATTAGCAGTGGAGATACAGCAAGACCTCCATAGTTTTTTGGAGACTCAAATGCAGAGTTGGAGATCAAGGCTGTCTGCCGAGGTGATAGCGTAGCAACCAACTAAACAAGATGTGGTGAGGGAGCCTGAGCCGACGAATAATGATAGAGGTAAGAATATTGTCCAAAAAAGGTTTTGATATTGATGATTGGGTGAAAGCTACAGAAGATTGTTCTGAGGACCAAGCTCATGCCTCTCATTTGCAGCGAGTGATTCATTGCCTTCGTAAGGAGGGGCACCGAGTATGTTTTTGGGTGGAGACATTGGCTCATTCATTTTCACTCAGTCTTCCGCCATGTCCTCCTTTTTGGCCTGCGCTCAACAGATACTTATCTCAGCATTATCCTCTGCATACACCTCTTGCTCCTTTGCCACAGGCACCTCGGTATTTGCCAACGCAATTCATTCGAGGGGATCCTTGGCCGGAGCAACCTGAGATAGATCCACAGCTGTTGGCAGAGGTGTAGATCGGGCTCATCGCCAAGATTTTCAGGGATTTGGCTTTATCAATGTTTCCTCCTCACCAGAACAGGTGGAGGAACAGCAACCGGAACCTTCGACACGGAGGGGCTAAAGAGTGGGTTCGTGCAATCCACCATGCATGCCAGGTGTTACGGCATAAGCCGCACATTGCGGTCTTGAAGATGTCTGGACATTGTGGATTAGGAGTCATGTGGCTTTGGGACAATTCTTCATAGGATATCATGGGACAGGACGAGGTTTTGCACCGTTCCCGATCTGCGTTGGAGCAGCGGTTGTATAAAGGGGGCATACCAGTCTTTGGGGATATCTCTAATGTTCATGTCATCAATATATTTTCTCTCTTGTACTCTGTGTTTGGTTGCATATCAATGAAGAAGACGGTGTTCTGTTTCTGTGACTTGTCTTCTATTCTACCTTCATGTGTTTTGATGTTCATATAATGTAAGGCAGTGTGAGGGTTTTCATTCTCGTAATGCTTATTGCTCCTTTGCAGGCAATAGACATTACAACCGTGCATCATAAGATCTTCCCCTACAAGAGTGAAGTTTTGAGCTCTCTGAACAATCCTCCTCTTTTGTAGCTTTGACAGCCCTTCAGAAGATTGACATGTGCTCAAGAAATCATTAATGTCTTTTAAAGTTTCCCTACCTTCATAATTAGCTGCTGCCACATACAAACTCGACACATGAGTTTGAACACGACTGCTAGCCAATCAATCTGCCTCCTGGTTTTGTTCCCTTCTAACATGTTTGAGCTGCACCTCTTCAAAAAACTTCAACATCTTCTTTATAGAAAAAACCAATTCTTGAGAGAATCTCTCTTTACCTGCCATTGGCCCAAAAGTTTCTTGATAACCATTAGAGCATCACCTTTTACTATCAACCTTCATATTCCAAACTCAATACACCGCTTTAGACCCAAATGTAAAGTAAGATACTCCACCTCATTTTTTGGTATGCACCTTCTCCAAGTTGTAAGATTTTGAAAAGATTATTACACCGTGTGGATCTTGGACGACCACACCTCCTCCTGCCTTTTGTGTTACCCTTCTATAAGCTCCATCAAAACACATAATGAAGGCCCCTACCAAGTCTAGCTCCTCTTTATCTTTCTATCACAGTACCCTTGGATAAACTGGTAACTTGACCTCTTTGTTGACTAGGATATCTGCGAGATGAGACCGACTTTTGTGATCTACCTTGAACTCAAACTCAAACTCCTAGAGCTATATCACCCACTTCATGATACGCTTCCCTAGCTTCAAGTGTAGCACCACTTAAGGCAAAAGATTATTAGCCGTCAACACATAAAATTTACGAGCGATCAAATACACTTTGAAATTCCTGTAGGCAAAGACTAAAGCCATCACCCACTGCTCTGCCATTACATATAGGTAGCCTCCCTCGGACTTATTACCTTGCTTTTAGTCACCCTCTTGGTTGGGAGGGCATACCATAGGTAGCTGACAGAGAATACCCTTCACTTTGTCAAATGCTTCTTGAGCTTAATCATCCCATTGAAATCCATGTACCTGTTGAGGCCTCTTCTGAAGAGGATAAACATACTAAGACAGCATCCAAAAGAAACATGATAGGTACTTTAACTTATGCACGAATGATGCCAACCCTATCGCACTGGTGGGAGGCTCCATAAGAACCAAAGTCTTCACTTTCTCTGGATCTGCTTCTATACCATTCTGCAAGATTGCATGGCCCAACAGCTAAGTCCGCGGTTGTGCCAATCTACACTTCTTTGGGTTCAACTACCCTCCTTCCTCATCTAGCCTTTGAAAGCATAGCTTCAACTTGGACAGGTGTTCTGCTTTGAAACTATAACAACCAATATCATCCATAAAAAAACTAATGAACTTAACTAAGTATGGCCCGAAACTTTGTTCATCCAGTCGTGAAATGTAGCATATGCATTCACCAGTTCAAAAGGCATCCTACGGTAGGCAAAGCACCCCATGGAGAGATGAAGGTGGTCTTCAACTGATCCTCCAAAGCAATACCAATTTGAAAATACCCCAAAAATCCACCATGATAGAATAGCGCTCGTGTCCTACAACTTGGTTTAGAATCTCGTCTTGAAATAACAAGGGATAGTGGTTTCGCTTGGTTGCAGCATTCAAGGGTTTATAATCTACACATACCCACCATTTCCCATTCTTCTTTGGAGTAATGACAACAGGTGAAACCCACTCAGACTCTTTCACTGGATAGATAATACTTGCCTCAAGAAACTTGTTGATCTCTTGCCATAGAGCCTCCTTTTGAGTATCTCCTAGCCTCCGTAGCTTCTGTGCTTTTGTCTTGTACCTGTCTTTGAGTAGGATCTGATGCTCCACCCCTTTAGCTCCTCTCAAATCTTTATACTCAGTTGCAAATAAATTGGGATAGGATCCACATAGATCCACATAACCTTCCTTCTCCTGCTTGGTTCAATCTGCACCTAGCATATCTTCCACCTCTTTAATCTTTAGACTACAAAACGGATCTTGCATACCTTTACTTGAACTGGAAAAATCCATAGTGACCCCAAACAAATCTGTATCCAGCTTCAATAGGTATTCATCACTCTCTTCCTCTTTGACATTGGTGGACCCTTCATCATAGGTGGACTCGGTTTCATATTTGTAAACTGGTGCTAGAATCCTTGTTAACACCCCCTGCTTCTAGATGAAAGTGGCTCTCCCTGGCCTTCATGTCAAGCACAATCTACCCTTCATTCTCTCAATCTGGTAGGGTGAATACCCTTTTCTCCCAATCCTGTTTGGCCGCAATGGCCAACAACCATGGCCTCCCCAATATAATTGGGTAAGCATTTTCATTGGCTTTCATGATGAAGAAATCAATTAAGCATTCAATTCCCATGACCTTTACCTTCACATCTTGCACCACTCCCAAACATTGAGCTTTGGCATGGTTGGCTATCCTCATGTGCACATTGGACGAGACTACAACTACAATACCAATATCCCTCATAGCAGATTTGGTGATCACATAGAACTGGGCACCACCATCAATATATGCTTGCACATGCTTCTTATTTTCAAGCAAAACTTCCACCATTAGAAGCACATTGGACTCCCCACCCTCAAGGCTAGATTCTGTACATCATGCAAATCTCCTCTTACTCAGGGAAGTCTTGTGCTGACACTGGCTGACCATTGCTTCCTTAATTTAGGGTTTATTGCAAGCAACTACCCGAAAGTGATATTTTGAACATCTCTTACCAAGTCATATTCAGGATTATCGTGCCCAAATTGAAAATCCATCAGTGTAATCTTTCGTCCTTGTCTCCTCTTGCTTGGTATTGGCTGCTCTTGACCTTCATTCACCTTCTCTTTACCCTTCCTTGCTCTAAATTATCATTTCATCTCGGTCTCTCTTTTGCCCCTTGCTCTTTTGTTGGCCATAATATTGACCTCCTGCTTGTCAACACCAATAATATTAACCCTTTGCACTTCATCATTACCTGACAGAACCGGCTATGCTTAGTTTCTGATGGCTTGCTGCTCCCTTTGACCATTAAATTGTGCTTGGCCCCTACCTCGACCAAACAGAGGCATTAGGAAGAGAATGGGGTGTAGGAGGGCCTCTTTATTTTCCATGAGCTTATGGAGGTGATTGACATTTTGAAGAATAGGTGTACGCCATGTGTGTGGGTGTGTAAGAGATGTGTAAGAGTTGTCAACGTATGCACTTTGCCCCCCAAAAAGTAGGTGGAAATTTTATGATTTTCGGCCTTCCATAACTCCCACATATGATCTCTGATTTTAGCGGAGATCATAGATCTGCGAGGAATCCCAATCCTCGAGCGAGTACTTCCAAGCGGACAAGAAACCGAGCGAGCATAAGCAATGAGAAATATTAGATAAAGATCTCAATAGTTACTCTATAGAGTATAGTGTAGCAAAGTAACCATATTGCATCTCAAATAGTCTCAAACAAAAGAGACATACTCTTCCTTTGATGTGTTCACACAGACATTGATACACAGTCATATCCTTGCTTTTGAACCATCTTGCTGAGCATATTCCAAAACTCTATTTGTGCAAACTTATTCTCCATGGTAAATTCACATGTTGCAATTGTCATAAATTCGTGCACAAATAGATCAAAAGATGGTAACTCAAATGTCACATGTCCATCATAATGCATAGGTAGCTCTTGAATTTGAATGATATCCTTTGCTTGCTTGAGTGCCATGTGTAGGCTGCTTTGTGAAGGCATTGCATGTAGTATACCAACTATTAGGAGGGACCATCGAACTATTACTAGTGTGTCCTTCATTCCAATGCCTTGTGTGCTTTCAATAGCAATGAGAACCTTCTAGAATTGACATTAGCCATGATTGAGAAGGAAGATTTGTTCACCACTAGCAAGTTCAGTAGCCTTTATCTTCACCTGCTCTCCCATTAGTCTCTTTGTCATGCACTCTCAAAGTCTCGGAAGTAAGTCAGACTCTCTCTCTCTCTCTCTCTCTCTCTTTTCTTTTGTTGGAAAAAACTTTAAAAAGACATTTCCAAAACATTAGGTACAATTCCGTACAAAAGACTCAACGTCCATGTTATTGATAGCTTCAACCACGCTGGCAATTCTTGTAGCATGCATCTTCTTAAGAGTTCTATGATAGAACTCAAAATTCATGAGCCTTCTTTCTCTCCTGGCTTAATATGCACTAATTAGACACCTCTTCACTTCCTAACAACAGGAACATTGGTATGCTGATTCTGGTTTTGCATATCCTCCGTGCGTCTAAACCTATGTGGTGGCTCCCGTACGCTTCTTGTTGTGCGGGATCTCACTTCACGGACAATGTGAGAGTGAATGGCGCATGAAATGCAGTATTGCATTTTGGCGTAAAGCTTGGGAAGTGTGTACCCATCATAAACGCAAGCATTCTGCACATCTCGCTCAACAGCTTGTTCAACAATGTTCCTTACAAGAAACCGCTTGACAGCCTTGTCTTTGGGCACACATCGCCCACAGTTGGAGCACCTGATGGGGTTCGTGTCACCTCTTCCGTGCTTTTTACATCCACCGTTGTGGTGCTTGACCATCATGACTGTTTATGCCACAACTGCTTCTGCTTCCTCTTCATTGTGGAGGTCTCTCTCTCTCTCTCTCTCTCTCTCTCTCTCTCTCTCTCTCTTTAAAAGCGAAAATTACCAAAATACCCCTCTAATTCGTGGAAATTCCCAAAGTACCCCTCAAATTTCAAAAATTTCCAAAATATCCCCAATATTTTGTCATAAATTCCCACAATGCCCTTCAAATTTTCCAAAATTTCAAAATATCCTTGGTAGTGAGATTAAATTTCTCCAAAGATAATTTTTTTTGTAGCTTTTCATAAGAAGACTGATTGTCTATCAATACATTAAGATGCTCAAGCTAGAAGTTGAGTTGGTTATGTAGGCTTTGGAGATAAATTGTTTCATTATTTTTAGACATAATCGACTATTTTTGCGAGGTACTTTGTAACAAATTACGCGCTAAGCACTCAAAACAGATCTGAATTGTCAAAAAAGAAAAAAAATCAGAAAATCTTGAACAATCCTACCAAAATAGATACAAGGGTATTTTGGGAATTTCCACAAATTGGAGGGTATTTTGGTAATTCTCCCAAAAAAAACTCAATTCTCTAAAAGAGCACGCGTCGGCGTGCGCTCTTTAAGAGAGTTGTGTTTTTTAAAAAAGGAGAGAGAGAGAGAGACTCTCAGCACACGCTCGCCCCAGCCGCTGGCATGAGCACCGGCATAATATAAAGTGGTCCGCTGTTTAATTGCCTGCCAAGGGCTCATTATCGGAGCCCAACACGTCTCGCAGGGTCGTTTGCAAGCAAAAGAGAAGAAGAAGTAGAGCTCGTTGCGATTGTAAGCAGAAATAGTAGCTACAATATTATATTCAGGGTGGCCAAGGAAGCTTGCAAGCGGTCGTGGGAGGAGAGGCAGGAGCAGCTAGGGAGGGGGAGGGTGGACGTGGAGGGCGGAAGGTATGGCCTGCAGCGGCGCAGGTCCGCCTGTCGAGATCATATTGAGGGCATGGGCGACATCACAGCCCGCATGAGTGGGCTTCACCTGGTAGGCGAGCTTGAGCAGGAGGAGGAGAAGGAGCAGGAGGAGGCGGTAGGGGCCCCAGAGGAATTCTACTTGCGGGCCGCCGTCTGGCAGCTGCGCCAGGAGCTACAAAATGTACGCTCCCATCTGGCGGCGCTGGAGGCGGAGGAGGAGCCACCCCACCTTCTACAAGCTCGTAATATGCTTCAGAATATGCTTACACTTCAAGCATCCGGTGGTACTGCAGCTACTGGTGATGAGCTGGACCTGGGACTGGCAATCACCCTGCCAGGCATAGTTAATGATCCCCTCCCGCCAGCTATCATTAATAATTATAGTCACCTGCTGCAATATCAGGTCAACGACCTTATTGATGGTATGGACCGCCGCCTCACCCTCTCACAAGCTACTGTACCGCCTCTAGACCTCCGCTTGACACTGGCTCGCCCCCGACGACTCCAGGCGTTCTCTGCCCAACTGAGATTCAAGGAGACATTCTATCTTCACCTTCGACTTTGTGCATGCCGACTTTTTATGGTTTGTGTTTCTTAATTACGTACTTCACTAATGTCACTCTTCATAATTCAAGTACTTAGTTGAGCCATTTTTCTACTCTTTTGAGGCATGCCAATACATAATCTTGTATTCACACTTACACTGTAATCACATCCAACAATACGAACTGAGACCCTAATCGTGTAGGGCTGCTAGAGAGAAATAGCGCAATAGCAATGACAATGAGGCCCACACCATCATTGAGTCACACACAATGATGTTTAATTGCATGTCTAACACTTAGATATGGAGGGAGTATTGGTAATAGTGCAGGGTAGGTAGAGAGACAATGCAACAACGATGTCTATGAGTCACACACCTTGTGTGATAGTGTGACACTGAGGTTAAGCCACATTGCAAATTGCAAAAGCAATGCTTGTGAGGTACACATGCTTTGCGACATTGCAAAGGTAGAAAACACCTCAATGCCTTTCATTTTGTTAAAGCTAAGCCAATTACAATGGTAAATATGTCAAAGCCGGCATACTTACAAACTTGTGTGCATATATCCCCTCCCGTGACCATGACTGAGGCATATTTTTCAGAAAAACAACTAATAACTATGCCTCGTGTTACAATTGCCTAAGCTGACAATACAAGGACTCTAGTTGGCAGGTAGTAACTCAAGATGAGTCAAAGTGCCACAACAATATGGAGATATTTCAAGAAGCTCAGAACCATACCATTGATGGACTATAGTTTCACCTAGTAGCACTTAACCATAAATGGATATTAATTAAGAGCATCAATAGTGGTTGTGGAGAGAATGTCAAGATGGATGTAGAATGGGAGGACTACTGGCAATTAGCAATCATGCAGGTTGGGAGGGGTAGACAACCCTGTGTCAGTTAGATGGGGCAACAACACTCATGATGATGCAAGGGAGCAACCCATCCTTAGGGTCTTCCAACTCCAACCATCATCATCCTTTCTCTCATTGGTATGGTCATCAATATCCTCTCTCTATTGAGCCCACAACTCATGATTCTCACTTACCAAAATTGGTTACTGACTATTTCCAAAGTTGCATGGGTTGCAACTCCACATGGTAATGAGAACTACTTCAAATCACATGACCAAATCATTACTCTTAATCACATCACCTAGAGTGTGGATAGTTGTGGGATAAATTACCTCCCTACACCTTCGCTATAAACAAAAGAAAATAAAGACAGACAATGGGCATACTTAATAAAGTTTCTAGTTCATAATTCAAATACATGGAATGAAATGTAAGTATGAAAAAAATTAAGAGCATAAATAATACAACATGGGTAGATGTCATTTTGATATTCGCTCGGGTTTTAGTTCGCTCGGAAAATCTCGCTCGGGCTACGGTAAGACTCAAGATCTGCAATCTACCCATCGAGCTCTTTCCATAGATATGCTACATGATATGGTTTTACCCGCTAGATTTTAAATTACATTTTTGGGGAAAACTTTGAATTCAAATAAACTAGTCATTTTGCCTCTTTGAATTCAAAATCTGTCCTTTGATGACTTTCTTAATACTAAAGGTTTGACTTCCTTAAACTGCCAAATAAAGAGGCCCTCTTGGACCCCATTCTCTTCCTAATGGATGCATACTGGCCCTTTCCCTCGGTGGATGAGGGAAATCTGGAGCATAGTGGCCCTCCTCTCTGCAATTAAAACACCTACCGGGAAATTGCCTAGCCCTGCCTCTTCCTATCCTTGCCTGGCATCTAGCCATAACACTTAAACACAATTCTTGCATTTTCTAGATAAATCTTGAACCGTATGTACCCAATGTTGAGGAACAATTGCCACCCCCCGACTCGTCTGGTTCTCCACTTGAACTTCTTCCCTCGGACTTGGAGTAGGATTGGGAACCATCGCTTCGTATCCCAATGTACCTTGCTCAATCTTATTTTCAAATTTTTGGCCCTTTTCCCTTGCAATACCAACCACTCCATTGTAATTCTCTGTGCTCTCAAAATCCACCTTCTCACAAACTTTGGGATGCAAACAAGCCATAATTTTCCAATTCAAAGTACTCACCATCATTAGCCAATTGAATGGCAATTGCAAAATCTCTCTAGTATTCCTTGAAGCAGCTTAGGAAAACACCAAACTCTCTGTTCAGTTTTGTATCCACATCAACAAGGGACACCTCTTTACAGAAATCATTTAGAAAACGGGCCCGCAATGTTGGCCACATAAGTCTTGGTTCCTCTTCAGAGGCATAGAACCATGTCTCTGCTTTTTCTTGCATTAGCAACGGAATTGCTTGCATCTTGCTCTCTTCATTTGGCATATGCAATGATAGCATATGCAGCTTGAAATCGGCCATCCACTCCTCCGGATCTTCTTCTGCGATGAAAAATGGTCCATAACTTCATGCTATCATCCCTCATTGATGGAAACAACCTTCTTGGATCAAAACCGACGAGCAATCAACTGCTCCTTAGTGGGGCAACCATAAGATGGAGAGGGGGAATGAGGAACACACACGACATACAGTACAATGCCTCCCTATAGCTCAGGGTATCCACAACACCCCTAACCTCTTAGATAACACCTTTAATTGGCTAATTTGCACTAACAAAACCAACTTTGTACACAAAACAACAATCCCCTACTCTACAAAACCACCAGCACGAATGCACCCCAACAGCTCAACTCACCTTTCCGAACTCACACAACACCCCGATTCTGCCCTCTTTGCAACACCCTATACACTGAAGGCACACAACTCCGCTAGTACCGACATGCACACAAAGAGCGAGAGAAAAGGAAGGGGATGGGGAGAATCGACACCAATAAATGGGGCAATGACTAGTCGTATTTAGCAAGGAGATAGTACAATCATTGTACAGTTCTAATGGCAAACTTCCACACAGAGGTTTGCAAGCCTTCACCGTCAAAAAACCCTTCCAATTGTCAAAAAAACCTTATGGCAAAAAAGCACCCTCAAAATCACGTTCATCTCCTTTTATACAGACGGGTTAACCAAAAAAGAAAAAAATGGGATCCTAAGATGCTTGTACATTCAGCTTTTAGCTCATTATAGAATTTATCTTGCATTGCACCCAAGTGGCATAGTCACTTAGTGCTACTATTGCATGATGAACACCTCACCTTGTTTGGCCTGCTTGGAATTACCCTTCTGGCCTTTGGGTTCTTTCTCTCTCTCTCTCTCTCTCTCTCTCTCTCTCTCTCTCTCTCTCTCTCTCTCTTAAAACTATCAATTGCCTTGGGATACCCCCCCTAGCACTACTGATATTGCTAGTGGGGGACATCCTTTTACCTTCAAAAAATTTGGGCAGGTTTGGCCTATGGGACTAGACCCTTAAGGCCTACCACGTCATCAAGTGTGCACCATGCCATCATCGCCGCATGGCCGATAGCCACCAGCGGGCTTCACCACACCGCCTTCTCCCTCACAAAAACCGCCACAATGCGTCGGCGTGCAAGCATGAGCAGCATCCCCCAAGGGCCCTCCATATCCATGCAGCAAGAACTCTCCCTTTCTCTCGCTTGTGAAAAATGAGGGACACGGCCCTGCCCATATAGTCTCTCCGTCCGAGTGCTCCTCTGGCATGTGGGACTTCCCATGTGCCACATGGCATGCCCTAGTGAGTGCCCTCCAAGCTTGCACAAAACCTCCCCAAAAAAATCTTTAGAAACAATTTTTCTCCCCAGCTTTAAAACCCTGCAACATGCTGCTTCATGCTCAGATGACCAAGTGATAGAACCACTTAAAATCTCCTCTTAGCAACTCTGCTCTTCTCGGTTCTTACCGCAACTTGAATCTCCCAGGGCCAAAAACCGAGGCTGTGAAAAACTTAAAAAAACATCAGGCAATGCATCCCTAATAAAGGCACCCACTTTTCAATCTGGCAAAATCAAAAGCTTGGGTATATTTTAAAAGCCCTCATAAGATAAAGCAAAGGCTCTTTCTCTTTCTTTCTCTTATGCTTTAATAAAATAAAGCAAGAGCTTCTCTCTCTCTCTCTCTCTCTCTCTCTCTCTCTCTCTCTCTCTCTCTCTCTCTCTCCCATCTCTTGTATAGAATAAAAGAAAAGGCAAAAGTTGTCTGTTAACCCTCACGGCACACGGACACCCCATCACCTACGACGGACGTGTATTATGTATTTGGTAGAGTCAGGTACCGGGCTTGTCGGTCCAATAAGGAAAGGTAGAGTGATCGTCGATGAGAGGTGCACTTTAACTTGGACATTCAAGGGGTTAGTTGGCTAAGCATGGGCGCCCAAGTGTGAATGGGGTGAGCTCCTATAAAAGCCAACTAAACCTAATTTTTACTCATTCTCTCATTTGTGCAATTGAAGAGTGCTCTTGCTCCATCTCCATCTCCATCTTCTTCTTCTTCACCTCCTTGTGTGTGTGTGTGTGTGAGAGAGAGAGAGAGAGGGAGAGTGTGTGTGCGATCGAGCATTACGAAGGCACGACGGCGGCGAAGCGGTTGAGCGCGGCACGACTGCAGCTTCTTCTTCATCGCGGCGAGGAATCCACCACGAAGGCGAGCGTAGAGCGGTGAGTGACACACCCTTTGTTTTCTTGAGCTTGCTAGTTTAGGCTTGTTGTGTGCTTGGAGCCGTTTGTGGCTCGCATACGGTGTATTGGCAAGTCCCTTGCTTCGACAGTGCGGCAAGGAGCGCACATTTTTGGCGCCGCTGCCGGGGATATGCCCTACACTAAGCTCGGTTAGCACTTTACGCTTCCTTGTGGTGCAATTTCTATCATAGGAAAGGCAGGGAAGGAGTGTGTGGAGATTTCTGTTTTTTGCGTTTTCTGCATTTTCTGCCAAGTTTCAATTTCTGTTATTGTCTGCGTTTTTTCAATTTTTGCAATTTCTGCATTTTCAAGTTCAGCGTTTTCAATTTCTGCATTTTCAATTTCCGCAATTTTCTGCATTTCTGCGTTTTTTTAATTTTCTGCATTTCTGCATTTTCAATTTCAGCGTTTTCAATTTCTGTATTTTCTGCATCAAAAAAAAAAAAAAAGTTTTTTTTGGGGAAAAAAAAGAAAAAAAAATCTGGATTTTTTTTTTTTTAATTAAAACAAAAAAAAATTCGGAAATTAAAAACGCGAGTGAGCGGGCGGCGAAATTTTTCGAAAATAAAAAACGTGACTCTTAAAACGGACGGGTTGGTTTGTATAAAAGATAGATTCGGGATCGTTTTCCCAGGGCCAGGCCCAGGCCTCAATCCTCAATCTGATGATATATACTAGACTCACTCTTATATATATACCCTACTCCCTCAAGAGAGAATGAAAGCATGTGGGACAAGTCCTCCACTCTCCTCCTTTCTCTTCCCACTTGCACCCTTAGACTTTCTAGTTTGGGCCTAGTTCCCTACTGGAAATTGACAGTTTTAGGGATTCCGAGGGCATAGAGTGACCAAACGGAGGGCTGTAAAGCACGGCACGACCCTCTGACCGATACGCTCGTTTCGAGCTATCACACGGCCCATTCCACGACACGCTCTAAAAAATCTAGCAAAAAAACAAACAAAAAACACGCTAAAAACTAGTCACAAGGCCGCCTAGAGCAGCTTTTTGACACCCTAGGGTATCAAAAGCACATGCACTTACACTCTGGGCGGGTGCTAGAACACGAGCATATTGAGGGTGCCTCTGTTCATACGGACACCCATTACCCATCCACGATAAGCTCTAGACCCTCAGCGGGGACACAAGGTAGCACCACCCAAGACCCTAAAATAGCCGCTAGTGATTCCTCCTCCGACTCAGAAATCATGGAAGCATACCCTACCCAAAACACTGAGAGAGAAGGCCATGCACCTCCCGAAGCTCCACAACCTAGTACTAGTATGTTTAGCCGTTTCATGGAAACATTAGGTAGAGCTACTCGCTCGGAACCTGATGCAAATGAAGCACACGAAGGGGGTGGGGAAGTGGACTCTCCTTTCACATCGCACGTGGACCCCACACCCCCAAAGAGTGTCCATGTGGATATCCTACCAACTTCTTACCAAGAAGGCCCTGTTGAGCTGCCTCCTTCAGAAGTTCCCTCTAGAGTACCGTTGGTGACAAGTAAAACCACGGGGAGCAACATTGCTTCTACCTCACAAGAAACCGTTAACACGTCGACTCTAGAAGGATTGTTCATTAATGATCATTGGACATACGACCTCCACACTGAGGTGTTGACGGATCTACACTCTGGCCACGCCTACCATGTAGGATGGATAGAGATTGTACAATCCACCTCTAGTGCCACGAGCATCGAAGATCAACAGAAAATGATCTGTAATGTTATCCATGGCATTATTCAATTAGAAAGGCAAAACCGAGGGGTAAATATACTCTCAACTGGCCCCATGAGATTTCTGGATACGAGCAAGGCTCAACAGCCTACTCTATCACAAATGGAGACTCCTCTAATGAGCCCCATGGACCCATCTTACGTCATTTCACCTGGGGTCTCTATGCAATCTGAGCCTCCGAGCGAAAACTTTAGCTTCCCTAACTTGGCTCAACCCTCTATTAAGGAAAACACAGTGCTCACTCCAGGGATAAGCCTGACAGAGAATGTACCGATGACATCTACGGTTAGCGCAGTGCCACTACCTAGTGTCGTAGTACCTAATATGGGGCCTCGACCGTATGTGCCTCTAGCCCCTTATGCACACATGGCCCCCACACCTCCAATTGTACCACTTGCTTATGCTCCTCGAGTGCCGCTCCCTAGCTCTTATCCGAGTGGACCTATGCCCGGTTATGTTCCATATCCTGCATCATCTACACATATGCCAAGACCGGTACCCGTTCCTCTCCCACATATGATTCCAAGAGTACCTCCACCGGCCCTACCTCCTCACATAGGTGACTTGGCAGCGTTTGCTCAAACCATAGGTCGATCTATCGCGGAAAATATGCGTCATGCATCTGATAGAGAGCCTAGAAGTAAGGCAGTACAAATTGCCAAACTCACGCAAAAATTCAATGGGGACGAAGATGCTAGGAAACACATTGAAGTGTTTGAACAAGTATGCGATTCCTTAGGGGAACGCAACGAACTACATAAGTGCAATGCCTTAAGCTTGACATTAAGTAGGAAGGCTGGAGATTGGTATAGGACCCTAAGGGTGGACGAGAAAACAATCTACCCTACCCTTCGAAGGTTGTTTCTAAAGGAGTACATACGAGAAGGTGTGCTTTGGGGTGTAGCATCTCAGCTACAGAAGGCCGAACGTAAGGAAGGAGAGTCAGTAAGGGACTTCATTAGTCGTCTAAAGCACTTAAACTCTCGTTGCCCTGTAAATGAGCGCTTCAACAATAACCAACTGCTTGATCAATTCATTCGAGGGTTGAGGAATGAAGGAATCTATAATGGACTAGTGATTAGAGGTATCACAACCTGGGAAGATGTCATTTCCAATGCAATCCAATTAGAGGACAACTTGATGATAGCAGGCATGAGGGTGTCTACTGACACGAGATCCACTAGCTCACAAGACATTGAGTATGAACCCATGACTGCAAAGCCCATTGCCAATGAGCCAAAGGTATTTGAGACATTCTTGACAGACCTCACCAAGGCAATCCAAGAGTCTCTTAAGGATAACCGACCCCCTCAAAATAGTCACATGTATCCAAGAAGGGAGCAACAATGGTGTTCCATTTGCTTAGGTCCACATAGCACTAGTGAGTGCCCTACGTTTAGAGTAAAATTTAATGGAACTTGCAACGCATGTGGTAGGTATGGTCACCAAGCTAAGGATTGTTTAATGATCAAACGTATGATGGCAAATAGACCACCTGTAGCCTGGACGGATGCACCTCGAGCTCCTGTATTGATGCCTACTCCACCTGTTGAGCAACTACCGCAACACATGGTCCCTAGATCTCAAAATGTTGTACAAGCTACACCGTTACCACCTCCTGTGCTAGGACCGCAGCCTCCGCATCCAAGAGTTGCCCCTATGAACCAAGTGGGTTGCGAGCCATCTAATGATTATGCAGATGGCTGTGAGGAGGAAATAGACACTAGTATTGCCTACGGACTTGATACATTGGAAGAATGTCCTATATACTACATGGAAGATTGTTGGGGACAAGTCAAGCCGGTTTATCAAGCTGCTTCTCTCGCATCCAGAGGTCAAAATATCAACACCCAGGCTAGGAGGCCACCTCTTCAATGCTACGAGTGTGGTGGACCACATCGAGTAGCGGAGTGCCCTATTAGGCTGCAAAAGAATGCTGCACAGATGCAAGTGAATCAAGGGAGCACGTCTGCAATGCCAATACTCACATGTAATCGTTGTGGCATAGATCACTTGATTGCCCAATGCCCCTATAACCCAAATGCGCCTAAAATCACACCCCTAAATTTGGTCGAAATTGCTAGTGTGACATCGCCAATACCACCCGTCGCACTTGCTTATGCGATTACACGGTCCATGCTTCAAGGGCCAGGCCATATCCTCGAAGAGAGAGATACCGCGTCAGTTATCCAAGCAAAGAAAAAGAAGACACGAAGGAAGAAGTCGCAGAATACGGAAAATTCAAAGCCAAGTTCCAAAACAAACATAGGAACAGGAGATGACCCCGTGTATATGAATGACCTCGAGGATGATTCAGATTCAGTCGAGACAATGGAGACTAGAACCAATACCACAAAGGGAAAGACCGACAAAGAAAACCGTAACATGGAACCAAATGAAAACCGAATGAGAGAAAACCATAAAGAGCCTCTCAAAACACCACAAGTGGTTCCAAATCCAATCCAAGACCCCCAAGATAAACCGCAGGGGCAAAAAGGGAAGAATCGTAAAAAGAAGATTGGGACGTACCCAAACCCTGTAGACGAGATTAAGCAGGTGAAACATCTAAGAGGTTTAGTGGAGGAGACTCAAAGGAAACTAGAACCAGAACCCATGCATATCAAAATTCATGACACAGTGTTTCCCACACAAGTTCATCCACCCCACATGAACCATAGACCGTTAGCCATATCTAGTATCATCCAAGAAGGGAGTGAGGACATCAGAAAGTGAGCATACACCCTTCTTGTTGGAAAGGATGTTTAACGAAGGAATACCTGATCCCATTGAGGAATATGAGATTCCATCCTCACCAGTTCCTAGTCAAGGACCTACACCCTGCAAAACGCCAATGAATGTTGCCAAACTAGTGGACTTCATGTCTTCAGAGGTCCGAACCACGATCATAGCAAAGCTGTATGGAGATCCTGAGTTATTCCTTGCACTTCGAGCATTCCTTAACGAAGAGCTACGAACGGGATTACCGCAGTTTGCGCAACCAAATAGGCCTGACTCGATTATGATTGATGAGGAAAATCATGTGCAATCACTTGACTTAGATGGACACGAGTCTGTGATCGAGGTACCCATTAACGAATTAGGGCAGTATTTTGAAGGCGACGAGTCTAATGCGACCCTACCCATCACTACCAAGGGATTAACTATAAAGGGAATTCTTGATGGTGGTGCGGGAGTTAGCATCATTACAAAAGATTGTTGGGAATCCATGGGAAAACCCCGCCTCAGTGTTACTAACATTGTGGTAAAGATGGCAAATGGTACCATAGCCAAACCTATGGGGATGCTCAAGGATCTTAAGATCAAAGTTCTAGGATACAAGGTGCGACATACGTTCATTGTAATGGATTTCTCTAAACACCTTATGTCATATGAAATGATTTTAGGACGACCATTCATGAGAGAAGCACAAATGGTTCACGATTGGTCTAAAAATCATGTCTATTTGCAATTCCAAGACTCTGTCCTTAGAGTGGATTTGGTGACTGGTAAGGTACACCCCTTAGGGAGTAAAACCATTATTGATCATCGCTCTGACACCACAGTTCACTCGGCCCCACTACAATATTGTTACACTTGTAAGAAGGATACAGACATTGGCCAAGATCCTCCTTATATGGATGTGTTACCGGGTATGACGGAATCAGACAATGTGGATTGGGTCCACCTAGCATCAACCATAGACACTTGGGGAAATAGGGGGACGACCTGGGTAACACCTGAGGGGGATGAAATGCATATACCCTTAAATATGCTACAAGCAATGCATATCGCTTCTGACAAGACTCATCCTAATGTAATGAAGAAAACATACAAGTGGGTCCCTAAAGCTTCTTTAGTGACCATAGCTAGTGCTAAAAAACAGAAGCCTTGTAAGAAACGTACCACTCGCTCCAAGAAAAGTAAGAAAATGTTGCGATGGATCCCTAAACGACTATTGGAAGCCCAAGGCTACTATCAAGGAAATGATCAAATCTGGGTGCCAAAACGTAGATTGTGCTCTTACCTAACACCTGACCCAAGTGAGCCCAATCCCGTAGCTCCAAAACGAATCAATGATCGTGGAAAGAAAAAGATCACAGAATACTACACACCCGCTCCCGAGCTAGTTTGGGTACCAAAGAAAGAACGATTTGTTCCACCTAGCTCAGGAAGGGGGGAGTCCCATGAAGATTCTAGCTCCTCATGTAATACATCCATAGAGGTAAAAGCTTCTACACCGCCTCCATCTATAGTAGTGGACCTCCATGAAGCTACCAAAGAATCCACACCTCCCAGTGTTCAAGAATCACCTGATGAACCACTTCAAGTTCGATCCTGGGAGAGTACCTTACCACCCTTGCAACTTGACGAGGCACCTAGGGTAATAAAAAACTACTGGCAAAAATCCTGACCTATTACCAACTGGAACAATTGGTTTCAGAGGGTGACAAGATCATTTCAAACGGTATGATCTACCCAAGGAAGGGGGGAGTGTTTGCTGATAGTCATCATTCATTTGTTTCCCTCTCAACCTTTTTCCTTGACCTCTCAATTCTGATCTTAGGGAATGTACATATAAAGCTTTATACTCACAAAAAAAAAAAAAAGGAGCAAGAGCAATTAGCAAACGAGTATGCACAATAAAAGTCAAAACATTGACTCAGACCTACACATGTCACATCTGGTACAGTGAAGCAGAAACCTATGCCATAAAACACCTTTGATCCTCATCACTTGAGTGATGGAGGGTAGGTAAGATTAGTACGATAGGAGTGTTTCTGTTTTAGAGTTGAGTGATTAGCAAAGATCTCTTTTCTCACTAATGTGCCTCCTGGAGGTATTCCTTTTGTTTCCTAGTGTGTACAGGAGCGTGTTGCTATTGATAGGAGTTGGACCTTCATGGAATCTTTATCTCTACTCACTCTTCAAATCAAGCGTGACCATCGACACAAACAGGTGTTTCTTGTCCATTAGCATTGCCCTTATCTTTTTTGCATCTATGGTTGTCTGCTTTGATTGTGATTGGTAGCATAATATTCAGCGCATTTGCTTAGTATCAAACATTTAACTCAATGTAATGTTTTGTCATAATCACTTGTTTAGGTGTAAAAATCAAGCAGTCCGACTAAGCTAGTTTGACCAAGCTAGGTATTAGAAATCTTCTCTTAATACCATGGGGAATGCCTTCCTAATAAGCAATGGTTACTTAGGTTCTTAATCCCATTTAGGCAGCATTGTATGAAATGTACTAGGGCTTTCTAGTGGGCTTAACCCTATTGACCTTTAGCTTAAGTATTATAAAGGGAGTTTACTAATGTGATGAGCCTGGGGAGGGTAACAGTGTTATATGACCCCCCAAAGTTACAAAATTAAAATGTTGAAAATGAACAAACAAAAAATCAAAGTTCCACAATGTAAAATTTTAAGCTGGAAGAGAAATCTCAGCTTGATTTGGTACTTCACTCACATGTATCGCCTATGGTACTTGAGCCCTAGAGGTTCCCAGTGTGGGCGCTTTTCCTTGAAAAGCAAAAAACCCAAGGCATACAAAATAAGCACACACATCATAATTGAATCAATGTGAAAAGACTTTGGGGGGTCAAAGAAAAAGTAATCAGTCAGGCGATGATTTCATGAGAAATTCCTTTTATGGTAGCTTAACTACAAAGTCTTCTAGGTATAGCCTCTACTCAGCCCTCGAACATGAATACTTGGCTCTCGCGATTAAACAACTTAATTGACCACAGAAAATTAAGAAGCTTACCCATGGTATTAATATTCGATCTCTAGTGCCTTTCGACCGTCAAATTAGTGACCCCAGACTTGTTTAATTTTTTACCTTTACATCTGTTTATGCATTTGATTACATTGCAATTTAATGTTCATTGCTAACAAATTGTTTGAAATTATTTTACCAATTAATGTGTCTACCTAAAACTGCATATGCTTTTTAAGAGAATGCAATTACTGTGCCAATATTGTTTGATTTTGCAGTGACTGAAGAAGGCTAACGACATTCATCTCAAATGCTCTTCCACCTCGACGAACTAGCTTCAACTCAATAGCTTCCGAGGACGGAATCTACATCAGGAAGGGGGGCATTTTAACCCTCACGGCACACGGACACCCCATCACCTACGACGGACGTGTATTATGTATTTGGTAGAGTCAGGTACCGGGCTTGTCAGTCCAATAAGGAAAGGTAGAGTGATCGTCGATGAGAGGTGCACTTTAACTTGGACATTCAAGGGGTTAGTTGGCTAAGCATGGGCGCCCAAGTGTGAATGGGGTGAGCTCCTATAAAAGCCAACTAAACCTAATTTTTACTCATTCTCTCATTTGTGCAATTGAAGAGTGCTCTTGCTCCATCTCCATCTCCATCTTCTTCTTCTTCACCTCCTTGTGTGTGTGTGTGTGTGTGAGAGAGAGAGAGGGAGAGTGCGTGTGCGATCGAGCATTACGAAGGCACGACGGCGGCGAAGCGGTTGAGCGCGGCACGACTGCAGCTTCTTCTTCATCGCGGCGAGGAATCCACCACGAAGGCGAGCGTAGAGCGGTGAGTGACACACCCTTTGTTTTCTTGAGCTTGCTAGTTTAGGCTTGTTGTGTGCTTGGAGCCGTTTGTGGCTCGCATACGGTGTATTGGCAAGTCCCTTGCTTCGACAGTGCGGCAAGGAGCGCACACTGTCAAAGTTTGCGCCATGATTTGCGGGCGTCCGTACAGCTACCACATGTCATCATTTTTGTGAATTGCGAGCATGTTCATACTGTAGCACCACGTCAGCATTTTCAAGGATTTTCGAAGCCAAGGGGGAGGGTGTGTGCGTGCGTACAAGACAGCCACATCTGCAATTTGTGACACATCATAGGAGCTTCAAGGATATGGTCGATTAGTATGCCTATGGTCGATTAGTATGCCACGGATACAGATTTTGCAGATATTTTCACTCGGATACAGAATGGGAAGATAGTAGCGGGATATTCCATTTGGGATGGCTACTTGATGAGAAAAACCGTGTTGTGTGTTACACAGCTTTTTGGCTTTACACAACACATAACTCCCTCTAAAATGCCATTGAGGCCTAAAAAATTCCAGTTGGCATAACTCCTCATGCGATCAAATGGGCACCAACCCGGCCCCCAATGAAACTTCAAATGGCCATAACCTACAATTCATATCTCCGATCTCCAATCCGAAAGACAAGCATGCTTGATAATTCAAGAACTACGCATCTATACATTGACATCCAATTGGGCCACCTGTCCCCAGCTCCCCTGTCGTCGAGAATCTGCAACGCACTACAACTTCAAACTCAAATATCTTAGGCTTCATAGCTTTGTTTGATGAGACGTCTGGACTAATTTCTTTAGCACTTCAAGCTCTACATTTCTAGGTAAAAGAGACTGCACCTTGAATATTCTTCAATTGCCACCCAAACTAGCCCCTTCTAGAGCCCTTCTTGGCCTATAAACCGCATCAGCCATACACATCCGCTACTAACTTGTCTACCCAGGAACTTTGTAGTTGCTCTATCCCTTTGCCATGTTTCTGCTAGCCTACACATACCTGCCCATGCCATCTTGTATGGTCAACAAACTTTGGTTGCGCCAACGTTCCATGAGTGGATAGCTAGAGATTCTATGATTGGGAGAGAGGGGTAAGTTCCTCAACATCCAATCCTTGCCCTATTTTTTCATCCCTGAATCTAGGAGTGTCAGGAGGCTCTCCAACAACACGGGGTTCCTTCACTTGAAGCTAGGAGTATTAAGAGGCTCTCCACCAACAGGAGGTTCCTTCACCTGAAGCACTATGAAGGGATTGTGGAATGGTATAACACAATTCTCTCCCTTTGGTTTAATGGGGGGCTAGGGGGGGGGAGAGGAGAGAGAGAGAGAGAGAGAGAGAGAGAGAGAGAGAGAGATAGATAGATAAATAGATAGATTTTATTATCGTCCTCGGAGGTCAAATATGACCTATGGGACCAAAGTTACATGTGATGTAGTATGTGTATGGCTGATGAGTGACTCTCAATGCTCCAAAATTGTAGTGATGAGAGTCACAATGGAGAGCCCACACTTTGGCTGGGAGACGAAAGTGTGTAGGTCTAAGTTATGGCTGAAAATGTGAGAGAAGCAAGTTCGGATGTGATCAAAAGCTGAGCACTCTAGTAGTGTGTGGTACTCAGACTCTCGAACTTGCAGTGAGCATAATGTGCACAATCGATTTGACTCTTCTCCATTGCCCCAACGCCCTATCTCGCATCGAAGGAAATGGGAGCTAAGCCGAATTGCTGCGATAGTGCGTATCGCGGACAAGGGAATAGGCTCAAGCATGTAAGTGTGAGTATGGTTTCCTCTCTCAGCGAAGAACATGGTTTTGTAGTTGGGGGCAATATAGGTGGTGTAATGTATGAAGCGTGACCCACCGGATTTCTCCCAAGCCGTAATACATTGGCGTTGTAGAAAAGCTTCATTCACTTGAGAGTCAATTGAAGCATCATGTAGCAAGTGTAATGCATCCCATCTCCCAAACCACTTCTTTATGTCTTGCATCCATCCCGTGCTCAAGATCTTGCTTTTATGCATCTTTTGAACTTTTTTGCTTGCTTCCCATGCAATTGTAGGAAGTCGATGTGAGGGGTTTTGATGCATCTTTATCATGTACTCCACAACCCTTTCCATGCCCATAACCTCAATTGGAAGAGATCCCGACTCAAGAAGTAGGAGCATATATGGTGTTTGTGTCTTAACTTGGAGAAAGTTTGTAAGAAAACACTTTTGGACATTCTCAAACTCTTTCCAAGTAGACTTTGAGATGCTCCCGCCCCACACTTCAACTCCATAAAGAAGAACTGGTGTCACCAATGCATCAAAAAGATACTTCTTGAGAACCCAACACTTGATTTTTCCCACATTACACATGTTCTCAAATGCATAATATGCTCTCTTTCCCACTTCCAAACGACGCATAGCACATTCATGCCACTTGTGATTGGATGGAACCTCAAGGCCAAGGTACTTAAAGCTCTCAACAACTTCAAGTGTCTCGTTGTTGTACACAATGCATGGATTCTCCTTATGGTTGGTTTTCACAAGCATAACCTTTGTTTTGGATTCATTTACAATCAGCCCACTATGCAAGCAAAAGTTCTCAAGGACAACCATAAGCTTTTGTGCATCTTCTAAAGTGTGTGCTACAAGAACTACATCATCCGCATACAACAAAAGCATGATTACCGCATTGCAAATAGTGACCTCTTCAATGCCTTCTTCTTGCATAAAGTCAAGTACCATTTGTTCCAATTGATCGATGCATAGAACAAAGAGAGTTGGTGACAATGGACATCCTTGTTTAACCCCAATAGTGCTTACAAATTTTTTTGAAATTTCTCTTCCCATGCGCAATTGACAAATCACCTTCTCATAGATTCGAGAAACCGCAAGCATAAACTCACTTGGCACTTGGAGTTCTTCCATCCTTCTCCACAAATTGTTACGTGGAATCATATCAAAGGCTTTCTTAAAGTCCAAAAAACAACAATACAATCGCTTGCCTTTCAACAGACTTTCCTCCATGAGAACACGAAGAGTGACAAGATGATCAATGGTGCTATGGCATCGACGAAAACCCGCTTGTCCCTTTGCACGCTTGTCATTCTCTTCAACCCAATCACTCAATTTCATCTCCATTATGCACCCAAACAACTTTGCCATAAGAGACCCAATCATTATAGTCCGGTAGTTGCTTACATTCTTTACATCCCCTCCTTTATGCAAAGGCTTAACCCAATTAGTACTCCAATCATAAGGCATACCATGTTGAAGTGCAAGGTTGAACATATCACACATCCACTCATGGGTAAAATCTCCCGTCCATTTGATCATCTCCGGCTTGATACCTTGAAGATCTCCCGCTTTGCGAGTGGCCAACTTTTCAAGCCCACCGCATACATCCTCAATAGTAAAAAAAGACGGCATACATGGGAGTGAACCATAAAATGGCATTTTTTCAGTATTTGCTTGCTCATATAATTGCCTACAATGTGTGTACATATCCACTAGACTCAAGTTACCAAAATTCTCAACCCGCTTGCCTCTCAAGTTTCTCCAAAATCTTCCACATGCATGTGCCTTTTCTTGGACTTGAAATTCTTGTTGCTTTACTTCCCATCTTCTTCTCTTCTTTTGAATCAATGCCTTGTATGTATGCAAATGACTTTGATAGTTGTCTTTGTCCATAGTTGCATCAAGCTTTATCAAGGACTTTCGAGCATCTTGACATTCTTTATCAAACCACCTTTTGCGTGATCTATCTTTGTTGATACCATGGAGATGCTTTATGGCAAAGCATTCTTCCGCACAAGAACAAATAGCTTTCTTGAAAGCTTCCCATTTAGTTTCCAATGGTGCATCACGTTGAAGCTTTGTCATCCATAATTTTTGCTCAACCATTTCAATGTACATTGGTGCCCGTTTGAAATCCATACATAGTGATAACTTCTCTTTCCTTTGGCTGAGATTATCATGCTTAGTTGCTTCTCCACATGAAAGGTCAATACATAAGGTGCGATGGTCGGATTCCGGGGTCCATTGACCAGACATAAAACTCTTTATGCGATACATGATGGCTTCAGAGAGTAGCATATAGTCAATCACACTATCCCCATTATGTCTCCTACATGTAAATCCATTGGTTCCACTCCACAAAGATACACCATTGGCAATGAGCATACCCGTGCTATTACACATGTGTAAAAGTAACTTTCCATAGTGATCCGGCTCTTTCTCATCCATTGAAGTACGATCATACAAGTGAAATTCCTCCAACTCCCTTGAAATGTATGGAATATCAAATTGTTGAGTATCATGTTGCAATGTTTTTGTGCGAGCATTCATATCCCCAAATACAATAACATCACCTTCACCTTTGAAATAAGCAATGTCCTCTTCCAAATCAGAAAATGGTTGATCTCTATCCATGCAAGCATAAAAGGGAGAATCATGATGAGGAATGTAGCAACCGGCTACAAAAATGGGTGCTATTTTTGGTGTCATAATTTTCAGCCATACATAACGTTTGTACTTGTCATCTTTCACAATTGATACAAAATCTTCCAATCCTTTCTTAACCATACATGCCAACCCTCCTTGTCCTCTTCGTTGCTTGAGATTCTTTGACCACATCAATGAATGTACATTGTAATCCTCCAAGCCGTTAATCCTTTGTGTATCATGCTTCCAAGTTTCAACAAGAAGTACAACATCGGCTTTGCTTGTTAGTTCATCAATGCCAACCCCCGCATTCCATGGGTATCCATTACAATTCCAAAAGCATATTTTCAATTGTAACTCGGTTTCATAGGTCATGCATCCCTATTTGCTTGAGAGACTTTCCTCCTCCTTGGGCACATTTTCTTCATGAGAGATCTCCTTGTTTTTATTATTCTTTTCCTCATATGCCTTGTGACGCATATTTTGTTGCTTAATAGTGCGATCTTCACATACAAAACATTTTGTATCCCTTAAATAGATCCAACTATTATCAAGGATAATCTTTCGCTTGGTCTCATCCGGCATGGTGCATACAATTGGCCGTTCTCTCGAGCGAGGAGCTCCTTGCTTCCCCACTCTATGTGCTCCATAGACCATAACTCCGGACATGCCAAAGTGGGTTTTGAAGAAATCTTCAATAACAATGGCAAGAGAAGGAGGTGTCTCTAACTTCTCTTCGGGAATTCCACGAATAACAATGTTCTTGGAACGTCGCTCCCGTTCCTTCAACTCCTCCACATCCACATTCTCAACATTCTTTGTTTGAACCATAGCTTGCATGAGTGAGGAATTAGAAACCACATTGCTACCACATACATCAGCCCAAGACTTGTTTGTGCATACATTTTTCATGTCGCATACATCCTGGCTCATAGTGTCAAATTTCTCCTCTTTCAATACATGGTCATGCTCTACTTTGCTCATCCGCTCCTTCAAAGCATTCAAGTCCACAAGAGAGCGTTTACATTCCTTGACTTCCTCTTCAAGTTGCATCAAACGTGTTGTTTTCATCTCAAGTGTCCTCTTGAGATTCTCATTCTCAACCACAAGTACCCTTAGTGTGCCATTCTCCATTGCAAGTGCTCGTAAGTCTTCGCCTAGCTTGTTTATGGTCTCTTGCAATGATACCAAGTACGCCATGATCATGGTTTTCGATGTCGTTGGTTGGGTGGTTGTGTTGCTATCTCCACACTTAGAAGATTTTGGGTCATTTTCCACAATGGTTGTGGACCTTGTTGAAGAAGAAGAACCCTTGCGAGTTCCGGAAGACATTGTATGTAAAATAGGAGATGAGAATCAATTTTGTTGAACCTGTTCACTTCAGAAATGCTGCTACGAAAACGCCTTCCATAACTCTGAAATTTTTTATCTTTACATCAATGCGTAGAGAGAGAGAGAGAGAGAGAGAGAGAGAGGAGACAGAGAGAGAGAGAGAGAGGAGAGAGAGAGAGACTTTTCCTTTCAAGGCTCCAATATCCTTCATTGGTATGGATTCTCTTGCTACTGCCTTCACCCTTTTGATCCTCTTCAATCATGGGACTTGTACAACCAACAAAGTTGTTACGAGAAGTTTAGGTGTAGAAGCATGAAAAACAATCAGATTATCATTGCTTGGGCCTTTGAGGATTTGCAATGTGAGGATCCACTTTTCCACAGCCTTCTCCTGCAATTTGGTGCCTTCATTATCACACATCATCACCTCTTTTTCCTCCCCAAATCCTATCCCTATGTTACCCTTCACATGTTTCTCTATTTCTTCAACAAGTGCTTCCTTCATAGGGACATGTTTGCCAAGCTCTACATTGGCATCATAGTATCTGTATTCCCATTTACCTTCATGGGTCAATCCTTAGAAAAGTTCCCACCATGCTCTTTGGTGGTGACTTAGCAATATTCCAACCTATACAAATTTTCCAAGTCGCCTCTTGTTAGGAACAAACAAGGGGGTGCCAAACTGACTAGCAAGCAACCTAATGTTATCCCAAATCCAACTAGCAAACCCGTGAAATCAACCCAGACAAGATAGATCCCCTTGAGGGAATTCGCTAAGTCAAATATTGGTTCCCATGGCATCACACACAAAGTGGTCCTGCTAAATATTAGGGGGCCTTTATCTAGTATCTTTGACACATCAAAGTTGTCCTTGAATCTCATTGAGCAGAAGCCCTTGGCTAGGTAAGTGGTGTTTTTAATTGCCCCTCCCCATGTCCATGAATTTGTGGACCCTAAATCAATTGGATAAGTTCAAATCTATTAGAGAATCTCCCACTAAAGCCAAACATGAATGTAAGCTTAGCTTGCATGGCTAGATGATTTTTGATAAAGTGCTAGTAGAATCATGCCAGTGATCATAATGGGAAGTGCTATTCTCAATGGTGCATAGTGGATGCCTAATGATCATCGGCGTGGTGTGGTGCTATTGACAGTGGAGTTGCAACAACAAACATTGCACGTTGGCTAGTGCATAGTGCTATTTGCCATACCACATTTAGATAGAGACAGTAAAGTCTAGAAGAGACTATCCACTAATTAGGATTCATTACCATGTGCATGTGCAAACCTTAAGAGCAAGAAGCCAACATCCTTTGTTTTGACAAAGCATCAATAAAGTTCATTGCCCAAAAGAGTGAGGAGGAGGAAACAATTGTTGAATTGTCTTAGAGAGATCAATGGTGCCGAGCTTCCTGGATTACTTTGTCAAATGTTTTCTTGTTCTTCTTGCTAAAAGAAAGAATGTGGACAAGGAGAAACACAATCTTCTTGTCCCTGATGAAAAAAGAAAAAGAAAAAGTCTACAAATGGAACTTCAGCAATACAAAAGTTGTAGAAGAGAAGATGATGGAGATCGCAATAGACACGATCGATATGGTGATGGTGATCGGGGTAGACATAATTGGCATGAGAAAAGTATGAAAGACAAAGAGAGTATGACAAAGATGATGATTTGAAGATAGAAGGGGTCATAGACACAAGGATGCAGTGATTCAAGACTCACAAAAAGTATGCGAATCACATGGGTAAAAACAAAGGATGTGGTGGTAATGAAAACAATGATGAACATAGAGACATAGACATGAAAAAAGTATGAAAGACAAAGTGAGCATCACAGAGAGGATGATTTGAAGATAAAAGGGATCATAGCCATAAGGATGCAGTGATTGAAGACTCACAAAAAGTATGATAATCACATTGATAGAAACAATGGATATGGTGCTAATGACAACAATAATGAACATAGAGACCTAAGTAGGAGGAAGATGCTAGAAATCCTAGCTCTTTATTAGAGAATCAACCTTAGGAACTTGAAATCTTTAATATTTATTGAGGTAGGGGTTCAAATGTCATGGATCATGTCTACTTTGTGCAGCATGTAGTCTTTTTTTATTGAAACAAAGAGATTGTACATGTCGCACAAAGAGCTTCTTGGGTTTATGATCACAAAGGAGGATAAAATTGTATCTTCTAAGCAGCTACTAAAGAAAATGAAACTAAGAAAATAATAGCAACAGGCGTCTTAAATGTGAGAAACAATCCCAATTATGATGTTGATAGATCTTGACTCTTATACCAAGATGAGACCGACACCAAACAAGAGCTTTAAGTTGACCTCAATGACGAGGAACTGGCCTTCGTAAGGGAGAAAACAAGGTACTCTATTGATGTGTCACCTGCAAAAGTCATGAAAAATCCATATGATTCATTTCATAGCTTCATTGACACAATATGAGAGGATAACCATCATTCCAAAAGATGTCTATTTTCCTCCCATGACACAAATAAGAGAGCAGCACCTTGCTAAGAGACATAATGGTCTAGGACTCTCAACATATGATATGCCACAATGGAAAAAGTATGCCTTCAATAATGCATCCACGTTTGGCCAACGGTGAAAGGTATTAGTAAGGGAACATATACAAGTTTCTTAATGAGCTGTCTTTCCAAAATGTACTTTCTCAAAATATGTTGATTGCAGGATCTGTCCACCATGATTGTGGAAAGGAATGGAATGTGGAATTTCAAGAGATAAATTCACATGGTCCTGTCATGGAATTGAATATTAAATTGTCATAGAGAGATCTAGGTTTGTTATATATCTTGTTCTTGAATACCATGACTATGTAGTAGGAATAGGACTGTAGGGCAAGTGGCGAACTGCACATTTTCTCCCCTCAAACGTCCTAGTTTATCCTTAGTTAATTTGATGATCGGATGGTTTCAATCATAGCCACATCATGTTGGATAACAAGAGCCATAGATCCCCCCTCAAGGAGCTTGTGTGAGATAGTAACGAGAATGACCCACTAGCTCCTATATTTTTTGACAAGAGTCATAGATCCCTCTTGAAGGGTCTTGTGTGAGATAGTGGCAAGGATGGCTCACTAGTTCCCATATATCTTGTATATGGACTTATAGTTGATTTTATGCAATGCAAAGGGTCAAATCCCCACTTCTATTGAGAGAGAGAGAGAGAGAGAGAGAGAGAGAGAGAGAGAGAGAGAGAGAGAGAGAGAGAGAGAGAGAGAGAGAGAGAGAGAGAGAGAGAGAGAGAGAGAGTCCATCACCAAATAATGTTGTTGCTTACATCCACCTGCTTGCTCAATTTTCCTCTGACTCACCTTCATCATTTTCATTGCTACTCCGTCACCAATGCCCATAAACTCTTCTAAGTTCCCACACTCAGCTGTAAATTTTTTCACTTGCTCCTACAAACTACTGCTTTGCAACCACATTCCATTGGCTAGACTACAAAGACCATGATAAAAGAGTTAAGTAAAGCTAGAAAAGATTGAGTAAACCTATGAGAGAGTGAGTAAATCTATGAGAAGATGAGTTCAACTTTTATTATATGTAGATGGCATGAGAGAGGCACTACACTACACTAATTTACTCCAAAAAACAATCACAAAATAAAATTTCACTTCCATCCTAAATTTGAGCATGGTCAAAGCATCAAGCAATAAGAAATTTGGTGTATTATAGCTAGTATTTGATAGATAACAATCGTGATCTTGTTGGTGCTCTCAATTGAAGTGATTATTGGCTCAAGGATTGCCTTTAAATTTGATATGATTTGCAATTGTATGGATCAACACTTTGAGATTATTGCAATGGTCTATGGACCCTTTAATGACAGTATGGAGGTCATGTAGTGAAGAAGACTTGGGGGGACTTTTTGACAATAGCAATCACTCCATTGTGATGGGGGGAAGATCTCATGGAATCCAATGAGCTTGCTATGAAGCATTCCACTGTGATGGGGGGAAGATCTCATGGAAGTTGGGAATTATAGAAACCCAAAGTGTTGGCTACATTATCTACCTTTCTTACTACTAGAGACTTGGTAAGAGGGATTGAGCTCAGGCTTTTGGCTTTTATGGTGAACCTACAGTGTATATCTTCATGTATATACATGCTTTTCTTGTGTATGTTGGAGAGCTCCCCAGACAGGGGTTAGGACAAAGCCATTTGAAGCCATTTCTCTAGTCCTTGAAGATGATAGCTAGCACATAGAAGGTGTAGCATGATGTATTGGGACAGGCGAGCATAGAGGAGGGTCACCATTGCATGTGTATATAGAGTGGAGGCATCCTCCATGTATAGTGTTTCTCCATCATTATTTGTGGACAATTTCCATGCTCATATGGAATTTAGTTTAAAAGAATATTGTATGGACACTAGACTTTGAATTCCCCTCTTGTTAGATGTATGCTTTGAGGTTCATACATTGCCAAATGTTCAAGATTATAGTTGAGACTTTATGACACTTATGTATGTTTTTTGGGTGTGTATGTAAAATGTGTGCAATTTTGTTTAGTATTTTGAACCATTAAAAAAGGCTAAAAAACACTCTCACCCCTGGGGTGCATCCACATTTTGGCTCTATCCTTGGCATTGCAAGGGCCATATATGTTTGCTATGGTGATAGGTTGGTCTGCCCAAATGACTTTCACTTCTAGAACTCTCCGTTAGGGGTGATTGAGAACCACTTTGGGCTCTAGGTCCTTGTCCACAATAGAGAGGAAGAAATTGAACCCGTCCACTCCCTCTGCATAGAACACCAATTTCTTCCCCAATGCCTATTTCCTTTTGCTACGAGCATCCAAATGATGTTGTTGGATTTTCCAACAATTGACCTCCTTATCCTTTCTAACTTCCTCTCCAAAGAGGGAATGCTTCTTCCGGTCTTCAATCCTTTCACTTTCCATGATTGCATAGCTAGAGCTTCTATTATTGGGAGAGAGGGACAAATTCCTCAACATCCAATCCCTGCTCCGTTTTTGTATCCCTGAATCTAGGAGTGTTAGGAGGCTCTCCAACAACACAAGGTTCCTTCACCTGAAGCTATGAGTGTCAGGAGGCTCTCCAACAGCACGGGGTTGCTTCACCTGAAGCACTTCAAAGGGATTGTGGAGTGTTATAGCACAAATCTCTCCCTTTGGTTGAGCGGGGGGCCAAGGAGGGGAGGAGAATTTCCCTTTCAACGATTCAATATCCTTCATTGGTACAGATTCTCTTGCCACTGCCTTCACCCTTTTGATCCTCTTTAGTCATGGGACTTGCACATCCAACAAAATTGTTATAGCAAGATGTTTAGGTGTAGAAGCATGAAAAACAATTAGATTATCATTTCTTAGGACTTAAAGAATTTGCAGTGTGAGGATCCACTTTTCCACAGACTTCTCCTGCAATTTGGTGGCTTCATTATCACACATCATCACCTCTTTTTCCTCCCGAACTCATGTCCCTATGTTACCCCTTCACATATTTTTGTATTTCTTCAACAATTGCTTCCTTCATAGGGACATGGTTGCCAAGCTCTACATTGGCATCTTGCATTGTAGTATCGGTATTCCCACTTACCTTCATGGGGAAGTCCTTGGAAAAGTGCCCAAATTTTGTTACACTCAAAGCACACGCCAAAGTACGTCCCAAAATTGAGCAAAATAGTAATAAGTCGGGCTCCAACATTGATCACCATGCTCGTTGGTGGTGACTTAGAAACCACGAAGCAACCAGATGTTATCCCAGGAAAATCCGTGAGCTCGACCTCGATAGGATAAATCCCTTGGAGGAAATCTGTTGAGTCAATTATTGCTTCTCATGGAATCACACACAGTGGTCCTGTTAAATATCAGGGGGCCTTTATCTAGTATCTTTGATAGATCAAAGCCGTCCTTGAATCTCACTGAGCACAACCCCTTTGGCTAGGTAAGTGGTGTTTCCAAGCCCCCCCCCGTCCATGAACTTTTGGTCCCTAAATCCATTGGATCAATTAAAATCTATTTGGGACTCTCCCACTAAAGCCAAACATGAGTGTAATCTTAGCTTGTGTGGCTAGATTTTTTTTATAAGTTCTGGTAGAATCACGACAATGATCATAATGGGAAGTGCTATTCTCAATGGTGCATAGTGCATGCCTAATGATCATCAGTGTGCTATGGTGCTAGCCTTGATGCCTAGTCTGCATGGAGTGGTGCTATTGGGAGTGGAGTTGCAACAACAAACAATGCACATTGGCTAGTGCATAGTGCTATTTGCAAGTCCACATGTAGATAGACGGTGAAGTCGAGAAGGGACTATCCACTAATCGAGATTCATTTCCATGTGCATGTGCAAACCTCGAGAGCAAGAGATGAGCATCATTTGTTTTGACAAAGCATCATCAGAGTTCATTGCCCAAAAGAGCGAGGAGGAGGAAACGGTTGTTAAATCGTCCCACAGAGATCAATGGTGTCGAGCATCGTGATTAGTTTGTCGAAATTTTTCTCATTGTTCTTCCTACTGAAAGCAAGAATGTAGACAAGGAGAAACACAATCTTCTTGTCCCTGATGACAAAAGGAGAATCAAAATTATACAAATAGAACTTCACCAATACAAAAGTTGCAAAAGTGAAGATGATGGAGATTGTAATAGACATGATCGACATGATGATGGATACCGGGGTAGACATAATTGGCGTGAAAAAAGTATGAAAGTCAAAGAGAGCATGATAGAGAGGATGATTTCAAGATAGAAGGGATCATAGCCACAAGGATGCAATGATTGAAGACTCACAGAAAGTATGCTAATCACACGTATGAAAATTTCTAATATGCATATAGAGTATCCCATAACTGGCACTTGCATTAGACACTCTTCCTTTATTTCTCCCAAGATCTCACCTTGCATGATAGGTACTTCAAGTGAACTGCTTAATTCCAATAAGAGCGTATGCCAAAGGCACATTTTTTCCATCCGGTTTTTTCCCTTTGGTCATCCAAGTTTTAGACCCTAATCTAGAAACACATTATCTTCTTGTATATATTCCTTCTACATCAACAATAAGGAAATGGCTACCCATATCAATCAGCAACAACTTGGAGCAAGAGTTGCATATCTCACATACTTATCAAGAGCATCTCTTACCTTCAAGGGAAACAACAAAGCTCGTTAAAAAAATGAGACAACAACAACACTTCAACAAACACAAAAAAAATGCAGAATGGCAAACAAAGACAATGGACAAAAAATGACAACTTCAGCAAGCGAGCTCTCAATAACAAAACATAAGGAGCTCCACAGTGCGGAATCTAGTGAAATATTGCAAGTCAACGACAAAGATAGATACATCAAAATAACTCTTCACGGCAAAAAGTGGCAACAAAAAAAATAATGCAGAACTAGATGCAAAATTGCCTCAACAATTGAAGTACAGCATATGCATCAACCATGCCGCATGAGATATGAAGCACTCAAGGAAGGGTGGAGCGACATCAATGACAACACACTTCCCAAGCTAAAGACCAACCTTGAAGATAAAGCTAAAGACAACCCTAATCACAAGACTCCACATGGTCATCTCAAGGGATGACATGAGCTAGGAAGGGGGCAATGCTAATGGATTGACCATACGGGTGCCCACCTGGCCGGACACATAGCCGAACACTATATTTGTAGTATATTATCTTTTTGAGATAGTTAGCTACACTATGTGTAGATCCTGATTTTAGAGTAGCATGTCAATTCCCTAGGTTGTAATTTTTTCATGATAATTGTAAAGGTCCATCTGAGCCAACCACTAGCCATTTAGAAAGCCCTAGGTATAAATGTCAATAACTTTAATGTGATGATAATTGTAAAGGTCCATTTGAGCCAACCACTAGCCATTTAGAAAGTCCTAGGTATAAAGATCAATAACTTTAATGTGAAAAGAGGTTTATCATTTGAAGAGAAAGGAGCTCTACAAAACGTATGCTCAAGCTACTAAGCTCCTCCAACTTGTAATCAACTTTTCTAATGATTGGGTAATCCAATTTCACTTTTGAAACTTGCATTGTGCTCCTCTCTTTTTTCTCTTTATGTAATTGTAATCATTATCAGTTTTTTTGAGGTTTGCAACTATGTGTTAGTGAGCCTAATCTTCATATTTGAGTTCTTAAAACACTATTTTTTGATGGTTTGACCATAGGAGAGTGTTCTTAGACCATAGGCAACATTTTTTGTATGTTTTGTTGTAGTTTTTAGGACCTTTTTCATGATGGATCATGATTTTGGTACCTTGTCGGATTGTGACCAGACTTGCTAGGATAGTGTCCTGCATGTCATAGACCTCCTCCTAAAGTTTTGTTGCATTTCAAGTCCATTCGAGTGCAAAAATGGCATGGACCTAGAGCAATGAGAAAGGACATAGGTAAATTTTCATGATCATTGAGTGCTGGTTTGCTTGTTGAGTTGTGTGTTTGCTTGCTAAGGTTCACTTGTTGAGATTGACAACCTCAAAGAGTCCCCGTGCCCCATCCGAATCACTTCCCTGAGTATTGACATTATGTTAGTGCCAAATAGCTATGCTACAAACTTCCATCACGGCAACCCGCTAACATGCACAATGTACATTGAGGTGCATTTTCACTATTTCAGAAAGAGACTCTTAGCTAGAGAGATCATCTTCCTTATACATCAACACAAGAAAAACTTCTAGATTTATTCACAAAGAATCTACATGATGAGAATTTTGAAACTTTTCTACAAAGTTTTGGTCTTGCTTCTCTTTATGGACTGATCATGTCCATAGAGCATGGCACTTCCATATACTCAATGTGCTATCTCTCATTCATTGCATCTCTCCTTGTTGAACTTTTTCCCATGTATATGGTAGTAATGTATGCGAACAAACTTAGGATTGTTGATGCACCTTTTTCCCTCACTAGGAGGTATTTTTTTGCATGCTTTGTATTTATAGACAAATCACTCTATTTCTATTTTATTTTATGTTTTCACACTAAGTAATACATTCTTTATTGCTTGCCTTGAGCTTCTTCTCCATCTCCAAGTTGTGCATGCCTTTGTACAACCCTAAATCCAAAAATGGCTCTTTGTTTATGACTCATATCAATCCCTTTGATTTATGGATGACTATAAGAACACTTTGGGTTTGTATGCTCTTGTGGTTGGCATGCATATCATTTTCTGTAAATCAAAGATTCTTACCTTAAACATGAAGAATTGGCATACTTCTTTGTGGCCTGGTCAGGTTATGGAGCCTTTTGACATTGTTTATCATTTGAGATATCCTTTGGCCTGGTGTGTTACTTCTTTAGCCATATTGAAGGGAGTGGGTGCTTCAAAATGTAATGTACCAATTGCATTCTTGAAAACATTCCACTTAGTCTTTGGATGTTTGTTTGTGGATTTTGATATTGTTTTTGATTGCCTATATCTAGTTCTTACTACCACTGTTGCATTGTGTTCTAGCTCTATCGATGCTCTCATGTCAAAAGTCTTCGACTCTTTTGGGCAAAACAAGCATCATAAGATATCCTTGAAGTTTCTATCAATGAATTGGGTGTTATCTTTTAAGTGATTTGGAGGGTTGAATATTTTGAATATACATATTCATGTGTTTTGTGTTTACTGGCAAGACTATGTTGTTGGTTGATTTTGACTTGGTGGAGTTAAATGTTGGAATGGATGCTGCTTTGCTTTAGGCCATTTGCATACTTCCTTTTGGGATACGAGCTCATGTGCCACCTTCAGAGAGTCTTGTTTGCTCTTACCAAGGGATCACTCCTATACATGTTTTCAAGCTCATTCATGTGAGTATGTGTGTGCGTACCTAAGTGTGTGTGTGTGCAATATATATATGTTGTATCTATCCAATGGATCTAACTTGCATTTTCTAACGGGCCAATCTTACGCATATTTTCAAGCTCAAACATGTAAGTATGTGTGTACGTACCTAAGTGTGTATATAAATGTGTGTGTGTTTTTGTGTGCGTGTGCGAATGTGTGTGTCTATCCTTATATATCCACAGGACACACATCACATTCTCTCTATCTCTCCCTTGTTGGCATCCCTCACCACACCACCTCTCTCTCTCTCTCTCTCTCTCTCTCTCTCTCTCAATGGACGGCCTCCAGAGAGAGAGAGAGAGAGAGAGAGAGAGAGAGAGAGAGAGAGTATGGAAGATCAATGTAATGAAAGCTCTTTGATATCTTTCAAAGTGGTGGTGTGTATTAAAAAGAGTTAAATTTGAGCCACCGAACAACCCCTTTCTCTCTCTCTCTCTCTCACTTTAACATGGACATGGTAAATGAAGAGTATACCAAGGTTCACCTGCAAAAAATAGAACTCAATGAGTCAACTTCAAGTAATTCATGTACTCTACAACATCTTGCACTATAATTTCATCATCTATGTAATTGAACCATAATTAATAGTTTTTTCTTAAACCATAATTAAAATCAAGCAAGGAGTTTGTCTCTAGAGAGGGAGAGTGAGAGAGGAGTACATTCTAAGATGTGTGTCAAGCTACATAAATTCCAACACTCAATGTATGTTAAGCTACATAAATGACCATCACCATAAATAAAATAAGATCTTGGAAGCATCACTTGGTGTCCAAACTATCCAAGGTCCAATGTGATGCACACTTTGTCCAAGGCATCGAGTAGGGTGACCCAGCACATACATCTCTATCCTCCAACCAAGACAACTGCGGGGGGGGGCGTTACTATGTATAAATTGTGTATATCACGTGCACTCAAGGACTATTTCTAAAACTCCTCATCTGTGAATTTTTGAAAGATAAACTACACCATTTTCCTATTCAATCTGTATTTTTTTTTCAATTCCACTTTATGGTACCCTTTTGTATGTGAAAATGTAAAAAAAATATATTTAATAACCCTTTTTACTGCACTCACATGATAGTCACATAATCATTTAGTGACATCCTTGAGGACAACTATCACCATATGAATATAGTGTATTAAGTGAGAGTTGTTCCCCCACCTCCTCAATACTCACATAGGCATGGCCACTATGATGGTCAATATTAACTTTTATGTGATAATATCTATGCAAGCCATCAATATGATGGTAAATACCCAACAAAGTACCACTATCATGGTCAATATTAACTTTAATGTGATAATATCTATGCAAGCCATCAATATGATGGTCAATACCCAACAAAGTATAACGTCGATAACACTTATTCATGTTTACAAAAACATACTCAATGTTAAAACTTAAACTACAGAACAAATAAATATAAACCATTTTCAAGAAGTTTCATTTTGCCATACCGAACAACTTCAAAGTCTTCAATGATGTGAACAACATCATTAGCACGTAAAGGGCCCCTCCAAAATTGTGAACTCATGTGAACTTTTTTGTGAAATATTTGATTATCATAGATACAATAGTAAATTACCATTAAAAAATGACGGTGGCTACATGTGAATCCATGTCACGTATTGTATAGTGGTAGGCCATCTCTACCTAAACAAAGATAAATAAAAGCAAATATCGAAGTTCTATTTAAACAAACTTATATTCTTCCAAAAATGATAAAGTGTCATGCAATAAGTCAGTAAACTTATCATACACTTCTTGACAACCACAACCCCTCTAAATTCTCATTGTTTCATTTTGATGTGCAAGGGATGAACGCATGCATATTCCAAAATCAAAATAGTATTTACAAAAAACCAATCTCATTTAACAAAAATAAAATTTTGATTAAAAAAAAGTCAAAGAAAGAATCATGTCACCTAGCCTATATATAGTTGCCTTGTCTTTGATGGTTGTCGGTCCAAAAAATATAGTGTTGAAGTTAAATGCAAAGAAAGTAGCTATTATCTATTTACGAATAAATATAACTGATAATCAATCCCATTAAACAATTAGTTTAGAAATCACGTGCAATCGTGTTTTCTTACCTCTAAGGCATGGATAACCCAATGACTTACATTGCAATTTCCTACAATTGATGCAACAAAAAATTGAAATCCCACTTTGAAAAAATTTATATCCTGGAGCTTTACATCAGCTTGAGAAGAAATGATGTAAAAGAGGATGTCTTCTATTTACAATTTCAATAATCCATATGTGCATGCTTACCCAATTGCAACCTACAACAATTCTTTAAATATAAAATGTTTGGAGTTTGAGTCAACTCTATTTCATTATGATCCCTTGACCACAACCTTTTCATAGACTGAGGTTTGTACATGTGATATTACCACATATAACTTATTATGTGAAAAAACAAGTGTTGCCAAATATAATCCCAAGAGGCCCACCAATGTCTTTCCTTGTGCCTTATTTATGGTCATTCCAAATGCCAACCTTATAGGAAACTATTTGCACCTTGTTTGGAAAGGTAGTCCTTGAGAATTCCTAGCAATGAGATTTATCCTTGGAACCAATACTTAGTCTCCATAGTTTGAACCTATGATATCTCTACTTCTACGAATCTGCAAAGAAATTGCCTACATGTTAACCTTAATTCCAGTTAAAAGTCCCCTTCTTGGATCCAAATTGTGCAATAGCGTGACAATAGCATTTTCTTTCAAACATAACACATGTGGTAGAAAATCTCACCTAAATCCAAGCTATTCACAAATTCAAATATACACAAAGCACTACACCCTTCTGATTTACATAGTGAGTCCACACTCAAATATTCTATGTAATGTCCAAACATCTTGTGTAGAGCATAATCATTGACCACATCAATATCCTTGTTGCAAGGTGTAATAACTCCCCTATCTTTAAACAATCCTATAGGATCCTCGACACTCTGAATATCTCCATAAACAATTTTGCAACAAAGGGATCTTTAAAACCCTATTCAAAGGGGTGGTAAGAATAGTGACTAGAGTTTTGTCAGCTTATCTCAATAGATTCTCCTCATCTCAACTATTATGATTGAAGTTTAACAGCTTGCAGGAATAAGGGATGATGAGAAGATGTCAAGAACTCAAATTTTAAGATGTTGCAACAAAGGGCTCTCACACGTGTGGTAAGGATAGTGACTTAAGTTTATGTCAACATCCCTCAACATATTCTCCCCTTCTCCCCATCTCAACTATTACAATTGAAGGTTACCAACTTGCAGGCATATGAGATAGAGGGAGACAGAGAGAGTGAGTGAGAGAGTGTCTGACTAGCAATTGTTTGAGTGCAACTAATAACACTACAAGTCCATAAATATATATTTTATTAGTGTGTGTGAGAGAGAGAGGGAGGCAGATAGTGTTAATGAGAAACATATCGACTGGAGTTACATTGACTTAGCTCAACATTTTCTAAGTCCTTATTCTTTTCATCTCAACTATTGTGATTGAAATTTATCAACTTGCATGCATATGAGATAATGAGAATCTATGTGGCCTTCTTTAGTGATCACTTTAAAGAACTCTCCAATCTCTACAATTGGGAGAACCTATGATTGGCAAGAAAGGTCTCTCTATTTAAAAGGGGACTCATGTCTATTACTACTATTTACTCTCTTAATATGGACTCTACTCTCTCCCTCTCCCCATAATAGAAATGGAGAAAATCCACAATGAGAGAGAGAGAGAGAGAGAGAGTTGTGATTATATTCATTTGAAGTACCTAAAGGTTTCTTGGTCACAATAGAAATATAAAAAGTCCCCCATAATAGACATAGAAAAAACTCACAAGGGGGAGAGAGAGAGAGAGAGAGAGAGAGAGAGAGAGAGAGAGAATGTTATAAATTACCTATCAACTATTTACTTCACTTACAATAATATTTAATTCCATTAGAGATATATACCAAGAGCAACTACATAACTTGAAATCTACTGGTACGAAAGGAGACCTCTGTCGTACCGACAAACACCCAAACCAATGGTGCTCCAACTACAAGGAAAGAGAATAGTGATGAGGTCTCTTGAAGCTTTTATATTTACACAATCTTCTCTCTCCCTCCCTCTCCCTCTCTCTCTCTCTCTCTCTCTCTCTCTCTCTCTCTCTCTCTCTCACTCTCACACACACACACACACACACATTCCCCATATGATCGAATGTTAATTAGTGATTAGTTGAAATGACTTTTTGTGTCTTTCCAAGCTTGATAATGATTTTTTTGTATTTTTTGGTCCTAGTGTTTTTTTGGGCTTCAAATCTCTCTCTCTCTCTCTCTCTCTCTCTCTCTCTCTCTCTCTCTCTCTCTCTCTCTCTCTCTCTCTCTCTCTCTCTGTGTGTGTGTGTGTGTGTCTGTGTGTGTGTGTGTGTGTGTGTGTGTGTGTGTGTGTGTGTCGCTCTCTCTCTACATGCAATGATTTTTTTGTGTCTTTATAAGCTCGATAATGATTTCTTTTTTATGCTTTCTTGGTCCTAGTGTTCTTTTGGCCTTGAGCAACCTCTCTCTCTCTCTCTCTCTCTCTCTCTCTCTCTCTCTCTCTCTCTCTCTCTCTCTCTCTCTCTCTCTCTCTCTCTATACATGCAATGATTTTTTTTATGTCTTTATGGGCTCGAGAATGATTTCTTTTTTATGTTTTCTTGGTCCTAGTGTTTTTTTGGCCTTGAGCAATCTCTCTCTCTCTCTCTCTCTCTCTCTCTCTCTCTCTCTCTGTGTGTGTGTGTGTGTGTGTGTGTGTGTGTGTGTGTGTGTGTGTGTGTGTGTGTGTGTGTGTGTGTGTGTGTGTGTGTGTGTGTGTCTGCTTGTACACATTGTCAAAGGTATGGTAACATTAGAAATTACATCCTTTTTTGTCGAGATTGTAATCAACACATTTATAAGAGTTTCAGTGTTATAAGGCCCCCCCCTCCCCCGGCCCCCCTTCGACTCATCCCTCGAATGATGTATTCTATAAAAATCATCGTTAACCATTCAATTATGTATTCAATATATAATGAGTGTGATCAATTGCAAGAAGAGTGTCTCCCTCCCACTTGTCAAGCCTTCTGGGTGAGTGAGGTTGAGCTTTACCGCATGCAATACATCAATGCCCGATAGACAACAAACTCAAATTCCCTATGGAATCAACAAAACCAAATACACTCTAGAGATGATGTGGTAGGTGAAAGCCGAGATGCCCCATGCATGTGACAACTTCACAATTTCCTTTCACCTCTCCTTGCCCGCTAGGAATGCAATGGTCGGCGTGGGAATAAACACCAATGAGGAAGCTACACGTCTCCCAATTGGTGTTTTTTGGATTGATGCAAAGGGCTTTACCATGGTGGTGTGTGTATGTAATAATTGTGGTGTTTGTATAGACATAGAGAAATAGAGAGAGAGAGAGAGAGAGAGAGAGAGAGAGATATGGGGGGGGGGAGATGATGCTTCTATGCAAGAAATCAGACTTGAAAGAGGGTTCACATTTTCTCTCGACTAAGGTAGACAACAAAGGCCAGGTTAGCACGTGCATCATCAGATGATGCTTATGCGGCAAAAACGAAGGCACACTAAGATAGAGGCAAGTGTTTCATCCTGAGGGGGGTGGAGCATGTGGCGGATATTTCGTGGCGGCGGGATGGGCAAATAAGGGCCGTCTCTCTTGACCCACCGCATTCAAAAAAGATTGCACTAGACTTTAACGTCTTCAAACTAAATATAAAAATTCAATGATAAATTTAAAAATGTGTATGTGGAAAAGGAATTTCATTAAAAACTTTAGTATTTTGGAGCACAAAAATTGCAACAAAACTGACAGATGGCACGTGTCTTAGTGTGAGGGGGTGACGCATGTGTCAAATATTGTGGCAGCAAGATGGGAAAATAAGGACCGTCTCTCTCATCAAGCTGTATTTAAAAAAGATTGCACTAAATTGTAGACTTTATCATCTTCAAATTTTACAATGTGTATGTAAGAAGGGAATTGCACTAAACCTAGGTATACGATCAAAACTTTAAGTATTTTTTAGCACGAAAATTGCAACAAAACTGTTGGATTAGTCAAAAGTCCATAATTGAGTCATTAAACATGTGTAGTTGTAACTTGTGACCAATATTAGAAAAAACTCGGGATCTAGTACATTTTAACTGGTTGATTTTGTTGAATCCTGATTAGATCTTGAACTTGCCCTTAAGAAAATCAAGAGAATTTCAAGTTTGCACTTATTTTCACAGATTAGGGAAAATGTATTTTTTTAGGCCTACTTGTGACTTTGACGACTCCAGCTTGTGGGAACTAGAGTGCTTCGTTAGCCATACCTGTATTGAATTAAAGTGGGTCCAAGGATAAGAGAAAATAAGAACCTAGAAGAAAAATGATGTGTGTGTGTGTGTGTGCGTGTGTGTGTGTGTGTGTGTGTGTGTGAGTGAGAGAGAGAGAGAGAGAGAGAGAGAGGGGTTGTGCTTTGTTTTCCACAAATCTTTTTACCTTAAGTTGACATAATCCTATTTTGACAATGTGATGATATTCTAGTGCGACTGTTGATATGTCTATATATGTTTTTAGATTTTAGATTGTATCAATTCTTTGATTCAATCTAGATATATTGTCTAAATTCTTGTCATTTATATATGCCACTTCAACCTTCTTAAAGGAATTAAAATCGACGAATTCTATTATTTGATGCTATTAATTATGTCTAAGATATTTATTAATCGGGAGGTGAGACGTTAAAATGAAGGGGGGAGAGAGAGAGAGAGAGTCAAAGCGTGTTAGATTTTTACTTGAGAGCATGTTTGGGATACGGATAATAGTGTTTCAGAGGTGTACCTCGCAAAAAAACACAAAGAGAGTTAGAGTTTGGTCAAGGTCAATGTTTGTAATCATAGAAGATGGCAATGTTATTAATTGTTTGTTGTTCCATCTTTATGTTTGAGAAAAAAAACATGCAAGTCTCCTTACATGGGGGAGTTTGCACAATCCTCCCCAATTTTTATAATACAAGGGAACGTGACATTCCCAAGCTGCGTGTAATTTTTAGTGCGTTCATTAACTGCGTTCTCAGTGTCAAACATTAGAAAATGGTAATGCTTACTCACCTTGTGATTATCGTCGATGCACACAGATTGCATTTAACCTTTCGTATCACCGCACTGCTCTGAAAAAACATGATAGTTGAGACGGAGTGGACATTGCAAAGCCTGAAGCTGTATCATAAGTGTCATAAAACCTAATATCTAACCAATCTAAATGGTTTTCTCATATTAAACTGATCATTTAATGTGGGAGAATAAACGAGAACAAGGTTTAAAATATAGACATGTGGTTATGGATCTATCTCAGCATGGGTGCCAAGGTTAAAGGGGTCCAAATGGGAGATGGTCTGTGGGTTGCTTCTTGCTACTCCATGTGATATCAGAACTCCCAAGTGAGAACATGAATCTGCTGTCTGGTAGACCTGCGATTTTCTTTTCGAAGTGCACCACATTCAGCATACATATTGACCAAGGCATTGCTAAGCACAATTTTTTTTTGAAATGGCCCTTGTTGAAGTGTTCCACATTTGGCATGCATATCGACCAAGACAATGCCAAGCATGCCATCTCTTTTCGAGAGCAATTTTCATAGACCCACATGCCTATAAGATGCACACGTAGGTGATAGCATCTAGAGAAAGGTTGGAGATAGGCCCTCGCTTTGCATCTACTAAAAAAGCCCAGACCTTGCTTGCCCGGACATTGTTGGGCATACCCTGCAATCAGTGTGTTCCAAAACACATCTCACAAAGGAGAACCACATCTTGCATACATATCGACCAAGGCATTGACAAGCATGGCAATTGTTTGCAACAACCCCTTACTAACAATATCAGAGTTTGCCAACCACAACAATTTCTTGTTGAAGTGTCCCATAATTGGCGTAGTCAATGCACTCCAAGAGATGACATTCGGGACATGAAGCTCCTCAAGCACGTTTTGTGCTTTCTGAAGTGCACCACATTCATCATACATATCAACCAAGCCCATTGCCAAGCACGACAATTTTATAAAAAAGTCCTAGTGAAAGTGTCCCACGTTTGACGTACGTATCAACAAAGGCAGGGCCAAGTATTCCATCTCTTTTAGAGAGCCTGTTGCATAGAGCCACATGCCTGCAAGATGCGCATGTAGGTGATAGCATCTGGAGAAGGTCTCCCGCTTCGCACCTGTTGAAAACAACCCATAGATTGCTGGCATGGCCGTTGTCGGGCATATCTTGCAATCAGTGCATTTTAAAAGAAGGCATCCCACACAGGAGCACCACATTTGGCGTACATATCAACCAAGGCATTGCCAAACACAAAGAGTTTTCTACAACAACCCATGATTAACAACATCATAGTGAATTTTGAAGCCCATATCGGTATCTTGCGTACAAACACATGCCTTGTAGATGAACGCGTATGTGATTGCATTTTGGAGAGAGGCAGTCGCTTTGGATCCGATGAAAATAGCTGAGAGTTTTCTGTCCCTACTCCTATTGCACGTATCCTGTAATCAATGCACTCCAAGAGACAGAATTGGGAATAGGAAGCTGCTCAAGCTCGTTTGCCAAGCACGACAATTTTTATGAACAACCCTTGCTGAAGTGTCCCACATTTGGCACACATATAGACCGAGGCATTGCCAAGCGCGCCATTTATTTTTGAGAGAAATTTTCATAGAGCCACATGCTTGCAAGATGCACACGTAGGTGATAGCTTCTAGAGAAATTCCCTCGCTTTGCACCTGCTTAAAAAATCCCAGAGCTTGTCGGCCCGCATATCCTGTAGTTTGTGGGTTCCAAAAGACGGCATCCGCACAGGAGCACCACATCTGGCATAGACATCGACCAAGGCATTGCCAAGCATGGAAATTTTTTTCATCAGCCCCTTACTACCAATATTGGAGTGAATTTTTAAGCCCACAAAAACGTCTTGTGTGCCTTCAAGATGCACTCTTATGTGATTGCATCTAGAGAGAAGCCCTCGCTCTACATCCATTGAAAATAGCTGAGAGCTTTCCGACCTTGCTCTTGTTGTGCGTATCTAGAAATCAATGCACTCCAAGAGATGGCATTCGAGACCGGAAGATCCACAATCACATTTTGTGCTTTCTCAAGTGCACCACATTTAGCATATGTCTCAACCAAGGCATTGCCAAGTATGGAAAATTTTTGCAACAACCCCTGACTAACAATATAAGAGTCAATTTATAAGCCCATGTCGGAATCTTGCGTACAAAAACATGCCTACAAGATGCATGCTTATGTGATTGCATATGGAGAGAGGCCCTACCTTTGCATCCGTTGCAAATAGCCAAGAGCTTTCTGGCCCTGCTCTTGTTGCGTGTATCCGACAATCAATACACTCCAAGAGATGACACTTGGGATGGGAAGTTTTGGGCATATTCTGCAGAAAATGCATTCCAAGCGAAGAGCATGCCTTAAAGAAATTTCATGTTTCCATGACGGCACCACATTTGACATACATATGGACCAACGCATTCCTAAGCAGCGCTAGTTGATTGTGAATTATCTTACCCATATGAGAGTCTTGCGTAAGAACATAAGCCAAGTACGACAATTTTTTGAAACAGCCATATCGAAAGTGCCCCACAGTTGGCGTACATTCCAACAATCAATGCACTGCAGGAGACGACATTCGGGAGTAGAAGCTCCACAAGCACATTTTGTGCTTTCTGAAGAGCAGTACATTTAGCATACGTATCGACCAAGGCATTTTCCAAGCATGAAATTTTTTTGAAAAAGCCCCAGCTGAAGTGTCCCACATTTGGTGTACGTATTGACGAAGGCAGTTCCAAGCACGCCATCTCTTTTACAGAGCATCTTGCATCAAGCCACATGCCTGCAAGATGCATATGTAGGTGATAGCATTTGGAGAGAGGCCCTCGCTTCGCACCTGTTCAAAACAACCCATAGCTTCCTGGCCCGACCGTTGTCGGGCATATCTTGCAATCAATGCATTCCAAAAGACGACATCCCGCACACGAGCACCACATTTGGTGTACATATCAACCAATTGCCAGGCCCGACAATTTTCTGCCACAACCCTTGACTAACAATATCAGAGTGAAATTTTAAGCCCATATCGGCATCTTGCGTTCACACATGGCTTTAAGATACACACATATGTGATTGCTTCTGGTGAGAGGCCCTTGCTTGATATCCTCTGAAAACAACCGAGAGATTCTGGACCGGCTCCTGGTGTGCTTATCCCACAATCAATGCACTGGGGCAAGAAGCTCCTCAAGCTTGTTTTGTGCTTTCTAAAGTGCACCACATTCAGCATACGTATCGACTAAGGCATTCCCAAACACAACAAGTTTTATAAAAAACCCTTGTTGAAGTGTCCCACATTTGTTATACATATTGACCAAGGCAGTGCCAAGCACGCCATCTCTTTTTGAGAGCAATTTGCATTGGATTGTTTTCAGCAGGTGCAAAGCGAAGGCCTTTCTCCAAACGTTGTCACCTACGTGTGCATCTTGCAAGCATGTCGCTCTGAGCTTGCTGGCCCTGTTGTTGTTGGGCATATTCTGCAATCGGTGCATTCCAAAAGACGACATCCCGCAAAGGAGCACCACATATGGCATACATATTGACCAAGGCATTGCCAAGCATGGCATTTTTTGCAACAGACCCTTACTAACAATATCAGAGTGAAGTTTTAAGTCCAAACCATCGTCTTGTGTGCTTTCAAGATGCACGCGTATGTGATTGCATCTAGAGAGAGGCTCTCGCTCTGCAGCTGCTAAGAACAGCTGAGAGATTTCTTGCGTTGCTCCTGTTGTGAATATCCTGTAGTCAATGCACTACAAGGGACAATATTTGGGACAAGAAGCTTCACAGACACGCTTTGTGCTTTTTGAAGTGCACCACATTTAGCATACGTCTCGACCAAGTCATTGCCAAGCATGTCAATTTTTTGCAACAGCCCCCGACGAACAATATCAGAGTGAATTTAACAATCTCCAACTAACAATTTGGGACAGGAAGCTCCACATACACGTTTTGTGCTTTTTGAAGTGCACCACGTTTAGCATATGTCTCGACCAAGGCATTGCCAAGCATGGCAATTTTTTTGCAACAGCCCCTCACTAACAATATCATAGTGAGTTTATAAGCCCATGTCGGCATCTTGCATACAACCACATGCTTTCAAGATGCACGCTTATGTGGTTTCATCTAGAGAGAGGCCCTCCCTTTGCATGCTTATCTAGAGAGAGGCCCTCACTTTGCATCCGTTGAAAACAACTAGAGCTTTTTGGCCCTGCTCTTGTTACGTTCTTCCCGCAATCAGTGCATTCCAGGAGAGGACATTCCAGATAGGAAGCTCCTCAAGCACTTTTGGTGCTTTCTCAAGCACATCACAGTTGGCATACATATTGACCAAGACAATTCCAAGGATTGCATTTTGAACTTTTTGAACAACCCCTGACTATAGCACTCTCATCATGAATTATCTCATCTAGGGGGAGGCTTTCAAAGTGCTTTCACTTTGCTTTGAATTTTGTGAAAGGAACCCAAAGCTTCCTTGCCACAACCATGTTGAGTATACCATGCAATCAAAGCACTACAAGAGACATCCGAGAAAGAATGCCCATCAAGAACTTACGTGCTTTGGTGAGGGCATCACATTCGACATACATATGGAGCATACATACTCTCATCCATGTCAACGTCTTGTGAAAGGGTATAGGCCTTCAAGATGCAAGATGCATCGAGAGACTTACCTTCGCATTCGGCGAAGTAGTATGAAAATTGTTGCTATGTGGACTCATAACCTGTGATGCTTACAAGATATTTTATCCACCCCGCAAAGATAATTTTGGAAAGGATACCCATCAATAACTTTTTGTGCTTTGTTGATGCCCTACCTGGGAGCTAAATAACTTCAAGGAGCTATTTAGCAACACGAGAACTATCGCACGTGAGTCGTGAGCATTTAGCAGTTGTATGTGCACTTTCTTGTTGTCATATTAAACCACATAACAAGCGACATTGCCTATTAAAAAGCTCTGACCACGTGGAGGCTTGAGAGCTCGAGAATTGAAAAGAGGCTGCTACGCTAACGAAGTAATAAAACCCCAAACTCATCGACAATTCCTCGACTCATCGTTGTAGAGGCTACTGTGCTCTCACAAATTCTCTGTAGTTGTTTTCTCCCCCTTGTGCTCTTGAGCAGCCCACCCCTCCATGTAGCTCATGGCCCCTTTTAATTGCAATGATCTCTCCCTTCTTAGCCCTCTAGGATCTGACCCCTCTCAACCCCCGAGGCCTTGCACCTCAATCTCCTGCACCTGGAACCTCTCGGCCCTGTTGCCTGCGTGAGGCCAGAGACCTGTTTTCTAATTTTCTCTTACTGCTCTCTTTTGCTTGTAGACATGCCTACACCACCCAGAGGCCACAATCCCTTCTCCACCTTGGCACTCCATTTATCTGCAGCGCTCCTTCTCCCTCCTGTCAAGGCCTCCCATCATGGCCCCCTTCTCCCCTCTAGCTGGTCCGACTGTTCCTTCTTTTTACACAATTGCCCACATCTCTATCCAGCTGGCGGTCTTGAGAGGTTACCTTTAAGAGTGGTAGTGCAAGTGATTTTCTTTGAGCAAGTAGGACAACAATGTATTTTGATAAGTGATCTGCCTAACAATGTAAAGGTACTCCTGCCACAAGCTGAGAGCTCCTCCCACAAACACAATGAGGATGCCATTGTTGCACAAAACAATGGACACACACAAGAAGAAGTGTGGGACTCGGTAAACAACGGGTTTGTTGCTCATATCATTAATGGGACCAATGTAAATGGAAAGATAGTGCATGCAGAGAGCACAAAGGGCAACATGCGACATCAAGAGGTTTTTGCATTGAACTAGTCGAAAGCCAGAAAATGTTTTTTGATTCAAAGAGGATGCTTCATAGGCTGTTATCTATTAAAGCATATCTCGTCTATTGTGGCAGCAAGTACTCAAACATATCCAAAAGCTCTAAAATCTATGTGAGTAATGTTCCTTCCAAAGCAGAAGTGAAAACGCGACAGCAGCAACAACAACAACAATAAACATCATAAGGAGAAGATGTCATTCTATCTTGTAGCATATAATCAGCATAAACCCTCACTCTAAGCAATAAACATACATCACCATGAGCAATTGTATAGACATACTCTCCCATCAAGAGAAACTCCCTCATGCAGGCGCATAAAGACATCTTTGGGAGCCCAAATTTTGGAGGGGGGGGGGGGGGGGGGGGGGGGGGGGGGGGGTAAATACCTAGCAAAACTGTATGTCAACATGCAACTTGACTCAACAACAGCTCATACAGGTCCTGCGAGATCTTTGATTAACAACTCACCAGCATCAATGGACTATGCCCTAAGCTGTCTGTCAGCCTAGCTCACCATATTAAGAATCTCTCTCTCTTCTCTCTCTCTCTCTCTCTCTCTCTCTCTCTCTCTCTCTGTGTGTGTGTGTGTGTGTGTGTGTGTGTGTGTGTGTGTGTGTGTGTGTGTGTGTGTGTGTGTGTGTGTGTGTGTGTGTGTGTGTGTGTGTGTGTGTGTGTGTGTGTGTGTGTGTGTGTGTGTGTGTGTGTGTGTGTGTGTGTGTTATAGCTGCTCAGCTAACAAGAACTTGAGAAAGAGCATCAAAAGGGATGCTACTCATTTTTATTAAAGCCAATCAATTGTATTAAACCCCTTTGTATTACTGAAAAATCCCGCAAAGTCCAAATCCATTGTAATATTATTGATTGCCAATGAGTCTAAAGGGGTTGAGGGTCTCCAAGTTTGTAATCATATGCACTTTTTAAGCTTTTCATTGAGCCCAAATAGTTAGGAATACATTCTTTGAACATTGCCTAAGGAATGAAAGACAACTTTTGTAATTAAAAACCTAAGTTTTGGATAATGAAAGTGAGTGTATGCTCCAGTACGGTCCTGCGAGCTCTCTGTTGTTTCAATCTTTCATGTCTCCCTCGTGCGGTGTTGCATTGCAAATCCGAGCATACTAACGCACCCGCAGGTGAAATCTCTCTCTTTCTACGTAAGTTTCTTGGGATGAAAGTGTGTTTTAGTCATGCTATCTACAAGCTGATTTTGCTCCTTATGCACAATACACGCACCAAAATGGTTTTTGATCTTAGAAATAGGTAGAGCGTGTCTAGAGGAAGCTTTAATGTGCTTCGTTCGCTAAAATTGACTGACCCAAAATAAGTTGTTTATCTTAGGCGCATTTTTTTTTAGTGTCAAAAATGACATTTGAGCACACTAGAGTGTTCAGGATACTCTGCTCATGCTAGGCGTTAAGTTTCATTGAATTCAAAGCACTGTAGCTTACAAATTCATCGGATCAAGCTTGCGGTAAGGAAAGTGGCTTTTGATGTCTGAAACCTATCTAGGTGAGAGCACTATAATGGAAATGGTCTATGAACATTGAGAATAGAGGAATTCAGAAAATTGTAATGAGCCTTTTTATGAGAATACTTTGAGAAAATAGAGGGTGAACTTGATTAGACAGAGCAACATAACCATTATACTTAATTAACTTGGCATGAACAATACTTTGCAAGACAAAGAATTAGAGAACTTGACAATAATTGAGGATCGAATTTATGGGGAGCCGGTCCCCCTTCCAAAAGGCTTTTGTATTATAGTTTCTCTCATAAAGAGAGACTTGGTACAATACAAGCTTTGTGTTCCTTGAAACCTTGAGGGTGCAATAAAGATAGAGAGCTTCATGCACCACAAATATGCCCGTATCTTAGTTAAATGAAAGATTTAACTTGTCCCCAACCTTAGTCGCAAGACCTCAAACACCTTCGAAGGTGGAGAGAGCTAGTAGGGAATGAGGGTAGGGAAGAGGAAGAAGAAGCATTCTTACGAGAAAGAAATAGTTCCTCACTTATCATCACTCTTGTTGCTTAGCAGCATAATAGCATAGTAATGATTATGAAGAGGATAGAAAGCTTAAGCATTGAAGCATGGCTCTGAGTTGGATTTGCATTCCATAGCCAAGAGCGTTGGTGTAGGCTCTCAACATCTCAACAAGCTTGGAGAAGGAGATAAAGTTCTTGCACTTAGCACTGCACACAATGAGAGTGTGTGTGAGAGAGTATGCTGGAGAGGAGAGATGAAAATTTCTTCTTTGTCACGATGTAGCTTTGGACATGAAGCCTCAACTTCCCAATCAAGGGAGTAACGGAGGCTTGTTGTCCCTTGAAAGCCCCATCGACAATTACAATATCTCCCATCTCAAAGGCTTGAATGCCCAATTTAGTGGCCAACTCCGTTGATATGAAGTTGTGGGTAGAGCCAGGGTCAAAAATGATGAAGGCATCATTTTCCCTCACATTTCCCTAAGCATAGGAAGAAATGATCCTTTGCAATGAGCATCCTCTTTTGGAGCTTCAACCATGGAAGCTCTAGGAGTCTCATTGTGGGCATTTCTTTTGGGGCAAGAATGATAGCAATGTCCTTGCTCCCCACAATTAAAACATTTGTGATCTTTGTGAAAAGCCTCTAGGTCTTCAGGAGAGAGTTTGTTTTTACCTTTGTAAACTCCTTTCTCCTTGGTCTTGTTGTTGTTGTTGTTGGAATTGCCTTGGGAAGAACTTTGAGCATTGTTCTTCCCCTTTGAATAATTTTGATCTTTGTTTTCCATGGGCTTGTCATTGCTTTTAGCCCCTTGTTGGAAATTGATACAAGATGCAACCATAGTTTGGTGGATGACTTCTGTGAAAGAACCAAGCCGTTGGGAGTTGAGATACTTGGCCATTTCTTCAGGTAATCCTGCACAAAATTGTTGTTTTTTCTCAACGAAGTCTATCTTTTGAAAAACTGTAGCTTTGAGATGTAAATCCAAAAAAAAATCTACATATTTGTGGATAGACTCGTGGGAGAGTAGCTTCAAGATTCTCCATTCAATAAGCACTTTGTCCTTGGTATTGCTTGCAAGGAATTTGCTTCACTATCAAACTTGTAAAGTTCTACATGTCCTTGGGGCTTCGCCATTCCCACAAAGACTAGCCCACCCTTGACGAGAAGATTTTTGAAATGCATAGGTACATGGCGTAGCTTGGAAGACTTTGTGAAGCCCTCGTGTCCAAAGGCCACATAAAATTGCTAGATGAAGGCCAATACTTTGTCAGTAGCACCAAAGGTGTATTATAAGTGAGAAAAGAGATACTCTTTCCTCCCTCTTTGAGCTTCTTAATCTTTTGGGACCTTTTCCAAGCAGGGTAGGATTTGTGATGTCCTCTTCTCTTGTATTCTCTAGGAGAATAACCACTACTTTCATCGGATGTGTTACCGTGTACATGTGGTAGTGATGTGTGTGAACACAGTAGGACCGCCGGGGTATTTTCTCCCTCTTTAAGAGGTTTTTCCCCCGTGCATTTTATATACGCCCATCACTCTAGGGCTATAGCACACTATGTAATACACTCTCTATTGTGTGCATTGAGCTTCCTTTGTCTTCTCCAAGATGTGTGTGTTTTCCTACAACCCTAATTCCAACAATTGGTATCAGAACAGGTTGTGTCCTCCCGGGCTTAGCCACCAGCAGCTCCAGCACACGTGTGCTCACTTTCTTTGATTTCAATGAGCTTTGGAGAGCGTTCGCAGGTCGATAAAAATTTTGGGCTCATTTTTGTCTATTTCATTTCAACCTCCATTTCCACTACAGTCTGGTCTGCACATGTAATTTTGTCATTTGGTGAAGAATTTTTGTTAGCCCCAATTACTACATAGCAAGTCCCATACAGTCTATTGCGGTTTGTGCTATATAGAACGTGCTGGTCTCACTCAGTTTCTCCTCATTCTGGGTAGTTTTCACATTAGGTGCAGGCATTTTCCATGGCTGACAACAACATAGATGTTTTCAAGATATTTGCTGTTGAGGATAGAATGGATGGGGACAATTAGCCTATGTGGTCTTACATGATGCAACATGTTCTTATGTCAAAGGGCATCTAGAATATTGTGTAGGGCATTGATGTACGTCCTAGTTCTGAGGATGTAGACGATGTTGAGGATGTTGCAAGCCTTGCTGCAAGGATTGCTGCTATCAGCCGTCAGAACAAGCTTATTGGGATGTAAAGGATGCACATGCTCAGTGTTGTCTATGAAGCGTACCATTACTCCTCACATTTATTCAACAAAATTTTCAAAACAGGCTTGGGATATTCTAGCAGGTCTTTATACAAGCCGCAATAAGGCTAAAATTGCTTTGCTGCGTAAAGAGCTGGAATTGAAGATTATGCATGAGGAAGATGATATGGACACTTTCCTTGTTGGTGTCAAGGATATCAATGAGCAACTTGTTTTTGTAGGTGGTCATTTCAGACAGTTCCTGTAACATTTAATGGCCTAATAACTTGTGTGTAGCGGAAATGAGCATGAACATAGTGGGCATTTTATTAGAATAGATTCCTAATGAGAATTACAAGAGTGCTTGGGTGGAGAGAGCAACAAAAATCATAACACCTAGTTAGATAGCATCAACAATACTTTCAAAAGAGAGAGAAATTAAGCTAATGACAACAGTTGAGGACCGGATTTGCATGGAGCCGGTCCCCCCTCCAAAAGGCTTTGTATTATGGTTTCTCCCATCAAGAGAGACATTGTACAATACAATTCTTTGTGTTCCTTCAAGACTAGCTAGTGCAATGAAGATGAAAGCTTCATGCACTAAGCAAAAAACTTCACAAACACAACTTTAATTATCCCCGTTCTCAAACCCAAGACCTCACACACCTTCGAAGATGGTGAGAGCTAGCAGGGTATGAGAGTAGATTGAGAGGAAAAAGGAGTATCTTACGAGAAAGATGTACATCTCCTCACATAATCACTCATATTAGCATAGCTTTAGCTTAGTACTTAGCTTGGAAGAGGAGATGAGCATGCATTGAAGCTTTGCTCTTGGTTGGATTTGCATCCACAAGCCAAGAGTGTGTCGATGTAGCCTTCTATCTCACAAGCTTGGAGTAGGTGATGAGCTCTCCATTAAAGCTTCGGAAGAGATAGTCTTCTTTGCTTCACACATAGACTGTGTGTGAGTGTGTGTGAGTGTGTGTGTGTGTGATAATGCCTTGCAAAAATCAGCCCCTTCTCTCTCTTAGGAGAGCCCTCTTGCTATTTGCTCTTGATGAAGCCTCATTGGCCCTCCCCAAGTCAATCCAATCACCATTAAGCAGCATAAGTGATAACCTTTTGACATGTGTCCCCTTTCCCCTTTTGTGAGAGCTTTAGGTAATTAAATAATTAAACTAAAATCTCATTGGACCCCTTTGCCTCCTGGCCAATAGGAATCAGGCAAGCCATTGGGCTCTTGAATGCTCATTGGACCCCTTGGGAGACTGCCTAATAGTCTTCTAGGAGACTTAATTCTCATTGGTTTCTTTTATTAAATGTTTTTAAATTAATTAAACTAGATTTACCCTAGCTTAATTCTCATTGGTCCACTTCAAGGGTCATCCAATAGAAACTGGGCACACCTTGTGGGCATCTGGCCTAGGGAGCTGACATGTGTCCCTCATTCCCTTTGTGTAAAGGGAGCCTGTGTGTGTGTGTGTGTGTGTGTGTGTGTGTGTGTGTGTGTGTGTGTGTGTGTGTGTGTGTGTGTGTGTGTGTGTGTGTGTGTGGCTTTATCTCTCATCCCCTACTCTCAAGGCTCGCCCCCTCCCATGTAGGGATATGCGAAGACTTTTTAGTCACACACAAAGCATCCAATTTCCCCTAGGTTTGACCTTTGGACACAACCTTTGAATTTTGGAACCTTAGCATTTTGGAAGTCTTAATGGGCTGAACCTTAGGGTCTTTTTAGCCCATTGTTGCACATGGCTCTTTTGCAGATGGCCCCCCCTTTGGATCCCTATTTTCCCTCCTTTGGATCCCTATTGTTGCCGGTCTGCTAGCTTAACCAATATTCTAGCTTTTTCTCCCCTGGCACTTCCCCACATTAAATGATCAGTTTAATATGAGAAAATCATTTAGGAGAATTAGATATTGATTATTATGACATTACCTCTCTCTTGAAATCATAGTCGTCCTCGACTATGGTGTAGAGAAGATAAAGCATATTCATGAGTCCTTTTCTTAGCAAGTAGAGGATCCCTATGTTACCCTACGACATCATTCCACAATGGATGACTAGTCCATTTGGCGGTTGAGAGCCTGAGGCTGCCGCAAGCATGTCTGTTCATTAGTACTATCAGTCTCCCATAGTAGAGTGACAAGCTCTACTGGGTGCTTGGGAGACGTCGTCTCCGCAAACTTGATCTAAGCATGCATACTACTTCATTTTTGTGCACAATAAAGAAAAAGAGAGTCTTATAAGACAAAAACTTTGTTCATTTTTAACATTTTGTACATTTGCTTACTCTTGGGAAGCATTGTAAGCATTGACAAGGTTTAGGTTATCCTTTAATTGTATGCCTTGCATCCATCTAGCATCTTCAAAAGGATAATTCTTAAACTTAATAAAGATATTGTCGGATAGTCTTACAGGCTCTTAATACCTTGTCTTCATGTCAGAGAATGGACTCGGGCGGCAGCACCTCCTCTTGGTCCTCGATCTCTGGTGGGTCTTCAATAGTTGGTTCTTGAGGTGGCTCTCCTTTGTAAGGCTTTAATAGGCTCACATGGAAAGCATTGTGTATGAGCCAATGATTGGGAAACTTGAGTTGATAGGCCATCTCGTTGATTGGCCTAAGAATCTGGAAGGGGCCATAGTAACTTTTTGCTAGTTTAGCATAGTACTTTTGGTGGCCCGTAGGATTCTTGCCAGTCGTGTGCCTTAATCGAGCCTTGGGAAACTTTAACAAGACCCAATCATTTTCTTTAAAGGCTTGGGCTCTTCTGTGCTTGTCAGCAGCAGTCTTTTGCCTTTGCTGTGAGATAGAGATAGCATCCTTAATCTTTTGAAAAGATTCTTGTAGGTCTCGGCTATACTCATCTGCAGCGAAGATCTTCCCACTTTCATGGTAGGCCAATAGAAATATGTTTCAATTCCCTTTAAGGTAGACTGAATCCCTCTATGCCCCGCATAAGGTGGAGCATGAGATTCATACATTACTTTCTCACGTAGTGAGTTAGTAACGCATAGTCTATTGCCATGGAGAAGATAACCATCTTGTAAAGTAAATGGTTCTTCTTTCTTCCCCAATGCAAGGGCTGAAATCACATCTCTAAAATTGGGATCAATAGCGTACTCATCTATCATTGAAGATAGATCATTGTGAGTTGCTATGGAAACCGCATTCACTCTCGGCCGTCTTGATAGTGCATCAGTTACTTGATTATGCTTGCCAGCAATGTGAGCAATATGAAAATGAAATTGCGAAAGGAAATTTGCCCACCTCATTTGTTTGTCGGAGAGCTTGGTTGCATCATGAAGTACTTAAGACTTTGGTGATCCGTTCGCAGAATGAAAGGAGTCCCCAATAAATAGTGCTTCCATGAGTCTAAGGCATGTAGAACTGCAAGGAGTTCCTTTTCATATATGCCTAGAGCTTGCTCAACAGCGTGTTAGGAAATAAGACGTAGCTAAATAGATAATTGAGTAGATTACTTAATGGAGAGAGACAGATTTATATACACGAGATTATAGAGTAGAGAGAGAGAGAGAGAGAGAGTACACACGATATACGTGGTTCACCCAATGTGGGCTACGTCGACGGGAAAGCAGCCACTCAATGGCTTTAGTACTTCAAAACAAGAAGTAGTTTACAAAGGGATTATACCCTTAATGGAGCTCCCGCCTTGCTTCACTCTCACCACCTCACACTCACCTTGTTGCATCAACTTCACACTATGAAATGTGTGTGGAAATGGCCTCCTTTTATAGGCCAAAAGGGCTGCCCTCTCTTATGAGAGACAGCCATGTGTAGCCGCCCTTGTGCGAATAAGTCCAAATCGGACCCTCCAATCCGCCCATGTGTGGCCGCCCTTGAGAAGACAAGTTCGCTTTTGAATTCGGCCACCGGCCACCGGCCATTGACTTTCGACCACCGGCCATCGGCCATTGACTACCGAAAAAACAAGTCTCGGGGGCCTCCACCCCCGAGGCCTTTAAAATTGCCCCTGATTCTTGTCCGTGAAAATTTTGGTTTCCGGTGAGTGATTTTCCTTCACGCACGATGGCTTCTCCTCATAATGGGGGCCTTACAAATGTGCGCTTTTACCACAGAAAATTACAAGGGTAAATCAGGCTCCATACTTAACACAGCGTCGATCCTTCGACTCTCGTAGCCTATGGCGTGCCCTTCTTGGAGTAAAACAGCTCCAAGGCAATCACCACAAGCATCACATTGGACCTCAAATAGTTTTGAGAGATCCGGTAGTGTAAGCACATGTTGAGAGATAAGCTTTTCGAAAGCATTGTTCTCCTTAGCAGACCATGTATACCTAATGCTTTTCTTTGTTAGGTCATGTAATGGTCCCGCAATTTGTGAGAACTTTTCTATGAAGCGTCTATAGTATGCACACATACCTATAAAGCTTCTTAGTTCATGAAGATTCCTTGGTTTAGGCCATCCTTTTATTACCTCTAACTTAGATGGATCCATTTGGATGCCATCTTGAGAGATAATATGGCCTAAATATTGAATCTCTTGCAAGAAAAATTCGCTTTTCTTTCGGTTAACATAAAGTTTATTCTCTCTTAAAACTTGAAATATTACCTGGAGGTGTTGCTTGTGTTCCTCCAATGAATTAGAGTAGATGATAATATCATCAAAAAACACTCCAGTGAAGGTTCGATGAGGCCTGAACAGCTTCTGCATCCAGCGGTTGAATGTGGCTGGTGCATTGGTCAAGCCAAAAGGCATGACAATGTATTCGTAAAGACCAAATGTGGTGTGAAATGCGGTCTTTACAATGTCTTGATCAACTATCCTTATTTGATGATAGCCACTTTTTAGGTCAATCCTATTGAAGTAGGTCGATCCTTGTAGCTTATCAAATAGGTCTTCTACCCATGGAACAAGAAACCTATTCTTGATAGTGATCCTATTTAGTGCTCTATAGTCGACACACATACGGTATGTGTCGTCTTTCTTTTGCACTAATAGTACAGGTGAGCAAAATGGAGATGAGCTTGGCCTAACCATACCCTTCTCAACTAACTCATGCACTTGCCGCATAATCTCCTCTTGTTGAGCTTGAGAAACTCTATAAGGAGTTTTGTTAGGCGGTGAGCTTCCTGGAAGAAGTTCAATTGCATGGTCATCATTACCTCGTTTAGGAGGTAGCTCACAAGGGATGTCGTCAATAAAAACATCTTGAAACCCCTTGAGAAAATTGGATAACTCTAATTACTTTTGGTTGCTTTTATTTTCTTTTGCTAAAGCATCAGGTTCATTTTGAGAATCTTTAACAAAAATCATGTACACAGAATTAGAGCTCTTTATTGACTTGTTGAAAGCTGGTGTATGTACAATGGGGATAGTGTTACCCATTTCCTTAGCATCTATATACATGTCTTTTTCCCTTAATTTGAAGGAGATTCTCCTTTCAGGAAATTTAACATTGGCAGCCAGGCGGTCAAACCATGGTGCCCCTAGGATTACATCCTCATGCTTGAGAGGAGAGATAAAGAAGTCCTCTTTGTCCACATAGCCTTGGACATGAAGCCTCAATTTCCCGATTAAGGGAGTGACTGAAGCTTCTTGCCCCTTGAAGGCACTGTCTGCGGGTAGGACATCTCCCATCTCATAGGATTGTATGCCTAGCTTGGTGGCTAACTCCATAGATATAAAATTGTGAGTAGAACTAGGGTCAAAGAGAATAAAAGCATCATGTTCTCTTACCTTTCCCCAAGCATGGCATAGAGGAGATCCTTTGTGGTGAGTTTGGTGAGTCTCCTCCTCTTGGATTTCAACCAAGGAAGCTCTAGGAGGATCTTGGCGGTTGTTCTTTTAGGGACAAGCGCGGTACGCATGCCCTTGTTCGCCGCACTTGAAACACTGGTTATCCTTACGATAACGCTCAAGCTCTTCAGGAGAGAGTTTATTCTTACGTTTGTAAACTCCCTTCTCTTTAGCTTTGTTGGAGTTGCCCTTAGGAAACTTTTGGACATTGTCCTTCCCCTTAGGCTCATTGGAACCCTTGTTTTCCGGGGGCTTATTATTTCTTTTAGCCCCCATTTGGAAATTGATTCGAGAGGCCACCATAGTATGGTGTATTACCGCCGATATGGTACGTGGCCTTTGGGAGTTGACATACTCCGCCATTTCTTCGGTTAAGCCCGCACAAAATTGTTGCTTTTGCTCTAAAAAATCCAACTTTTTGAAGACAGTGGCTTTGAGTTGTAGGTCCCAAAACTTGTCTACATATTTATGGATGGATTCATTGGGAGAGAGCTTTAAGCTTTGCTATTCGGTGAGTACCTTGTCTTTGGCATCGGTGGCCAAAAATTGCTTCATAATGGAAGCTCTTAAAGCTTTCCATGTTCGAGGAGCTTCACCGTTGGCTCGTAGGCTAGACCACCATTGTCTGGCGGACTTTTGAAAGTGCATATCTACATGGCGTATCTTAGAGGAATCCGTGAAGCCCTCATCTCCAAACGCCACATCGAATTGTTGGATAAAGGCCAAGACTTTGTCCGTAGCACTAAAGGTACCATCATAGGTAAGGAAAGAGATGCTCTTCCCTCCCTCTTTGAATTTCTTCAGCTTGGATGACCTCTTCCATGCGGCATAGGATTTCCTATGGCCTCTTCTTTCTGATGGTTCAAAGTTTGCACCATCACTTTCTTCAAAAGGTGAAGAATTTGAAGAAGGTGGAGAAGAGGGTGACCTCTTTCTCGCCTTTTTCTTGTCTTGATCTTTGTCGTCTTCACCATCACTTTCATAAGAGGAAGAGGATGAAGAAGATGGAGAAGAGGGTGTCCTCTTTCTCGCCTTTTTCTTCTCTTGATTTTTATGATCCCTCTTTGAATTGTGGTGAGGAGAAGAATACGATGGTCTTCTCCGCTTTGGTGGTGATGGAGAGCGTTTAGCCCGCCGTCTTCGTGGAGCCATCTCCGCCGAGGTGGCGGGAGACTCGCTTCTTTCTCGTTCCTTCGGTGGAGGCTCTTGAGTTCTCCTTTGGGAAGGAGATGCATCGTCAAGAAGTAAATTCTTGAGCCCTTCATATGGATTCTCTTCTTCTTCCCGAATCGGAGAGAGACCTCTTTTGGTAGTCTCACAAGGAGGCTTCCTAGGTGCTCTCTCGTCATGGTGATGAGCTTGGAGAATCCCGTGAGCACGGAGCTGCCGTTGCACTTCACTTTGGAGACATGGATTGCCCATGGCTTTTTGAAGCCTAGAAACAAGATAGTTAACAAGAATTGAAGCATCATTAGTCGCTTGCTCATGAGCAAAATCAAAGTTATCAACATTAATTTCACTCTCTTTACTATTGTCAGCCATTCTAACAACCTTTAGGTGTAGACTTTTTAGGTGTACTTTGGCACTTCAAACCCTAGTTGCTACTCCTCTTTACCCCTTTAGAAAAAGCACTCAAGCTATTGTGCCCGCGGCTCGAATACCATTAATTGCAAGGAATAGAAGAGAGGGTCTTTCGACACCAAAACAGCACCGGCTCCTGTCAAGATTCTAATAGCTCAATAGTGGTTAAGCCATAGGCAAGCCCCGTAGGACTCCACTATTAAGACCATAGCTCTCGACGGTGATGCCCCGTTAACTGCACGAAGGTAGGCGCACTGCAAGGCTGAAAAATCCCTATTCTACTTACTCACAGGCAATTAATAATACCAACCATTTGTAGCTAGCTTGAGGACCTCCCTTTTTGAGCAAGAAAAGAGAAACCTTGAGCTCTGATACCAATGTAACATTTAATGTCCTAATAACTTGTGTGTAGCGGAAATGAGCATGAACATAGTGGGCATTTTATTAGAATAGATTCCTAATGAGAATTACAAGAGTGCTTGGGTGGAGAGAGCAACAAAAAGCATAACACCTAGTTAGATAGCATCAACAATACTTTCAAAAGAGAGAGAAATTAAGCTAATGACAACAGTTGAGGACCGGATTTGCATGGAGCCGGTCCCCCCTCCAAAAGGCTTTGTATTATGGTTTCTCCCATCAAGAGAGACATTGTACAATACAATTCTTTGTATTCCTTCAAGACTAGCTAGTGCAATGAAGATGAAAGCTTCATGCACTAAGCAAAAAACTTAACAAACACAACTTTAATTATCCCCGTTCTCAAACCCAAGACCTCACACACCTTCGAAGATGGTGAGAGCTAGCAGGGTATGAGAGTAGATTGAGAGGAAGAAGGAGTATCTTACGAGAAATATGTACATCTCCTCACATAATCACTCATATTAGCATAGCTTTAGCTTAGTAATTAGCTTGGTAGAGGAGATGAGCATGCATTGAAGCTTGGCTCTTGGTTGGATTTGCATCCACAAGCCAAGAGTGTGTCGATGTAGGCTTCTATCTCACAAGCTTGGAGTAGGTGATGAGCTCTCCATTAAAGCCTTGGAAGAGATAGTCTTCTTTGCTTCACACATAGACTGTGTGTGTGATAATGCCTTGCAAAAATCAGCCCCCTCTCTCTCTTGGGCGAGCCCTCTTGCTATTTGCTCTTGCTGAAGCCTCATTGGCCCTCCCCAAGTCAATCCAATCACCATTAAGCAGCATAAGTGATAGTCTTTTGACATGTGTCCCCCTTTCCCCTTTTGTGAGAGATTTAGGTAATTAAATAATTAAACTAAAATCTCATTGGACCCCTTTGCCTCCTGGCCAATAAGAATCAAGCAAGCCATTGGGCTCCTGAATGCTCATTGGACCCCTTGGGAGACTGCCCAATAGTCTTCTAGGAGACTTAATTCTCATTGGTTGCTTTTATTAAATGTTTTTAAATTAATTAAACTAGATTTACTCTAGCTTAATTCTCATTGGTCCACTTCAAGGGTCATCCAATAGAAACTGGGCACACCTTGTGGGCATCTGGCCTAGGGAGCTGACATGTGTCCCTCATTCCCTTTGTGTAAAGGGAGCCTGTGTGTGTAGCTTTCTCTCTCATCCCCTACTCTCAAGGCTCGCCCCCTCCCATGTAGGGATATGCCAAGACTTTTTATTCACAGACAAAGCATCCAATTTCCCCTAGGTTTGACCTTTGGACACAACCTTTGAATTTTGGAACCTTAGCATTTTGGAAGTCTTAATGGGCTGAACCTTAGGGTCTTTTTAGCCCATTGTTGCACATGGCTCTTTTGCAGATGGCCCCCCCTTTTGGATCCCTATTTTCCCTCCTTTGGATCCCTATTGTGGCCGGTCTGCTAGCTTAACCAATATTCTAGCTTTTTCTCCCCTGGCACTTCCCCACATTAAATGATCAGTTTAATATGAGAAAATCATTTAGGAGAATTAGATATTGATTATTATGACAGTTCCCTTGTGCAGGCTGTTCTTGATGCCTTACTAGATACCTGAAGTTGTCAAGTTTGATATAAGAGTCACTTTCCAAAAAAAAACAGGACTAGGCAGCGTGCATTTGAATAGGCTTTTATTGCTTCTCAAAGAAAGGGTGGTAACATCAATGCAACCAGCTCTTATGGTTCTGCTGCGAGTGGCAAAACTTCTGTTCCTAACGCTTTTGTTGGAAACAATTCGTCTGGAAATCCTGGTGATAAGGGCAAAAAGAAGATGCATTGCCATTATTGTAAAGCTAATGATCACTTGATCAAGCAGTGTCCAAAGTTGAAGACCAAAGAGGATAAGAAGAAAGAGGGTGGTTCCACTGCAAATGTTGGTTCCACTACAAATGCAGCCATTGTTGAGTCTTCTGTGGAAGAAGATTGTGATGCTGATGTTGATGCAGAATGGGATTTTAGTGCAGAGTGCACTTACAATCCTATTGTCCATGATGCATGCATGTCAGTTGCTGCAGATTCACATGTGTGGTATTTTGACAGTGCTGCTACAAAGCACATTACCTCACATCATGAATTTTTCACCTCTCTCGAATCTGTCCCTCATGGGAGTTCAGTCACTTGTGCCAACAATGCCTCTTATCCGGTTCAAGGAGTTGGAAAATATTGTGCTTACTGCTACTGCAAATGGAAATTCTTTCACACTTGTTGATGCACTTTATGTACCTAGGATCAAGAAGAATCTTTTGTCTGTATATGCACTTGCTAGACTTTGTCTTGTAGTCAAATTTGTGGATGATAGATGTACCGTACATGATCTTAGTTTTGGTGATGAAATTGTTGCATCTGGCATTTTATGCCGTGGGCTGTATACGCTCACTTTGTATGACAAGTGTGGGCAGAATTTTGCAACTGCAGTTTTGGATTCAAAGGCTATTTCAGATGCAAAACTCTGGCATGCACGTTTTGGTCATTTGAAGTATGCTAGTTTGCTACGTTTGCAAAAATCTCATATGGTTGCTTCTTTGCCGCCTCTTGAAGCACCTGTCAAACATGTTTGTGAATGCTGTATTTTGGGTCAAACACAGCATTCTAAGTTTCCAAAGGATGGTTCGGTTACGGCCACATACAGGTTGCAGCTTGTGCATATTGATGTTTGTGGGCCCATGCAAACTTCGTCCTTGGGCAATTTCTTGTACTTCATGACTTTCATTGATGATTACTCCAGGCATGCATGGGTATTTCCACAAGAATTCCGAAGTTTTTATGTGCTTCAATGTTTTTTTGGCTATGGCTGAAACTGTCACAGAATGTACTATGGGCACCCTCCGTTCCGATCGAGGGGCGGAGTATATGTCTCATGAATTTAATGCATTTTTGGCTAGTTGTGGGATAAAACACCAATGTACAGTGCCTTATACGCCTCAACAAAATGGTGTAGCTGAGAGGAAAAATAGGTCTCGTACACAAATGGAATGATGTATGGTCAAAAGTCAAGCTTTGCCGCATTCTTTTTGGCTTGAGGCCATCATGTGTGCCACTTATGTACTTAACAGGTGTCCTACAAAAGCTTTGTAGTCTATTACTCCATATGAAGCATGTCATGATAGAAAGCCTTCTATTGAGCACATGTGTGTTTTTGATTGTTTGGCATATGCTTTGGTGCCACAAACACAACATAGAAAAACAAATGATAAGGCTGTCAAATGTATTTTTGTTGGTTATAGTGCTGAAAGAAAAGGTTATAGTTTGTATCATCCACAAACAAAGCGTATTATAGTTTCACGAGATATAGTGGTTGTGGAAAATTCTATTCAGTACTTGTTGTCATGTACTAGAGACAATAATGTAAGCTCATAGGACATTTATGACACTTTGTTGCCTCTTTTCAGTACTGGCATTTCGAATGTAAATTCCAATGAGGAAAATGTATAGCCTATGGGGGTTTCCAAAAATGTTACAGATTAGCATATTACTGATGCACACGTACATGATGTACTTGATGAGGAAAGGGCTAAAAATGAGCAGGCTATAGGTATGCCAAAATGGTTGGTGCATATATTGCGTGACAGTAAATTGGATGCACCTTTGTTTAGTCATACTCGTCCAAGCTCTGGCCATGCATCTTATGCATCAGATTGTTATGCTTTGGTTGTGTCTAGCTTACATGATGTTGAGGAACCTCTCTCTTTTGTAGATGTAAGAAGGCTTTTTATGGGTTGAAGCAATATCCTCGTGCTTGGTATGATAAAGGTGACACTCATTTGGTCAAACGAGGCTTTTGTAATATTTTAGCAAAAATCACATTGTATGTAAAGCGTGAGGGTGATGTACTTCTCATTGTGGTTCTTTATGTAGATAATTTGATGATCACTAAGACCAAATGAGAGACATATTGCTGAATTTAAGGCGATTTGAATGCTACTTTCAAGATGAAAGATTTGGGGATGTTGCATCATTACTGGGGTATACAGTTTAAGCAATTTGATGGTGATATTGCCTTGTGTCAGAAAAGTTACATAGAGACATTGCTATGTAATTTTGGACTTGAGGATTGAAAACCTATTGCCACTCCCATGGAAACAGGTTTGAAATTGAGTCTTCATGACACTGGTGATCCTGTTGATGTCACTCTTTACCAAACTGATGTTGGATGCCTCATTTATGTATGCAACACGAGGCCGGATATTCAATTTGCAGTCTCACAGGTCAATAGATTTATGCATAGCCCAAGGTCTAAACATTGGCAGACTGTCAAGAGGATTTTCCACTACGTTAGTGGCACTTTACATCTTGGCTTGTTTTATCCCAAGAAGGGATCATTGCCGCCAGACTTACATGATTTTTTAGACTCAAATTGGGTGGTTGTTTTGACACGCGAGTATCCACAAGTGGTTTTTGTTTCATGCTTGGCAGTTCATGTATATCATTGTTGAGCAAGAAGCAACCTACTATGTCCTTTTTGAGTTGTGAGGCTTAGTACATGACAGTCTTCATAGCTACGGTTGAGTGTGTATGGCTCAGATGCCTTATGACTGATTTGGGTGTTGGACAGGACACTGCCAACACTATTTACACGAATAGTCAGAGCGCATTGGCAGTTGCAAGGAACCTAGTTTTTCATGCTCGCACAAAGCACATTGAGGTGCATTACCAATATGTCAAGGAAAGACTCTCAGTAGGAGAGATCAGCTTGGCTTATGTGCCAACACAGGACAACCTTACAGATCTTTTCACAAAGGCATTGTTTCATGAAAAGCTTGAAGCTTTCCACAAAGCTTTGGGCTTACTCCCCTTTGTGGACTGATCATGTCCTCAAGGCATGGCACTTCCCTTTACTCATGTGCCAGCTCTTATTCATTGCATCACTCCAGGGGGGATTTGTTACCATATACATGTGGTTGTGATGTGTGTGAACACATCACAACCACATGTGTGTGAGCACACTAGGACCGTGGGGGCATTTTTTCTCTCTTTAGGAGGTTTTCCCCCCTCGTGCATTGTATATACACCCATCACTCTAGGACTATCTATCTTTCCATTGCACACTAAGTAATACACTCTCTATTGTGTGCCTTGAGCTTCCTTCGTCTTCTCCAAGCACTGTGTGTGTTTTCTTGCAACTCTAATTCCAACAGGAAGAGGAGGAAGGTGCAGAAGAAGGAGAAAAGGGTGACCTCTTTCTTGCCTTTTTCTTCCTTTGTTTCCTCTCTTCCCTTTCGGAGTGATGAGGATAAGAACTATAGGATTATTTTTTCCTCTTGGGAGGAGTTGGGGATCGTCGAGACCCCCGTCTTCACGGAGCCACATCTTCAAAGGAATTCGGAGATTCACTTCTTTCTTGTTCATTGTATTCCTCCTCTTCTCTTATCAAAGAGAGTCATATTTTGGAAGTCTCGTCAAGAGGCTTCATAAGATCTCTCTCTTCTTGGAGAGGAAGGGAAATCCCATAAGCACAAATTCGTTGAGTAACTTCGGCTTGCAAGGCAGGGTTGCCCATAGCTTGTTGCAACCTAGTTAACAAGATAGTTCACAAACATTTGGGCATCATCAGTAGCACCCTTCTGTGAAAAATCAAAGTTGTCAATATTCATTCTACTCTCTTGATGATAATTGTCAGCCATGCTAATTAAACTTATGTGTATGCTACTTTGTGCTTTGGTACCCTCAAAAAACTTAGTTGCTATTCTTCTTTACCTTCAAAAATTAGTTCTCAAGCAGCCATACTCGTGGTTTAGAGACTATTGATTGCAAAGAATAGTGGAGAGGGTCTAACATTGCCCGATTGATTATGGTTCTTGTTGAGCTTTCTAGTAGCTCAATATTGGTGAAGCCAAAGGCAAGCCCTGAGAGACTCCATTATTAAGCTTATAGTTCCCAACACTGTACCTCAAACTAAGTCCTTTTCAACCAGGATAATAGATCTCTGTCCCACTTACCCTCTTGCAATGAACAAGTCCAACCTTTCATGGATAACTTAAGGACCTCCTGCTTGAGCAAGAAAACAGAAACCAATAGCTATGATACCAATGTAATGGAAATGGTCTATGAACATTGAAAATAACGGATTAATAAAATTTTAGTGAGCATTTCTATAAAAATACTTTGAGAAAATAGAGGGTGAACTTGATTAGAGGTAGCAACATAACCATTATAGTTAATTAACTTGGTATGAAAAATATGTTGGGTTCCAATCCCAAGTCTGATCTAGAGTTATGCCTGTGGGAATGCTCTCCTAGAGCATGCAGGCAAACCTCCAATTTGCATGAGTAAGTTTATATGGAAAAACAAGTATATATATATATATATATATATATATATATATATATATGTGTGTGTGTGTGTGTGTGTGTGTGTGTGTGTGTGTGTGTGTGTGTGTGTGTACTGTACACCCAAAGACGCCATGGCTACTGCTCCTTGTTGATGGCATCCTCCTTAGCCAGTGCCCCCATCAACTGGTACAAGATCACAGGGGGGCATCTCAAGACGCATGCAAATCAGCAAAATGTAGCGACATCCCAAGACGCAGTGGTTGGAGCAGTACACAGAGCCCAACGGAAACCCTAGTCGTTTGGTTTTGAGTGATGGCTGTCTCACGTTGATAGTTGTTTGAGGGAACTCACATCTATGTTGTTGTCAAGGGGGGGGCTTCTACTCATAGTTCAGGTGATTGAACTCTACCATGGTCTACACCAAGTCCATTTTTAGTGGTTTGGGCTTTGGGGGGGGGGGGGGTTTGTTGGGGTCCAATCCCAAGTCTAATCTAGAGTTGTGTTGTGGGAATGCTCTCCTAGAGCATGCGGTTACACTTCCAGTTTGCATGGCAAAAAACTATATATATGTCTTTTTTTTTAATCAATCAAAGAGAGTGGTGTTCTATTTTATTGTGTCAAATCTCTCTCTCTCTCTCTCTCTCTCTCTCTCTCTCTCTCTCTCTCTCTCTCTCTTTGTGTACTGCACACCCAAAGACTCCATGGATGCTGCTCCTTGTCAATGGCATCCTCCTTAGCAAGTGCCTTCAAGAGAATACTTTGTAAGAGAAAGAATTAGGGAACTGGACAACAGCTGAGGACCAGATTTATGTGAAGCCGGTCCCCTCTCCAAAAGGTTTTTGTATTATAGTTTCTCCCATAAAGAGAGACTTGATACAATACAAGCTTTGTGTTCCTTGAAACCTTGAGGGTGCAATCACGATAGAGAGCTTCATGCATGACAAATATGCCCGTAAATTAGTTAAATGAAAGCTTAACTTGTCTCCAGCAGCCTCAATCCCAAGACCTCAAATACCTTTGAAGGTGGAGAGAGCTAGTAGGGAATGAGCGTAGGGAAGAGGAAGAAGAAGCATTCTTACGAGAAAGAAATAGCTCCTCACTTATCATCACTCTTGCTGCTTACCATAGCATAATAGCATAGTAATGATGATGAAGAGGATGGCAAGCTTAAGCATTGAAGCATGACTCTTGGTTGAATTTTCATTCCATAGCCAAGAGTGTTGGTGTAGGCTCTCAACTTCTCATCAAGCTTGGGGAAGGAAATGAAGTTCTTGCACTTAGCACTTCACACAATGAGAGTGTGTGTGAGTGCGTGTATGAGAGTATATGACCCAAGCTAGCCCTCTACTTGCATGGTTTACCCCCTCTTCTAGCTCATGCTTGTGGCTCGTAGCCTTGGTCACAACTAGAAATAGTGGTAGCCTTTGAACAAGTGTCCTCCTTTCACCTTCGAGAGAGAGGGCTTGGTATATGCTTAAACAATTAATTTAATTAGCTAAATTCTCATTGGACCTCTCTAAGGGTCGACCAATAGGTTTAGGCACAACATGAGGGAAACCTAGCTAGGGGCTTGACATGTGTCCTTTTTGCCTCTTTGAGTAAGGGGGTACCCTTTGGATGAGTGAGTGGTCATTCAACCCCATTCCCTACTCTCATGGATCGCCCGCTCCTTTGTAGGCATTGCTTTGACTTCAAGTACCTCAAGCACCTTAGTCCCCCAATTATCTTAAGAATTTCAAGCACCTTAATCATAAAGCACGACAAGCACCTTAAGCACCTTAGTTAGCAAGCACAACAAGCACCTCAAAAGTTGGGCCGGGTTCCACCTCCCTAGGTCTAAGGACTTTTAACACTAACCTTTGGAGGTCTTTAATGAAGCTAACCCTAAGGTCTTTCAAGCTCCATGCTAGCATTTCTCTTTGACAAACCATCTCTCATTTGGACCCATTGACTTTGGTCCCGTGTGAGATAGATCCATAAGCACATGTCTATATTTTAACTCTTGTTCCCATTTATTATCCCACATTAATAATTAGTTTAATATGAGAAAATCATTTGGGCTAGTTCGTTATTAGATTTTATGACAGAGCACACTAGACTTGGGTTTTTCGTGAGATTTGCTATCTCTTGTAGCTTCCATGCACTGGTCGAATCAGCTACGTTCCACGTATTGACAATTTTTATGTCCGTGGTTCTCACTTTGCTAGCATCGATATGGTGAGGCTTGGCAGCCGGCCGGCACTCTGTAGCGGGCACTCCTGTCTCCACTCCCCCACTTTCTCCAAGCCATTGCTGCATGTTTGCCTTCCTAAAAGAGCAGCCTCGACACTCTCCCGACATCCTCAGGTTGCACTAGCTCCGTGTCATTTTTCTTTGCCCAAGTGACAGCCCTAAATCTCCTTCTCTGTAATAGAGTAGAAGTGATAGTTTTTGGTCAATTTTTAGGCTCCATAACTGGCTGCCCACATGCCACCCAAATCACTACAGATTTGGGACAAGTTACTCATTAAAAAAAGGTCAGTTGCTGCTTCTCTAGGCATCCCAGAACTGATTTGGGTGGAAAGTCGTTTTGTTTGGAGGGTTTACATTTGCTCTAAGAAGTTATGTCAAATAGTCTAGTTTTTTGGTTCGAAGAAAGTCATGGTCATGCGTTACATTTCATGAGTTGATCTCTTCTCTGGATATGAAAGTATATGTGTGTACTTGAAGAAACTTTAAAGTGTCTTTTTTATTAGTTTAGGAGTGCATTGAAACAACGGTTCTTATACGCCGAGAGGAACCCAAGCAAGCTCTATGTTGTCGTCGGCCTTGGTGGATTAGCATGAGCCATAGAGTGCTCCGAGATGTCTTTACAACGGATGAGAGCGTCAACTTTTTTTTGGGTTCGTTTGGGCGTGTCAGCACGATCTTTAGTGGCGGAGGGCTCTAGGATGCAGGCAAGGATTTCATTATTAACGTGATCACATTAATAACGTTGAGTGATCACATTTAAAAATACGTGATGACCTTAAATATTCACTTGACTTCCCTTTAACCTATAGAAATTGTCCAGTTCAGTACGTCCAGTGGGGTTTTTCATTTCTTTGTGGGCTCGGTTTAGCGTTCTTATAGTTTCTCGATAGACTCGTCGAGAAAAACACATACCCTGGCGGGGTTTTGGTGGGTTTCCACATCACCACATATCAGTTTTTTTGTGATGAAGTTAATTGTGATTATGTGAATGTGATAATAAACGTTATGATCACAAAAAAATTCATGTGATCACATAAATATTAAATCCCTGGATGTAGGTGATCAGAAGGTGCTCCGGGAGAGGGACCCTTGTTGGTCTACGCTGCCTCCATGGGAGGCTTTGTCACACTATTTTTTTTTGCATGCGGGGAGTGGCGGCCGTCACCTTTTCTGTTTGAAGGAAAACATGTTTGCCTCGCCTCTAAGTTTTATGATGTGTCTTGCTATGTGGATCGGGTGTGGAAGCCGCCAAAGGGTTGCCTTTTGGTTGTGCTTCTTCACTCATGGGTGTCATTTTGTCGGATGTGTCCTCATGTTTTCTAACTCAACTATGGGTGTTGTTCTCGAGATGGAGCTGTGTTTGATTTGGGTGTTCTTCTAGTAGTGGCTAGAGTTTTCTCTATGAAGTGGGACAAGGGCATGTGTTGAGTTGTAGCAGGGCTTCTTCGGTTGGTGGTAACCTTGCCTGTGGGTGGTCTTGTTCTTGGAGGCTTATGTTTGCAGCTCTTTCGCCCTTATGTCTTCATCTCTTTCGACTTCGTGGACAAGGGTGATTATGTGGTAGGTCATCCCCCGTTGGTGGCAGCCCCAGGTTGGAGCGTCTTAGAGATCCCGTCGTTTGGGTTTATGGTTGGGTGGCTCCCATGTCAGTCAATCTTTCTGTGCCAGGGTGGCTCCCTTTATCAGCGAATGCATCTTTTTGATGAGATTGGTGGTTTGTTGAGGCGCCATGGCTCGGTTCGTGAGCAGGACCGTTCTTGTAACTTTTTTGGTTTTCTATAATACAATACCACTCCATTTTGTGAGTTCTGCCCCAAAAAAAAAAAAAAAGTGCACTAAAACAAGAGCAATATTTTAGTGCCAAGGAAAACATGCCTCTAGCACCACTGCACACATGCGTGCACTCCCAAAGGCAAGTCAAGTTTTTTATTGCAAGGAATCAAAAAACATAAGCCCAATCCAAGCAATATCCACATAGCCCTCAAATACTACGGGTGCCTCTAAGTTTCATTTTTAACGCTAATTTAAACAGACTCCCACACAAAATGGAAGGGTTAGGATTCCAAAGCGGAGCCTCAACACTATCTCACACGGGCATGGGCTGCAGGGGATCAATGGCCCACACCTTTTTAGGGGAGCGCGGGCATCATGGGCTGTTGATTTCACGACGAGCCCCAAATTTATCAATTTGTCCAAATTTGCTAAAGCTGACCCGAATTCACACGACGACGGATTTATCATTAAAAAAAACCTTCTCCCATCTTTTTCAACAAGCACACGCAAGTGAGGTGGATAAGGTGATAGGCTTGCAAAGGTGGCGTCTGGGGTTCAAGTCCGGGGGATGAGAGGGGGGGGGGGGGGGGGGCGCGGAGGCGAATTTACAAGTTTTGGTGCACCCAAATTTACCTGTTTTCCCGAATTTACAAAAGTCGTATCGGACGGCTCATATCGCACCCGATCCCCGAAATGGGTGTGGGCCATTGATCCCATCTAGCCCATGCCCGTGTGAGATAGTGAGGAGGATAGCGGAGTGCATGCCGACGTGCACTCATTGGTGCAGCAAAGAGGGGGGGGGGGGGGGGGGGGGGGCACTATAGCCATGGAGATGGTCTCGATCTTGATGGAGACAGGCCATGGGACAATGAAATCATGGCGCAGCACTATGCCATCCAAGTCGAGGTGGTTGAAAAGATATGGGTTCGAGACTGAAAAGATATGGGGACCAGTGTTAGAAAAAAACCGGGGTCTATTGTATTTTAACCGGCTGAAATTATAAAATCCTGGTTAGATTTTGAGCTTGCCTTTAAGAAAACCGGAAAATTTACATAAGTTTTAGTGTAATTACCGGCAAAAGCTTCAAATTTTGACCTAAAAACCGGGAGAATTTCAAGTTTCCCCTTATTTTGTTCGGTTAGGAAAAATGTATTTTTCTAGCCCTGATGGGGACAGGGAACCATTATCCGCTCTTGCTGCAAAATATGAACTAGGAAATTCGATTTTTAAAATCAAATTACGATGTAGGGAGAATAGTGGGGTGAAGGTGTACTTGGTGAAGCAGAAAAAACCACTAACAAAGGCAATATGCGCCGCTTACTCTGCTTCTAAGGAGGATGGAACTCTAACGGTATCAGTGTGGCGCTTGAGTATGTTGGGAGGGGGTCAATCCACAAGCGTGCACGACAACTTCATACTCTTTTGCACGTTGATGAGGACTATGGGAATAGGGTAAGCTCTACATTGCAAAGAGGTGGGATCGAGGGGAGGGGGGGGAGGGGGGAGAGAGAGAGAGAGAGCGAGAGGTGGGTCAACAGAGAAAAAAAAAGAGGGTAGTGCTCAAGTTGAGTGCACATGCGAGGGAGGCGGACGGAAATGCAATGCTCCAAGCATAAACTGTAAAATCCAAATTAAAAAAAGTAAACAAAAAAAAAGCCCCTTCTAACGTCAGCAAAGGGCATTTCCAGAATAAAATAATTGACCAAAAAGTCTGTGTTTTTTAAACAAATGGAAACTCATAAATTATTTATTTGTTTTTAATATCGAGGCTTTGAGCGTACTTGTTTACTATGTCCAAGAAAATACGTACTAGAATCTGAACTTAAAGAAACTTTTTAATATTTTGCTTTTAAAAAGAAAATAAAACTAAAATAGAGAATTTGGGAGAGACATATGGCGCTATCAGACTCGTGGTGATGGAAACTGTTTTTTTTTTAGCGTTCATGTTTTCTTACTTGGAATATCTTCTAGAGACGAAAAATAACCTACAAGCTGCTCGAGTGAAGGACAATGTTGAGAAATGCAAGCAAACTTTACTTGATCTTGGTCATGCAGCATTTTCTTCATCTTGGTCATGCAATGTTTACTTTTGAAGATTTTCTAGCGAGCTTCACAGAGGCCGGCCGGCTGGACCTAGAACAATTGCTCCATTCTCTTTTGGAACATTGTTGGCTCTGGTCGGGAAAAACCATTTTCCCAAACATACCAAATTCCTTTTCTTGAATTTGCCAAGAGGAAAATTTTAAAAATTAAGCTATTTTTTATTTTTTTACACTATTTTTCTCTATTATGGGACGGAATTTCTCCTTTTTCTCTTGCCCTCAACCGGCATTTTTGAAATCCAAAACGGCACGATATTAAGTTGAGACACATCTTTCCCGAACATTGATTGTTGGGTACTCAACAATTGTTGATGTGATGGGTTGAGAGCAAGAGACGTATTGACTTCTTTGACAAGCGTTCAAATCTGTTGAGTGTGCTACCCCTTGGTCTCACACATCAAATTTTTTTTGCAAATGGCATAGGTCTCCAAGGATACCCTAGTGTTGAGTGCTTCAACCCTCTTGGGTTTGCTAGTGAATTGAAGAATGGCAAGTACATTCTTGACTACTCTAAGTTGAGAGGTTACAACTTGCATAGATCAAGGATGCTCACCTCACCATGGTCGTTATGCTTGCCTTACCATATAGCACAACATGGGTCCATTCCATTTAGATATTTGCTCACATTATAGTTTGCTCAAAAAATCTTGCTCGAGCTATGATAAGGCTCGCTTATTTCTTGGCAAAAAAGGGTGAATATATTAGATATTTAGGTGGATAACAATTGACAAGGTATTTCATTTTGTATTGTTTAAAATTGTTTTTGTTTAGGCACTCATTACCACTCTTTTGGTACCATATCTCTGATTAGGTTTGGCCCTTTCTAGCCATTCCACCTTTGAATGCTCAAGAGAGACTGGCTAACTAGCACTTTTGTGAGGTTTTCTTTTCTCAAATTTGAGCTTTGCACATACGCACTAAGTTACAATCACATTCTTGGGTATCTGCAATTCCTTGTAGAATATAAAACCAAAGCACTTTTGGATAGTGTGCCAAAAACGGATTAGAAAACACACATTTTGTTGCACCATTTATGACTAGCCTTGCGGTATAGTACGTGTTAGCAAAAAGCCCAAAACTCCTTTGAACATTATGGTGATCATTACCATATCTTGGTTTCCATCATAGAATGATCTAAGCCAATTTCCAAAAGATCCACCAAGAATGAGTCCCCTCCAAACACTCCTATCACTAATCAAGACACATTGCAATACAAATTAGGGTTAGGGGTATGCCAAGGGCAAGAGCATAAAGAGATAGATAGTATGGACACAGTTGATAGAACTCATAAGTGCAATTGGCTGATTAGAAAAGAGCCTTTCAAATAGACTTGGTGCTTTATAATCATTGGCCAATGTTGTTGCACCCTCTTTCTATTGGACCATGTCATTATTTCATCCTTCCTAGGTGGCTAGTTGGATTTTCCATAAAGGCCACAAGTTGGGCTTATCCCAACAATCACCCCCTTAAGCCAAACTTGGGGATTTTACAAACATTTCATGATGTTATAGTGCCTAGATGTCTTGTTGGACACATCTACAAGGTTCTCATGATACATCATGACGGGTGTCATTGGATTTAACACTTCAGAGTTCTCAATTGGATACATCATGGCAATTCTCAACATATTCAACCATGGATCAATTAGATACAACATGTAGGGTCTCATGAGATCCTAAGGATTATACAAAATTTCATATCAAAACAAATTCTTGTGAAGTGGGAATTGTGGCCCCTTCTTGTGTATCAAGTCTTTTGATAATGCCCTTTGTGCCATTGTCTCCATTTCCATGTCTTCATCTTGATTATGAGTTTCTTGATAATGTCATCGGTCCAATTTACCGAGGGTGTAGTTTTTATGAACAATGGTGAAAGACACACATACATATCAGGTGTTGTATTTGTGTGTGTGCTCATGACGATGGACGGTCTTACCATACATGTATCGTGTAGGCAGTGTCTATAAATCCATGTGTGCATAGTGCTTTTGTGCACAAGTATTACATATATTGCTAGATGTTGCACATAACTTTCTTAGATATCTTTTCTTTTAGTGCACAAGTTGTGGTGCTCATAGATGGATGGAGTTGTGAAACTTAAAAATGGTCTTGACGCACTAATGTAAAGAGCTCTCCGATTATGTGAAAGGAGCCTTGAGCCTTTTGCTTTATTGACGTGGTTTATGGGCCTTTCTCTTGAGAAGCAACTTTTAGGAAAGTTAACACTAGGTGCTTTTGAGCTTGATATGGGAATACGGCCAACTGGTTGTGGGCACCTAGGCTTAAAAAAGTGAATTTCAAAAAATATATATATACATATAATATGGCTAAGCTTGAAGAAGCCTTTTACATGCAGCACCTTATGAGAGCATGTGACCAAACACCAAGGTAGGCCACATAGGGTCAATGCGGGTGAGCAATGTGTGAAGAGGACCCTATTTGTGTAAGCAATGACAAGGTCTCAGGTGGGACGCAAGAGCTTGAGATGAGCTTGTGATGTTGAAGGGATTGACACCTATTGTATGCTTGTGTGTGAGTTCAAGTTTGAGTGGAAAACCTGGCGGTGGCCCAAAAGCAACAACTTCGAAACCACAAACCAAGGATGGGTCTACCACACTTTGATGTAAGCTGATTGGTTCTCCCCCTCAAAAGGAAAGAAATGGCCAAAGGCAAAATGGGTGGTGGTAGCAAATAACGTCTAGAATCCATAATGATCATTGGCAATGAATATCTTTTTGTGGAAGGTATTATAGGGGGCTTTGAACACAAAAATCACTTTCCTCCTGCTCACCTCCAGTTCTTCTTCTACCACTCCATCTGAACATGACCTTAGATCATCAGTCATTGTTTAAATTCTATCCTTTTCACACTAATTTACGGGCAAGAAATGACTAGCTAGATGGAGAAACACACTTAAAGGAACAGTGAAGAAAGTACGGGCAAGAAATGACCTAGATGGAGAAACACACTTAAAGGAACAGTGAAGAAAGTAGCCTATTGCAAGAGCTCGAGAACTTCAAATACTCTAGATATTTTTGAAAGCTATTAATGGTACTGCTATTGCCATTCTTACTCAAGCTACTCCTACATGATTAGAGTATGGTTTCCCATATAGGATAAGCAAGCATAATGTTTAAGCATTCCCTTTTTTTCCTTGAATCATAGAATTAGTGTGGTCTCAATGATAATTGTTACAAAATGGATACCTATAATTGATGGTTTGCTTCATATATACTGTTCAATTGTATTCTCTCTTATTGACCATGTGGTAACTAGTAGTGGTATTGAATATTTGGACCTAATCTAGCTGTGATATACACTTGCAACCTATATGCATTTGGTTTGACCACAACAATAGCTACGCAATGGGAACATACACATTGTCTTCAACCAATGGCCTATTTGTTGATTTCCCCATGCATATACCCATTAAAAAAAGTACAAAGACCAATTCATTAAAATGGTTACATAAATAACTAGAAAGTGGGTTTCAATAAGTGCGAGCAATAAGGACACTCTTCATAGTTCTTATAGACTCTGACAATATCTTGTACTATGAAAATGATATCTAAATCAATTTATGAATTTGATTACTATTATGTTCCATGCTCACTAACATTAAAAATGCATGAACGTCTTCCTATTATTTTGCTATAATGTAAAGCCCTACACATGGTAGCTCCAATTGTATTAAAATTGCCTGGCTGTGCCACTAATTGAGTGCGATGAGGCTTAACTTATGCCTTGATAGCCACTGGGATGAGGCCTAACTTATGCCTTGATTGCCTGGCTGTGCCACTAATTGAGTGCGATGAGGCTTAACTTCTCCCTTGATAGCCACTGGGATGTAACTACACAACTGCACCTTGGAATCACTATAATAGAAGTACACTAGGCACTATGCTTGAGAAGGCACGTATCTATAGTCTTTTTGATACTCAAGGATCTCTTCCCTCTATTAGCGCACGCGCGCGCGCACACACACCACTTTACTTGGATACTGGTTTTTCTCCTCTCCTTGTGATTCTAAATAACTAGAGCTACATTGGCAAGGTCTATCAACTGGTTACATTAGGCTAGCTCCAATAAGGAGAGCTTGATTATGGTGTCTAGCCTGTGTGAACTATTAACAGGGCCCATAGTTCAAGACTATGCCTATCTTTTCTTGCCTCTGGCTTGGATCTTCTTGAAGTTTCTCTCTCTCTCTCTCTCTCTCTCTCTCTCTCTCTCTCTCTCTCTCTCTCTCTCTCTCTCTCTCTCTCTCACACACACACACACACACACACACTTGGTCACTATACTTGGTTGTGATTTCTATATCTAGCTATAATAATCTTCTCGTGGCCCTTTTACTACACACACATACTTTAACACTTCAAGTGGTGCTATCTAGCTTATGCATGATGGAGCTAATGGTTATATTGTCTTATGGGTGATTACCATGAGTCTTTACCTTGCATGCATGTGCACGCACACACAGGTGCGTGCACACACACACACGGGCTACTGGTTGTGCATATAAATCTTGGTTTTCTCTAATAAACAATACCCTAGGTTTTTTAACCTTTTTGCTGTGCTCTCCACTAGAAAGTCTCAATGTCCCTGGACCACACTTACTATTTGCTTTGTAAAGCTGCCATGGAACCTCTAAATCTTGGATTGTTTCCTTGGCATGGTGGATTTTTGGTGACGATTGTACTTTTTAATTCCCTTAGTAGAACTTAACCCTTGTAGTTCACCTACCATGTTAACTAACCTGCTTTCTCCAAAAAAACCCCTCATTTTTTCCACTTCAGAGCTCTTTCCCTGTCATGCTTCATGCTAAGTCGTCCTCATTGTGTTCACTTTCAGGAGGAATGCTATAGTTATTGCTCGCAAGGCATGTTGAACAGCTCTCAACTCATGGTATGTGACTATGCTCAACTATTCTATGCTAAGATTTGGGATGGGTTTCATGCTACAAGGTGCATGCCTTGATAATTTTACTAGCTATCACATTCATAGTGGTGCTTAGCTTTGCTTTACTTTTTAATGGTAGAATTTAAGAAAATTTAAAATGTATTATGCTGGCTCTTGGCTAAGTGCTGGCTCATGGATTCTCCTTGCTCATTGCTTTGGCATAACTGACTAGTATTTCTCAATTTTGACAAATAAAAAAGGCTGGCTACTAAATTTTAAATGCTTAGGTTGCTTTGCCTTTACTTTTAGAAGTAGAAATTAAGGAAGTAACATGGTTGCGACTACTTGGATTGCTCATGGAATTTTTGGGAAGATGTCTTCCTCTCAGTCAAATGAAAGTCACATGAAGGGGTTCCTTGCCTCTTTGGAAAAGTAGAAGTAGAAATTAAAAGGAAATTGGAAATATAATATGCCTGTGACTACTTGGACTGGTCATGGAATTTTTGGAGGATGGCTTCCTCTAAATTAATTGAAATTCATATAAAGGGGTTCCTTGCCTCTTTGGAAAAAATCTCTCTTAATGAAAAGATTTGCAAACCTTGCAGCAAGATGCAAAGGAAAGAATAGTTGTCTAAAGAATGAGTTTATGTTTTTAAAGGAAAAATTGTTGCACATACAGGATTGTAGCTTGTCTAATAACTTTTAAGTATGACATGGATAAAAATTGATAAATTCTTTGAAGATGTATCCAAGTCTAAATGAATCTGTTGTCTTATCTATATGGATGCAAGTGAGAATTCTATCTTTTGTTGAAAAGGTTTAGCATTTTTGCAGTCTAACCTTGGTGATGAAGGTGTATTTCATCCTCATTTAGTGGTTTAGTCATGATGTACAAGATAATTGGAATATTATTTCATTCCAATTATTTTGCACAAAAATGAGCTGAATGCTGAACTATTTTGTGCAAACCACCTTCCTAATGTCTAAAGTAAGTTGTCTTTTGAACAAAAAGTTCTTTTGTGTATAAGTATCTTAATACAGCACACACACACACACACACACACACAAAGTTTGTGTGTTTTGTGAGTAACTATTTTCAGTGATCAGCTTCACTACGTTCTCTTTTTTGAACATTGATCCCAGTTATTCGAATGTCCCTTACAAGCTACACTTAATTTTTTGCAAGAATTTTTCAGCAATACTTCTTCCTTCAATTACGTCTTTATCCCAGCTTCACACTTGACATTGATACATAATGTATAAAGCGAGGCTTTTTGTGATGCACATAAGAAAGCTAAATAGATTCAACAATTATTAGATGATAAACACACGTACCATAGGCTGGTAACCGTCAAATTCTCTAGCCAAATTCTTTGTAGTCCAGATAAATTCACACATAATGCTCATTATCTTGACTGGCTCATTGCTATTGATGTGGTCCGGGGCGGGCAGCAAGAGAAGCAACCTCTAAACACCCCTCAAGGCTCCCATGCTGCTCAATTGGGCATGGGGAAACCACAAGCAAGAAACAACAATAGCAAACCCACAGGCAAACAAGTGAAGGGGCACCACCTAGTTATGGGATGCAAACTAGGACGCAAGAGAGATCTTGTCACGACCAAGAGGAGGTGCAACAAACACACACAAACAATCTCACACCAAGACACACACCAAATGGAGCAAGAGAGAGCTAAAGCAAAAGGCCGAGAGAGAGAGAGAGAGAGAGAGAGAGAGAGAGAGAGAGAGAGAGAGAGGAATGAAACCTGCATAATATGTTGTTTGTAACTTGCAAATGGAGATGGTTCGCTACAATGCTACCAAAAAGCTTGTACAAAAACTAACCCAATAGAGATTGCCACAACACACATATACACACACACACACTGTCTTAGGGTGTGGGAGCCCTCTCACCACAATAACCTCTTACAATGGACACAAAATTGGTGCGATGAAAACACACTCACTTTCTCAAACAATCTCAAATGATAGAACTTAAAAGACACAATTCACCTTGCATTTTCCAAAGAGCTTTACACAAGTGGAAGTACAAAGATCTTGAAGCCAAGCATGCCTTTGAAGCACCAAAACCTCAATTGTTGATAGTGAAAGAGCATGTACAATAGTGGTTTGAGATTGAACACTCACACTCTCTCACTTTGCAATGTGTAGCATCGAAGCTTCTCTCAGACCAACTATGAAGCTCACAAGGTGATGACTACACATAAATCTCTCCTCGTGTATCTAGAATGTTGGAGTGCTATGTGAGAGCTTGGGGATGATTTACAAGAAGGAGAGGGGTCTATTTATAGGTTGGAGACTCCTCATTAAGGTTGATAACCTTATTTACATGTTAATTAAATCAAGATTAGGATTTCTTTCGAATATAAAAACATTGCAAGCCTTCTTTGTTTACTTGATTCATGGATGTGGGCTCAAGAGAAAGGTATTATTGATGGTAGATAGGGTGAAACTAGAGAGTTAAAGGGGAGAGAGAGAGAGAGAGAGAGAGAGAGAGAGAGAGTGTATGTTTTTACTATGTACATGTCTTGAGGTGAGGTGTCTTTTATGGTTAGCCTTCAATGGATATTTGTGCTAGTATGTTAGTGGTTAGTGTTTGTAATCACTAAAAAGTTAATGATATATTTACAATGGGTAGAATGAAGTGGATGGTTGAAGGAAGATGGTTGAATGAAGTGAGTGGATTCTTGTGATGGTGAAGCCTTGAAGAAGTTTTGAACTAACTTGTGTACGTTCTCAAAAATGATTGCAGATTCTCTTCTCCTTCTTCTCTTCTTACGTTGACGTCGCCAAGGTTGAATCACCACAATGAAAATGACGATATTGGTCGATGAGAATCCCCAATTAGTAGAGATTAAGCATGGTTTTACATGTTGAATTGTATGTTTATAGAGAGGATGCAAGAAGGAATTGTAATTTGGAGGTTGTAGAGAGAGGCATAGAGATGATGTATGTACATGTAGAGTTCATATGAGAGCTTTGGAGGTGAGAGGGGACGTTAATGGTGAAGAGCATGATAGAAACCTTGGAAGGTGCATTTTTGAGTGAGGGATGGAGAGGAATGAGTGTATGTGTGTGTGAAAGTGTGAAGAGAAATGAAACAAGACTAGAGTGACTTGTGAGAAAAAAAGGACAGACTGGGGTCCACCCAAAAAATCATATCTCATCGGTGGCAGCTTCAAAAATTATAAAAGATTTTGAGGTGATTATTTAGCTTGTGAGGTAAATTGTTCATTTTGATTACTTCCTCAAATTCGGAGTGTAAATGGATGCCAAAAATCCCACCAAAATGCCTGGTTTTCCTTCATGCAAAAGTCTTCAGTGGGCCCCTCTTTTGTTGAATTTACATAATCCTCCAAGAGTGAGCCCCTCCTTGCGTGAGAACATGACCTAATAGATTCTTAAGAGTTTGAAAATATGCATGGATTATGATTATTCACAAATATGATTTATGGATATGATGAAAAAATAGGTTAGTATATAAACAATCCATGGAATCTGGAATAGTGTCAGCTATATAAAATATAAAATGAGAAAAATAAATATATGAAAATATAAAGAATTAAATGAGGGGGCCCTCATTTTCTTTATTTATCTAGGACTATTTACAAGAAGTAAAGAAAAATGCATGTAGAAAAATGGTAATTTAGTAAAAGAAAATAACTGGGTGAAAAGTATTTTTGTGATTTTTTCTCGGAGTGGGTTCACACCAAGATTTGGGGAGGCTTGCATGAAAAAAAATTAAAAATATATAATAAAGAGTATGTACAATGTAAGATAATTACAATAACTGTAAGTCAATGTACATAACATACTTAGATAAATAACACACACCTATGTAAAAATATTTAAATAAATATCAAAATAATTATAGTAAAAAATCCATATATTTAGGTTCTATATACAATGAAATGCTTACACACAAATGGGCCATTATATATATATATATATTTATTTATTTATTTATATTTGGCTTAACTAGCCCAATGACTAGCTAGCTAAGGGTTTTAAGGAGAAATGGGGAAAGTCCCCTAACTCACACGCCTATGTACAATGAAAATGTGAGGATAGCCACAATGTTTGCGTGATTTTAATAGGGTGAGGTAGCTCACTATGGCAATTCAGAATAGCCAAAAACAGCTCTCATTATATGATTTAAAACTCACAACTTTGAAATCATACACAAATTTTAGGAAGCTCTCAAAATCACAACTGTTTGATGATACCTAAATGCATCTTGACTCATTGGTTATTTACTCGTCCTTTAGTAAGCAAGCATACTTGGAAGACTTTTAATCATGTTAATTTGGACAATTATGCTAAGTATCTGGGTTATTAAATGTTTTTAAGTCTTTTCTGGAAAAAAACCCGTTAGGTTATGCAATTTTAATATGTTTATGTTTTCATATGGGTCCTTTTCAAAGCTTCTGGCACCAACACTTATAGCTATTAACCACACTAGGGTATTAGGCCAAAAATTGGTATACATAATGCACTCTAAAGTGCTAAAAAAGCAGTACTTCAAGTTCTAAATATAGCATTCGTGCATAAATATACAATGGGAACACATATATACATTGGGGATGCATGTTGTATCACTAATACTCTCAATCAAGAGGGCCATAAGCAATCAAATAATGGGGCTTTTTCATAAACATTTCGTTAGTAGGCTAAGTTGTTTTTGCCAAAGATATTCAATAGGCTATCATAATCTTTTTCCTACTCCCACTCAAGGATCCTTAACTTCAAGTAAACTAAATAAGAGAAGTTATTTTTGTGGAGCATATATACTACAAACACCATATTAATGAATTTGGGAATTTTCCAATTTCCACTTTCAAAATTATCTAAAGATTTGACCACAAGGACAAATGTTAGCCGAAGTTTGAGAGCATAGCTTGAAAGTGCTTTTCAAGTATTACCTTGTGGAAGAATTTGTCTTCAAAAAATAGTTTGAGATTTGTCAATATGGTTACATCTTTAGGACATTTGTGTTTCCCAAATTGGCTCTAAAGCCTCAAACTCTCTAATATGGTGTTTACAAGCTTCGAAAATGGAACGGTTGTCTTTTTCCAGGACAAGCAAGATACTATAAAGATGACTGCTAGAATGCCAGCTACCACTAGCCAAAAGAAGATTGACTTATAAACCAGAAAGTAGTTATATCTAAATGTCTCAAATTGTAGGGCACCCTTGTTCCGATCGAGGGGAGTATATGTCTCATGAATTTAATTCATTTTTGGCTAGTCGTGTAATAAAACACCAATATACATTGCCATATAAACCTTAGCAAAATGGTGTTGTTGAGAGAAAAAAAACATGTCAGTTACAAAAATGGCATGATGTATGGTCAAAAGTCAAGCTTTACCGCATTTGTATTGGCTTGAGGCCATCATGTTTTCCACTTATGTACTTAATATGTGTCCTACAAAATCTTTGCACTCTATGACTCCATATGAAGCATGGCATGATAGAAAGCCTTCTACTGAGCACATGTGTGTTTTTGGTTGTTTGGCATATGCTTTGGTGCCACAAACACAACACAAATTAGGATGATAAGGATGTCGAATGTATTTTTGTTGGTTATGGTGTTGAAAACAAAGGTTATAGGTTGTATCATCCGCAAAAAAAGCGTATCTTGGTCCCATGGGATGTGGTGTTTGTGGAAGATTCTGTTTAGCCCTTGCTATCATGTACTAGAGATAGTAATGTAAGATCACAAAACATCCATGACACTTTGTTTCCTCCTTTAAGTGGTGGAAGTTGATCAAATGGGTGAAAGCATGGTTTGGTGGTACAAAAAAAGGACCTATTTTGCTTCTACCTGGTTGGTACTTCTACATATGTCCACACTCTGGAGGGAACCTTTTTTTTCATCTATGTTAAAGAATGGTAGGAGGGAAATTTGTATGATTTAAACTTTCCGTGAAAGAAAACATGGGTAGGGCAATAAGTAATGCGAGTGGTGTTTTGAAACGGTGCCAAAAGTCCCATCACAGTACCATGCGTTTGTGAGTGGCGCAGTTGCTCAACATATTTTTCAGCTTTCTCCTTGCTCTCTTACTACAACGCCTTCTGCAAACCACTACAGTTGCAGGTAACAAGATCCCCGGCTACTCACAATCAGGAAGATGAGGAGGCCAGAGAGGAAATCAGCAGCCAAAGCTTCACCAGACAATGAGAAGAAGAAGAAGAGGACAATGGATGCAAAATCCCCTCGGAACATCGACACCCCAAATATGAGGGCTAGCAAGGGGGCCTCCTTTGTGGAGAGGGAGAAACCTGCTATGTCCATGGATACTTCATTTAAGCCTGGGCCTCTTTTTGCCGATGATGAGACTCCACGGTCATCTACAACATGTAAAGGTAGGTGCTATGAGAGCTCTGCGTTTTCTGGTGATTTACCATTTTCTTTTCCATGCATGCAAGCTTCTGCATGTCTTTTATCTGATGAGGTCTACATTTGCTTTTTTTGCATGCAGCAAGTACATGTGCATGTTTGGGATTTTCTTAGGAATTTAGGGTCTAGGAAAGTTACAAAGTTACATGGATAAGCTGCTCTTTAGATTACTAACTTGCATGCATGCAAGTGCAAAAATCAGTATATGTTGTGCATGAGCATAGCACAAAGTTGAAGCTCGGTAGGGCTGTCAGCATAACCAAATTTGGTTAATACCAAATTTGGTACTAACCAGTAACAAATTTGATACTAACCACTATCAAATTTGGCTCTGTACACAACTGAATTTTGCAATTGTCACCTGAATGAGATACATTCATTTCATTCCATGTGTTTTGTTTTGCACAACTGAAATGAGGCATATAGGGTGAATAATCAGGTATTTGGACTACTGGAATGAGGGCATGTCTTTACTTGCGTGTTGTTTCCACATCGCAGTAAAAAACAAGATGGAGGAGTACCCTATCTTGACAAAGTTCTTCTATACAGCACAAGATCTTCATGATGAGTATGGATTGAGCATGGAGGGGGTGTTGCCAAAGGATCTTACGGAAGATGACATCCCCGATGACCAGTGGCTCACTGTATTCAGGCATTCCAGCCAGAAGAAGACAAAGATTTACTTAAATCACGTGCAGTCACGGCTTCAAGATGAATGCAGGTTCCTGTTCCATAAGGTGTATCAAGCCCCACCATCATGTGGGGAGATCACTACAAAATTTTCCCACTGTTTGCATATGAGAAGTGTCATGCAACCACAAAGGACCCTGCGGGCCACAGGGTTGCATGGACCAGGTTTGGTGAGAGTGTACTCAACATGTGTTCCTCCCGACCAGGAGGCTTGGAAAAGAAGGTTGAGAACTGGCGAAAGGCAAATGGTGCATCCCAAGGAGGCCACCCGTCAAATACCAAGAAGCCCTGACTTACGCCAGTCGGTAGTATGCCCCCTACAAAGAAAGTCCCCCCACAGCGTCATGAGGAGAAGACACCTGATTATATTGCGGACCTTGAAGATATGGTTGGAAGAGTCCCTTGGACATGTGTGGGGGTAGCCGATAGGCTGAAAGAGCTGACAATGTCTCTGAAGCAGAAGAAGGAAACACTCTTGAGGCAGAGGGTTCCAATAAACTTGTCAAGCAGATTATGGACAACATCAAGGAATATGAGACCCAGTTGGAAACATTGAGAGAGGCCAACACTGGTGATGACCCAGAAATCAATGTTATAGAAGTTGATTTGGCTGCCAGTCGAAGGATGCTACGCCGATACGGAATCAGTGAAGATACATCATTGCTCGACAGGGTGATTCTAGAGCAACAGTTGCTGGTAGTTTTGAGAGTTTTTGGTAGAATTTTTTATGCTTGATTTGGTGGGATTGGTAGTGTTAGGTACCTTTGGTAGAACTGTTTATGCTTGGTTTGGTGGGATTGGTAGTGTTAGGTACCTTTGATAGAACTGTTTAAGCTTGGTTTGGTGGGATTGATAGTGTTAGGTACTTATTGTAGAACCGTTTTTATTCTAGGTAGTTTATGGTTTCCTTCTGTCTTATGGTTTGGTATTTTTGGTACCTTTTGGTAGTTTTGGTACTTTAAGGTACTTTTTGAAAGTGCTGCAAAAGGTGTTATGGTAGTTTTATTCTGATAGCTTTGGTAGTTTTGCTAGTTTTGGTACTTTTAAGTACTATTTGAAAGTGCTGCAAAAGTGTAATTGGTAGTTTTATTTTGGTAGTTTTGGTACTTGAAGGTAGTTTTTGAAAGTGCTGCAAAAAGTGTTTCTTTGGTAGTCTTGGTAGTTTTGGTACTATTTAAAAGTTTGATTTTGGTCGTTTTGGGAGTTCTGGTACTTTTGGTACTTTTAGGTACTATTTGAAAGTGCTACAAAAAGTGGTTTTGGTAGTTTTGGTACTTTTAGGTACTATTTGAAAGTGCTACAAAAAGTGGCTTTGGTAGTTTGATTTGGTAGTTTTGGTACTTTTGGTACTATTTGAAAGTGCTGCAAAAAGTGGCTTTGGTAGTTTGATTTTGGTAGTTTTGGTACTTTTAGGTACTATTTAAAAGTGCTGCAAAAAGCTTTTTTGGTAGTTTTGGTACTTTTAGATACTATTTGAAAGTGCTGCAAAAAGTGGCTTTTGGTAGTTTTGATAAGGTTTGGGTAGTTTAGTTCTGCATTGAGGGTATTTATATGTTTTTGGTACTATATGATTCCCCAGTTTAGTAGTTTTTGGTAGTTTTGGTGGTTTTGGTAGTTTGGGTTCTATTTGGTAGTACATTACTTAGAAGTACCAGTCTCGGTATAACTTCTTGGTAGTTTCTGAAACTAATTGGGACTGCTGGTTGTCAACAGGCTGAGTATGACACTCTGGAGAAAAAATGGAAGGAAGGTCAAGAGCATACCCTATTTGTGAAGGAGATGTTGTCTGATATCAGGCTTAGGAAGAGGTTTTTGCTATATCCTAGGCCCCAGGTTAATGATTCGGTAAATGTGATCACGGTGTTTGGTATCTGTGTTGCATGCGGTGAGCCCTTGGAGTGCGCACATGTAGTCAGAACCTTCATGCTAGAGTGCCGACACCAGTATCATCCCTTGTGCTTCAGTGCTCTGTTACAAAGTAGGGATCAATGTGTCAAGCTGGGTTGTAATATGGTAATCTCTGATTTGGCAAAGTCCTAGGCCAGTGGGCTCCAAGTTGTCAAGAGTAAGTATGTGTGCATTTTTTTATACATATGCGCACTTGCAACTCAGTGAGGTTTTCATACAAGTTAGTATGTGTTGTCTTTCTTTGTGTTTGCAGAGGAGCAGGATGCTGCAGGTGCTGACCAGCACACCATAAAGTCGACTGCAAGTCGAATATGGGACGTGGATGAGGTGACAAGGGAGATATCAGATGTTCTCCATGATCTGAAGCAAGGTAATTCTGTAGGGAAAGACAATGTGACGGGGCAAAGATGTGAGGCAACAGGTGACAGCAAAAGTAAAAGTGAGGAGGAGGCCAGAGATGATAAAAAGACAGGTGACAACGAAAGTAAAAGTGAGGAGAGGCCAGAGATGGTAAAAAGACTAAGGACAAGGAGGAAGGTAAAGTCCCTGTTGTTGTGGAGTTGGATGCGGAGGAAAGACGGGATCCTGCCAACACAAAGCTCAATGATGCAACGGCCAAGAAGGGAGAGGAAGAACCCAAAGGGACGGAGGAAGAATCCACAAAGGGGGGTGTTGGGGAGGGGTTGGAAACCACAAAGGGGAGTGAAGGGGAGGCCAATGAGGGGTCGAAAGGCAACAAAGATTGGAGGGAGGCCGAGGATGAGCAGGAAGAAGTACTTGCGAACAATATTGTTGTGGACAACACCGACGGGGGCGTTGACTCTACTGCTACCGATGCTATTTCGAAGCGGCGAGGTGATTTCCCTGATTCCGCGACCCTGTAGGAACTTTTCGGTTTACAGAGAAAGAAGCGCAATCACGCCATGATCAATTATCCCGTGCATGCAAACTGTAGCCAGTGAGAATCTGTTGTATTCCGCACTATGTGCTTTTTAGTGACTGAGTCAACTTGATTTTTTGGCCCTGAGCTTTATCTGTTCTCTCTATCTGGTTTTGTGTTGGTATGCTACCTTTCGTTACATTAATGTTTCGGTTGTCCTCACTATATGTGCATTAAAGTACCAAATTTGGTACTTTTTGGTACTGTTGAACTTGGGTGCACGTCTGTCCACTATTACAGTACCAATTTGGTACTTCTTGAACTTGCTGTTTCGGATAGTCCTTATCACTTGTGCAATACAGTACCAATTTGGTAGTTTTTGGTCCAGTTTTCTGTTTTAGTATATGATGTTTGCACTGTGTATTAGTCCCCACTCATTATGTCTGTTGGTGTTGTAGTAAGTTGGTGGCTAGACAAGACACCAGCAAGCACATTGCTATAGCCTGATGTGGCTGCTAGACCCGGGTGGATGATTGTGCTTGATCTTAATGGCGTGCTAATAACCAGCTGCAGCGAAATCCCTGAAGCCCTTCAGTGCCTGGAAGAGAAGCACATGCCACGGATAGTCTATCTCCAAAAGGATGTAATTTGTCTTGTAAGTCCGGATGCGGAGCAGTTCATCCTATGGCTTAAACAGAAAGCCAGCCTAGTGTCGTGGTCCTGCTGTAGAAGGGAAAAACTGTTACACATGGTAAACGCCTGCTTCTCCAACCATAGAAGGCAAAAATATTTTGCAGGTAAAGCATGCCCGCTTTGAATGTTGCAGGACATAAGTTACGCATACCTCTAACCTCGTTTTTTGGCATTAGCAGATATTCTCTCCCAAGAGGACTATGAAATATGGCGGCCCCGTATGTCGGAGTTGCCGGTTGTGCCCAAAGACATGGGCGATAAGCCCATTTTCCTGAAGAAGCTACGGATGCTGTGGGCAAGGCACCCGAAGTACGATGCCAACAACACTATTCATGTAGATGATTGTAGATACAAGTCTCTTAAAAAAGACTATGAAAACTGTATGGGAGTCCGATCATACGATCCCATGGTAGTAGGAACTGATTACTTGTTTTACTTGCTGGATTTTGTTTTGCCTTGGTTGCTCGGGTGGATAAGGGATTGGTACACAATAGCGTACACTCGCAAAAACCCAGTCTTTGACACTGAAGACGATATTTCTGGGTACATTACTGATTACTTCATACAGATGGAGGGGTACTCCTATAAATTTGATCCCCCGAGGTAGGAGATTTCCATAATCATGTAAATAGTGGAATTTTGTAACCGGATATTATACATAATGGAAAACCACTTTTCTTGTTCAGACTGTCTTAGTATCTTGGTCCCTACTGTTGAAACCTTTGACTAATTCTGTTGAAACCTCTTGGAGCTAACCAGGTTGCCCAACATTTTAATTTTTGAGGCAGATAGCATCTATGTTTGGCATACCTTTCATGTTATCAACGTAGTTCTAGACATTGCTCAAGGTGGTCGTATCAAATACGAATAGACAAACTGAAAAATATCAAGAAATAAAGTAAACCATAAGTGATACAACAAGTTCAAGAAGTACCAAATTGGTACTGTAATAGGGGACAGACGTGCACCCAAGTTCAACAGTACCAAAAAGTACCAAATTTGGTAATGTAATAGTGGACAGACGTGCACCCAAGTTCAACAGTACCAAAAAGTAGAGATATAATGAGGACAACTGAAACAATAATGTAATGAAAGGTAACATACCAACACTGAACCAGATAGAGCAATAAAGTAAACCATAAGTGATACAACAAGTTCAAGAAGTACCAAATTGGTATTGTAATAGTGGACAGATGTGCACCCAAGTTCAACAGTACCAAAAAGCACCAAATTTGGTACTGTAATAGTGGACAGACGTGCACCCAAGTTCAACAGTACCAAAAAGTACCAAATTTGGTACTGTAATAGTGGACAGATGTGCACCCTCGAGGGATTCACTATTAGTAATGGGGGGATGTCACCTGCGTGCATCAAAATTAGAGAAAACCCCCTATGTACGGTATCTTACATGCTAACCTACCCCCCTACATACGGACAAGATACAGACGTTCTCGCAATGAGCCATCCCCCCATCATACGGATTTTGTACGGAATATAATGACCCACTATTTTATGTATACTAGTAACATAACAATTTAGAAACACATGTTGTTGTAAAAATACATGATGAACTACAAATGAACAGCAAGTGTACAGTGTAGTGTGTTTTCATTTGCAATATATGTTAAGAGAAAAATCATGAAAAGCAACAAATATAATGAATACTAAATTATAATAAACCAATCGTTTTCAATGTAATTTGTCAAAAAAAGAATAGCATTTACCTTGTAAACTGATACAAATCTCAATCTCAAAACATATGATAGTAGCCACCTACTTAGTAGGCTTCCCACATGGGATTTAAGGCACACATATGAAATGGATTGTTCTTTAAATAACAAATAATGCATACTCTTAAACAACCATGAAAAACTTCACTCATCAAATCAAAACACATTACAAAACAATCCATTAAAAGATTAATCTTTTTGAACAAAAACAATTATATGTGATATGAATGCACGTCTATGCTTAAGCAAAGTGAAACTTTTAAAAAAGCACCATCTGTATTTAATTTTGAGTTTGTACATAAAATATAAATCTTAAAAATTTTGCCAGAGTCTCCTTTGTACGGAGACCTATTTCTCAAAAAAAAAACCAGTACACCCTTTTCTTGGGCTCCCACATGGGATTTTCATCACATAATTTCTTTTTCCAAAAAAATTGTCCACCTCATCTTGGGATCCCACGTAGGATTTAAGGATTATCTTACACATTAAAATCAAGCACATTTTCAATAGAGTCAAAGTAATCTAACTTCAAAGTGGTAGTATGACCTGCATATCATAGTACATAGGAAACCTCCAATCACAAAGTCTAATCACATGATTACCAAAAGGCCACGTCCACATCGATAGGCAATCATGTACAAAACAAACACAAAATGAAAACATAAAAGTATCCTACCAAATTAACTTAAGAACCCTCAAAATCAAACTACATTCCAACTGTTCGTATGTCATGCTTCTCATACTACACAATCAACAAAATGGCATGTCCATGTCATATGGTTGCCGTGTACATAAAATACATAAATCAAAACATCAAAATGAAATGTCTAAACAAAGTCTCCTAAACGAAGTGCACATCCCTTAATCAACATTTCATTGGTCCACATGCCATGTCGGACAAACATCTTTCATAGAGCACATCATCTTTTTATGCAAGTACTTTTATCTAGGTACTGAGCACAATTCTAAGTCAATATTTTCAAAGCGTAGTCATCCCTCATCTTTTCCACTTGATTGGTTTACTTGCTCCCTTCGTAGATTTTCAGATAACACATATTGTGTATCTATATCTTTGGCACACTTACTCTTCTCTCTTTCTACACACCAAGCAAAATCCCAAGCCTTTGAGCTTTATCGACGACTGAACACCTTCGTGAAGAGCTTCATATAAATCATGGACGTACTTCTCCATGTTACCAATGTAACTATAAGTAGACTGGTAAGCTTTGTCTTTGCTTATAGCAAAGGTTTCCTTGGAGACCGCACTTACAATTTCTTTTTCAAGCATTTTGTCTATGAGCGTCTCATTTTGCACAATACTTTGTACCTGCTTCTCCTGTAATTCACTAATCACCTTGCAGAGAGTTGACCTTAGAGACTAAAGAAATGCCTTCTTCTTACCCTTTGCCATAATGACTATATAGATATACTATTAAAAACAAGAAGCATTCAAGTCAACCTATATATATATATATATATATATATATAAGCCCAGATTCACCCTTAAAGGAAAGTGCAAGGTATAGACCCATGGTAGTCACCCACAAGACAATATAACCATCAACTCCATCATGCATAGTATTGACTAAATAGCACAAAATCCCCACTAACGTCATCAGTGCCCAATAGTGGGTGTAGAACCAGGTACTAACAAATGCTCCCAAACACAACACACAACACACACCACACGCACACACACATGAGCATACATAAACACAAAGTTCAGCGTATTGAGTTTCTGTCATGACTCCGGAGATCAAGGGCAGACTCAGCCATAATGAAGCCTAGCACTAAAAGAAGCATTAAATCGAAAAAATTAGCACAAAAATGAGGTAGTTGATACGGCATATGCACCAAAAAAGATAGAAAGAATCAGCACAATATCAACTGGTCGTAACTCGGACGAAAGATCCCCATTTCCAGCCCTCAAAAATGCAGCCAAAAAAATCATTTTCAGCCACCGAAACAGGCCCAAAATTCAGCAGTTAGAAGATCATAGATTTCAGCCCTAAAGTCATCGTCGTCATCACCGTCGTCGTCATGCATAGTCCCAAGTTGCATCAATCCATTGCATACGCATTGTACCACTTTGTGCAATCAATAAGTAGACCACTCTCGCCGATGAGAGTGGGGCCTTCGGAGGAGGGTTTTACAACGTCTCTGGTGTCGTATCTCTCTTCTCTCTCTATCTCGCAGACTCATACACTTGCACGCACATTGTCCACTCACTTTGTTCATGATCATAGCACTTTCCATTAAGAATGGAAGGCTCTCCCTTCCATAAGAATTAAAAGGAACCTTGAGCACAATTCGAAGCACTCATCTTGAGAAAAGCGCAAACAATCATTCCGCTGCACCTAACAACGTCAAACTATCACATCAAAGCTCTTGCATTAACCTAATGTGACACATTGGTATACTATATTTCACTTTGAAAACTAGAAGAAACTAAAGGTGAAAATCAATAGCTCAAGATGGCACACCCAGTCAATCCATATGACCATGTGACAAATTGAGACTATATTTGCATCAAAGCCCCTGCATTAACCTATTGTGACACATTGGTATACCATATTTCACTTTGAAAACTAGAAGAACTAAAGGTGAAAATCGATAGCTCAAGATGGCACACCCGGTCAAGCCATATGACCATGTGACAAATTGAGACTATATTTGCCTCAAATCTCCTGCATTTACCTAATGTGACATTGGTATACCATATTTCACTTTGGAAACTAGAAGAACTGAAGGTGAAAATCGATAGCTTAAGATGGCACACCCGCTCAAGCCATATGACCATGTGAAAAATTGAGACTATATTTGTAATTATATACAAAATAAATACATTGTGTATGTGCGACACATAGACCCAAGGTATGCTAGACGTGTCTTGGCAAGAAACTATAGCTCAAGATAACACACCCAATCAAGCCATATGACCATGTGGGAAATTGAAACTATAGAATTTGTAACTACATGGGAAAAAAGCTAATAGTCTTAAAAACTTTAACTCTTTTTATCATAAAAAGAGACACAACTACACATTTGGTAAGAATGGATAGCTCAAGAGACCCAGTCAAGCCATATGGAAAGCTAGAAGAGCTGAAGGTAAAAATCGATAGCTCAAGATGGCACACCCGGTCAAGCCATATGACCATGTGACAAATTGAGACTATATTTGTAATTATATACAAAATAAAGACATTGTGTATGTGTGAGACATAGATCCAAGGTATGCTAGACGTGTCTTTTGCCAAGATGCAAACGAACCGATCGAGTTGCAATCCAGGCGTTCATCTAAGTAGAGGCCATAAGCATGAATAAATGCAAAAAAATCCCAACCATTTGAATGAGCCTCATCTCAAAAATCTGAAGCATTCAGGACACGCAGACCCCATTTCCAGAGAGTGTAAGCTCTTGTTCAAAAGCAGAATCTCCATCTCTCAACAGGCGATGGGAAAGCATCAGGGCTTTGATGGCGACAATCTAGCCATGAGTCTTACTCACACGCTTGGAAATAGCCTGGACGCATGAACTCACATAGGACCTTGAATAGGACATCAAGTGGAGAACCTCTTGCACGTATTTTTCCTCTATCGGAGTGTCATCATGGCTTGTAGCCTTCACAATAGCTACTTCAAGGTCAACCAAAACCTGCACTTGCTACCTTGGTTAAGGATATGCTAGTCTGATCCTTCAAAACCTCCAGGGCACTGCAAAGTGACACCTGCATTGGGGCCATCATCAAGACGTAGATCAAACCCACAGGTGCGTCAGTGATGTAACACACAAGAGAAAATAAGTGCTCGCTTCTTTCAAGTACCTACCATTATACCATTTTTGGAGATTGCTAAAACTATATCTTAGTTAGAGCGCATCACAAATAGTTTAGCTACAATTATCTTTCCTCTTATAGATTATTTAAAGGATTATTAATATATATATAGTACGATGTTGAAGCTAATGTGACTATCTCTTGCATGCCCTATTGAGAAATCAATCTCACGATAAAGTGCTCATGAAATTACGAGACCGACTAAGGTGGTCGAGCTGAAGGCTTGACCAAGCGGCTAGGTTTAGGGTATGATCTAGTATGTGTGGGTATCGAATGTTAATCCATTAAGGCCTAGCTCAAGGCTTTCATGTTGGCAGCCTTCTTAGGTGAGTTAACCTCCAATATGAGCATCGAGCCAACATCGCATGCCCACACTTGTCGATGCTTGAAATATCTAGGATGCAGATGTGGCTTACTTTGGGCCATCATGCATTATGATAAAAACGCATGATACACACCCAAAACTTTTAAATGCCTTTGAAGGGCTGAAGGGCTAGCCCTGTTGATCTTTGTCCGCCTTCCCCTCTTTGCGTTTCTCTCTCTCGCTATGTAATGTACTCAAGGCTAAGCTGAGAGAAACTTTTCTAAGCTGCATCTTATAGTTCCTCTTTGAAAAACCAATTGTTTAGGTTGTGGTAATGACAAGGGGTTATGGTTCAACCCCTACAAAATGTAGATGTGGGTGGGCTCATGGGCGCAATCCTATTCAACTAGCTATTGTGAAGCATCCATTGGGGCGGGAAAAAGGTTGCAAATTGAGAAGCTTGAAGATCACACTCAATTCAGTGGCATAATGCATCATTCTAGGTTAATTTGTTTAAAATTCATTTGAGTCGTTAGTGTGATAAGATTGAAGAGTACCCGGATTTTATAAATATAGGGTGTGTTTTGTCCTATCAGTCCTTACACATAGCAACAACCGGGTGCAATTAATCCCAAGGACATTGTAAAATTAAGCAAAAAACAATACCTAGTAGCTTTTGTAACACAGAAAATCAAATTTTATTTGTCTGAAAATTGAAGTTAAATGTCCAAAGTTGCATGTTGGCTAACTTGTACTAAATTTTGGCCTTTAACTTGAACAGATGAGTGAAGAAGCTCACTCTACTTTGGACACTGATTACTAAGATTCCATAAGAGCTTTGAGCTTCCTATGAGAGGATCCATTCTCTAGGGATCTCTGGCCGCATCTCTCCTTCAACTTTGTAGCATTTTCTCTTACAAGTTTCCCTTTAGGACCCTCCATCAGAGCTCTGATGACTTTCTCAATGTCACCCCTTTCAATGAGGCCAGTATCCTCCTTGCTACGTTTCACCCGAAGCCCAACCTTCCATTCATCGACAATGAAACGTGCATTTAAAGGTTGATCTGCAAAGTAGGGCCAGCAAAGCATTGGTACTCCATTTGCTATGGATTCACTAGTGGAATTCCAACCACAATGTGTGAGAAACCCTCCCACAGAAGGGTGGGCAAGGAATTGCTGTTGAGGAGCCCAACTGATGACAAGGCCTTTAACATCAGATTCTGACACAATTTGGGCAGCACTAGAGGAGTAGTCGATGTCATCCACCAGACCAGCTTGAAGAACCCAAATAAAATGTTGTTGGCTGGCAAGGAGGCCATTCAGAAACTCTTCACATTGGGTTTTTGAAAGGATAGTTGTGCTCCCAAAGGAGATGTATAGAACAGATGAGATGGGCTGTTGATCTAGCCAAGCCAAGCAACCTTTGTCTTCTTCCCACAAGCTAGTGGCGCTCTCCTCATTGAGAGATTCTACCCAAAACCCCACATCATAAATCGGAACATTGCAACATTTATATATAGAGTGGCAATGGCGGAAGCCTCAAGATCTTCATAGTTGTTGACTACGACAGCATGGGCTCGAGTGTCGCACACTTGCCATGACTTGGTTGAGTTGGTCCACAAAGAGACTGTTTCATCTGTGACATACCTGAAATGAGGAATATCATTGTTGCGTAATGTTGGCAGACCAACAAGTTCCCGAAAAAGCTTTCGCATTTCTACACCTGTTGCTGTTGTTGCCTCCTTCACTGCAAGGCACCAAATTTTACATGTTGAGGGTGGCCTAGGCCTTAAATCCTTAAGAGACAAACAATGAAAATATTCACCTTCAATGTCCTTGAGACCTCAAGGACAGCAAAGGCAAACTTGACTTTACAAATGCTGATGCCCTTTTGAGGATACGATGGTAGCCACTAAATTATAAGGAACTTTGCGTGCGTGCGTGTGTGTGTGTGTGTGTGTGTGTGTGTGTGTGTGTGTGTGTGTGTGTGTGAGAGAGAGAGAGAGAGAGAGAGAGAGAGAGAGAGAGAGAGAGAGACCTTCTTCAAGGGATACGAGCTCCCCTAGTGTGAGGTAATGGGTGAACAGAAGGCGTGAAGCGCAGCACGGGTAGAGCACAATGCGGGGAATGCGGAGCTTGTCGACAACATCTTGGGTAGGGAACGTGATGTTGAAGTCGGAGAGGAGGCAGGTGATAGGAGGGCCATGCCGGCTGAGAGAGAGGATGCGCTGCTCGAGATCGGGGGCAATGATGGGTAAGGATTGTGGTGCTCCTGTACCAGAGGCGGGGCATCGGCGGCGTCGAAAGCGGTGATGATGATGTCGGATTGTTTCTTGGCTAGCAGCTTACAAAAGTGCATGAGTGGGTTGAGATGTCCCGATGCCGGCAAGGGCACCGCCACCACATGCTGCTGCTGCTCCTGCTTCTCAAGAGCCATCGCCGTTTCCTCGACTCCCTCTCCGCACAACTGCTTTCTTTGCCCGTCTACACATTGGCTCCAATGCCCTCCAAGACTTTCAACAAGTCCCCGCCGATCCTCGATTTTCAAAACCCCCTTCTCAATTTTCAAACACCCCCACAGGGTAGGCCTCTCTCAAGACTAAGGGCGCTTATAGACCGAAACAAGCCTGCCCAATATGTTTTGGGATGGGTGTGCATGCGTTACAGACCACGTCCACTGCTCATCTGGTGCAAAGACTGAGCTGGCATGCGTGCAGCCAATCATCAACCGATCGCAGCTCCCACCCAAGCTTGGACAGGGGGTCTCCGCTGCCTAGCACCTTGTCCACCCCGGTATACCTACAGCCAATCGTACTCCGCCTCTTGGATTCAACGCACGCACACGGCCCTGCTGCCCAAGTTTGGGCAGCCGATGTGTAAGCTCCCTAAGTGGCACGAGCATGGGAGGGTGGGATCTACGACGGGGGCATTGTGGACTGTAGATCCCAGTGACGACGACGAAAGTAAATTAGGGTACCCTAGATTACTTTTTATTATGGCCGTAGATCCTAGTGGTGGCACCGAAAGTATATTAGGGTACCGTAGATTGGTTATGTAGGCTTTGGAGATGAATCACTTCATTATTTTTGGACCAAGGCTAGAAAAAATACAATTTTCCTAACCGAAGAAAATAAGGGCAAGCTTGAAATTCTCCCGGTTTTTAGGTCAAAAATTAAATCTTTTGCTGGTAGTTGCACTAAAGTTTGTGAAAACTTCTCAATTTTCTTCAAGGCAAGCTCAAAATCTAATAGGGATTTTAGGATTTCAACTGGTTAAAATACATTGGACCCCGGTTTTTTTCTAACACTATTTTGGACATAATCGCTTGTTTTGTGAGGTAATATGTGACAAATTACATGCTAAGCACTCAAAAATGCATCTCAATTGTCAAAAAGGAATAAAAAGTAGAAAAGCTTGAACAATCTTACCAAAGTAAATACATGGGTACTTTGGGAATTTTAAAAATTTGAAGGGTATTTTGGGAATTTCAACAATTTAGAGGGGTTTGAGCTTGGCTTGAAGAAAACAAGGAAATTTACAGAAGTTTTAGTGTATTTAGCAACAAAAGCTTCTAATTTTGACCAAAAAACCGAGAGAATTTCAAGTTTGCCCTTATTTTCACCACGCCATGAAAGTACTTTTTGATGCGCACACACACACACACACACATAGAGAGAGACTTACTAATGTATTTAAGGTGGCTCAAGTAGTTGAATGTAGCCCCAATGTAACCCCCCTCCCCCCCTCCTTTCCTTATGTGTACGGTATGAGTATGAAATAATGAGGGGCTAGCCCTATTGTATACGCTTATGTACAAAATCCAAAAACCCCCCTATTGTACACTCACGTGGTACTATACGGAAAAACACAGTGAATCCCCCGGGTGTGCACCCAAGTTCAACAATACCAAAAAGTACCAAATTTGGTACTTTAATGCACATATAGTGAGGACAACGGAAACACTAATGTAATGAAAGGTAACATACCAACACAGAACTAGATAGAGAGAACAGATAAATCTCAAGGCCAAAAAATCAAGTTGACTCAGTCACTAAAAGCACATAGCGTGGAATACACTTGGTACTGTTGACTACCAGATTTGGTACTATTGACTACCGGATTTGGTATTATTGACTACCGGATTCAGTTGTTCAATCAGGGCTTCTCATTGCCCTCAAGTAACATGGACGCACCTTCGTCGCTCTCATCATCATGATATGGCATGCTATTGTATATCCTCTCATATACTTCAGTAGACAACTTGTATTGTAAAATTTGACCTAGGGATCCTGCAATAGGCTCCATCGGGAAACGTATGGCCCTAACAAGATTTGAGTAGATCATTACCGGAGATGTGTGATCCAATAGCCGGTATGTATCAGCTTTTCCTTCAACTTTGCCATAAAAAAAGCCTTCAACAACCTTCCCTCCTCTAACAATTTTGTTATGCCACTTATCCTTTTGTGCTTTCACCGTTTGGTACAACACTTCTATGCATTTGATAATGTAGAAGTCTTGGTTTGCCTCAGCTGCTTTCACTGCAAAATTATCCCCTATGGACAGCATGCCACTTAACATTTCAGGGCATCCTTCATATAGTGGCAGGTTGGACACTTGGCTCATCGGAATCGATGTTGAATCTCCACCCTCCTCCTCGTCATCTGATCCGTCATCCGTAATTGTATCTCCGGGCTCTGGAAATGGTTTGATACAAACATATTTACATTCTTCAATGTGCATTCTGTTCTTGCATCTTCTCCACAACCCATGCATACACGGATCACAAAAGCATGAAAGTGATCGAAAGCGTATGGCGGTGCGGTTGTCCTGTGAATAGCCATCAGCACAATGAAATCAGCGGGATCCAATGATGCGCTCACAATCCCATTGCAGATTGTGTTGCACTTCATCCGTGCCAATAAGCCAAAATACTCTTTGCGTATTACACCTCTAAGACTGTTCTCTTGGCTGAAAAGTTTCTTTCAAAAAGTTGACAACATTGGTTGCACACTTTATACGCCAGCCATCTGGTTTCAATTCCTCATGCGTCAAAGTTCTCTTGATGACTGCCCCTTCCCCATCATGCTCACCTTTTCCATGGCCGGATGCAGAGAAGTTATGCATCATGTGCAAGCCTATCATTTGATAGTATCTGGCCACAAAATAGTAAGGTCTACGGGCCTTGAATTGTGAAGCAGCACCATCTGACCAAACCCAATGTTGTTGCAGAGAATGTCCTCGTTCTTTCATCCACTTGTCATGCAGCAAGAAACAATGTTGTACAAACAATGTGTCATGCTGCTTGTCATCCGATATGTAGAAGTGTAGCATCTTCTGTGTACCACCTGCTGCATTTCTTAAATAAGTGATGTGCACAAGTATTGTGACTTGGGTAGACCACCCATGCATTGACTGAATTTCATTCTAAACTTTAAAGGAATAATTCTTCGCAAAGTCAATAATAGATACTACAACGTTGCTAGGAAAATTCTGCAAACAGTCCTTGAACTGTTGGGCTTGCCAGCGGAAGACAAAGTTGTTCCTGATGAAGCCTGTCAGATGGGCTGAAAATAGGCTAAGAAAAGTCCCACTTTTCATCCGTTGCACAATCAAGTCCTTTCTCTTCTTCTCACTCCCACCTTCGTGAACCTGTCTTGTTACAACCTCCATGAAAACCTTCACAGACACCTCCTTGCTATCCTTTGCTATCTCATCGGGACAAAATGTCAACCTCCGTACTCCACATTGTGAGTAGTCCCCCATCAAGCATTTCTTTGCATGGTATTCACAATTTGGAGGCTTTGGGCACATGGTGGATTCCCACATATCGGTGATGTGCTGACACATTGCTTGGTTTGCAAAACAGGTTCCTCTCTCATCACCTCTGCAACAAACGGAGCAAGTGCAAAGGTGACCTTTCCCATGGTGCCCAAACTTTTTCTGCCGCATTTGATTAAGGGCCTCTTTGAAATAGAGCATCTGCACATGAACCACACAGCAGCAAGTATTTATGTCCTTCAACTTCCATACAAAGTATGGCTTCAATGCCTCGAAGTATCTAAGAGACACTACCACTGTTGGGTGAGCCTTCTTGAATCTTTGGTACAGCTCAACCTATGGCACAAAAACAAAACGATTCAGAAAAAAACCAACTTCATGGTACTGGTAAAATTCCACTACTGCAGTAGTGCCAAAACTGGCTTTAGACAGTTCCAAATATGGTGCCGTAGATTTGGTACTGTCGGTAGGCTTTGGTACTCTATAGATATTATTTGGTACTCTACATATAGGCTTTGGTACTATCAGAAGTGTGGGGTACCCTATAAATAGACTTTGGTCCTATAGTGGTAGGCTTTGGTACTCTACAGATAGGATCTGGTACTCTTCAGAGAGGATTTGGTACTCTACAGATAGTCTTTGGTGGTATCCGATGAGTTTGGTACTCTACATATAGGCTTTGGTACTATCAGAAGTTAGGGGTACCCTGTAAATAGACTTTGGTCCTATAGTGGTAGGATTGGTACTCTACAGATAGGATCTGGTACTCTTCAGAGAGGATTTGGTACTCTACAGATAGTCTTTGGTGGTATCCGATGAGTTTGGTACTCTGTAATAGACTTTGGTTCTCTATACATAGGCATTGGTACTGGATAAATAGGTTCTGGTACTCTGTCAAGAGGGTTTGAAACTCTATGGATAGGCTTAGGCACTCGATCGCTAGGATTTTGTACTCGATATACCGGATTTGGTACTCTACAGATCTGAGTTGGTACTCCATAGATAGGCTTTGGTACTCGATATACCGGATTTGGTACTCTACATATGTGCTTTGGTACTCCATAGATAGCCTTTGGTACTCGATAGACAGTATTTGTTACTCTACATATAGGCTTTGGTACTATCAAAAGTGTGGGGTACCCTGTAAATAGACTTTGGTCCTATAGTGATAGGCTTTGGTACTCTACAGATAGGATTTGGTACTCTACAGAGAATATTTGGTACTCTACAAATAGTCTTTGGTGGTATTCGATGAGTTTGGTACTCTGTAAATAGTTTTTGGTTCTCTATACATAGGCATTGGTACTGGATAAATAGGTATTGGTACTTTATCGAGAGGGTTTGAAACTTTATGGATAGGCTTTGGCACTCGATAGCTAGGATTTTGTACTTGATATACCGGATTTGGTACTCTATAGATCTGCTTTGGTACTCCATACATAGGCTTTGGTACTTGATACACCGGATTTGGTACTCTACAGATGTGCTTTGGTACTCCATAGATAGCCTTTGCCCGGGGCCCGTTGCCCGGGGCCCGGTCACTTATCAAAAGCTTCCTATATCATGTGCGTTCAAGAGTTTATTAATAATACCTCAATATACATACTATATTTACACTACGTGCCTATTTAAAAACCCCCACCCCCCTCTGTATGTATACATTTTGATACATTTTGATCTTTTAATAATCCTCTCCGGTTAACTCATGTGATAGCATACACATTCTAAAAAGTGACCGCCCCGAGAGCCTTTGGTACTCGATAGATAGGATTTGGTACTCTACATATAGGCTTTCATACTATCAGAAGTGTGGGGTACCCTGTAAATAGATCCTGGTCCTATAGTGATAGGATTTGGTACTCTATAGAGAGGCTTTGGTGGTATCCGTTGAGTTTGGTACTCTGTAAATAGACTTTGGTTCTCTATACGTAGGCATTGGTACTAGATAATTAGGTTTTGGTACTCTAGAGAGAAGGTTTTAAACTCTATGGATAGGCTTTGGCACTTGATAGCTAGGATTTGGTACTTTATAGATATTCTTTGGTTCTATAAACACCCTCTACCGTACAGCAGACTACCAAATTTGGTACTGTCTGGACCAAATAAGTCTTAAGTAGCACCAAACAAGATGTACAATTACTAGAAGTTGTTGGTACTTGAGATTCGTCGAGTAGATGTATAGGATGTTTGACGACACTTTCCTTCCAATTTTCATCTTGCATATGTCTTTCTTGTTGGGTGAAACTCTGCTCTCTGATGTCCAAAAGGCATATACCAAATCTCTTGTTTCATTGGTAATAACGGCTCCTTGTGGCAATTGTCTCTCATAAGCACTCTATGGCAACACTTCATCTTCATCTTAATTTTCTAGCCGTGATCTTGCTGCAGCTATATTCCTTCGATGGATCCCCAGGATACTAGCCATTTTGGATTGGTTTACTGATTGTGAGTTTGCACTATTGTTCAGAATCATTGCCAAAGAGCTTCTCTTTACAAAAAGTTCACTTGCTGAATGAGGGACCTTGATTTGAGTCAAAGTGTTGCACACACCCGATACAATAGTGTCTTCGACTTTGCTGAAATTTGATTTGCAGCAAGGAAAATGTTTGGTGGTCCAGGAGTTGCCAGAATATTTTCTTCTGCTCATTCTTTGCAATACCTACTGTTTGCCTGAACCAACATCGAGCCACCGCTGCACAAATGTTCTATCTTGACCTAGCTTCCGGTAGTCCAAGAGCAGACGTAGGATGCCTTTCCTTGCTTCTTTGTGCGCGTTTCTTTGCAACCCAATAATCACGAAGAAAATCCTGATTACCGGTACATGTAGCTGGAATACTAGTGCTAATGGAATTGATGTGCATCTGCTGAACATTGCTTAGGCCACCTTGTACCTCGTCAAAAGAGAGGAACTGTGCGTCACCTTCCATCTCGTCAATAGAGAGGAGCTGTGTATCACCTTCTACCTCGTTGAAAGATAGGCCCTGAGCATCACCTTCTATCTCATCGAAAGAAAGGTCCTAAGCATCACCAAGCCAGTAATCTCCTGTGCTACTATCCATTTGCAAATAGAGAGAGAGAGAGAGAGAGAGAGAGAGAGAGAGAGAGAGAGCTCTCGAACACAGCAGCTTGGTGGCTATGGAGGCGGCAAGGAAGGCGATAAGGTTCAAAACTAAGAGAGAGACACATGGAGAGGGACGTGAGAGGGACGTGAGAGAGAGAGAGAGAGAGAGAGAGAGAGAGAGAGAGAGAGAGAGAGAGAGAGAGAGAGAGAGAGAGAGAGAGAGAGAGAGAGGTGCTAGAGTGAAAGCTCCCAACCGTAACCCCACCCCCCGGCCCCGCTGTCACCCCCCACCTCTTCTTACGATTGCATGCTTCTAAAGTTAAAAAAACGTCCACTTAAAAAAGAACTTTATTTGCCCTCCCCAATTCCAAAAAAATGCCCATGGTTTTTACACACAAGAATCACCAAGCATATGTTGTGTCAAGGACACTCCTTTTTGTACCACCAAACCATGCTTTGACCCAAATGTGAATTCCAATGAGGCAAATGTATAGCCTATTGGGGTTTCTAAAAATGTTAAAAATTAGCTTATTACTGATGCAGATGTACATGATGTACTTGTTGAGGAAAGGGTGAAAATGAGCAAGCTAGAGGTATGCCTAGATGGCTGGTGCATACTTCGCGTGATAGTAAAATGGATGCACCTTTGTCTAGTAGTACTTGTTCAAGTTCTCACCATGCATCTATGCATCGTATTGTTATGCTTTGGCTGTCTGTAGCTTATGTGATGTTGAAGAACCTCTGTCTTTTGATGAAGCACAAAATTCAAAACTGGATGGCTACTATGCATTCTAAATATAATTCATTTATAGAAAATGACACATGGACTTTACGTGATTTGCCTCCTGGAAAAAAGGCCATTGGTACAAAGTGGGTTTACAACTTGAAACGCAAGCCGGATGGTGAGATTGATTGCTATAAGAATCAACTTGTTGCAAAGGGTTATGCACAACAAAAAGGCATAGATCATGGAGAGACTTTTGCTTCCACTTGTCGTATGAATACTATGTTGTTTCTATGTGCACTGGCGGCTCATTTTGGTTGGTATGTACATCAGTCAAACATTGATAGTGATTTCTTGAATGGTGACATATTTGAGGAAGTTTATGTAATGCAGCCTTGCAGTTTCGTCACTAAAGGGCAGGAAGATAAAGTGTGCAAACGTAAGAAAGCTTTATATGGGTTAAAGCAATCTCCTTGTGTTTGGTATGAGAAGGCTGACACTCATTTGGTCAAACCAGGATTTCGTAACAGTCCAATTGAAAGCACATTGTATGTAAAGTGTGAGGGTGATGTACTTCTCATTGTTGTCTCTATGTGGATGATATATTACTGGACCAAATGAGAGACATATTGTTGAATTTAAGACTGATTTGAATGCTACCTTTAAGATGAAAGATTTGGGGATGTTGCATCATTACTTTGGTATACAACTTAAGCAATGTGATGGTGGTATTGTCATTAGGCAGAGAATGGGGTCTAGGAGGGCCTCTTTATTTGGTAGTTCAAGGAAGTCAAACCTTTCATATTAAGAAAGTAATCAAGGAACAACTTTTTGATTTAAACATGCAAAACGGCTAGTTTTTTTGAATTTAAATTTTCCTCCAAAATGAAATTTAAAGTTTACCGGGTTAAACCATATCATATAGCATATCTATGGAAAGAGCTCGACGAGTAGATTACAAATCTATGATCTCCGATCAAATTGGAGATAATGTATGGGAGTTATGAAAGGCAAAAAATCATAAAATTGTCCACCTTTTTTTAGGGAGGGGAGGGGGGGGGGGGGGGGGGCGGGGGGAGTGCATGCTTTGACCACTCTTACACATCTCTTACACACCCACCATTCTTGCACACATGGAATATACCTATTTTTCAAGATGTTAATCACCTCCATAAGCTCATGAAAAATAAATAGGCCCTCCTAGACCCCATCCTCTTCCTAATGCGCTACATAGAGACATTGCTATGTAGTTTTGACTTGAGGATTGCAAACCTATTGCCACTCGCATGGAAACAGGTTTATATTTGAGTCTTCATGATGTTGGTCATCCTGCCTAGGGTCTAAGCATTGATAGGCTGTCAAGAGGATTTTTTTATACTTGAGTGGCACTATACATCTTAGCTTGTTTTATCCCAAGGGGGATCATTGCCAACATATTTACATGCTCTTTTGGACTCAGATTGGTGGGCTGGTTGTTTTGACACGCGAATGTCTAGAGTGGCTTTTGTTTCATGCTCAACAATTCATTCATATCATGGTTGAGCAAGAAGCAACCTACTTTGTCCACATCTAGTTGTGAGGCTGAGTATAGGTCAATCTTCACAGCTACAATTGAGTGTGGCTTAGATGCCTTATGGCTGATTTGGGTGTTGGGCACGACATTGCCAAGACTATCTACACTAATAGTCAGAGTGTATTGGCAGTTGAGAGGAGCCTAGTTTTTCATGCTTGCACAAAGAACATTGAGGTGCATTACCACTATGTCAGGGAGAGGCTCTCAACAGGAGAGATCATCTTAGCTTATGTGCCAACACAAGACAACCTTGTAGACTTTTCACAAAGGCATTGTCTTGTGAGAAGTTCAAAGCTTTCTGCAAAGCTTTGGGCTTACTTCCCTTTGTGGACTGATCATGGGGCCTCACAAAGCATGTCACTTCCCTATACTCTATGTGCCACTTCTTGTTCACTGCATCACTCCCCGGGGGATTTTTTACCATATACATGTGGTAGTGATGTGTGTGAACACACTTAGGACCGTCGAGGCATTTTTCCCCCACTAAGAGGTTTTCCCCCGTGCATTATACATATGCCCATCACTCTAGGGCTATTTTATCTTTCCATTGTACACTAAGTGACACACTCTATTGTGTGTCACTCTAGGGCTAATTTATCTTTCCATTGTACACTAAGTGACACACTCTATTGTATCTTTCCATTGTACACTAAGTGACACACTCTATTGTGTGCCTTGAGCTTCCTTCTTCTTCTCCAAGCTCTGTGTGTTTTCTTGCAACCCTAAGTCCAACATTATTAATACTACTATGTAAGCCTAAATTTGAATATGGTTCAATCTAAAGGTAAATTAAACATAAAAACACATACATATCCTTTATTGAATATTTTGTGTACTAATAATCAATCTCATCAATTATTAGAGTGGTTTAAAGAAAACTTTTAGCACCCAATGATGACAAAGTCCCATGCTCATATCTTTTGACCTAGAGAAGCTCAACAACTGTTCCTATATTTTAAATTCTAAAGAACTTTTTGAGTCAAAAGATATGCTCATGAGTCTAGATTTAATAAAATTATTCTCTAAGACCTAGTGATGAGTAATGTGATTCTATCATTTTGGAATTGGAATTTCTATTATGCAAACATACTCTTATCAATGGTCCCTACAATCAAACCTATAAAACTTTTAAAGAACTTTTTGAATAACAAACCTATACTTAAACCATGCCACATTCGAGATGCTAAGATATAGAGCTAAAGTATCAAAGATAAACTCAAACTTTGATCAAAATGTTTTATATCCTCTGATGACATAGCCTCAATTTTTTTTTGCTTTTGATATGGTGTGATATATATATGGATTTATTTCCATCATAGTTGTTCAAATGGACAAAACTTATTCAAGTGTTAAGGTACACATTTTGCAACCATGAAATGGTACTGTATAGAGCTAAAGTAGATAGAATACATAACTTAAGAGAATTATGCTAGCTAGTGAGAATTATGACCAAACCCCAACTTTGAAATTTATTGTTAATACAAGGTAACAAATCAATCTGAAGAGCCAAAAAATCCATAACAAATTTATGGATTATGAAATTTTGATATCATTCACAAGTGGAGATGATCATTTGAGCCAAAAAATTAGCCAGAATTTGAACTCACTTTTGAGCCTTTTAGGCTATAAAGTGTTCCATATGGACCAATGAGGATAAGGTTTCCTTACAAAACTTCTAAATTATGGGAGAAAGCCCATAATTTTTGCATGAAAGCTCAAACTTTTGTTAGATGTTGGCACGTTTGAATCTTTTATATAATATGATATAATTTTTGAGCAAAAAAAAGTATATTTTTCCAATACTTTATGATGAGATAATACTTTATGACGAGATTGAGCCTAATCAGAGGAATTACTAATTAGAGGAATTACTGAAATGAGATAATACTGTATGATGAGATTGAGCCTAATCAGAGGAATTACTGAAATGGAAAATTTGGAGCAATGATACTAGACCTAGAACACATTTTGAGGCTATGAATTGACATTTTTATGCATAGAGGCACGATCAAAGTTCCTTGAAGAATGAAAACTGTATAATGTTACTTCACATAAGGAAGATTAGGATGTGCCAATGCAAAATAGTCCTAGCAAGTTATATAGCAAGTAGTAGAACGATTCCTATTCCTAGAGTAAAAGATCCTAAACTTAATAGAATTTGTTGTAAAGTTGCACCATTTAGGGTTGGAAAAAAGGCCATCATTTGGCCTTCCAATGGAAAAGAAATGATGATGTGTCATTAAATTAGCCAAATAGAACATTCAATTTAAACATTTGTTTCTGTGAAGAAGACTTCAAAATAGTTCTTTATGCATACAGTAGATGAAAAACTGGATCTGAGTAAGGCCTTTACGTTCTAGACTCAATTTTAAAAGATGGCTATCAAAAATGGAAAATAGTCCACCTACATGTAACTTCATGAAGGAAAAATGGAACTATCAGATTACTCAACAAGTTTACATGCCTTTATGTCTTCGAACAAAAAGTTTCGGTTACTTCTAATGTTCATGCATCCATTTGTTGTTGTAGAATTTGACCTAGAAAACCTCGACTACTCTCACATTTTACATCATAAAGAATTTATGGAATTAAAGGACAAGCTCTTGAATTTTTATCCATCAGCAATGTTTTCTAAGACTAAGTGATGAGTTATGTGAATCTAAACTTTTGTAATTGTCATTGCTATAATGCAAGCATAATCCTGTCATTGAGCCACCTCTTAAGAAGAAGTAATATTTCTTAAGAAGAAGTAATAGAGCACAAACCTCGTACTTTGCTTGATCTAAGGAACTTGTAAAACTGTATCTAACCTAAGCAATTTTTTTCATTAAAAAATCTATAATGCAAGCATCCCTGCTAAGATTCAGGGTGAGATGATTTGAAAGATGGGATTAGTATACGAAATTTGAAAAAATAATTTCAATTTTCCAAGTGATATATTTTCAATTTTTTTGCTTTTGAGATGGTTGATATATCTATGGATTTATTTCTATCATATACAGTTGGTCAAATGGAGTGTTTTAGCTAACTATTTGGAAAAAGTTGTTCAGTTCTTGAATTACACATTTTGTAACCATGAAATGGTATTGTATAGAGCTATGCTAGCTAGTGAGTGCAGAGACCAAACCTCATATTTGACATTTAATTAAAAACTTTTGGTGTCAAGAGAAGGTAATACCATAATATTAAAACCCCAAAAATCAGGATGATGCACTCTATAGCAAAAACATGAGTGGATTTTAAAAGTTTGATTCTATCATAAGTGGAGATGTACATTTGAGTCAAAACATTTGGCAAAGTTTGGACTCACCTTTGGGCCTTACAAGATTCTTGAGATTCTATAGAGTATTCTCGAAATTTGAAGTTTCCTATCTACCAAATTTGTAATAATATGGTTAGCTGAAGAGAACTTCGCCAAGAGAGAACCACATTATCAAATTTAGCATGGATATATGTGTAGAAATATTGGAAAACGTTTTGGTATCCATTTCACTCAAAGTGTTTTATTGAGAAGCTCACTAGACCTCTCTTTACTAAGCTTCTCTTAATTGTACTAGATAATACAAGTCTTAATAACTCTGAGCAAAAGGATTCATGAGGATGTATAGCACTTACGTTACAATTCTTGACAAGCTCCTTGATCAATGAGATGCTGCAAATTCAATATTTCATGTTAGTGTGATGAGCATATATCCCTTGTGATAACCAAGGGAAGTCACAAGAGAGGAACAAGTCATTTGAGGGTTACTAAACACACACAATGGACCTCTCATGTGTATGCTAGGTGTGCAACAGACATGTGTAGTGCTCATAAAGACACTCCCTCTACCACTTTCTCTTCCTTGCCTCTCTTTGGCCATTCTCTATTTAAGAACTAGTCATATTGCCAATAAAGTTACACACCAATCTAAGCCCCCCTTTGCAAGGCTAAGTAAGGCTTCTAGTACTCACTCATAAACTAGCAACAGAAGGGAGAGAGCACAACCCTTAACTAGTGAGCAAAAAAGTAACAATATCTTGATCTTCTAGATAGAAGGTCGTGCTCTCTCTCTTCAGTAGCTAGTCATAGTGTTGCAACTCTTGTAAGCTATGTAGGTTCTTTGTTCAGTTTCTACAAGCCCTATGAGCAATAGCTTGGAGTTTTGAGCCCTTATATAGGTCATCAGGCCTAGAAATGGTAAGGATTGAAAATTTATAGTGGCATGATATTCAAATGTGTCTTTTCTCCGATGTTCCAAAAAGCTATAATGAAGAATCCTACATAGTGATAGCTCATAAGATAACAGAGTCGTTCCAAAATCTTGGATCGATGATATAGTTGTCAACATCCACTTTAGCTATCTACAAATAGAAGCAAAGGCTCCTTAAACTACAAAAAAGCAATATCTTCTCAATATCTTTGTGATAATCATACCATAATAAGACTAAAATATTAGTAGTCCCTCATCCCCTCTCAATAATGCTCCTAAAAGGAAAAGAAGAACATAGAAATGCTTACCAAACTTGTCCAAAAAATGGGGCAAAAGGAAAATATGATGGGGCAATCATTGAGGCAACTTGTATCAATTGTAGACCAAAGGATGGCTCTACCATATGTAAGGCCTCCATAGTCTTGCCCTCTACAGGAGCTCTTTCTTGTAGACAAAGGCTAGCTTTGATAGTTGTGGCCCACAACTTTATGTAGAAATGTAAATGCCTTATTGTGTGTGAATCTCAGCCAACTTTTGACCTCTATACCTTATGGCTCCATGATGGGACCAAAGAACATACATCTACTTGCACATCTCCACATGAATCTATATGAAACTTTATATGAAGCTTAATTGAGCTCCATTTTGATTGTCATGGGCTACTTAGTAGCAAGAAACGAAGCTTCCTTCAATGCCCCATTGCCCCTCTATGCTTTTGATTGAAAAAGTCACCAAAAGAAATGTATAGTTGATGAGAGACACATGGCAAGCATAGATTAAAAAGCAATCAAGCACATTATCATTGGCTTAAAAAATGAACTTAAAGGACTTTCTCATGTTCTTTTTTAGTTTTTGTAGTCTCCCAAAATATGATTTTGGGCTCTTGTATGTAAATATCTCTCATGAAAGCTTATGGTTCACTCTGATGTGCTTTACATGTGCTTCACTTTGCACAATCATGATGGGATGTTTACAACCATTAGCAACTCTTCTTTCTTTCTAAAAGAGAACTCTTTGTTTAATTTCCCTTTCAGGAAAAACATGTGCCATGGGAGAGCCAAAGTCTAAAGGTTTGTTGTGCTTCTTTAGAATCTGGTCAAATTATTGACCAACATTGATCATTGGCCCTTCAATATCTATTTAATTATGTGATTGTTAAAATCTTTGTATGTTGATTTGAAATGTGTTGGTGGTACTCAAGAAAAGATGAAAGTAGGTGGTTTTGAAATACATATCAAGTACACAATATGTCTAATTCTCAAAGAAAATGATATTCTTGATTGCAAAGACCCTTTTTGCTAGTGTTTCTTATAGTCTCTTTTTTACTTGGCTTTGGTAAGGTGCTATAATCAAATTGGTTAAGGAAGCTTCTAAATGACAAAATCATTCCATAAAGTCATGATGTCCTCTTTGAAGTTGCTACTAGTAAGAATATATCAGACTAGGAAGCTTTGATCAATCAGCAATCAGGAGTCCATTTTATTGATTTTTTTAATGCCGCTACATTTCCTTAACTCTTTGTTTTAAGTACTCTTACATTTTGAACGGCAATCGTTATTTTCCCTTTTGATTAGATGAATGCGATGTATGTGATTGTTAAAATCTTTGTATGTCGATTTGAAATGTGTTGGTGGTACTCAAGAAAAGATGAAAGTAGGTGGTTTTGAAATACATATCAAGTACACAATGCTTCTACCCAATATCTCTAATTCTCAAAGAAAGAAAATGACATTTTGATTGCAAAGACCCTTTTTGCTAGTGTTTCTTATAGTATCTTTTTTACTTGGCTTTGGTAAGGAAGCTTCTAAATGACAAAATCACTCCATAAATTCTTGCCTTGCTATTCATGTTGTCCTCTTTGAAGTTGTTACTAGTAAGAATATATCGGACTAGGAAGCTTTGATCAATCAGCAACCAGAGTGAATGTTTTTAATGCTGCTGCATTTTCTTAACGCTTTGTTTTAAGTACTCTTACATTTTGAATGGCAATCGTTATTTTCCATTTTGATTAGATGGATGTGATGTTTCCTTCACACTTTTTTTGCCAACTGCACCTTTTTTAGGTGTAGTTATTTTAGAAGTGGGGAAGTGGCAAAATGTGCTTTTTGAAAGATCTAGCCTGCATTTTCTTACTTACTCATACCGGCTCCCAAAGTGGCAGTCCTATTGGAACGTCCGTGACATGATTATTATTCTATAAAACATGCTTTTGTTAGAGAAAAACACTCCTACAAACAGAAAATGATGAAAGTGATGAGTGAAGAAAAGAGTAAAATAGAAGGCTTGTTTTTCAATGGAAAGAAAACTATTTGGAAATTAGAAAGTGTAGTAGCCTTCATCATGAAGTTTAAAAGGCATTTGTTTCTTTAGGCTATATTCACATCATGATGAAGAAGAAGGTGGAAGTACAAATGAATACTTCATGAGCTCATTTTGCAAAGGTGAGCACGTGGGAAATTACACAAAATGGTAAAGTTCTAGCATTGGCAACACTTACCAAATGATTTTTGACCCTTGCTCCTCGTATTTGCAAGATTTTATGGCATTTTATTGTATTTTTTGATGGTAGCTCACATTTTCACCCTTTAAAAACTGACAAAATATCCCCAAATTGATAAAATGCCCGTGGGGAAGTTTACCAAAATGAGGGATTAGAGACTAACAAAAGGAGTCTAAGCAAGTGAAAGTGAAGGCTTCTTTTTTTTGGTATTTTAAAACATAAAGCTGAAAAGTGAAGACCCATTTGGAAATGAAACTGCGATTTTAAAACAAAAAGTTGAAAAGGAATCATGGGGTACCTACTTAAACGAAGGATCCTCTTTAAAACTAAACAAGGCCTTCATAAGGCTATTATTGAGAGGAATTTAATATTGAAAGGTTTTTTTTGAGAAAAAAAAAGAAAGTGATATTAATATTTTAAAACATTTGTTATCATAATAAAATATTTTATTTTTTAAAAACAAAGGTAACAATAAACTATTTGGATTACAATAAATTTCAAAAGCAAGGTGAAAATTCATTATGGCTTACATAAGGTTATTGAAAATAATTTCATAACAAGAGTACTTTTTGCGAGAGAGAAAAATAGGAAAGTACACTAGCATTATATGTTTTTCTGGAAAAATTTGTAACAATGAACTTTTAGATTACAATATACTCCAAAAGCATAAAAAATAATGTTTGACACAATATTCAATGCCCTTCTCACAAGTACCTTAATGAAATAAATTATTATCAATTAGCTTGCCATGTGGCACTAATCCGCAAGATTTATCCAGTGGTCCAGAGATGCACCCAAAATCCAGCCCATTACTAAAAACTACTTGTGTAGTTTGTTTTTATGTGGGACTATCGGCTAGCTTTATCCAATGGTCCACAATTACAACCAAAATAGAGTAGCCCACAAAGTGAAAATATTTCTTTAACAAAGAGGCAACACATATCTAATGCATCATAAATTTTCCTAATGGGCACCAAGTGAGATACTTTGATGAACATGTCTAAAACTTGGCATGATGGAAATGTATCATCCTTGAACAATGGGAAGGCCTATAGCAAAGTCCATGCCAAAGAATCCCACTTCAATTAAGGAATGTGTAGTGGATGAAGTTCTTTTGGCATCATTACTCGCTCACCCTTAGTCCTTTTGACTGAAACGCTTTGCCAGATGTAGTGGAGTACTTTTCCTTCATTTCCTCACCAAAAATAGCTCCATCTTTGCATAGCGAGGGTGTCCTACTATGGGAATGTTGTGTCCATCATGTAAGATTAACTCCTTCAAGGTTGAATCCTTAAGAATGTATAGTAGATGCTTATAGCTGAGGTACCAATCTTCAATGAAATAGTACTTGATCATTTCCTTCTCCTTTGCGATTGGTCCCTCTTGACCAAGGATCTATAGAAGTTGAAGATAAATCTTATCTTCTAGGGAGGCTTCCTTATCTTTATCCAAAATTTAATTGCTAACCATAGAAATGGCCCCAAGAAAGGCTTTCCTACAACATTGTTCTTACTTGGTCCATATTTGATATCAAAATCATATTTTTCTAAAAGCTCTATTTACCTTTGTTGCCTCATGTTGGGAGAGTGAAGATTCACTTTAGTCTTTGATGGTCAGTGATTCCCTCAAACTTGCATCCCAAAAGATAACGTCTTCACAATTTGAGAGAAGAAGTGACAATCAAAAGTTTTAGATAACTAGACAATTCAACTCATGAATTCTTAATTTTTGAGAGGAGGTAAAGGCGATTGGTCATTCTTCTTGTTTTAGGACTCCTCCTACAACAAGACCGCTTGCATTAATTATGACTTCAAACTCGTGTGTGAAATCAAGAAGTTTGAGTACAGTTAATGTGAGGTATGGTTTCAACCAAAGGAAAAAATATACTCTCTCTATGTGCCACATAAGATTAGATGATGTCATAAAAATCTATATCTAACCAACCCAAATGACTTTTCATATTAAATTGATCATTTAATGTGGGAGAATAAACGGGAAGAAGGGTTAGAATATAGACATGTACTTACGGATCTGTATCAACACGGGGCCAAGGTTAAAGAGGTCCAAACAAGAGATGATCTGTTAATGAGAAATGCTACCTAATGGAGCTTAAATACCTTAGGTTTAGCTTCATTAAATAACTTCAAAAGTTATTGTTAAAAAGTCATTTGACCTTAGGCAATCTAGGGCTGACCTTGAGGTGGGAATCCTACCCAAGCATGAGGTGCTTCTTGTGCTTGCTAGCGAAAGTGCTTAAAGTGTTTGTGGGAACCTTTCCCAAGCTTGAGGTGTTTCTCATTCTTAAATGACTAAGGTTCTTGAAGTGTTCAATTCAAGCATAAACTCTCAAGAGGCATAAATAGTTTCGATGCTTAAATGACTAGGTGCTTAAAGTGTTCAGTTCAAACATGATACTTAAGAGACATAAAAGACACATGTCAAGATCTTAGCCCTGATGACGTGCTTGAATCCTATTGGATAGGCTCTAAAGTGGTCCAATGAGATGCATAAAAAGAACTAATTAAGCTCTTTCTCTCAAAGAGAAAAAAGGGGACACATGTCCAAATGATATAATGAAATAATACACACACACACACACACACACACACACACAGAATGAGCATGAGAGGGGGTATACTCTCCCCCACACGCACACACATACTCTCATTGTGTGGAGTGCAAAGTGAAAGAGCTCCATCTCCTTCTCTAAGCTTGTTGAGAAGTTGAGAGCCTACATGAACACTCTTAGCTATGGAGTGCAAATCCAACCAAGCGCCATGCTTCAATGCTTAAGCTTGCCATCTTCTTCATCTTCATTACTATGCTATTATACTATGCTAAGCAAGAAGAGTGATGATAAGTGAGGAACGTTTTCTTTCTCCTATGGATGATTCTTCTTCCTCTTCCCTACCCTCATTTCCCGACGCTAGCTCTCTCCACCTTTGAAGGTGTTTGAGGCCTTGGGACTGAGGCTTGGGATAGTTAATGCTTTTTGAAAATTTTATACTATGCTTTTCATGCATGAAGCTTTCCATATTCATTGCATCACCTAGGTCACAAGGAACACAAAAAATGTATTGTATCAAGTCTCTCTTGATGAGAGAATCTATAATATAAACGTCTTTTGGAGAGGGGACAGGCTCCAAGTAAATCCGGTCCTCAAAGACTCTCATGTTCTCTAATACTCTCTCTCTTGCAAAAGTATTGTTCATGCCAAGTTAATTAAGTACTATTTTTATGTTGCTACCATCAATTAAGTTCACCCTCTACGTTCTCAAAGTAATCTCACAAAAATGCTCATTCTAATTCTCTTAATTTCACTATTCTCAAAGTTCATAGGACATTTCTATTACATTGGTATCAGAGCATTTGGTTTCTCTTTTCTTGCTTAAGAAGAGAGGTCCTTAATGGTTGATTATTAATGGTTGATTTTGTTAATTATATTAGGATAAGTGGGATTGGAACGATTATTGGTTTTATTGAGCCCACTATGTGGGATACGGTGCACACCTCGAGAGCTTTCTTCTTAATAATGGGGTCTTTTTAGACTTTCATATGGCTTTACCATTGAGCCATAAGAAGTCCGAATGGAGCTATCCCTTGGTAATTCCGGTATGCTAGACCCACCCCACTACTCTCTATAATACACCAATTTGAGCCATGGGTGTAGATACTTAATTGCTTATTTTCAAAGTCTAAGAGGAGTAGCAACTAAGGTTTTGAATTTCCAAAGAATACACTAAGTAAACACATAAGTATAGTTAGCATGGATGACAATAACCAAGAGAGTAGAATGAACATTGATAATTTTGGTTTTTCGTATGAAGGTGCTAATGATGATGCCCCCATGTTTATCAATTATCTTGTTACTAGGTTGCATCAAGCTATGGGCAACCCTACTTTGCAAGCCAAAGTTACTCAACAACTTCGTACTTATGGGATTTCCCTTCCTCTCCAAGAGGAGAGAGAACTTAGGAGACCTCTTTATGAGACCCCCAAAATAAGACTCTCTCCCATACAGGAGGAGGAATCCAAAGAACAAGAAAGTAATGAATCCCTAAGTTCCTTTGAAGATCTGGATCCATGAAGACGGAAATCTAGACGATCGCCAACTCTTTCCATGAGGAAATGATCAACACACAGTCCTTCTCCTCGTCACTCCCTAAGGGAAGAGAGGAAAGGAAGGAAGAAAAGGTCAAGAAAGAGGTCACCCTCTTCTCCTTATTCTTCACCTTCCTCCTCTTCCAACAAAAGCTATGGCTATTCTCTTAGATTATACAAGCAGGGAGGACATCACAAATCATACCCTGCATGGCGAAGATCACAAAATCTCAAGAAGTTCAAAGAGGAAGGAAAGAGTATCTCTTTTCTCACCTATGGTGGAACCTTTGGTGCCACCGACAAAGTATCGGCCTTCATCCAGCAATTTGATACAGCCTTTGGAGATGAGGGCTTCACGGAGTCCTCCAAGCTACGCCATGTAGCTATGCACTTCCAAAAATTGGCTCGTCAATGGCAGACTAGCCTTTGTGGCAACGGTGAAGCCCCAAAGACATGGAAAACTCTACGAGTTTCCATCATGAAGAAATTCCTTGCAAGCGATGTAGAGGACAAAGTACTTACCGAATGGCGTAGTTTGAAGCTTCTCTCACATGAGTCTATTCACAAATATGTGGACAAGTTTTGGGATTTACATCTCAAGGCTACTGTCTTCTAAAAGATAGACTTTGTCAAGAAAAAGCAATAATTTTGTGCAGGATTACTTGAAGAAATGACCGAGTATGTCAACTCCCAACGGCCTAGTTCTATCACCGAAGTAATCCACCACACCATGGTTGCTTTGCGCATCAATTTTCAACAAGGGGCTCGATGGAATGTCAAGCCCATGGAAAACAAAGACAAAAGTGATGCAAAGGGAAAAACCAATACCCAAAATTCTTTCCAAGGCAATTTCAATGACGACAACAACAACAATAGGTCCAAGGAGAAGGGAGTTTACAATGGTAAAAACAAACTCTCTCCTGAAAATCTTGAATCTTTTTGCAAGGAACATAAGTGTTTTAAGTGTGGGGAGCAAGGACATGGCTATCGTTCTTGCCCCAAGAGAAATGCCCGCAGTGAGACTCTTAGAGCTTCCACCATCGAATCCCCAAAAGAGGATGCTCATTGCAAAGGATCACCTCTCTCCTATGCTTGGGGAAAGGTAGGCAAGATGATGCCTTCATCGTGTTTGACCCTGGCTCTACTCACAACTTCATATGAATGAAGTTGGTCCCCAAGTTGGGCATTTAAGCTTAAGATGGGAGATACTCCAACTGCTAACATAGGTTTCAAGGGACATCAAGCCTCCATTACTCCCTTGATTGGGAAGTTGAGACTTCATGTCCAGAGCTATGTTGACAATGAAGACTTTTTCATCTCTCCTCTCCAACATGAGGATGCTATCCTAGGGGCACCATGGTTCAACCACATGGCTGCCAACATGAAGTTCCCGGAAAGGAGAACCTACTTCACCTACAAGGGAAAAATCATGTATATAGATGCTATTGAGTCTAGTTGTACTATACCACTTGTAAATTCATCGGCTTTTGATACGTCAATGAAAAGCTCGATTTTTGCATACATGATTTTTGTCAAAGAATCCACTAATGACGCTAATGACTTATCAAATGAAAATGGTAGGAATGAAGAAGAGTTAGACTTGTCTACTTTTCTAAATGGATTCCAAGATGTTTTTATCGATGATATCCCTATGGACTTACCTCCAAAACAAGGAGATGATGACCATCGAATTGAGCTCCTACCAGGAAGCTCACCGCCTAACAAGCCTCCTTATCAAGTTTCCCAAGCTCAACAATATGAGATCATGAGGCAAGTACAAGATTTGGTTGACAAAGGGATGGTGAGGCCTAGCTCCTCTCCCTTTTGTTCTCCAGTCCTTTTAGTGCAAAAGAAAGATGGTACATATCGTATGTGTGTGGACTATCGAGCACTAAACCATATCACTATCAAAAATAGATTTCCCGTGCCTCGAGTAGAAGATCTGTTTGATAAGCTACATGGCTCTACCTAGGCTTCAATAGGATTGACCTTAACAGTGGCTATCATTAAATAAGTATAGTGGGTGAAGATATCCTAAAGACCGCGTTTTGTACAATGTTTGGTCTTTATGAATATCTAGTCATGCCTTCTGGCTTGACCAATGCACCAACCACATTCAATTTTTTGATGGAGAAAATATTTAGACCCCACCGCAAGCTCATTGGAGTGTTATTTGATGATATCATCATCTACTCCAAGTCCTTGGAGGAACACAAGCAACATCTCCAAGTGATTTTTCAAGCAATGAGAGAGAACAAGCTTTTTCTCAACCAAAAGAAAAGTGAATTTCTCCTTCAAGAGATTCAATACTTAAGATGATATCTGTATGGATCCATCAAAGTTAGAGGTAATAAAAGCATGGCCTAATCCAAGGAATCTACATGAGCTAAGAAGCTTTATTGGTATGTTTGCATACTATAAACGCTTCATAGAAAAATTTTCTCAAATAGTAGGACCATTACATGACTTAACAAACAAGAATGTTAAGTATTCATGGACTGCTAAGGAGAAGAATGCTTTTGACAAGCTCAAAGAGAAGCTTACCTCTCAACCAGTCCTCATGCTTGCGGATATCTCAAATCCATTTGAGGTCCAATGTGATGCTTGTGGTGATTGTCTTGGAGCAGTCTTGCTTCAAGAAGGGGATGCCATAGCATATGAGAGGCGAAGGCTCCATACGGATGAACGGGTCTTGGGCATTTATGAGAAAGAGCTTTTAGCTATTCTACATGCCCTAGACACATGGAAGCCGATGCACTTTCAGGACGACCAAAATGCAATGCGATGTCTATAGAAACTCACAGTGATCTATCTTCTATGATAGATGAGTGTGCTATTGACCTTGAGTTTAAAGATGTAATGTCAGCCCTTGCTTTAGGGAAGAAAGAGAAACCATTCACCTTGGAGGATGATTATCTTCTCCATGGAAATAGGCTGTGTGTTACCCACTCCCTTCGTGAGAAGGTCATGTATGAATCCCATGCTCCTCCCTATGCAGGGCATAGAGGCATTCAACCTACTCTTCGAGGAGTAGAGACATACTTCTATTGACCTACTATGGAAGTAGACATACAAGAGTATGTTTCAAAATGTGCGGTATGCCAAAAGACTAAGTATGATAAAGGGAAGAAACCTGGATTACTCCAGCCATTTCCAATCCCTAATTCACCATGGGAGAGTATATCCATGGATTTTATCTTTGGATTACCCAAGTATATCCATGGGAATATGGGAATATGGACAATAATTGATAGGTTTAGCAAGCAAACACACTTTATTCCTGTGAAAAAGACTATTAAGGCACACCAAATGGCAACCATCTTCATATCTCAGATTTTCAAACACCATGGATTACCAACATCCATTGTGTCGGATAGAGATCCTAGAACGACTATTAATTTTTGGAAAGATCTCTTTGAGAATCTAGGTACAAGATTGAATTCCTCTTTGGCCTATCCCACAAATGGATGGCCAAAGTGAGATAGCCAATCTTACGATACTCGGTCTACTAAAGGCTTATGTTACAAAAGTAGATCAACAATCACAATGGAAGAACTACTTACCCCTTATAGAGTATGCATACAATAATATTTTCCATACTACTATAGGAAAAGCACCATTTGAGATCATAGAGGAAAGACCTAAAAGTCCCTTGCTACTTAAAGTACATGGAAAGATCTTCATTTGCTGATGAGGATAGCCATGACCTACAAGAATCTTTTCAAAAGGTTAAGGAGGCTATATCCATCCCTCAACAAAGGCAAAAAGCTATTGCTGACAATCACAAATGGGCCTTAACGTTCAAAGAAAATGATTGGGTCTTACTTAAGTTTCCCAAGGCTTAGTTGAGACAAATGACGATAAAAAATCCTACGGGCCATCAAAAGTACTATGCTAAATTAGCAAAAAGATACTATGGTCCTTTTCAAATCTTGAAGCCACTCAATGACATGGCTTATCAACTCAAGTTTCCCAACCATTGGCTTATACACAATGCTTTTCATGTGAGCCTACTTAAGCCCTACAAAGGAGATCCACCAAGAGAAGCAATTATAAAGACCCTCCATAATTCAAAGTCCAAGAAGAGATGATACAACTTGAAGCTATCCTTCAGCATGAAGACAAGGTACTACGGCATGATAAGATTATCCGACGGTATCTTATTAAGTTCAAAGATTTTCCTTTTGAAGATGCTAGATGGGTGCAAGCAATATAGCTTAAGGATAGTATGGACCTTGTCAATGCTTACAATGCTACAATAGAGTAAGCAAATGTAAATGCTTTGTAAATGAACAATGCTTTTTTCTTATATGACTAATCCTCTTTGTGCAGAAATTTAAATAGTATGCATGCTTAGAATCATGTTTATGATGACAACGTCACTCAAACACCAAGTAGAATTTGTCACTCTACTTTGGGTATGATATAGACCAAAGAGCAATATGCATGCGGAAGCTACGTCTGCCAAGCACCAAATGGACAAGTCATCCATTTTGGAATGATGTCGTAGGGTGAAAAGGGATCCTCTACCCGCTAAGAAACATAGACTAATGACTAAAATTTTATCTCTTCTATCTCATAGTCTAGGACGACTATGATTTCAAGACACAGGTAATGTCATAAAATGTAATATCTAACCAATCCAAATGATTTTCTCATATTAAACTAATCATTTAATGTGGGAGAATAAACGGGAACAAACATTAAAATATAGACATGTGCTTACGGATCTGTCCCAACACGGGGCCAAGGTTAAAGGGGTCCAAATGAGAGATGGTATGTTAAAGAGAAATTCTACCTAATGGAGCTTAAAGACCTTAGGGTTAGCTTCATTAAATACCTCCAAAAGTTAGTGTTAAAAAGTTATTTGACCTTAGGAAACCTTAGGCAAGCTAGGGATGACCTTGAGGTGGGAATCCTACCCAAGCATGAGGTGCCTGTCGTGCTTGCTAACTAAAGTTCTTAAAGTGTTTGTGGGAACCTTTCCCAAGCTTGAGGTGCTTCTCATGCTTAAATGACTAAGGTTCTTGAAGTGTTTAATTCAACATAAACTCTCAAGAGGCATAAATTATTTCCATGCTTAAATGACTAGGTGCTTAAAGTGTCCAATTCAAACATCATATCTTAAGAAACATAAAAAGACACATGTCAAGATGCTCCCCATGTGGACTTTATGATGTGCTTGAATCCTATTGGAGAGGCTTTAACACTAGGTTGGTAACCTAACAGGACATAAAAGTGTCCTTTCAGGGTTTTGAAAAAAACCTTCAAAACCATAGTAGATCCACTCATTTTGTAAAATCCTTTCATGAGGTTATAGTACAAGGCCTACTACACATGGAAAAAATAAGAAACTTGTAAAATTTCTCATCTTTTGGTCACACCAAGCCTCCAAAGTTGATGGACCAGTACATTTTCACCAAAACAGTCATTTCTTACGTTTTGTTGCATAAAAATAAGATTAGGGATTTTTGTAGGACTTGAGATAAATTCCCTAGTTAACTTCAATGGGTTGGTGATTAGAACATATGATTGCTTGTCACTCACTTTTTTTTGTTTTTCCAAAAGAAATAGGTACGAAAAAGTTGAATTTTTACCATTCTACAAACCTATCATCAAAGTTTCTATAGCCACGCTCAATACAAATAATATATGCATGTTTTCTTAGTCCCCTATTGTCCTTTAGGTTCATAAGGAGCCATGAAGCATGTCAAAAGAATAATACATCTCTTACCAAGGGGAATCTTGGGGACAAAGATGAAGTGCCAAATACAGCAAACATGAAAAAACTGGGTTTAACATTATGAGTTGTAGAATCCCATAGAAACTATTCAATATCTAGCCAAATTTGATCCTTATGACTAGATATGGTTACTACCTACAAAATGCATGTAGTTGTCACAAGAAACTAACAATATTGGAAAAGCTATACTTGATATACTAGAATGTTTCGTTTTCTTCTATAATTGAAAAAATCAATCATCGTTGTCTACTATGCAAAATAGGGTATTAGGTGCCCCAAAACTCAAGGAATATTAGCTTTATGTTACAATATGAGACATAGAAAATCAAAAATGCATTTGGATATCATGAAAGCCACCAAAAAAATCATAGAAGAGCTAAAATTGGCTAAAAAACAGGATTTGATAATTTTTGTAATTTGGTCATAACTTACGACTTTAACATTTATTTTTCCCTAGAAGCATCAGGACATGTTGAGGACTACTAAAGATAGTTCTCTAGCATTATAGACCTCACAAACATAAATTCTAGAGTGGTATAGTTGCAAAATTTTGAAAAAAGCCAAAAACAGGACCTGTTTTTTCACACAGATTAGGTTGTGAAATGTTGTGCAAGGACAAGGTTAAAGATGGAATTGATATTCCAAAAAAATGTCGAGTTTTTTTCAGCTCATGAGACAACTTTCTAGACAGATAGCACCTCAAAATCCATTTTGAAACTCTTGACATAATTCAAGGAAAATGGTCACTTAGCAGGACATAAAAAGTGTCCCAGGACATAAAAGTGTCCCATTACCAACCTAGTGTTAAAGGGGTTCAATGAGAATTTAGATGCATAAAAATAAATAATTAAGCTCTTTCTCTCAAAGAGGAAAAAGAGGACACATGTCCAAATGATATAATTAAATAATACAAAAGAGAAAGAGAGTGTCTAAGGAATTATACAACGGGCACCCACCTAGCCGTACATGTAGCCGGACACCATATTTGTAGTTTATTATTTTGCCAAGCTAGTGTAGTGATACTCTATGTAGATCCTGATTCCGGAGTAGTGATTCCGGAGTAGCAGGTCAATTCCCTAAGTTGTAATGCTGTCATGACATTTGTAAAAGTCCTTGTGAACAAGCCATTGGCCATTTAGAAAGCCCTAGGTATAAAGGTCAATAACCTTAATGTGAAAGGGAGGCTTATCTTTAGAGAAAAAAGAGCTCTACTGTACGTACGCTCGAGCTACAAAGCTGCTCCAACTTGTAATCGTCGCAACTAATGATTGGGTAATCCATTTTCAGTTTTGAAACTTGCATTGTGTTCCTCTTTCCTTGCTCTTCCAATTAAGTGTAAGCATTGTCAGTTTACTTGAGGTTCATGACTACACGTTTGTGACCCTAATCTTCAGATTTGAGTGCTTAAATCATTGTTTATCATCGTTTTGACCATAGGAAAGTGTTTTTAGACTATAGAGAAACATTTCTGGACTAAACAGGTGCAATTTTTAGGACCTTTTTCATGATGGATCGTGATTTTGGTACCTTGTTGGATTGCAACCAAACTTGGTAGGATAGTGCTCCTAGGTATCCTAGACCTCCTCCTAAAGTTTCATTGCATTTCAAGTCCGTTCAAGTGCCGAAATGGTGTGATTACCTAGAACTGTGAGAAAGGACATAGGCAAATTTCCTTGACCATTGAGTGTTGATTTTCTTGTTGAGTTAGTGTGTTTGCTTATTAAGGTCCACATCTTGAGGTTGACGATCTCAAGGAGTCTCCGTGCCCCATCCAAGTCACTTCCCTCAGTATTGACATTATGTTAATGCTCGATAGCTATGCTACAAACGTCTGTCGTGGCGACCCGCTAACATTGGCGTCGCTGCTGTCGGGGGATATGATCCCTAGATGGTGAGTGACCTACTGGTGTATTTAGAGCGTTCTTTTTCAAATATTTGCCTGTCATTCCATTTACACTTTAGGAGTGAAGCAGCTAGATACGAGGTTTAGTGTTTGGTAGAGTCTAAAAGTTGAGGACTTGCTAGATCTATTCTTGAGAAGTAAAGAGGATTGTGAGTGAGATAGCCAAAAGCATTTCATTCTCCAATTTTCTCTATGCTTTTAGAGTGCTATTCCATTTGCCATTTTGACTTTATTTTGTAACGTTTTGTTTCATGTATTATTTCAGTACTTAAGAGTAGGGTAAGTAGAAACTACCACCATCAAATTTGGGCTAAAAGATTGAGGGGAAAAAGGGTGAAAACCATATTTTGGCTGAAATGATCATAACTTTGAAATTCTAAAATTTTTATGGTAGAGACCTCAAACGTGATCCAAATTCAAAAATTTGTGGATCAAGGACATCAACAGACTCTCTAAAAGCAATCTGGAAAGTTTGGCCAGAATTTGTGGAGGAACATGGATCGCGATCCATGTACCCTAGAGACCACTTTTGGGAAAAAGTGGTCAGTGACACTATGCATCAGTGGAACATTGCTCTCATCAAGTTTTCTTGAAAGAAAAACTCAAAAAGCACATCAAAATTGACTATTAGTGCAAAAATAGTAAAACAGACATTTAAGACACAAAATTTAGGATTTTTTAACTTTTTGGGATCCAAATTCAAAAAGGGGTGAGATTTTCCTTCTAGAGGGCATAGAGAACCTGCAGAACAAAATTCATTAAAAAAAGGATGTCAAACATGGATCATGATGCATGTAGCTTTTGGCATTTGGGTCTGATATTTGATAACTACATCCCTGATAATTAGTGAAACAACTTTGTCAAAAGGAGCATAGCAAGAAATTAAAAAAAGTTGATCAAAATACCAAAATTTTACTAGATAGCCAAAAACCACAAGGCAGACAAAAAAACTCAATTTTGACTAGAAATAAGTTATCCAAATTCAAAAAGAAGTGTTGGAATAGATTAATGATACTGCTAGTAATCAACAGGCCAAATTTAGTATTCAGATTTGATGGAGCATGGATCGAGATCCATGTACCTCATGGAGAAAATTTGGAAAAAATTTTGCTAAGATTTGAGCAATAGGTAGCTGTTGTCATTTGGAACAACTTTCCCAAAAGAACTATATGCAAAAAAGTTACAAAAAGTGGTCAAAAGAGCCAAAAATAGAACACTTTCAAAAATGTCACAGCAAACTATAGAAGTCAGTTTTGTTTGGGCAAAATTAATCCAAATCTAGAAATTATTTGTGGAGCAAGCTACAAAGATCATAAGCTATCACCACACCAAAAAATCAGATCCAAAAGGAGTGGAACATGGCTGAAAAGTGACAAAAGAAGTTCAAGGTGAAACCCTTAAAACAGACCTAGGGATTGACTTTTACCTGACCTAAACAAGTCCAAATCATACAAAAACCATATAGCAGGGATTAGTGGGCCAAGGGGAAGCTGTGTGCCAATTTTTAGTGCAATTTGACACATAGGTACATGGATCGTGATCCATGCTCCTCTGCCACAGACTGATACAAAACTTGCACCATAGTTAGAGGACATCACAAGGAGTTTAGTGGTCTTTTCATAAGTGAATTTTGATATAAAAAACCAGATGAAAAGCCTAAAACTATCAAGTACTCTCACAAAGTGCCAGAACTGACCTAACTTGCAATCTAAAGGTCCATTTTCAAAAAATTTAATACCACAGGACCTCCAAATCATGCTGAATTTGATGGTACCAAGAGAAGTCATTTTGGCCTCCAAACATGGATCGTGATCCATGTACCCATGGTGACAGCTTGACCTACAAATTTCTAGATCAATAGTGCATACACAAGGAAACATATCCCCAATCCTAGTTGTGAAAAAATCTAGCAAATTTGGGTCAACAAGGAGCAAAACAGATGACATACTAAAAACCGCAGTGCAAACCTTGTATTGGGCATTTCACCTATCACACCAAGTCCAAATCCAAAGAGATTTGAGATTTAGCTTATGGACATAGTCTGCAAAAAACTCATAAGAGATGAAGTCCAAATGTGGTTGAACATGGATCGCGATCCATGTATCTCAACCTCAGAATTTGATGAAAATTGGTACATACCGTGCAGATGACCCTATCTACATATTGTCAAAATTTGGGAAAATTTGGAGAGAAAAAATTGACAGAGGAACATGGATCACAATCCATGTACCTCAGCATAGTGGGGGTATCTGAGTTGGTGATCTTGTAGCCATACATGAGTACATCCTAAATCTCAAGTTTGAGCTAAAAATACCTTCCGGAGACCAAGATACTAGCAAAAGCTCCATTGTTCTAGTCCTAAGAATGTATTGAGTGTTGTTTCAAGTGCAGTTCACCAAAATTGCTCAAACTTTTGATAGACAACTCCAAATTGAGTCAGCTATAGCCAGGAATAAATCTTGTGGGCAATAGGATACACCTAGACCTGAATTTTTATAGGTTTCTTCAATCCAAACTTTTAGGGTACCTATAACCAGTTTTCAAAGACCAAAAGAGTAGCAAGTTCCTGACTTGTGAGGAGAGACCTGATCAGGGGCAACAAGGGATAAGTTGCCCTATGCATTAGTGGGCTTGTAAAAGAGTACCTTGAGAGTTTTGAGCGATCCTTAACCATGAAAAATATCCACCACTAGGGCTCTATAATCTACTCAGAGACATGAAAAACGCTACAATGTTGCCAACAGGGGGATTGAGAGAATACATAGAGGAGAAGCATCCTCTGATCAACAAACCAAATGTGAGATTCATCAGAACCAATAAATCCATGTGCGTGCTTACAGATTACACTTATGAGGGCTTATATATGTTCACAAACAGGGACCAATACATCTTCTATAGGTGTGTAGAACCCAATGCTGGAGAGTTGACATTCCATAAGAATCTCTATGCATTCACGTATACAGATGCTCACGGAGTGCAAGTTTTGATGGTAGATAAGTATGGAAGAGAGTACAAACTTGTTGACCCAATTGACTTAGAACGATACACATACAAAGGTACTCCAATCTCTACTTACTTTCAGACAAAAAAGATGCTAGAGTACACTTCAGAGAGGATTTCACCGGGATTTTCTCGAAGACTAGAGTAGAGGACGAGAGACGTCTTTCCAAGAGACCACAAGTTGGTTAGATTGGTGGCTGAACCATAAAGATTAAGACCATATCAAGTGGCTCAATGTGTCAAGACAAATTACAGTGGGTTAGACAGGGGATCCATATGCTCATGTCTCACTCTTCAAACAAGTTTTGAGAGCTAAACAAATTACGGATTTCCATACTCGGTATGAGGGATTTGGATTGACATTAGAAGGGACGGCTTTGACGTGGTTCCAACTTCTAAACAGAGATGATTTTCCAAACATAGCACAACTCTTACAAGAGTTTGTAAAGGAGTTCTCAAAAAGGGGGATCAAGCACAACACAATGTCATAGATCTATGCATTCAAACAAAAAAAAAGACAAAAAGGTTAAGGAAGCTCTTCTTCACTTAAAATGATACATAGAGAGATGTCTTGTGAGAGAGTTACCACAAGACCAATTCTCTTCATAGAGGGCTTGGTGAATGAAACTCTCAAAAAGGACCTAGATTTGAAAGGATGGGCAACATTTGAGCAAGTCATTGGAGAAGCTCTATATCTAGTTGACAATTACAAGGCCTACAGAGAGGTGAGTGAAGATACAGATAATTCAACTAGTAGCACCTCATCCTCAAAGAGTGAACCCACAACAAAGCAAGATGTTCAAAGTCCTTGGGAACCAATCATTGATCAAGTAGTCAAGTCGGTGATTAGAAGAATAAACCAAGGCTACAAACAGAACCTCAATGTATGACAACCTCAATTGAGGAGATGTAATACTTGTGGAGGGGATCACCCTACTCCATGGTGTAACATTCAACCAAAAACACAATGTATGCTAGGGAAACAACCGCCTCTTCTGAATGATGGTAGAGTTGTATTCAACTACACTCAACCAACACGTGTGCCACAACCTACAAGAAATCACTAATCCATGGATAAAAATACACATCCATGAAAAGCTAAACGAGACAAAATGAAAGCGAAAAGGCTGTAGGAGAAAATAGATTCAGATCCTGAAATGAATCAGACAAGAGAACATTTTAGACGAGAGCAAGAAAGCCAAAAAAATGCAAAGGGATCTAAAGAGTCAAAGACTAACTCAGGAGGTTCAGTCTTGGTCGACAAAGTCTTTGAACCCTTAGATGCAATTTTGAAGGCCTATGAAGCTAGGCTAAAACCCAATCAAACTCGAGAGAATAGATGGCTGACGTATCGTCATCCAGGGTATGAAAAAGAGAGGTTTCAAATGTGCAACGAGCTCATTTGGGCGGCCCAAGCTCTTATGAAACCACATGTTCTAGGTGCTCCAAAAAGGGAGATGCTAATCCGCAAAAAAATATAGGAAATGGAGATTCATGGTATTGTAAACAAAGACGAGGAAGAGCCAGGATTTGAGGCACCTTTAGATACAATGGAAGTAGCCAATACCACAGATGGGGTGGGATCACAAGCAGTGATGCCTATTCCGGAGGTAGAAGAACCATGGCCACAATCCTTATGGGAATTGATCAGAAACCAAAAAGATGGTAGTGCTACCTTACAGTCAGCACCTATCCCTGATATAAACATGGATCATGTATTTTTCCAAGGGATATACGGTCTCTATATGGGGATGTTGTGTCTGTCGCATCTGAGGAGATAAAACCACACTCTTTATAGACTTTTCCATCTTTCATAGGAGAGCTAGAAACAAAATTTGAGGTTTAAAATGGTACCTTCTCAATGGAAAACCACAACAAAAATGATGGACACCCAGAGCTTGCATGAACTGATGTCTTCTCCTATACAATGTACACTTTATCTCTTAGAGCTACTAAAAATTAGACCGCACCTATGGGGCCAAATGGACAAATACCTGGAAAATATGGGGTTGAAAATCCCTTCACATGACTAGCTTGCGGACAAAAGCATGGAGGATACCTTGCCTAAGAAGCCACATACAAAGCTAGTACCAGTAAATAAGGTGGGTGACTACTGTGAAGGAGAAGCAGGAAACACCACCTTACTACTTGAGTATAAAGGAGTAAAGACAGTTGCTATATTAGATAGTGGGGCAAGAATTGCCATTGCAACCAAATAAATATGGAAAAAATGGGGAAAGCCTTCTCTTACAAAAACTCGATTGAAATTGCAATTAGCGTATGGATACGTGGAGAGACCGATAGGAATATTAAAACAATTCATTGTATCCTCGTGTGGCATAGAGTATGAGCACACCTTTGCCATAATAATTTTTAACAAGAGCAACAACTTTAATATCATATTGGGTCCATTCATACATCATCTCAAAATGGTACAATATTGGGGCTATGACTCTATCTACTTGAGACACAAAGAGGTCACAACAAAAATCAGTGTCAAAGATCAAAGTTATAGAGATGTAAAGCGGATCCCAAGAGAAGAACTAAACTTTACTACAAATTAGGAAGATGATATATCGGTCAAGCTGCAAGATAAAGCACATATTTATAAGTATGGAGCTTCCAAGAGTGTAAGTCTAAGAATGGAAGATTGCATCTTAGAGCGTTCAATAGAAGATGAAGCTTACATTAAGGAACCATTTCCATAGGAGTTATTTGAACCTTTTGGATGGGAACAAATACTGGTGACTCTTGATGTTTGTGTAAATGAGGTAACCATTACCAAATTTTGCGATGAAGATGGCTATGATATAACTCCCTTATTTACCATAAAGTTGTTGAAGGAAGCTAATGAGGTTTTGAGTGTGAAAGCACAAAATGTGAGACAGATGGCTACATCGGAGAGCATGGTGCCAAAGTGCAAACGAAGGAAGGAGAGAAACCACAGAATATGTCATCAGTGATATACATGAAGAATTGACAAAAGTTATTTCAAAGAATCCAACTCCAAAAGAAGCACAAATAAAAGCAGATGAAGAAGCAAAGTTTCCAAGATTAGCATCAAATGTTAAGAAAATGCAAGATCAAAAGAAGAACAGAGACAAGGAAGAAGATCTACTATCTCTATGACGATCAAATTGAGCATATACGAAGAAACAAGACTCAAAACCACATGTTTAGCTGTGATAGATCCAGAAGCAACAAAGAATCTAATGAATTATGGAGCATGGATCATGATGGGAAAGCCACAAATCACCGAGCTAGAGGAGATAGTGTACACAAGTTCTAAAATAGAAATTTCTAGCTTTCTAGAGTGATAGAAGTTGTACTCAAGTTGAATACCGGAGAGTATAAGGATACTTTCCACATCATTGACTCCCATCACATCAAGGAGAGTCTAGTCCTGACAGAAAGATGGAGGAACATCTTCTTTCAACCACAAGGAAAAGCTTCAACAACACCAAAAGCCCCAGAAAAAACCTAAAATCCATGCGGAAAAAAATTTCCAACCATCGTGGAAAAGGATAAAGAACAGGTAAATACTAAAGTATACCAACCTTGCTAACAATTTTACCTTCAACGAGCCTCCATCAAACTTCACATGAAGCCTCTACATCAAGAACCAAACATCCTTGAAGCACCCATCAACTCCATCTCTTACACTACATGCTTTTGTTTGACAAATTTCTCATATGCATATAGAGTGTCCCATAATTGACACTTTCATTAGGTACTCTTCCTTTGTTTCTCCCAAGAACTCACCATGCATGATAGGTACTTCAAGTCAAAATGCTCAACTCCAATAAGAGCATATACCAAAGGTACTTTTTTCCCACCGGGTTTTTTTCCTTAAGTCATCCAGGTTTGTAGACACTAATCTTGAAAACCATCATCATCATCTTCTTGTATATATTACTTCTACATCAGCAATATGGAAATGGCTACCCAAATCAATTGACAATGACTTGGAGAAAAAATTGAAGGGCTCCATATGCATATCAAACGAATCTTTTATCTCCAAGGTTGACAACAAAGCTCCATTACAAAAAGAGACAACAATGGCAAGTTAAAAAATGGTCTACAACAACAAGCAATGAAAAAATCAGCAAGCAAGCTATCCACAACAGCCACACGTAGCTCACACAGTGCTTCAACATTGGCTACCTGTTGTGGAAAACTCAAATTGCAGTGGACCTTGAAAGAGAATCCATCATAAAGTCCATACCACAAAGAGGATTAGTTCTACAAGCTCAAACACATTAACATTCATCTTTATGGTGGCTAAGATTAGCAACAAAGAGGCGAATACACAATAAGAAGAAAAGTTGCCTCAAAAATGAAAGATCAAATCATGTATCAACAACATGGCAGATATGAATCACTCAAGGAAGGGGGACGTCATCAACGACAACACACTTCCCAAGATGAAGACCAACCTTGAATCCAAAGCTGAGAAACAACCTACGACAATACTGCACAAGGTCGTGTCAAGGGACGACAAGATCTAGGAAGGGGGAAATGTTTGAGGATTGATCAAATGGGTTCCCACTTGGTCGGACACGTAGCCGGACACCACATTTGTAGTTTATTATTTTGCCGAGCTAGTGTAGTGATACTCTATGTAAGTCCTCATTCCAGAGTAGCAGGTCAATTCCCTGAGTTGTAATGTTGTCATACATTTGTAAAAGTCCATGTGAATTGGCATTGGCCATTCAGAAAGCCCTAGGTATAAAGGTCAATAACCTTAATGTGAAAGGGAGGTTATCTTTAGAGAAGAAAGAGCTTTGTTGTACGTATGCTCAAGCTACAAAGCTGTTCCAACTTGTAATCATCACAACTAATGATTGGGTAAACCATTTTGATAGGTTTGTGAGATCTTTTGGAAATATATCTGAGAATTCATTAAGCCATTTTGGAAGTATGTGAGACTCTGAATCTTCAACCTTCTTAAATTTAACCACATAGATTTTTTGCACTTATGTAAACCTTCTAGAAGTTGACTAGCCTTGAATAAATAATCCTTAAATTTTTTATAAATCCCTTGTACTAACACTTCTTCACCTAGGTCATTTTTGAAAGAGAAACTACCATGTGCACACCGAATGTGTGCTTGATTCTAGGATAAATAATCCATTTCTAAGATGCCATCATAGATCCCTATTGGCAAGGTGCAAAAGTATAATGAGGAAGGGATTCCTCTGAGTTCAAACTCTACCTTTCTAGCTACGTATTGAGAGAGAAACTCTTTTCCATTTGCTAGTTCTACCACTAGTTTTTTGATTGGATACTAACTTAGCCTTAGCTTCCTTAACAATAATTTCATGAAAACCTCCTAAAAGTACTTTCTATCTTAATTTGGCCATTTAAGTTTGGGGAAAATGAAAGAGAACAAGTGAAGTCGACTAAAGTGCTTATAGATCAACTTGGCTTGGAACCAAAGGAGAGAAGTTTATAAAAGAGTAGGGATAATTACCATTTAGTTATTTTGGTCAAAGGTACATGTCAAGAAAGTATGAATCTACATGGACAACTTACAAGCCTTGATCAATGATACATAACAAATGATACAACTTACAACAATTATAGGAGTCTAAAAATAGATACTAGTTGTGTTGATTTTAAGTAATAGGAATTACTCATTAGACTCCAAATAGAAACTACTTGTGTTAATTTTAAGTGATAGAAATTACTCATAGACTCCTATAGAAATTATAGGAGTCTAAAAAGTAGAAACTAGTTGTGTTAATTTTAAGTAATTAAAATTACTCATTAGACCCCAAGTATGAACTTTGAAAAGCCTTAGGATAAATTTCTAGCGTGTTGCTATTGATAGTCTAAATTTGGCAAAATTTAGGACCAACTTTTTGGTGCCTTAGAAGCACTATGATAAGGTTTTTTACAAGAGGTGAAGCTCTAAAGGCCAAGCATGAGTCTAACTTTTTCCATTGTCTATCCTAATTTAGCAAATCCTAAATTAGCAGGTAGGCTCTAGATCGAGTCAGCTTCATAAGCCTCCAAAGGATAATACAAAGGTCTTGCATTTGAGCCAGCAAAATTAAAGATAATTCTATGGTTTCTAATTAATAAAAGGAAAAATATAAAGTCTAATGTTAGAACAGGCCATCCTTAATTAGAAAGTTGACCCTAGTCCTTCTCTTTTATTTTTGGCTAGGCCACATGTCCCAAGTATCTTGTACTTGATTTATTTGAAGTTAGCAAGTGTGTATGCGTGTGTGTGGTGTGCACACTTACCAAGAAAATTCAAAAAGAGAGGAGGGGAGGGGGAGGGAAGTTGTTCAAGTATAGCAAGGAGAACATGTGTTTGAGCATGCACTTAGTTGCATTTTGAAGGTTTACTTTTCATTGCACCATGTGATAGGAATTCCATTTGGGGAATCTAGCAAATGTGCAAGAGGAAAACAACGAGAGAGGCTCGTGGGTTTTTTGCACTCCTAGTGAAAAATCAAGTCTTCTCTCTCACTCCCTCTCCATGGGAGCTCAAGAGGAGGTTTCTATGCTTAAGATCTTGGCTATGGATGCAAATCCAAGCAAGTGAAAGTAAGTCATCTTCTTTCTCTTATCTATTATTCTAGATATTCTTAATATTTCTCATGGAGTAAGAATACTAGAAAGGATTGCTTCTTTTCTTAAGAAATACTTCTCATCACACTTATCTACATTTTTTCTTGCATTTCTTTCTCCCTGCTAGGGTGTTTAGGGCTTGGAAAGGAGATAAACACCATGGAATCATGAAGTTGATCATCTTCTTGGTTTGAGAAAATCTACACAAAAGCACAAGCTTTTATTGTAAGGAAAGCTCTCTTTGTGAGAGAATTATAATACAAAGTCCTTTTGGAGGGGGGGGGGGGGGGAGATCCAAGAAAATCTATTTATCAACAAGTTGTTAATCTCTTTGTGAGAGATTATAATACAAAGTCCTTTTGGAGGGGGGGGGGAGATCCAAGAAAATCTATTTATCATCAAGTTGTTAATCTTAATTATGTTATTTTCTTCAAATAATGTGCATGATCTATTGTTCTAATGTGTAAATTTGTAATGAAATCATCCTGGCACAATCTCTAGTCTCCTCTAAAGAATCCTCTTATGGAAAGACTCTCCTTTCATAATTTAATTTTTCTAAATCTATAAGAAATACTAGATGCTATTACAAATTTTGTAGAGAGAAAAGAATATGTACTACCACAATCTACAAGAAACTCAAACTTTTCACTTTGTTGGTTTGTTGTGATTTAGATTACCGCAAATCTTTGATGAGCTATAGGGTTGTGAATTGTGGCAAAAACTACCTTCCTCCTTCATTAAGGTTGGTTCTCCCATGGCTTTATAAGCTCTTACTCCTCTACCTCTTCCTCTACCATGCTCTCCATTTCTACTACCTCTTTGGTTGTTCCCTTGATTTATTTTGAGGTTGAGATATAGCTCATGTGGAAATTCTAGGGGTTTGTTCTTTTGGACATCTCTTTTTAAAATATTCCATTTTGTTGCATCCATAACATCTGACATTGGGAATAGTATGCTCTAAGGCTGACATGGTAATTACACCATGTAATTGCTTTTGATTAAAAGTTTCCCTAGCACTACCTTTAGCATTGTTGAAGTTACTATAGTTTTTGGTAGGGGATTCCCTCTGTTGCAAGAAGTTTAGCCCTAAGGACATCCTTAATGGAGGTTGGCCTCATAGCTTCAAGATATGTATAATGGTCTATTAAGACCTTGAAAAAAGAGAGAAATCTATTTCTCCATTGTCATCTGGGGTGCATAGCACCATAAATAAATATACTTTGTGTAATAGGCTGAAAGCAAAGGATGGTGGTACAAAAAAAGGGCCAATTTTTTTTCCACCTGTTTGGTCCTTTGGAGGGAAAGTTTTGAGGCCCAAAAGTTTTGGAATTTTTATTTTTTAGCTATAATTGTATATCAAAAATACAAGTCGTGCAGTTTCACAATGGGCCAGCCCGTGTGAGAGTAGTGGTGTAATTAGTAAATTTAGTGGCATCCGTTTGAATTGAGCACTTTCTGCCAGCGCTTGGGCTCTCTCTCTCCCCCCTCAGACTCGTAGTAGAGTTACTCTCTCTCTCTCTCTCTCTCTCTCTCTCTCTCTCTCTCTCTCTCTCTCTCTCTCTCTCTCTCTCTCTCTCTCTCTCTCTCTCTCTCTCTCTCAACATTGTAGCAGAGCTGCTATCGTGTGAGTTCTCCCACCATGAGGACCCCAAAGGCCAAGGGAGTTGCTGCCAGCAGAGCGTCACCTTCAACATGCAAACAGAAAGGGAAGGCCAAGGAGGGAATTCCCACCCATGGGAGAAGCAACAGCAAAGGTTCTTCCACCCCCGCCTCTCAACAAATAGAGTTGGAGAACAAAAGCAATCCCAACACAAGGGCTAGTGCAAAATAGTTCAAGGCTTCTGAAGTCGACTCCGAACGGACTTCACACCATGTCGATGAGGATGAATCAAAATCCTCGAACAAGTCAAGACATGGTAAGCTATTCATTGGAATCAGGCTTGTGTTAATTAGATGGTGTAAAATTTTGAATTTAAATGTTCAGTGTAAAATTTGATACCTTGGAGCATCGCATTTGTAATCCATATGCATATGAGAGTAAAATTAGAAAATTGACTTGGACCATGCTAATTATCCAGCTTGCTCTATAGTATTAAGTGTATTTTTCTAGGATATTCTAGAAAAGTGGTTGTGGAGCTTCAATGTTTGTGGATAGAAAGGTTTAGCTGAGACAATGTACATGATTCTATAGTTTCCCTGCTTTATGTTAGAGCTTTGTATATCATATGCTAAGGATTAAACCTGAAGTTATTACAGACTATTGTTGAAGTTTCGTGGAAATAGAGTATGGATAAATCATATTGTAAACACATTAGTTATTAGTTATTAAATGTACAGTAACAATACTTTGGATTTGTTTCACAATAATTTCTGATTTGTTTGACATTTTAGGTAAGAATAAAATGGAGCAGTACCCTCAACAAACCAGGTTTTTTTATACAGCAGAGTACTTGCATGAGGAGTATGGCCTTAGTCTAGAAGGCAAACTCCCTAAGGACCTGACTGATGAGGACTTGCCATCTGAGAAGTGGTTATCTGTTTTCAAGTACAAGTTCCAAAAGAACAGCAAAATTTATTTAAATCATTTGCAACCACATCTGGTGGATGACTGCAGATTTCTATTCTCCAAAGTTTATCAGGGACCCCCTTCATGCGGTGAACTGACCACCAAATTTGCTAAGGGTTATGCATTCCAGAAATGTGATGCAACGAGAAAAGACCCAAGAGGGCATAGAATAGCATGGGCCCGGTTTGGGGAAGGAGTGTTGCAGATGATATCATTTAGGACTGGCGGTCTTGACCGTAAAGTTGAGACATGGAGGAAGCAAAATGCTTCCTCCCCTGGAACTGTCCCGCAGTCAGTTAAGAAGGCCCGCATGACTCAAAGTGGCAGCAACATCTGCACAGAACCAGAGCAAGGTGTCAGAGGGGCAGTGGTTGACTACCTACCTGACTTAGAGGCATTGCTCCAAAGACTCCAAAAGCAGGTGTCACATCCAGGGTCATCAAAACTAACATACCTGAAGGCCTCTATTCAAGCAAACAAGGACCAGCTACTGGTATATGAGGATAAAGAGGGCGTGGCGAAAAGTTTGATGGAGGATATTGATACCCTGGAGGCGTGCATCGGTGTGCTATGGCAGCAAATAACTATCTCTGATGAAGAAATCAGAGAGGTGGAGGCTGAGCTGGGAGCAAGTCGGTGCTTGTTACAACGGCACGGGGTTTCCGAAAATATCAAGAAGCTCAAAGCTGAGGTTGAACAGTAGGAGGTATTGTATTTCTGGCTTATTGCATTGTGTACGACTGTTGAAAGTTTTTATTTTGCACAAGGTTTGGTGATTTGGCATGTTTCACTTCTTGAGTGGTTTATTTGCTAACATTTTTATGGGTTTTAGTACTATCTTGGACTGGTTTGGTACTGTCTCTAACTGTTTTGGTACTTTTATTTAACACTAAGGGCAGTGCTGGAACTTTCCTTAGTACTTTATGCTGCTGCTTCATTTCATTTGGTACTCATTTGAACTACTTGGTACTATAATGGTACTTCCTTGTTTCTAACTTTTGAGTCTTACATTGTACTATTTGTTTTGTTTTGGATTCTATAATGGCACAATCCATGGTACTTTTGGTGCTTTTCTTATCATTTGGTCTTTTTCAATTCTATTTTGGGACTGCTATGGTACATGCTGCTTAGTGCTTTGGTATCTTCTTTAAATGTCTTGGTACTTTCCAGTTTTTTTTTTAAAGTGGTTTGCTTATTTTTGGATTGTTTTGGTACTTTTTAAATTGATTTGGGTATTTAATCGAACACTAACTACTATGTTCATACTTCCCTTGTAACCTTTTGGTGCTTAGTTATTTTAATTGGTTCCCTCTTCGATCATTCTGGTATTGGCTTGAGAATTTTTGGTACTCATATAGTTTACAGATATTTTCTTGGGTGCTATGTGGCACAATCTTTGGTACTCTGGGTGCTTTTCTGTTCATTGGGCACTCTTATTACTTATTTTGGAACTTTCTAGTTACAGTCTTATACTATAATGTTGAGTTTGACTTGGGTAATTTTGGTGCTTGATACTGCTTTGGTACTCTTGAAACATTTGGTACTTCAACCTATTTTGGTACTTTTGGTACTTCCCTTGTAATCTTTTGTGCTTCTTTATTTTATTTGGTTCTCTCTTTGACCATTTTGGTACTGCCCTGAGAATTTTTGGTACTCATATAATCTACAGATTTGCCTTGGGTGCTATGTGGCACAATCCTTGGTACTCTGGGTGTTAATCTGTTCATTGGGTAGTCTGATTACTTATTTTGGTACTTTCTAGTTACAGTCTTATACTGTAATGGTGAGTATGACTTGGGTACTTTTGGTGCTTGATACTGATTTGGTACTGTTGAAACATTTGGTACTTCAACCTATTTTGGTGCTTTTGGTACTTTCCTTGTAACCTTTTGTGCTTATTTATTTTATTTGGTTCTCTCTTTGACCATTTTGGCACTGCCTTGAGAATTTTGGTACTCATATAGTTTACAGATTTGCCTTGGATGTTGTGTGGCACAATCCTTGGTACTCGGCGTATTTATATGCTCTTTGGGTAGTCTGATTACTTATTTTGGTACTTTCTAGTTACTGTCTTATACTGTAATGTTGAGTATGACTTGGGTACTTTTGGTGCTTGAAACTGCTCTGGTACTGTTGAAACTTTTGGTACTTTAGGTACTTTAGGTACTTTAGGTACTTTAGGTACTTTAGGTACTTTTGGTACTTCTGGTATTTCTAGTACCTTGATACTACATTGGTATTTTCTTCTAATAATGTTTTCTTTGCTAATTGTTTGATTTGGTACTGCCTTGGTTCTATTTTGTAACTGTTGCAATAATATTTTGGTATGCATGTGTTATTCCTTGCTAGCAGTCAATTTTGGTACTGTTTTCATGCCTGTTGGGTACTGTTTTGTTCTATTTTGATACTCTTTCAATAATTTTTTGCTATTGCATGTGTTCTTCCATGCATCTTGATTGTTTTGGTAAGTAAATTACGAGAGCATTCTGTTTTGCAGAGAGAGTATGCCAGGCTCTACAACAAGTCCCTGGAAACCCAGGACCAGTACGAATTTGTAAGCAAGCTCTCTGCTGCTGATGTGAAGAGAGGGATAACTCACATGTTGACTCCAAGGCCTCATGTTGTGGACCCTAAAAACACAATACATGTGTTTTGTTCTTGTGTTGCCTATGGGGAGGCTTTGGAGGCTTCTTACGTGGTTGGTACCTTCATGCTTCTCTGCAGGCATCAGTACCATCCACTGTGTTTTGCAGGTGTATTGAGAATGGAAGATACGTGCGTGAAGGAACTTTGCAACACTGAAATCCCTTCAGAGACAAAGGCTTGGATTTCAAGGAGGTCATTATTGAAGTGTTAGTGGGGTGTTTGTGTTGGACACTGCATGCTTATAATATCAGTTGAATTTATGATCTAATCTTCTCTTTCATCTCTGTGTATATGTAGGGAGAGGATCTTTCGGTGCGGACACCCATGATAACACCAACACCCTTGTGAATCGGAAGGATCTTCCTAGATACGGCAAGTCAGATGCGAGTCACATGTTCCAAGAAGATCCTTATAAGTCAGTGCATGAAGTACTGCATGACATTGGTGCCAACACGATGGAAGGCAAAAAGGGTGAGCCTGCTCTAGACTCCAGTTTGGAGGAAGATAACACTAAAGCCGAAGTGCAGGAAAGCGAGCAAGGCCCTAATTCCAGCACAGTGGAAGGGAAAGGGTCTGAGGCTGGTGTGGGCTCTGGTATGGCAGAAGCTAAACTGAAAATTGAAGTGCAGGAGAAGGATAAACAGGAAAGCGAACCGATTGAGGAAGTTGATGGCATAGAGATAGAGCTAGGCAAGAAGAACAACGCAGAAATTCAGGCTAATGAGGAGGTGGCAGTGGAAGTTCCCTCGGTGGCCGAGTGTTTGGATGCAACTCCAAAGTATGTAGAGGAGAAGGCAGGCAGAAAGACGAGGCAGCGGGCAAAGAGTGAGGCGGAACTTGCTGACAGTGCAAAGGAGGTGGAACCTGCCGAGGGTATGAAGGAGGGTGCGAAGGAGGCTATGAAAGAGTATGGCATGGAGGAGGCAGCTTATTTTGCGGAGGAGACAAAATCCATGGAGGAGGATGAAGGTGCGGGGCAGGCGACAACCTTAGAAACAGGTTATAACATTGACTGTGCCACACTCTCCGAACTCTTCCTTATGAAATGTAAAAAGCGCCCCAAAGGTCGTGGTCTCAAGCCGCGAACCTCCAAGAATTATCTATTTAACAGCATTTTGTACTTGCTTCTGGCTTATCATTAAATACAATCCCATTTTGCGTTTGTCAATGTTTGGTGTCATGTTAGTCAGATGTTAATGTGTCCGTTCCTTGTTATGTCATGCTGTCAACAATTGGTAACCTTTAATGGTGCTAAATGTCCACACTTTCTATTGCCAAAAGGCTGGGTGTTCCTTTACTCATTTTGCTTCATGGTACTTCAGTGAGGGACAGGTGGTGGCTGAATGAAAAGTGACTGGATACATCAATGCCACTAGACGTAAAGGCAAGCACTAAGCGCCTTGTCATTCTGGATGTGAATGGAGTTCTGTTGAAGGATTGTCATGAAGAACCCGAATATTTATGGAAAATCCCATTTCCAGAGGGATGTAAGCCCCGATGCATGCAGGTCTCCCGGCACAAATATTGCGTGGTCAGACCTGATGCGGAGGATTTCATCCTTAGCTTGAGGAGGCGATGCGACGTGATGCTTTGGTCCTGCAGCCAAAGACACAATCTGATGACCATACTGCATGCTTGCTTCCCTAAGTTGATAAAGATGCAAAGTCTCTTTTTAGGTATGAATCCCTTAACTTCCAAACTAGTTTGGCTGATTTTGGTACTGTATCTACCTTTGCCTGATTTGTACATATTCTGGTACTATTGGTTCTTTTTGTACTATTTGGTACTATCGTGTATAGGATTTGGTATTTTTTGTACAAATTGATACCGTCCACACAATTTTGGTAATGTTAGCACAATTTGGTACTATTTTCACAGTTGGGTACTATTTGTTTCTTTTGGTTATTTTTATTCATTTTGGTTCTTTGGTACATTTGGTACTTTTGGTACTGTTTGCACAACTTGATACTGTCCATACAACCTGGTACTATTTGCACAGCTTAGTTTGGTACTGTTATGTATAGAACTTGCTGTTTTTCTTTTTTTGGTGATTTAAGTCCTTTGGTACTTTGGTACTATTATGTACACAACTTGCTGTTTTTCAGACTGTGGTGATTTAAGTCCTTTGGTACTTTGGTACTGATATGTACAGAACTTGCTGTTTTTCTTTTTTTGGTGATTTAAGTCATTTGGTACTTTGGTACTGTTATGTACAGAACTTGCTGTTTTTCAGACTTTGGTGATTAAGTCCTTTGGTACTTTTGATACTTTGGTACTTTGGTGCTTTGGTGCTTTGGTACTGTTATGTACAAAACTTGTTGCTGTTTTTCAGATTTTGGTACTCTGAACTGTATACCTGCTCTAACAACTTAGTTTACTTGACACAGATATTTTTGACCAGTCCCATTGTGAAAAATGGGCTTCCTCTATGAAGGATGTGGCAGGTCGTTTGGGGCAGTTCGGCGACAAGCCCATTTTTCTGAAGCTCGTGTGAACAGTTTCGCGCAAGCATCCTCAATTTAATGAAGCCAGCACGCTCCTTGTGGACGACACAAGATACAAATCATTGAAGAACGATTATGAGTCGTGCTGCTACATTTGGACATATGAGCCAAAATATTACGATCAAAACAAGCCGAAGTATCTCATGGATGTCATTCTGCCATGGATCACAGGATGGCTAGATGAGAAGTTCCCCACCACTTATAGCCGGCGCACACCCCTGTTTGATGTAGAGGACGACATCTCCCTGTATGTTGCTGACTACTTTGTATCTTTGGAAGGGTACTCGTACCAGTTTGACCCCCCTGATGTGTAAAAGATTCTGTAAAAGACTGGCATTTTTGTGTAATAAGAAATTATTGCTGGTCATGAACCTTCGTCTGCAAAAGTTTTACACATGCACTTAATTTTTCTGCACATGATCTTTTTCTTGCCACTTCTTTGGTAATTTTTATGTTCCTATTTGCATGCGAAGCCTGAATCAGCAAAAATGTCAAATAACCCACGAGCATTGATTACTCCTTCCCACTTTAATTTATGTCCCATTGATAACTAAACCCGGATTCTTGCACCTGCCTAAGATATTTTCAACCATATTAAAGTATCCTGCTATCAAACAAGGATTAGACAGTCTGGCTATCAAATTTGGTACTACAAGAGTCAGCTGAAAACAAATTAGCGAGTACACACTACTGATCACAAGTAAGATTCTATTCAAGAGAATTACAATTGTTGCTGCCAGTGGCTAGACTTGTAGGGGGTTTACGCTGTATGGATCCCCTCGTGGTAACTTCCTTCGTCATATGGCATACTGTTGTAGATATTTTCATATATCTCTGAGGATAGTTTAAAATGGTTATGCAGGCCCGGTATGACCTCCATGGGGAACCGTATGGCTCTAACAAGATGGGAGTAGATCATGACCGATGGTTTCTCATTCAATAGGGTATAAGTATCAACTTTGCCCTCAGCCAGGGCATAGTACAAACCCTCAACCAGAATTCCACCCTTTACGATCTTGTTTTGCCACAGGTCCTTCAGTACTCTTGGTGCCTGGTACATGGTTTTGGTGCACTTTAGAAGGTAGAAGTCCTCTTTCTCCTCGGCTACTTTCACTACAAAGTTATCCCCAATGGACAGTAATTGGCTCAACACCTTAGGGTCTCCTTCATACATAGGCATGGTTAAATCCACACTCACTTGGGAGGAAAGCAAATCGTTGTAGTTCTCCTCATCACCCTCGTCCTCATCACTACCTACTTGTACAGACTCTGTCAATGGCTCAATGGAGAGATATTTCCATTCTTCAGTGCGCTGTTTATTATTGCATCTCCTCCATTGCCCATGCACACAAGGATCACAAAAGCAAGCTACAGTCCGACTCACTACAATCCGATGAACTACAATCCAATTAACCAACAAAACAGATCCCATTGACCAACCTATAGTGTCTGTCAACAGCCTTTTTTTGCCTCGTCTGACCCCGTTGGGCATCGTCGTGATCATATTTGGTCCGATCGATCCCGTACGTCTCCTTCCTCGTCTATAGCGTCCGAAAACGCACATCACATGGATTGTGTGTTGAGTAGCCGTCAACACAATGGAATGAGCCAGACCCTGCAATTGGTTTGCAGTCCCATAGTGGAGAATGCAACACATCATTCAATGAAACCAACCAGAAGACCCTTCTTGTGCTGGCACCCCCACCTTCCCTCGTTGGGTTAAACCTCGCATTTAGAAAATTGACCACATCAGCTGCACACTTCATGGGCCAGCCATCGGGCTTTAGCTCCTCAAGCGTCAAGTTTCTCTTGATAACAGCACCTGCACCATCATGCTCTCCTTTTCCATGTCCTAAAGCGGAGAAGTTGTGCATCATATGCAATCCTGTCAACTGATAATACTTGGCTACAAAATAGTATGGTCGTCGTGCCTTGAACTGTGAAGCGGCACCATCTTACCAAACCCAATGATAACGAAAACACTGTCCTTGTTGTTTCATCCACCTGTCATGCAAGAGAAAACAATGTTGAACAAAGAGCGTGTCATGGAGCTTATCGTCTGATATGTAAAAATGCAGAGTCTTCTCAATGGCTCCTACTGAATTTCTAATATAAGAGATGTGCACCAGTATTGTGACCTATTTTGGCCACCAATGCATGGACTGAATCTCATTCTACACTTTAAATCTGTAATTCTCTGCAAAATCAACAACAAAAACCACAACGTCGCTTGGAAACTTTAGCAAGTAGTATTTAAATTGTTGGGCCTGCCACCTAAAAACAAAGTTGTGCTTGATAAAGCTTTTCAGATGATCTGAAAAAAGATGAATGAAAGTTTCACTTTTCATTCTTTCCACGACTAACTTCTTTCTCTTCTTCTCGTTTCCTTCACCATTAACCTGTCCAATATCCACATCCTTAAATATCTTAACAATCACCTCCCTGCTATCTGCTGCAATCTCGTCTGGGCAGAATGACAACTTCTTTACACCACATCTAGGGCACTCTCCCAGCAAGCATCTCTATGCATGATATTCATGATCCTTAGGGCAAGGGCACAATATGAAATCCAGCAAGATACTTATGTGCTGAAAAACTGTCTGGTTTGCAGAACACTCACCTACTTCACACTGTGTACCACAAATGGAGCATGTACATGGATGTTCCTTTGCGTGATGCCCAAACTTGTTCTCGTGCATTTGATTGAAAGCATCCCTGAAGTATACCATCTAGATATGGTAAATACAGCAGCAAGTATAGCGCTCCTTTAATTTTCGGACAAAGAATGACTTGAGTGTCTCAAAGGACCTAAGTGACAACTCCACCGTAGGATACGTGCTTTTGAATCTTTGTAGAGCTCCACCTATATACAAAAATTGATCCACATTAGAGCTCGGAATATTACTATAAAACAGTAAAGCACCAAAGTAGTTTACAGTACCAAAATTAATAATGTAAACCACCAACTCATTCTAAAATACCAAATTTGGCACTGTATTGCCAGATTTCAGGCTATAGTACCAAATTAACTGCACAAAAGCACCAAACTGGATTGATAGTACCAAACTGGATTCATAGTACCAAAGTGGGTACATTTCTGTACATTGCATAGAACCAGCTTGTATTCATAGGACCAAGCAGGGTCCATAGTACCAAATTATGTACATTGCATAGTACCAATTTGGGTACTTTTTTGTATACTGCAAAGCTACAAAATGGATCCATAGTTCCAAAATAAAAACTTCCAGATACAAAAAAGTACCTAATTGGGACTGTGCATCTTTACTTTGGAGCATTTCTACCAAACAATGGTACTATGCATCAGTTTGGTACTATTCAAAATCTAGAGAAGCTTCAAATTGGGTACACTTGAGGTAGGAATTGGTACCAGAATGATACCAAGTTTGGCATGATGGGAATTGGTCAAATTTTGGCATGATGGAAATGGTACTATGGATCTGAGTATTCGTACAATGATTGTTGGCTAACAAGTTGTGGTATTCTGTGTTAATACAAGAGTAAAAAGGCGAGCAAGGATTACAGTGTAGGCACAGCACATATTACCTGAGAATCATGTAGAAGATGTATGGGATGTTTGATGACACATTTTGCCTCGATCCTATGCTTACAAATATCCTTTTTGTTAGGAGAAACTCTTGTCTCGGATTTCCAGAAAGCGGCCACCAAATCTCTAGTTTTGATTGTGATATTTGTATTGGCAGAGGCAACTGTCTATGACAAGCACTAAGTGGCAACACTTCATCCTCATCTTTCATTCCCAGTCGACTACTTGCTGCCGCTATATTACATCGATGAACACCCACGGCAGTAGCAATTTTGGACTGGTTCACAGTGGTTATTCTCTGATCACCATTGTTCAGTATCATCGTCCAAGAGGTTCTCTTCACAAAAAGCTCAGTTGAAGAGTGGGGCACTTTCAGCTGAGTCAATGTGTTGCGAACGCCGGAAAGAAGACTCGATTGCACATCCGAACTCCTCAACTTGGAAAATGGCTGATGATGCATGAGATGCTCTAGAATTTCTTGTTGTTCTAGTGTTATTAGTCCTTGGGTCTGCCGACGCCAACATCTAGCCATGTCTTTGCATATATTGTTCCTTGTTCTGGTTGTAGCAAGTTCAGCTCTCTTAGTAGGGTTGCGCTCCTTGTGTCATTGCTCATGCTTATTTTGTGCCCAATAGTCCCGCAAAAATACTTGGTTGCTGACAGGTTCATGAATGCTCGTGGTTTCCATCATAGCACCCTTTGTAGATGGAGGTACCCCTGATTCGAGATAGGTGAAGGAATCACGCTCAGTATCCATCGTCATCTCTGAAGATATGGTACTTGCCTAAGCTGCCATGGATGTATGGTGGGAGAGGGAGAGAGGGAGAAAGAGAGAGAGAGAGAGAGAGAGAGAGAGAGAGAGAGAGAGAGAGAGAGAGGGTGGGCGGGAAGGGTGGGTGCTCCACAAAGAACAAAATAGAGAATGTGTGTGTGTGAGTGAGTGAGTGAGTGAGTGAGTGTGTGTGTGTGTGTGTGTGTGTGTGTGTGTGTGTGTGTGTGTGTGTGTGTGTGTGTGTGTGTGTGTGTGTGTGAGAGAGAGAGAGAGAGAGAGAGAGCGAGCCAGCCGAATCTCCTTCCCCACTTCTTACACCCACGTCGTTTATCTGTTATAACCCGTTTCAAGAAAAAAGAATAAAGTAGAGTAAACTATAAAGCCTCCAAGAAATCGGTTTTATTTTTTCTCCTTTTTGTCAATTTTGCATCTTTTACTTGGGTCTGATTCTCCTTCCCACACCCGCCAAGCCTAGGTGGTGTCAAGGACAACCAATTTTGTACCACCATCCCTTGCTTTCAGCCAATACTACTCTAGATAAATTCCTAATTGATGTAGGGAAAAATCATCTTTGAGCTTGATGTGTAAGCGGGAGTAGTAGCAATCTTTTATTGTCTATTTCATCTTCTTCCAAAATAGTCTACTTATTGGGTTGTCTTGACAATGCTACTTCCACTAAATTTTGGCATCCCTGCCCAGTGACATGAAACATGCTTAGAATAACTTGATTTTCTTGGCAATCTTTGAGCCAAGCTTCAGGGTCACACTCTAAGTTGGGTTCCTCTCCCTTAAAGGTTGGGAGTTAAACTTGTTTTAAGTTTCTTTTGTGGTGTAACTATGCATTGGCATTCATGCAGACAATAACTTGTGAATACATAGGATGTTTAAGAAGATTTGGAAGGACTTGTTAGGTGACTTGGCCCAAAATAAGTCATAGGTGAAATGATTCTCCTTGATGATAGATTTCACCACATCATTGGTATCTAGCAAAATTTTAATTTTACAAATGGAATTTTTCCAATGTCTTCGAAGATAAAATTCAATGTATGGGTTTCACATGGTACCCACATCACCCAAGGGTACTTCTTTTGAATGGCCAAGCTTGCACTCTTGGAGTTGGAGGCATTGTTGTTCATAATTGATGTGGCATTATGGGGCCCCTTTGTGTGGATGGAGTGCTCATACACCTTTTTTAAAAACTTAATTATTTTCTCTTTTAGAGAGGTATCCATTGCCTCCATTAGGAAGATAATGGGGTCTAGGACAACGTGAATCCGGCCTTGCAATGGTGTACTATGTTTTGGATGGTCTACAAACTGTTAAAGTAGCATTCACAAAGATTGTCATTGCTCAAAGATGGGAAGGGTGGCTCTCAAAGTATTCAAGTTATCAAGCAGTTGCCCATATATGTGTGTCTCTTGTCTATTCCCAAGTTTTTTGGCATAATATAGAGAAGTTATGTGGTATTAGAAAGGCTTATGTGGAGCTCCTAAGGATATTTGACACACACAAAAATTGTGATTGTGGCAAGGTGCATTAGATAATGTTTGAAGCTATTAAACAAAAAAAAAACCATTTTACTACTAGAGAAAAGGTACAAGTAGTAGGGGCTATAAAAAGATGTTGGGACCAAATTCATTTGTTTTGGACCCCAAATTTCAACTACATAGTCAAAGCTAATGGGACACTTCAAAAGGTTTGCAAACAGTTTCTCCCAAGCGATGAGGATAGAGAGGCTTTCCGCCAACGTGTTGATTATGCTAATAGAGAAAGGAGGTTTGGATATCCATGGCACATTGATCGAAGGAGGAATACCAAACTCCGAGCGAGCCATTCCGAGCTAACACACAATCGAGTAATATTTGTTTCTATGCCCCAACTTCACATATGCATCTTCTTCATCATCTATTTTTATAGCATCCAAACCGTGTGCTTCCAAAATGTCAATAGATGCAAAGATGTATGGTCTTCAATGGCATCCAAATATTTTTTCAAAGAGTAACCTTGATCTCAAACATTGTACATTCCAACATCAGAGGACCAAGGATATATAGGGATATGCCTATCCATGTGAAGACAAAATCTAAGGGAGTTAGATATTCAACAATGAAAGTGAAACTTTTTTAGGGGCCGGAAGCAAGTAACTCTCATGATGACAATTCTAAAGGCAATAGATGGCACATCATAATGCACAGATAATACTTCTTTCAAAAAAAGTGGATAACCCCTACCAAGGATGTACACATGACCTTCAATTTCTTTCGGTTTTTGGTCATCCTTTATAGTGGTGGTTGTTTACAACAACCCGCTAATAGCAATCCTCATCAATCTTCACGAAAATCCCTTAATAGGTAATACTTAAGTGAATTTTTTGGTAAATTGGGCCATATTTCTAACTATATTTACTATATTTTCTTGATAAATCTAACAGATTTTTTTGGGTTTCACTTTGCTCTCATCTAGTTGTACTAAATTCCTAACTAGCTCAAGGCTAAGTTGACATACTTTTTCGGAATAGTGGTCCGGCCTCCTCATCAAGAAAGCTACTTCATGTAATTGAAGAAATAACATTTTTCCTATGTTGAAGTTACTCAAAATGTAAACACTAACAAGACTGAAGCCCTTGACATATGAGTACGTCAATTGGACGAGGCTCGGTATGAGATCGCCCTATAAAAGATGGCCTTTCTCTATCACACATGATCGTGGTCACTCAAGTGTGGGTGTCATCTCATGTCCAGCAACACCCTCCCTAATATTGGTGATCCCTTCCCATTGTCCAGCACTCACCTGCAGGTGCACGTGATTCTTTAACGTACTGAACTTTTGGACTCTTTTAAAGTCTCGATGAGGATAGTCCATCCAGGGTTGATCAAACCCTTTTATAGGGTGCCAATATGCCATGCAAGACATGCGTCTAGAGAGTACTGAAGAAAGATTTCTCTCTCTGTCTCTCTCTCTTTCTTTTTTTTTTTTGATTTGCCTTTCAAGTGGCCTGAGTAGCAGGCAAAAGTCAATTTATTTCCAGCTCCATTTCACATAGACTTGTTCAAATACCGATCGGTATCTAAGAATCTCAACTGGTATGTACATGTTTTATGTATGCTTATTAAAAAACTAAAGTGGAAAACTTTAATGCCTAGTTTACTTGGCAGTCCTCATCAGCACACCACCAAAGCCAGGTCTCTGCATCTCGAGTTATGCACTCTCGAGGACCCAGATCACATTGTTGAAGAAGACGAGATGCCATTTTGGCCATGCGCTTTTGTTGGCTTTCGTACGGTGACTCGCGACCGGAGTTGGGATACATGTGGCGGCCCCGACCACCATAAACCTGTTGTAGAGCACGGTATTGATCGTCGGAGGAGATGCGCTGCAAATTCTGACAGCATCGCTGGCTGCCCTACAATAACACGTAACACAGTAGCCTGCACATGTTGTTAATCTTGGTCCTTGGATTTGTCACACATGATCGCAGATACCGCATGTACAGCTGTGCAAGGAAGTGGGAAAAGGCCAGTGCATGTTCAGAGGATGTTGATAATCCACCTTTTTGTTTGCATGCAAAATCTTGAGGGAGAAAAATCTGTCCAGAGCTCGCGAGAGAGAGAGAGAGAGAGAGAGAGAGAGAGAGAGAGAGAGAGAGAGAGAGAGAGAGAGAGAGAGAGAGAGAGAGAGAGAGAGAGAGAGAGAGAGAGAGAGAGAGAGAGAGAGAGAGAGACCGGCGCACTCTCCATCTTGTACTAGCCTACACCAAGCATGGCCTACAAAATGATGATTGTGGTTTTGGCGCTGCTGGCAGTAAGCAGTACTGCTGCCGTCAGTCGCGAAGGTGAGTGCTGAATGCGCCTTCAGGCTTGTGACTGAGCAGCGCGGTGGGCAGTAGCTTGAACGCACCAGCCAACCCGACAAATGGGTACTGGCGACCTACCCTGTGGGTGCCGGCCTTTTTGGTGGAAGATCAAGACACCTTCTAATCAATCAGATTGATCAGGTCTTGATACACAGCACTTGGCGGCTCTGTAAGACGAGGGTGCCAGATGCAATGCTGCAGTCAGGTCTCGATATCAAGCACCTGGCGGCCCTGTAAGATGAGGGTGCTAGATGCAATGCTAAAGCCAAAATTTCCCAATTTCCACAAGAAGCGTGCCTATAGCCATCCACACCGGCGTGGATGGCTATAGGCAATTGGTACTAAGAATGCAATTTCCAATAAAAACGTACCTCTAGCCATCCACGCCGGTGTGGATGGTTAGAGGCAGTTGCATTTTCTACCAAAATATTAAGTATCATCCGTTTCATTTCCATGGTTCAAACCATATAATAGATTTATTGAATTTTTTAGTGCATGAAGACTTGATCCCTTTTAATATTCTAATGTAGTTTGCTTAGGCCTCTGTCACACACGGGCGGCGGACAGGATAGTAAAAATAAAATTTGGGCGCCTTGCTTGTCACACAGGGCGGACAGAGTTCATATTTATACTTTCCAATATATCGGACACCCAATATCCGTAAACCAGGTGGTAGATAATCCGCGATTGATGGTTGCTATTTCGAGTTCAAATCCCCTAACTGCACCTCCCGCCACTTCTTTTGCAGACGTCTGCCACGAGTCAAGATGGGAGAGGGGTCTGCCCTGGTGCTAATCGCAGAGCAGTGGAAATATTCTCTATCCAACCGTCTTTTGCCACGACATCCCCACTCTAGTCTGGGCGGATGTGTCTAACAGGGGCCTTATTTAGAGTACTTTAGTATGGAACAAGACCATCATTTTTTTCACTTGAGCGGTTGCGAACAATATTAGTCGGGTTGCATAAAGTGCCATACAAAAATGTTTTTGTCCTTTGATTGCATTAGAAAGGATGACATCATAGAGAGAGAGGATATAATTTTGCCGACAGAGATGGCTAAAGACACAGCAACATAGGAAAGTATTTTTGACATACATCAAAAATTACAAAGTAAACTTAATTTTAATGCCCTAAGTTGGCCTATGATGGCTATCTTCTACCATAAAAAACTGCACATAGGTATTAACGGTACCTTGAAAGGTTGCTAGTTCTCTTCACCCAAAAACCAAAGCTAGTGCGTACAATCTCTTTCTTTGTCACCTTCCATTGCATGTTTCCATCTGTGTCTCCATGGACGGCTACAAGCAATACAAAAAGATGCAGATAGGAACTTTTTAAAAAAATTATGAGAAACCATGCATTGTTGCTCTCAAATATCTAGATAGAAAAATGTGACATGCTCTCTTTTCATTGTATAAAACACAAAAATAACTAGACATATGAATCTCCATGGGCATGTGTCATAGCAACATACAGCGGGTTGTTCATTCCAATTTTTGAATTAAGTATATAGTGATAGGAAAATACATAGCTTGATTATAATGAAAACATTGCCCTTGATTTGTTGCAAAGATGATGCACTAAGGTGGGTGGCAAAGTATATTCCATTAGCCTTGATTATTGGTCATTTCATTATGGTTCTTCTCCATATTTCTTTTGGCTATCTTGATTTCTTGGGTGACTGCACCTAGTAAAGCATGTTTTTACTTTTATTGAAAATTCAATCAATACCGATGATAAAAAGCATTTCAAGCTATGGTCATTGTTTTTGTGTTTGTAGTGCAAATATTTTGTGATCTTCATGGGACATAGGAGACATGTGAGTCTACTTGATTTCACTCAGCAGAGGAAGCAACTTTCCAACATCTTGGAAGTATGACCAATTGATTCATTTATGTGACACGAAATACTTAGTTTAGCTCTGACTAGACATCTTTCATTTGAGGGAGTTAGGGAGAAGCCCAACTCTCTCTCTCTCTCTCTCTCTCTCTCTCTCTCTCTCTCTCTCTCTCTCTCACACACACACACACACACACACATTCTTATTTCTTGCTCGGTTATTTCCTTGCTCGAAAATATTTTCTTGCCATGTGGTAGGACTGTGATCGAAGCAGTCAAGTAGCACTAAGATCTAGTCGTGGAAAGAAAATGGGGGAGGCAAAGTGGAACTCCAGCATGTGGCGATTGCTACCTCTAGTGCAATTGCAAATGCAATTGGTCTGCCTATGATTTCATTCACTTCAAGCATAGAAATCATCTGAATCCTGAGTCTGCCAAAGATATTGTGTATGTTTTTCTAATCATTCATTTAATTCATGCCACATCATCAATTCCAGTAAAGGCACTGCATGATCACTTCCACCCACCACAAACCCATGAAAGCCTTGCTTCAAAATGAGTGAGTGATGATGAAATGGATTGAGAAGTGGCATCAAATAATTCCAACAAAGATGAGGTTGATGATCCAATGCACGTGATAAGCGTGTCATACCCTAAACATGCTCCTACTTTTTAAAAGCAATGTTGAGCACTCTTTGACTTGTTAAATCTTCAAATTAATTGGCACACCAATATACAACCTTTTTTATACTTAATTGTATGCTCAAAAGAATTTCTTGGGCTTGCATGAACCAGAGACTTTGTTCAAAAACTCATTGATGTTTACGAGAGAAATAGGCTCGTTGTAAAAAATGGGGTTCCCTAACAAATATGTTGTTTTCAATCAAACTCATCACTCCCTTTTGGCTTTGAGATATCCTCATGACCATACAACCAAGAGTTGTGGAGCGTTTCTTAATTTTTCCACATAAAGTGTTGTGTTAGCTTAGAGCTTAAGTAAGGACTTCTACAAATACATACATATGATTAGAGTATTTAATTTTTTTCCAAAACCCTAAAAGAAAAATAAAACAATTTTGATTGCTTTTTTAGAAAAGAACACTAAAAACAAGCAAAAATTGTAGATTTTTGACCTTTTTAATGATATTTACACTATATACACACACCTAGGGGGTTATAATATTGCATTTTTTCCAAAACTTGGATTTAGAAGGACATATTAAGTTGAGGTTAGCTAAAAAATGACATGTTAACATATAAACACTTTATTGACTCTTTAAACATTTCCATTTTAATAGCAGTATTTAAACATTTGGATCTACCTGTAGAATGCCTCCCCCCCTCCCGTTGGAGTCCTCTAGGATGATAGATTGTGGCCCAAATAGTGCAGGGCATGGATTAGAGAATTGTGTCCATGCATAGTGAAACACTATACTATGCAAGATGAGGGCCTTAATAAGTTTGCTCAAGGGACTTCACTGTCAAGGTTTTTTGTATGTTATTTCTCTTGATTAGAAGATTTTGGAGCATTCAAGCAAGTTCTTTGATAATAAGCTATGAACAGCCACTACGATGGATTTGATGAGCAGCCTATTGAGAAGTTTTCTATTGGTTTCACTGTTGAACATGTCAATGTTGAAGCCATTGCACCCACTTGCGCAATGTCTTGGCTAGTGTTATGACTTGTGGCTAGTTCTTTGGCTTCCATACCCATTTAGTTGCAAGCAATGGTATGCTCTACTTGCTTCTTCCTATGTAAGATGGGATCTTGGGTTTATATGTAGCATGTTTGCAATTGGAGTAAATTTATTTTGACACCCAAATCTATTTATGATTTGATGCAATTGAGCGTAAATGGTACTCGCAACTATGCACCTTTGAATGAAAGTTCTAAGATTGAGTGTCCCAATCTTGAGCCACCTTATAGGTTCTCATCCACGGAACTCCATGTCTTCATTTATATGCTCGTATAGAATTCAAATAAAATTGTGCATGCATGGAAATCCATTCATTAGAAGATCTAGGTTAATTATACCCAAAGTGGAGTGAATTCCTTGTGACAAGCTTTGATCTTGGCATGATAGTATTTCAAAGGTGGTGTAATGGACTTCTTGTAAGTGGAATAGCTAATAGGATTTATTTTAGAATGTGTCTACTAATTCATTAGCCTTGATTGAATCTTTTAAAGCCACTCTGATGTGCATGTCAAGTTTGTCTAACCATTCATCATCCATATCTACGTCATCTTTTGATAGGGCTTCAATGAATTCTAGAGCTTGGATCTACAATGTCTTGATTATAATTGGTATTTTCCATGGTCATATCACTACTTTTTTCTCAATACCCTAATGTAAGCTTCTTTTCAATAACCTAATGAAAACTTCTTCTTGAGTGATTTATTGTTGCTTGCATGCATTCTTCCTAGAAAATCAATGGTCAGTGGTACATTATATTTGCATATCAACAGCCACTTTTCCAATTCTCCATGACTTCCCATCTAGAGTGATCAATTTCATAGCCCCACTAGGTGAAACACTTTTAATCACAAATGGGCCATGTCCTTTCTTTATGAATTTGGGAATATGTTGCTTCAAAGAATAAACCAACACAAGTAGATGTGAATCAAAGAATTGTTTTTGTTTACTACTTTTAGCATAAATGTGTGAAATGACATCAAATCAAGTCTCTGCTCATCCAATTGTTCAAGGTTCTCTACTATTTTAAAAACTTTGTGGCCCATCCACTTGAGATATTTCAAAAATTCTAAGTGCTGGAAGCAACAATTCTATAATCCATAGAGTAGATTTAAGGGTGTTTCATTTGAAGGTGTTTTGAATGAGACTATAATCCTTAGATTAGATTGAAGGGTGTTGCATTTAAATAAATTTTGAATGAGGCTCTAATCCATAGACTATATTGAACAGTGTTGCATTAAACGGTTATGAATGAGACTCTAATCCATAGATTAGATTGAAGGGTGATGCACTTAAAGTGACTTTGAATGATATGCTATAAGTGCACATATCAAAATGAATGTTCATTTCAGTACACAACTGAGAATATTGTTTGTAGGATCTACCTTGGACAGGTCTTTATGTATAGATTGTGTGCATTCAGAGACTATTTCTAAAATTCCTAATTTGTGTGTTTTTGATAAATAAAATACGACATTTTTCTATTCAATCTACAAATTTTTTTCTTAGTTAAATTTTAAGGTACCCTTATGTATGTGAAAATGTGAGAAAAGTGAAATTCAATAACCCCTTTTGTTGCACTCATGTGATACAAATGATTATTAAGTGAACCCTCCGAGTTCTGTACCTAGCCATTATCTTGAGGGTGATATCGTGTATATTTAATGTGGATGATCATAAAGTCATTTAACAAGCTCTCTATCACATCATTAAGAAAAGGAGTGCCTCGATCACTTACAATCTCTATTGGGAGTTTATATCTTGTGTGAAAATACATCCATACAAGAATGCAGTAGTGGTTCTTGCGTCATTCTTCCTAGTAGTCCTTGCTTTAGTCAAATAATTTGTGTCTAATATTGTGCCTTTTTTCTTAATCTAGTGGTTAGAAGTTCCTACAAAGCCTATTTCCCAATTTGCAAATGATCTAGCTTCTATCATTGGCCATAATGGAATTGCTCTTTCTTGCATGTCATTGCTCTTCTTGGTAGTGCATGTGCTTTCTCTAGAATTAGACTATATACATCTTTGTTGGCACATAGTCTTAGCTCTTGATTTTTTCTCTTCTATAGAACTCTTTTTCAATCATCATCGAATCTACCAATGCAGTTTCAATAGCCCTTTGGTGATGTTTATTCATGTGTTCAAGAACACTCCTACTTGTTAAGTATACCAGATATTTGCTCCATTTGGGTACAATGGATGGTTTGGAATGAAGTAGCATGAGTTATAGGTGATCTGCATTTTTTGTATTGAGGGCATTGTTCTATATAAGCATGAACATATCCTCCCATGGATGGCCAATATACTCCTACCATATAAGCACCTTTACCTTCTTGTATCTGCCAAAAATCTCTTAAAATTCAAAAATATGAGTCCAAATGAGATTAAATTTTGCAAATAGGCTAAATCATCATTTCCCAACCTCTTGTTTGGTCAAATGTGCAATTGGACCTTCAGATGTGTATGATGTCTATGTGCTCAGAATTGGATGAAACTTGGTCTAGAAGCTTGTTTTGTGGTGTTAAACACCCTGGTAAGATTAAATGTAAACTCTGGTCCCTAAAATTTCCCTTTGGACATCATTGACGTATGATGTCTAACTGATCAGTTTGAAGTGAAACTCACTCTAGAGGTCCCTCACTACACTGGTAACCCACAACAACTTTCAGAATTTGAATCCAACACTTTTTGTACTAGAGATATGGTCAATTTAAGCAATTGCGTTGCCAAGATCCGTCTTATGGCCATTACAAGCCCAAAAATGCTTCAAATTCAATGGAATTTGGCATATATGCTTCCTAAATGCTCTAGATCACAAGGATGTACTCAGATGTAACTTTTGACCCAAAATTTTTCCTCTAAGACATCATATGCGTATAATGTCTAGGTGGTCATAATGGACTTATGTTTCTACCCAAGGCGCCCCTTGATGTGTACAACAAGAATATGTGATCACGTCAAATTTTGGACATCAAAATTTCACAAAATCATCACCTTTTGACAAGGAAATTCCTTGAAAGAGTAAAGTCCCTCCTATACTCAATCTATATGTCCAAATGAAATGAAACTTGGTGCATGTGCTCAACACAACATGCAGAAAATGGGAATAAAGTCAAAAGTTCACTTTCGCTCCTAGAATTTGCCCTTCAGACATCATAGCATATGATGTTTGTTGATAAATTTTTGGTGAGAATTCATTCACAGACATCTCCAAGTCTTCAGCATTGGTTTTCAAGCACTTCTACCAATTTTCATGCAAAATTGTGCTCAAAATTTCTGGTTAGAATTCATTCACAGACATCTTCAAGTCTTTAGCATTGGTTTTCAAGCACTTCTACCAATTTTCATGCAAAAATGTGCTCGAAATCACAAGTTTTTCTTTCTTCTGTTTTTGACACTCCATCTTTCGTCTTTTGGGTGCCAAGAGTTGGTCAAAACTCTAGTGTCAAGGTGTACTAAGGGTAAAACCTCCCTTTTGAACACTTTGGTGCAGTCAAATTTTTCAAATTTGGTCTCTAGATGCCTCTTGAGACATCATACGTGTATAATATCCAAGTTTACAAGATTGTAGTTTTCCTTCACAGAATCCTTGCACATGCCCTCTTATATGCTCAGGACCAATGCAAAAATGTCAACGGAAACTTGTTTATTATTTTTTTTTCTTCAAAAGCAAATTTTTTAGAGATCTTGAATGCAAACAAGCACTTCAACAAATAAATTAGTAATGAATAGCTCTAAATCAGAATCAGATCACTTACCTAAAGCTACTCTTGAACATCATATAGAGTTTTGTATTTATGACTAGAAAAATGCTTCACTGCCACACACGGACTTGCAAGCGCTTTTATCACCTCACAAATCACTTGACCACCAACATTGACCACCAACAACTTCTCTAATCTACAATTAATATTACAAATCCTAATTAAATTCATCTAGTTGCAGACCCTCGGCAAGACACACGCTTACTGGATGTCCACTTGATCTTGGAATATCCTCTTTCGGATCCACTTAAGAAAAATGCTCTCTTTTGCCAAAACTAAAGCAAGCATCCATCACACGAGTGTTAGTAGGATTACCTACTCAAGTCCTTGTGTCCTTGACAGTGGGAGCATATCACACCACCCATAATGTGCATGCACTCGGGGGGTTCACCATTTCAGTACCCCCTATATAACGTGCATTCACGGGGTAATAAACAAATCCCTCTTTGAACATGTTTAAATGAATAAAATGACCCCTTATTTTATTTTATTTTTTCAAAATTGAATATAAAAACTCCTTATTTTGATGTATCTGTGCTAGATTGCCTAAATTTTTTGTATTTCAAAACCCTTGCTTTCAAACTCACATTATACATTAACATGATTACATAGTGTACCCCCCAAGTGCATGCAACACTACCTAGATCAACATAATGTCAATCGATGACACAGATGACACGATAGGCGCACGGAGGAAATATCTTTAGCTTGTCAGATTGAGACCATTCCACACATACAACACTCTAGAAAGCTAACTAAACCACAATCAAGAGTCTCACTGCTCTCAACTACACCACCTAACTCACATACACACAAACGGAATGAAACTCATCAAATCATACTAGAATTGTATGAGACTTAAGGAACACCATTCCCTCACTAGGATACACCTGTCCCAAAGCCTCTACACACAAAACCCTCACTCTAGACCCATATATGAAAACGTGTATGAAGATAGAGTAGAATTTTAAAATTGTCGAAAACTGAAATCTATGACTTCATATGCATAGCTTATATCGCCACAATTCTAATGACTACTTGCACGCAAAAAATAGACATCGTTTGATATACGTAAGGCCATAAATTTCTCGTACATGCGAGAGCATGCGTGCTCCATTCCGTGCAGAATGCTTGGCATGGATGTGGAGCTCTCTCCGAGCGTATGGCGATGGTGCAATCAAATCTCTAATGTGATGAACGAGCGGGGAGTAGTGTCAGGATGAAGCTCATGCTCTCTTTCTTTCTATCTCTCACACAATCAACGGTAACTTAAAACTTGATTATGATATAAGTTTTCATTACAAGATGACCTAGGTACCTTATATACTAAGGCTGCCATAGGTTAAACCTAAACTAGAGTTCAAGGGGTCAAATGGCTTTGTATTTACAATTTGAAATTGACATTGCACCTTGGCTTTTGCAACTAGAATATCTACTCATTACAAGTGGTGGTCTTAACGGTAATCCGCATCATTTCATAGATCTCAAAAATATAAGGCTTTGCTCGGTTATGTCACACTGTTGACCCATGGATCAACACTTGGTAATCATACTTTTGTTTCAAGAATTGCATTGTGTTCCTTGTCTTGTGCTCTTTTAATTAAGTATAATCATTCTCAATTTTGATGTGGTTCTTGAGTACTTGTCTGTCAGAAAAATCTACCATTTTGAGTGCAAAAATGGTTATTTTTTAACATTTTGACCTCAGAAGAGTGTTCCTAGACCATAGGGCAACCTATGTAGCCTATTTTGTTGCAGTTTTTCGGACCTAGACTATGATGGATTGAGATTTTTGTACCTTGTCGGATGACCTCCACACTTTGTAGATTAGTACCCTTAGGCCTATTATAGCTCTCCTAAAGTTTTGTTGCATTTCAAGTTCATTTGGTTGACAAAATGGCATGATGAACTAAACTCTAACTGCATATATAGCACTAGCACATTAAACTTCTACATTATTTGCCATTTTGGCTCGGCATGATGCCGGTCTAATCACCTCTAAACCCAGATGGTGCATCATTTTTTCACTCATGATATATATTTGCGTGCCACCATCAATGTAGATATGGGAGATGTGTTGCCCTTTGATGTGAGCATCTATCACAAGTAGTATATCCTCTAGATTCCTCCCAAAGATAGCCCTCACAACAATCTTTGGTTTTGGTCGTCTTGTGCTAACCATCTTTGTCCATTATCTCCTTACCCTAGGTGCTAGGTGAAGTAACTGAGGCCAGGTGATCTTTGGGCCCTGCATAGAGACCTCTTGAGCCAAATCATATGGTTTAGAACATTCACCCAAAGAGCAATCTACAATGTCAATTTTACGTCATGAATTAGATAGATTTTTGATAGATTCCCCTTTAGTTTTCATCTTTTCTTCCTTTTGGGAAGGTTCACCATGCCTAGTACGCTTTTCCCCCATGGAATGTACGCCTTCAACCTTGGTCTTACCTTTTTCCATCTCTTTGGTGTGTTCCTTCACCTTTTCCCTTCCCTTAACTTCAAGGCTAATAACACTCACTAGCTGGTTGACAGGTAGTGGTGAGGCTAGGCTAAATTGGAATAAGAGGCTGTGGTGGTGGTGCTGGTGGTGGATGTGGTTGAGCAGGTGGTTGTAGAAATTTCAGGGGTGGTGCTTGTGAGTGGTGGTCTAGGTGGGGGTGGTCTTGCTCTCAATCATGAAATTTGTCTTTGCCTTGCTCCTCTCTTGAAATTTTGCCTCCTTGGGTGTGGTCAGTAATACATGCCATGGCCATCTTTGTAGCTGTGGTACTCTTGGTTTTGCCTTCATTTTCCTCTCCCTTGATCTTGATTGAAATTGTGTGCATGCCCTTGTTGAACCAAATGGACCAAGAGATTCTCAAGCTAGCTAGTGATTCAATTGAGCAAGGTTCTTGCTGATCTTCAACTAAATTTTGTGGTTGAATCCTCTAGGAGGCTATTGCAGGTAGTGCTAGAGGTGGTCCGGGTCCGATTAGATTCCTCTTCATTGGCATTTCTGGCTTGTAGGTGCAACTTCTTGTCTTTAAGACGGGCCACTTCAATTGCTAGCTCATACATAGCATGATACCTTGCCTTCACCTTCTCTTTAAGAATTGGCCATGACCCAACCACAAACCAATCCTTCTTTAGAAAATTGGATGCCCCTTCATCCTCTCTCAATGATGCAACCCATCACCCTCATATATCTACAAATTTTGACTCATGTGATGCGTACTCTAGCATACTACCTTGCTTCAACTACGTCAACAATTTCCATAGTCTCTTTGATGTTGTGCCCTCTCCAAAACACTTGACAAAGGCTACTCTTAATAAGTGCCACCTTTCCTTGGTTGCTTGTTCCAAGGCATTGTACCATGACCTTGCCTCCACCTTCATTAGAAGTGGGAATATACGCAAGCACAAAGCATCATCATCTCTCCCAGAGATGGCATGGGCTATTTCCAAGTTGTCTAGAAATTCTGCAACATCTTCACCCAACTTACCTTTGCTTAAATTGTTTTGAACCTAACCATATATCTTGAGATTTTCCGTTTACTGATCCAAAAAATTATGAACTTACCAGACAAACTGATGCTTGAACTATAAACAATAATAGGAACCTCAAACATTCACAACCTAGACCTAATACAACGCAGTAAAATGTTATCAAAATCAGAGACCACTACAAAAGCAAGGAATGCTTGACCTAATTATCCAATCTTTACAAGAAATGGACCACCCAACAACAATAGACCACCTCGTTCAAGAGGAAATCAAAAACCTCAAGGAGAAATTCAAACCAATAGAACTCATAATGCTTAAGGTAGAGGAAATACATTAAATGTTCATGTTCATGTTCATGCAACCACTGTAGATCAAGGAGAAAATAAAGAACTTTTGGTACCTTTTGGACTTGCTAATACTCCAACATTATTCCAAACTATCACAACCAAAATCTCTCTAGAGCAGGATCATAACTGAATATCTTATAGAATTGTCAATTTAGCTTATACTTATAGAGGGTTTTATACTTACTTATTTAATATTCATATTCAAGTGAGGACACCTCAAAATTTTCAAGTGTGGGAGGATGTAAGATCCTTTTTTTGGGTCTCTTTCAAAAGTAAGAAAATTAGATTCCAATATTCTTTTTTTTTGGGTTTAGAATGACCGTTTAGTAACGTTGTGAGTTTTAAAATGAAAAGCAAGGTCGTTGTGTGTTGCAATAGGTCAAACAATGATTTGATTTAGTTTTGCAAAAAAAACTTTCTTTTGTGCTTTTTGTGCTTTTTGGTGATAAGCAGGGTCGAATCCTTGATCTATGAGTTTTGAGGATGCTATGGTTCAATTTTGTAAAAGTCGATTTTTCGAGTGCTTTTCCTGCTACCTTTTTATGAAAAGCGACTTTGTTTTCTTGTTCGGGTGAACAAGGAAAAGTAGTGGTTCAAGTTTAGAATTTTTTTCTTTTTACGTGTTTTTAGGTCTTTGTGATTTTTAGTGTTTTCAAAAAGCAATGTGCTTTTTAAGATGACCTAAACCTAAAAATAATATTTTTACTCACCCTTTGGATGTAATATAGCCATACGATGAAGAAACGAGATTAAACAAAATCCTTACAAGAAATATTTTTATAACAATCAACACTGTACATATGCCAAGACAGTACGGAGAAGTCATAATTAAGCCAAAATATCACGGTGCAACATAGTTCAGTTACAATCACATTAGTTCTTAGGATGTCATTTCAATTAATTAAATTGCAATAAGAATTGAAGGGTATGACAAGAGTTGACTTCTAAAATAAAAATCCTTGTTTTTTAAAAAAATTGGAGTCTTTCCTCAAAAGCAAGATCTATTCCTAGCACGAGAGGGGGTGCCATCTATCAGATTGTAAAAATATCATACAAGGATTAATTCTACTCAATTTTTAGTGATGACAATTGCATCTACTACCTCAAGGCTATACATATGTATTATAAAAAGTGGTGTAAGCTCTCCATCACCATCTCAATAGAAAATACGGTTTATGGAAAAAGGATTGAGGTTCCCCATGGGTTATGGTTGTAATTTTGATTGTAGAACTCGATGTGGCTCTTGGGCCCTTTTTTTTGTTATGATTGTGCTACCAAAATTTTTGTAGCCATGTTATGTGCTAAAGTGGTTTTGCAGGTTGGATGTGCATCACCCCAGGTTGGGTGGAGTGCTCACCCATGTGACAAGATTGGATTATGGTTTATGGTAAGTGTGTAAGGGTAGATAACTTGTACCATATTTTGACTGATTTTGGAAAGAATTGTTTGTGCATATGCAAGATGCTATTTTGATTGGACTCATGTGCTATGTTTCTTATAGCAGAGTTGCCACAAGATTAAGATTGCCTACATTGCTTAACTTATATGAAATAATTCATGACTTGGGGCTTTGCTGGATCAAGCATGTTGACGAGATCTTTTTCTTTTTTGTTAGGCTCATCTACATAATTAGTGCATCGAGGGTTGAACGACCTTCACGACCGACTAATGCACCAGGGACCTTGACTTGGCTTTGCCTAAATATGTAGTGTAGAGCACCAAAGAAGCATGGCACCTAATCTAGTATGGTTGGTGTTGATTTTCTACCACCTGCTGGTATTTAAATTCCCTTTAGAGCTCAAGTTTATGGAGGGAGGCAAAGCGATCTCGACTTATCTCTGGCTCAGGTAAGTTGGAGGTGTTCTGCTTGCTCCTTGAAAAAGGGAATTCACTCTATTGGTAGTAGGAGCAGAAGTGGATGGGTGCATTGGCCGATCCCTATAAAAGGTCCGGCGCTTCTATTAGTCATTTATATATCGAAGTTATAATTTACCTAGATTTTGTCATTGCATTAATTCATGGTTTGTCTATTTCATTTAGATGAAAAAATTTAAAAATTATCTCTTATTTTGTCGTCCTCATGTGTCTCAGTGCACTCTACCTCACCCTCCATTGTCTTCTCTCTCTCTCTCTCTCTCTCTCTCTCTCTCTCTCTCTCTCTCTCTCTCTCCACAATGCAGTGTACACATGAATTCACTCTCCACTTGGTCATTTTCTTGAGTACTCTTTCGTTCATACCACACATTCAAGGGTAGCACTAATCGTTAGGTACCTTTGGAGGCAGTGCGCCTCATGGTTTAAACTCCATGCCTCGAGGGGGTGCACTATGTAATCATGTTAATGTATAACGTGAGTTCAAAAGGAGGGGTTTTAAAATGCCAAAAAAAATAGGCAATGTAACAGAGATACTTTGAAATAAGGGATTTTTATATTCAATTTTGGACAAAAATCCTAAAATGAGGGAGGAAAGAGGATAGTGAAGCCTCTCTTCCCCAAGGAGTCAAAAATAAAGGTATAGCCTCTGCTCCTAAGTGGCCGAAAGGGGTTGTTCATGCTAAAGGAAAAGCAGAAGAAACACCTAGACACGCGAGTGCTTCGAGTTTGGAGAGTATAATTGTACCTACGCTATCAAAAAGAAGGTCATCCAAAGCAAAGTGGCGGAAGATTGCCTATGGATTCGGGGTGTGCATGCGAGTGTTGCTAGTTCACTTCAACGACCCCAAAGCAGAGCTGGTAAGGAGGTTCCCATGACCTAGAGAGGAGTGGTTTGGCTACTATCCTCACTATTTTGGAGGACGAGTAGAAGGCCTTCCTCCTCTCCCCGTACAACTCATCCTGAAGAAACTGTCTACCACTGGTGAAACCCAGTGGGTTGGAGATGAGCTACAATTAAATGGTGTGGAATTCATGCAACGAGCTGATTATGATAATTACTTGCTACTTATTCTAGCTAAAAGGCTAGGAGTGGTCAAACGCATTGCCATCACTCCATATGTGTTGGGAAACAAAGGGAAGGTGGAGCCTATGAAGGGCGATGACCTCCTGTGGATATGCTGACTTGTCAATGACAGCATGGTAAGAGTATAAGTGAGTACTATACACTTTGTGCATCATGGATAATCTACCAACCACTTTTTCTTTTAGGTTTCTGCAACACATGCACGTAATATATATATGTAGATAGGAAAATCTTCTATCAATAGAAGATTGTGTATCTGTTTGGTGCTGCGGTGTTAGAAGAGATCCTTAGCTGTCCAAACCCCATTATCTTCCCGGTGTTGGATTACCATCACTCCTTCAATGTTTCCATTTTCATCATGTTTTGATCTATCCACCCAACCCTATAAGAAACCGTTATAAGCCGCTAAGCTACTTATTGTTTTTTTTTAAAAGAAAAAAAGGTTTGAAAAATCCTGTTTTTGGCAATGCCAAATGTTTCCTTCCCAACCTTCATGGGTAAGGTGGGAGAAGATGCTTCGGATTTCCTAGATAATCTTGAAATAGCATGTGTCGTCTTTGAAAGGAATGAAGATGCTTCATGTCTGCATATTTTCCCACTGTTAATGAAATTTGAAGCAAGATCATGGTACAATGCCTTGGTGCAAGCCACCAAGGAGAGGTGGGATCTGCTAAGAGCAGCATTCCTAAGGCGTTTTGGAGAAGGCCCCACATTTGAGAAGCTATGGCAATTGTTGATGGAGTTGAAGCAAGGAAGTATGACTGAGTATGCAACATACGAATCGAAGTTTGTGGATCTATGGGAACAATGGGTTGCATTGCTGAGGGAGGGTGAAGGGGCACCCAGTTTCCTAAAAAAGATCCAGTTTGTGGTTGGTTTATGGCTAATTCTTAAAGAGAATGTGAAGGGAAAGCTTCCTGCTATGTATGAAGTAGCAGTTGAAGTAGCCTGCCTTAAAGATAAGAAATTGCATCTACAAGCCAGAACTACCAAGGAAGAGGAACCGGATAGGGCCCGACCACACCTAGTTGCACCTGTAGTAGCCGTCCAGAGGAATCAGCCACAAGAACCGATTGAAGATCAACAAGACCTGCTCAACCAAATCACCAACCAACTAGATAATCTTTCAATAAATCTAGTGCAGCAAGTGCATGCACCTGTTAGAAATACAGAGCAAGGAAGAGGACAGCAAAGACATAATCAAGACTACCATTATTACAACTGTGGAGAGGACAGCCATGGCATGTACTATTGTCCTCATCCAAGAGGTAGAACTTCAATAAAGGAGTAAGGTAGAAACAAATCTCTCCACCAAGGGCGATACCACCACCACCCATGCAACTAGAGTAGATTCCACCGGTCCAAATCCTTTGACCGCCTATACAACCACCACCACCACCACCGCAACCTCTCATTCCACTGCTACCTCCACCACCTGCTAAAAACCAAGCAGTGAGTGTCATCAGCTTTTAAGCTAAAGGAAAGGCAAAGGTAGAAGAGCATGGCAAAGAGAAGGACAAAGGGAAAGGAAAAGTAGAATAAGTGGATGCCATGGGAGTGAAGCATGCTAGGCATGAAGAGGCCTCTCAAAGGGAGGAAAAGATAAAGGAAAGGCAAAGGTAGAAGAGCATGGCAAAGAGAAGGACAAAGGGAAAGGAAAAGTAGAATAAGTGGATGCCATGGGAGTGAAGCATGCTAGGCACGAAGAGGCCTCTCAAAGGGAGGAAAAGATAAAAGGAAAAGGAGAGTCTATCAAGCATGCATCTTAGTCTTCATAGAAGATCAACATCGTGGATTTTTCACTAGGTGAGTATGCTAAACCATATGATCTAGTTCAAGATGTTTTGATGCAGGGTCCAAAAATAACTTGGCCCAAATTACTCCATCTTGCACCAAGGATGAGGAGACAATGGACGGAAATGGTAAGTACTAGAAAGTCAAGATCAAGGATAGCTGGGTCTATCTCTAGGAGGAATCTAGACGACATCCTACCTATCATGGATACCCACATCAAGGGGCATCATATCTCAAAAATCTACATAGATGTGACACACAAATATGCGTCATGAGTGAAAAAATGATGCACCATCTAAGCCTAAAGGTAAGTAGGCCGGAACCCTGCCGAGCTAAAATGGAAAATAACGTCAAAGTGAAATGTGTAGGCATTGTAAATGCAGTCAAGGTGAAGGCATTCGACCAAAAGTGGAGGTAGACATTTTTTTCATGCCACACAAAGGGTAGGGCTATCATATCATTCTCAGAAGTCCATGGCTCATGGCTATGGAGGCTAAGCAGAACTGGAGTATCGAAATGATTCAGATGAAGGATGCTAAAGAGAAGCCCATATTCTACAACATGAAGATTGGGAAGCAATGCAACATGATCTTGGAGTCATCAGAAGATGAGTTCACCAGTGACTCTTCGACCACCTCAGGAGAAGAGATGACAACAATTGAGAAGAGCGACAGTAGCATCAAAGTGATGGGAGTCATCCTCAAAAATCCAAAAGTATTGACACAATCTGAAGCACCATTGGAGAACCAAGAGGGACCGTCAGGTACGCAACCCTTGGTGGATAACAATAAGTTACATCGGATGCTCTCCAGTGACTTAGCTAGTGAAGAGAGAGAAGAGTACATCTCTATGCTGGGTAACTTCACCACACTTTTTTATGGTTATGACAAGATCACAGGCATCACAGTGGTGCAAAACCACATAAGACTCAAGGAAGGAAGTAAGCCTGTAGTGAAAAATCTCATAAGGCTTGGGGTAGAGTTCAGTAAGAGGCATTGCTCAAAGAGGTAAGGAATTTTCTAGGAGGTTTCATTTACCCGTCAAGGAATTAGAGTGGGTCTCTCCAGTGGTGTTCATGCCAAAGAAGAACGGTAAGTGGAGGGTTAATGTAGAATACAGACCTCTCAATGCAGCAACAAAGAGGGACCAATTTCCCCTCCCATTCCAAGACGAGATTCTTAATGAGGTAGTAGGTCATGAGTGCTACATAGTATGTGATGGCTACTTAGGCTACTTTCAGATTAGCATTGCAGAAGAAGACCAGAAAAAGAAAACCTCCATAACACCATGGGGATGTTTTGCTTACAAAGTGATGCCTTTTGGCCTCACCAATGCTCCGACCACATTCCAATGCTATGTAACTTTTGTCTTCCAGCCATAGTTTGGTAAGTCAATACAGGTTCTCATAGATGATTTTTGCATCTATAGCTCTCGTTCCTTCCATTTGAGCAAGGTCTATGATAGCCTGGCTAGGTTGCAAACCTTGGGTGGCCAGCTTAATGTAGATAAGTATCACATTGGTGAAAGCAAGGTCACTCTTCTCGACCATGTAATTTCAGCCAAAGGAATTGAGGCTTACCCAAGCAAGGTTCAAGATCTAGTATCTTTGTCATCACCCACAACAGCTAAGAAATTGGTCTCTTTCCTTCAGAAGGTAAGGTATTTGAGCAGGTTCATTCACTCTCTCTCAAGTGGTTCTCCCTTTACAACAAGTCACCCATAGAGGTGTCTTCCCATGGAGTGAAGAGAATGAGCAATAGTTTAGCGAAGTGAAACAAATTCTAGTTTCACTTCCCACAATTGCACCCCCTAGATGGGACAAGCCATTTTATGTTAACCCCAGTGTAAGAAGTGATACACTCAGATCCATACTAATGCAAAACAGCCCCCAAACCTCTTTCATGCATCCTATCTACTTGTCTAGTCATTTAATAACCCCATCGAGAAAAAGGATTCACCACGGTAGAGCTCGTGGTGTTTGCATTGATGTTTTCCACTGAAAATTTCCACTCCTATCTATTGCCTAGGCCCTTTATAATTCTAACTAAAAGGGCGGTGGTAATGAGTGTGCTAGTCTCCAGCCAACTGTGATATCTTGTAGCCTCCCCCTAGCATACACATTGTCTGGCTGTGCCAATGGCCTTGCCCGTAGGACCCATGTCCTTACATTACCCCCCCCCCCCCTTAGAGAATCGTTTTTGTCCTTGAAAGCGAACGTAGGAAAAAGTTTCTTAAGTGAGGAGACATTCTCCCATGTAGAACCTTCTTTAGGTCTATCTAGCCATTTTACCAACACCTGCCATCTCACATGATGTCTGGTGAAAAGATCATGAGAATCCAAAATCTTTTCAGGCTCATGAGGGATGCTTGGCAGTTTGATAAGGTCAACTAACACACATGTGTCAATGACATTATCGTTCTATCCTAGCTATTTTTTGCAAATGGCTAACATGAAAAACAGGATGAGCTCGTGAGTGCTCTAGAAGAGCTAGCTTATAGGCCACTTGACCTATACGTTTGAGAATGGTAAACAGTCCACAATAGCATGGTGAAAGTTTAGAAACTTTTCCCGTCTTCAGACTTTTTGAATGCTCCGGAACTTTGAGGAAAACCTTGTCTTCTTCTTAGAAAGTAGCTAGACGACGATGCTCATCTGCGTACTTCTTATATTAATCTTGAGCTTGATTAACATTCTGTCAAGCAACTCGAAGCATGTCAAAATGATCTTGGAGAAATCCTTCACTTGTTGTACCTTCTCCTTAGCCAACCCCACCATAACGGGTGATCTAGGTTGAAATCCATACAAAAGCGTAAATAAACTAAACCATGTAGTTACATGCTTTGAACTATTGCAAGAAAATTCCAATATAGGTGAGTAGTCTTCCCAATTGGTTTGATTCTTGCTGACGTACGCTTGTAGCATATCCTCTAGCACTTGATTAACTCTTTTTGTTTGACCATCCATTCCTAGATGATCATCCATACTTAGATTAAGTTTAGTTTCAAACTTTTGGAACACAGCTCTCCAAAAGTGATTATCAAACTTTTGATCTCTGCCACTAATGATACTAGCTAGAAAACCGTAGAGTTTATATATATGCTCTACAAATAGCCATGCTAATCCTGGTGTCTTAACTATAGTCTTAGTGGAAATGAATCTACCAATCTTTGTGAGACAGTCTACAATTACCCATATGGCATCATGACCATGATTTGTAGTAGGTAGCCCTACTACAAAATCCATAGAGATACTCTCCCACTTACCTTGTGGATTCTCTAAAGGATGTAAAAGGCCACCTACCTTGAGGCGCTCTGCATTATTAACTTGGTAGTGTTGGCAGTTTAGTACATACTCTTGAATATCATGATGTTAGTCCGACCAATAAAATTGCCGTCGAACTAAGGCATACGTCTTACGAATACCTGGATGACCAGCACTTGGACTATCGCGACACTCAAATAAGATTTGGCACCTAGTGTCTAAGTCCTTTGACACACATACTCTACCTTGTGGAGTAAGTAGCCATCATCAATGGAAAAATTCTTCCATCGCTTAAGCTCTTCCTAAGTAGGGGTGGAGCTCTGTGTGTTGGAATTTTTATCTGTGAGTGCAGAGACATGTTGATCTCGCTGTACATAGACATGTGAGTGTGAGGGATCCATTTTTAAAACTGCACTCCACACTTTAGCATATGATTGATCTTGTTCATACTTGCCATGTAATGACTCCAAAAATCCACTCTTTATTTCCGTGAAAGCAAGTGAATTAATCTAAGGCATCTGACTTTTTGCATCCGCTACTACATTATATCTCCCCTTGTGATATCATAGCTTACAATCATAACCTTGAAGGATTTTGGCCCATCTAGCTTTACGGCCCTTCAAGTCCATTTGAGTAGTAAACCATTTGATACTCTGATGGTCAAAAACTACTTCAAACTTGGCACCATATAAATAGTGTCGCCACTTTCGTAAAGCGTTAATTATGGCATAGAGCTCCCTCTTATAGACAAAATAATTTTGTTGAGCTCTATCTAACTTTTTACTTTCAAAGGCTATAGGTCTTCCCTCCTGGAGAAGTACCACACCATTTTCTTTATCACTAGCATCAGTCTCTACCACAAACGGCTTAAGTGGGTCAACAATTGCTAGGATGGGAGTAGTGGCTATGGCTACCTTGAGTTGTTCAAAACTGCAGTTTTGGGCTTCTTTCCAAGAAAAGGTCTTATATTTTTCTTTAAGTTGATCCGTCATAGGAACAACAATTTTGGCATAAGCACGGATATATTATCGATAAAGTCCAGCCATGCCTAAAAATATTTGAAGCTCCTCAATTGTGTTGGGATGTGGCCATCGAAGAATGGCAGTGACCTTGTCAGTGTCCATTTTGATGCCAGAATAAGAGATCACATGACCAAGGTAATGTATCTCTATTTTAAAAAAATCACACTTGCTTTTCTTAGCATACACCATGTGAGCTTAAAGTTGTTCAAACACTAATCGTAAGTGTTTTATGTGTTCATCTTCAGTCGTACTGTAAATGAGAATGTCATCAAGGAAAGACCACAATAAATTTTCCAAGATAGGGACGTAAGACACTATCCATGAGTGTCACAAATATAGTTGGAGCATTGGTTAAACCAAAAGGCATAACAAAAAATTCAAAATGCTCGAACCGTGTTGTTATAAAGGCAAAAGGATACCCACTTGGTGGTATCCTGAAGGAAGATCTATCTTTGTATAGTATCTTGCCCCATGGATTTGATCAAACAACTCATCCACTCTTGGTAGAGGATACTTGTTCTTGATGGTTATGGCGTTTAATAGCGATAATCTATGCAGATGTGCATAGTACCATCTTTTCTTTTTACTAATAGAATTGTTGATGCCCAAGGTGGTGCTAGGTCTAATGAAATCACGGGCGAGGTAGCCAGCCAACTGACTCTCAACCTCCTTGGCTTCTTTAGCACTCATATGATAAGGTGGTTTACTCACCGGTTTAGTGCCTGGCAAGACATCAACACATGTAGGGGGTAAACCCGGCGGTAAATCACTTGAGAATACATCACTATACTCCTTGAATAAGTGAGTCAGCTTTTGCCATGCAAAAGGAGAAAATAAACTAGAGTTATGCTCTAAGGTCTTTGACCTCGACCAAAAAGAGCACCATTGTACCATGAAATGAATATAATGAAAAAAGTTACTATTTTTAGCAGTTTTCTGAATTCTGTCAATGCCATGATGTTTAGAATGTTTTAAAGCTTCGAAATGTGAATTAAAATAATTTTTGTAAAAAAATTTCCAAAAATAGTAAGTTTTTGGTCACCCAACCCGTCCAATTTTGACCATCTAGAAAAACTGTACCCGTACCCCGAATTTGAAAAAAAATGCATTTTCGGACCCCGAGGGCTGCTAAATATGGCAGGTACTCGGACCAGTACGCCTTAGTTAGAGCTTAGTATGGCAATTTACGGCATTAAATTCCGACTCATATGGGCCATTTTAGCCTAAAACCAATTTTTCCTAAAGTTGTGCGGGGAGGCACCGGGACTCGAGGCTGTGTGGGAGCAGGTTCCAAGCCACTCTGAGCCAACTTTAGCAGCTAGGGGACACCCTCTTGTCTTGTGGGAGTTGTGGGAGAGTTTCCAAGCTTGAGAGTGAGTGTGAGAGCCAGTTAGACTAGCTAACTGGACACTTGGTGGGCAGGTAACTAGACTTGCCAATGCATGAAGTGAGTGCTCACTCAGATGCTTATAGCAGCTAGGTTCGATTTTCAGCCTTGAGGAGCCTATTTAAAGGTGTGCTCACACACACAGAGACACATGCTCACACACACACCCAGTACACACACACACCTACACACACCTTGGGGAGGTGCTGTCGGCACACAGTTTTTGAAGGAGAAGCAAGGAGGGAAGTGCTGCCGAATTCTCGTCTTGAGAACTCATTTGGATCAGAAAATCGAGAGGATTTTTCAGTCCCTAATCACGGTAATCATGATTTAATTTATGCTCATCTGTAATTCTCTTCATCATTCTCTTTATTCCTCGTCTACTATGCTTAATCCTAGCTATAATTCCCGATAGCTGCTCTCTAATTTTACATAGCTATACTCCATTACATCATCATCATCTAATTAGCTAATTTATGTAGCCATTCATCACTCTTAATCAATGATTAATGCATGATTAGGAGAGATTTCTCTCTCTAGGCAGCATAGTAATTAATTGACAAGCCGGTAATAATGTAGATTTGATGAAATTCATTCTTTTACTACTCAATAGTGTTGTAATTAAGTTAGATTCAATTTTCTCACACATTAAGATGTGATTAAGGAAAAATTAATCCATCATTAAGCCACTAAGAAGAGAATTTTCTCTCACCTATGCATGCGGAAATTCTGCATCTTTCTAATTGCACTAGGAAAGTGATTGAACTTGCTTAATTCATCTCTCTTGTAATTTAATTAGTAAAATTCTGAAATGATTAATCATCTAAGCCAAGAGATTAACTTTAGAGCCGGTTCCCATAGGACAAGTAAAATATTACCCATAAAATTACTATGACTTGAAGGAAAAATCTAACCCTCTTGCATAAGGAGGATTGTTCTAATCTATCATTTGGATAATACGATGCTCTCGGACTTTAGCTCTTTTCTTCAAGTTTATCATTTAAAGTAGTGAGTATAAAATGGCCCGGGTTAAGAGAACTGGCTTCGATGGTACCCACGACCGCGAGGCGGGAACGAGCAATGTGAACGGGAAAGGAAAAGCTCCCATGGACAAGCAAGCTCCGGCCATCTCACGGGCCATTGACGAAGAAATGGAAGAGGTAGGTCACAATTTTATTCAAGTTGTTTAATTAAACATTGCACACGTTTAGCTAGGAAAGAACATATCCCCAAACATGTTGGAGAAATCCGACGGAAACCTCGGCATTTGAATTCAATTGTATATTAAAGTTTAAGTAGGAAAGAATGGTTGATGGATATACTGTTTGGAATAGGAAAGAATGTCTGCTAGGGAAAATTTAGGTCGGCATGTTCATTCTATTTCCAATGTTGAACTAGTCATGATCCCCCTCCTGATCACAGGGGGCAGAGTTCCTGGTTAAGGGCTCTTGAATCCACGTTTGCTAGTTAAGCGGTGGATACCCACATCTGCTGGTTAAGCGGTGGGGACCCACGTCTGCTGGTTAAGCGGTGGGAATGTCCATGTCGTGCTTTCTATGCGGTGGACATACCTAGTTGTATGGGCAGCTAGGCGACAACGGTAGGAGTAAACTCTCGCTGGAGGGGGGATGTTGTACCTCCAGAACATTGGAATTTTAATGAATAAATTTGAGTAGAATTTTTACTAGAACTCTGTCTTGGTGCCGCTTTGCAATACTGATTGAAGGGTTGTCTTAACGAACATTGTGATTCGGAATCTAATCAAGGAATGTTTATGTTGAACAATTATTGTGGTAGTAATTAGGACACACAAGGAAGTGCGAGTGTGGGGGTGGAAAGTGGAGGCTTGGCTCAGGTTTCCAATGCATATGAGAAGGGTGGTCCCGATTGGTCGGGAACTCTCTGTCCCCATAGTGTTTAAATCGATACTAGTAATACTCATTGCCCCTAGAGCGGCAAAGTCTCAAGTGTACGTGCCTCTGAAACATGGGGAAAAAGGCACTCCAGGTTTTCTCTCCTCTTGGAAGGTGGGTCTTAGGATCGCTAGATAGGATAAAAACGCTTCCCCTGCGAGGTGGAGCTAGATCTCTTGCTAGTAGGCTCGAACTCAACTCACTTTGTGATGAGAGATCGTCCGCTAGTTGAACCCTGAACCACTTTGTTTGCTTCCGCTATAGATCTAGTGGCCACCAGGTTCACCATCAGATCCGCCATTTAATACGGTGGGGTGGGGACCTCACATATGCTGGGATGGAGAGTATTGTAATTCCTGTAATGTTTGTTTTACAACATTTGCACGTTGCTTTATAGAATTAAAGTTGAGATCACTTTGCTCATTAGATTTGTTAACATTTTGTTTATCATTGGAATTCATCACACTTTTCTCTTGAGAATTCACAAGATTTGGAGACAAGCAGTAACACAAAAAGACTTCATCTATTAAATCTGCTTTTTGCAAAATAGAAAGCTTGGTTGTACATATAAGAGGTGCAGATTGTATATTTTTCTCACCAAGCAAAAGCACATGCTTACCATTGGCCATAAAGGATAAGGAGTTGTGTTCATAAAGTGTGCAATGTGTTTCCTAAACCATGCAGTCACTCCCGTCCTAAAACTACATCAGCACGGTCCATGTTCATAACTTGAAAGTCTAGGGTCATCATATGATCTTGAACAATAAGCTCAACCCCTTGAACTACCATGTCCCATACGTCTTTATTATTGCTAGACATATGTTCAACCACATACTTGTGAGAGCAGGGAGTCTATGTAAGCTTCACTTTCTTGACTAGCTTATAGTTCAAGAAGTTATGAGTTGTCCACTAAAATACAAACACGTTGTCCATTAATAGTGCCATGCATGCAAATCAAATCATGGGCGCCAAAGGTGGGATGTCACATTGAAGCAGGCACACAACACTCGTCTTTTCTTCCATATGAAGAACCTCTACATCACAATATTTAGGAGATGAATCTAATTTGAGGTGTTGCACTCTGTGCATGACCTTTTCTTTGCCTTGCAAAAGAGGACAATCTTTCTTGTTATGTCGATCTAAAAAACATCTAAAACACAAATTGTGTTTCTTTGCACGCTCAAAATCAGCAGTGTTGAGAGATCCACATGGAGTATCTCATGAGTGCTTAGGCTTCTTAGCCTCTTGTGGCGTGGAGAGGTAGATTGCCTCTTATTCCTCTTGGAACATGTGCAAGATCTACCTCGCCATTGGCTCTTAGCCACATTGCTCTTATAAAAACTATTCTTAGAGTAGGGAACATTTCCTTTCCTCTCTTGGTCATCATCATATCTTTGGGCATGACTGATGGCTTCTTCCAAAGTTTTTGGATGTTGGGTCTTGACATGAAGACGATAGTCTTTGTCAAGACCCCTATTAAAACCCCATATCTTTTGGAATTCATGTAGACCTTCTAGTTTTAATATGATTTCCCGATACTTTGAAAGATACTATGTGAGAGAGAGGCTAGACACACGGCATGCATCCCATGCTAACCAATTCTTTTCTTCTTCATTGGAGTCCAAAAGCTCTTTGGAGAAAGAAGCTTGAAATGCAGCCCAAGACGAAGGACGAGCATCTATTAGAAATGTTATCCATCACTTATTAAGAGATAGACTTGTTTCCACAGCCGTCTTTATATCCGGGGGTCTCAATCTATGAATATTACTCCATTTGTGTAGGAATGTATTGACCACATCCTTGTTGTGATCACGCTCTTCCCCGTGAAACTCAAAAATGGTGATATTCTTAAGTAATGCATTGCTACCTTCTGCATCTTCTGAAGCACTTGTCTCTTGGACTCCTTGAGTTGTGCGAGCTTGGTTCCCTTGAACCGTTCCACTTGTGGCTCCCTGGGCCGTCGGTGAATTTGTAAATTTCACAAGTAACTCCGTAAGATTAGTAGCATTTGCATTGAGTGCAGAGAGGTTTCGTTCAAGTACGCTTTGGCAATTTTCCAAATTCTTGAAAGCAGCCATATATACAAGGCCATGATCTCCTAGATCATCATTGTCATGCATAGTACCTTGTGAAATTGAAGTCTTTGTGTTTTGTATGCTCCAAGATTTGCATTGCATACGAACCTCGCCTTGCAAGAATTGTAGAGCTTCACATGTCATTCGTCCTAAGAACACCTTTGTTGATTCTTCACAAAAACTCATCGTTTTTGTGAAGGCTTTTGTTCACTTTGAAGTTACCTCCGTGAGGAAAAAAGAATTTTTGGAGGAAAACTTGTCTTCCTCCAATAAGTGAAAAGGAAGGGTGAAACTACTTCCTTGAAGTTTGAAGCTTTCTCTTTCCTTCTAGCTTTCCTTTCAACACAAGTATGTTATCTTTCCTTGTTATACACAACAAGGGTCAATAGCTTGATGGTAAAGTGTTGGCCTCTTACCCTCATGGGGTGGGTTCAACCCTCCTTCATGCAAAGGTTAAGCGGGCCTTCCTATGCGTGCAGCCAACGGCGCCAATAGAAGCCTTCGGAGCCTTGGTGCCAGTTGAGTTTTCTTTGGTCACCTGTCGTGGAGGTCGGATGTGGTCGATCGCTACGATCGATTGTCGTTGTCTGTCTACGCGCATTGTACCTACCTTCTTTTTGCTGCACAGCGGAGACGTCACTATCTGCAGAATGTGAGAGAGAAGCAACACATTGCATTCATATACAACCCACTTTTTCTCTCCTTCCAAAAATAGCTTTGATACCAGTGAAAGGGTGGTGGTAATGCGTGTGCTAGTCTCCACCCAACCATGCTATCTTATAGCCTCCCCCTAGCATACACATTGTTCGGCCGTGCCGGTGACCTTGCCCGTAGGACCCATGTCCTTACACTAACAATGGAAGAATTCTTTACACATTGTCCGGTCGTGAGGGTGGCCTTGCCCATAGGACCCATGTCCTTACACTAACAATGTAAGAATTCTTTTCGTATGTAATGCAACACATCGACGTCTCATCTAGAATCTCCAAGTGGCTTGTTAGATTACAAGAGTTTGATTACACTATGCAAGTGGAGAGCTCCACCAGGGCTAGTCTAGCAAGAATTCTTACTCATCGTCACTATGAGAAGAAGCTAAAGATCATCACATAAGGCAAAGGAGAAACACCAATGGTGGAAATCCATAAGCTAGAAGAATCTCACTCTCTTTTCTTTGATGGAGCTTACAAAAGAACAGTGGACCAGGCTGCAATGGCATCATCATTTTCAATGATAAAAAGACAAAGGTCTTCTCTATTGGACAGCTGCTACACTCCCACTCCAACAATGAAACAGAGTACACGGCCCTAATTCTTGGATTAGAACAATGTGTTTTGCAAGGGGTTCAACACCTAAATGTGTTTGGCAATGCCATGCTCTTGATAAAGTAGATAAATGGCACTTGGATTTGAAAAAAATCAGGTTGTGCTTGGCCAAATATGCCAAGTTAAGGATCTTTTAAGAAAGTTTGAAGCGGTGTAGCTATTTCACGTCCCTAGGGTAGAAAATCAAGAAGCGATACTCTAGCCAAGGAAAGAATACAAGACATTCCCATAGGAGCAATCAAACTGAAGCTGCCCCTCTTCAGGGTAGCGATGCTATGGTTGATATCATCAACTTCTTAGATATAGGGGAAGGTCCTAAAGGATATACCAAGGGCCAAAAACAATGGCTTGTTTGAAAGGTAACTAGATACCGCCTTATAAACAGCACCTTATACTGCAAGGGCAAAGACAAGACTCTCAGGCGAGTGCCAATCTACAGTGAAATCACGGAGGTGATCTCAAGTTTCCATGATGGTGTTTGCGGTGGCCACTTTGCTCTAGATTACCAGTAGGAAGATTCTACAGGCAGGATTCTCTTGGCCTAGTCTGAACAGGGATGTGCATCATTGGTGTAAAACGTGCAGAGCTTGTCAAGTATCCGGTCAAACACAGCCACAGACTCCTATCATCTCATATGGCCCGTTTGAGCATTGGGGAATAGATACAATTGGTCTAAGTGGTCCCAATCAGGTAAAATGTGCATTCTAGTTGGTGTAGACTACATGACCCGATGGGCGGAAGCAGCAGCCACCACACGCATTACACTCCAAGAAGTGGTGAAGTTTATATTTGAGCACATCTGTTGCCGCTTTGGCACACCATTGGAGATAATATCTGATAGAGGGCCAGGTTTCAAAGGCAACTTGGTGAGAGACTGATGAAAAAATTAGGCATCACATGCCGGCACTCAACTCCATATTATCCACAGTGCAATGTTCTAGTAGAAAAGGTAAGCGACATGATCTGTAAGATCATCACAAAGCAGGTGAAGAACCACACAAGTGATTGGGATAAGCATCTCATGGCTGCTCTTTGGGCCTATCGCACGACATTCCGAACATCACTAGGTTTCACCCCTTTCCATCTAGTATATGGAAAGGAGGCCATTCTACCCATTGAGGTACAGATAGCAAGCCTGGAGTCATGACTAGTCAATTATAATGCCCAATTTCCCATCTCCGCAACCACATCTTGGATCTAGAAAGGCTACAGCTAGACAGGGATGATGCGATCAACTACTATGCAATGCAAGAAGAACGATGCCGACTCACATTCAACCAAGGTCTTAAGGAAAAAGGTTTGAAGAAATGCATGATAGTATTGAGATACGACAACAGATTTGACACTAGGAAAGATAAGAAGTTTCAGCCTAGATGGGAAGGGCCATTCATTGTCAAAAAAGAGATACGCCAATGGTAGCTACAAATTGATGGAAGTAGATGGTCAAATTCAGAAGACCAAAGTCAATGGATGGAGGCTAAAAAGGTACTTTTTAAGGTTTGATCCGAAGTTCATGCGAGATATTCCAGAGGAAGGAGAGCCATCCAACTCCGCTGCTAGAGAATCAGAAGCAAAGCTAGAGGCATGAGTGCCTCTAGCCAGCAGACGACCAAATTTTGGAGCCAAGGCCGTGGGAAAAAACCCCGTACGGGGGGGGGGGGGGGAGGAGCTTAATAATAATTTAAAAAAACATTTTTATCTTCCTGCAGATGCCGCCGCCACCCCTCTGATGCTCATGCGCTCACAATGGGCCGTCGCCCCCCTTGGCACCACCTCTTCCTCTCCTCCATTATCACTTCATCTCTCTCTCTGCCCCCTCCACTATCATCACCCCCCTTTCCCTCTTGTTCATCCGGGCCAAGTCTCTCTCTCTCTCTCTCTCTCTCTCTCTCTCTCTCTCTCTCTCTCTCTCTCTCTCTCTCTCTCTCTCTCTCTCTCTCTCTCTCTCTCTCTCTCTCTCTCGCCTTTGTCCCTAGCCAGAGGGGCCACCACCCTCTTTCTCTCCCTCTCATCCATTATTGGCTATAGGCAGCAGAAAAAGTCTCTCTCTCTCTCTCTCTCTCTCCACACACACACACTCATGTATACACACACACACACACACTTACCTACACACATATACGCACTTACACACATAGCCCTACTCTCTCTTTTACCATACACATACACACTCACAAGCACATATACACTCATGTATACATTCAAACAAACACATGCATGCCATATGCACACACAAGAAGAAAATCCAGAAGGAGGTCGACATCGACGCCCAAACAACAAGGAACAAGGACAAAATCATGTGATGGCGATGACGAATCAAGAAATGACGCCAAAGGCATGCCCTGACCAGCCCCGAAAGTGACAAACGCGCTACATCGACACACCAGCAAAGCCCGCTATTCATGGGCATTTCATCCACAATGCATCTCCACAGTAAACATTCATAGGGTAATCTATTTTTTTGTTTTCAAGACAAAACCTTGTAAAAAAACCATTTGTATATTGCCATCTCTCTCTAGATGATGGTCACAAAAGCCCACCTAGGAGATATCTTTTTGAAATTCTCCTAAAACAAAACAAGGGTCAACCATCTGGGACCCAGCTCCTTGCTTTGTCTCTCTTAATTAGGGACCAAGCCTAATCATATTATCCTCAAATCATGCAGCTTGCACCTATACAAGAACACTAAGAGGTCACTATTAGCGGAGTCAGCACTTGAGAAGGAAGTTATGCACACACACTGAATCCAAGAGTTGCTACGCACAGGAGTGGGAACTCTGCACATGTGAATTTTCCCTAGAGAATGCACTATAGGTTCTCTCTCTCTCTCTCTCTCTCTCTCTCTCTCTCTCTCTCTCTCTCTCTCTCTCTCTCTCTCTCTCTCCCTCCCTCTATATATATATATATATATATATATATATATATATATATATATATCACCAAGGTCTCCATCTTGTCGAAACTAAATTTCTTGTAAAAACCACTTTGAATCAAGTTTTCCCTCACATCTCAAGGATTTTTCATCATCTAAGTATGTGTATCTCTCTCTCTCTCTCTCTCTCTCTCTCTCTCTCTCTCTCTCTCTCTCTCTCTCTCTCTCTCTCTCTCTCTTTGATGTACTATATCAGTGTTATTTTATTCGTTGTTTTTTGCATCCTAGCCTTTCAAAGCTAGGTGGTTGTTAAGGCGGTTACGCCACTAGCGGAAGCTAAATAGCGAGAACTCAACCAACAACAGAATTTGTCAGACGAGGACGGAGCTTGACCCGCAGGCGCATGGAAACAACTAGGTGGGTGTCAAATCACCTACTCGACCTTCTAATGACAATCACTACTAAGGAAATCAAATCTAAGTTCTAAAATACGCAAGTGACTGAAATCCTTACTACGAACGAATGCTATACGAAACAGGATCTAGAATCATTGAATCGATCTCAAACTCAAGGGGAAGTCTATACACTAGGTAAGAACAACACCCTAAAGACTTGAACTGCAAAAATCAACCTATAACCACTCCGTGCGGCAAACGCGTATGAAGACAGGCCGAAAAATACAGGTGATCGAAACTTGACCCCGATGGTACCAATGTGTAGCTCTACTCGTTGTGGTTCTATAGATATGCTGCACACTCCATTCCGACACACGAGTTGGAAGAAAACTCACACCGAAGCTCGTAGGAACTTACCACACATAGAAGCCGATAGCGCGCACTCTTGGTATCTGTGCGTAGCTCTCACCGTTGCTAATACAATGGCGGTGTCGCTTCTCCAATGGCGGCTCCGTAGCTCGCGTAGCAAGTAGATAAGACTCTCTCTCTCTCTCTCACTCTCTCTCAGACACAGTCACGGCGCTCAAAAACTCACTTTGATTAATAATCTGAATCCCCTTAGGTTACAAAAACATTGGCTTATATACCTCAGCCTTGGAGGTGAGAACATCTCTAACTAATTACATCAGCAAGTGAAATTACTTCAGAATTACAAGCTGGAAACTCAATTGAGTCCCGTTACTTAATGAATGGCTCAAATCAAAATTAATGTCGGAAAGACATTTATTACAATCAATGGTTACAAAATGATGAGTGTGAGCAAAAATGTGGGTGTGATTCTCTACTGGCTCAACACTCCCCCCCCTCCGCGTTCATGTCGTCCCTGACATGACTTTTATGCTTGGTCAATAAAGTCCTGTCGTCTTGAGCATCTGCAAATGTGATTCGTATCGTAGGTTGCCGATGGTCAAGGTTGGGCCGAATATTTTGCTTTCGTGGGTGAAAAAGCCGGTGTAGAAAGCTTCTTCGAATGTTTGCATGTGGAAGCTAGGCAAAAACATAATCCTTTGGTATAGGAGGTGCAACACTTTTGGAGAAGGCTGCAATGAAAGATCATATATCATATCAGTCACTGTGTCGGCCGTCGATAGTAGACTCGAGGTTGTGGCTTTATCTGGCGCGAACACTTCAATGCAAGCTAAGAGAGTCCTGCAGATTTTCTTGAGCATCTGACACAAAAGGTCAGGAGAGCCAGTAAAGAGCTTGATGGTGCCCGTTAGGGTTTTCACCATGTAGGCTTTACCTATTCTCTCTCCTGCCTTTGGTCCTGGCATCCTGGGATAATTAAGCCAATTTGGCTTCTTTTCTGCAATCTTGCCATTCTCTTTCCAGTTTCTGACTCTTGGAACCGGGCAGAAGGTTGCATTCTCCCGAATCTCCTTTGGTGCCTCCACCAAGTAGATGAGGTAGGCTGGGTATTTGTTCAGCCAACCTTTCCTCCATCTAGGTTATGAATCTACTATCCTCTTTGATTGTTCCTCCTTTGTGATGTCGCCTTCCTAAAGAGCGACATACTGCTCCTCCTCTATTCTCTTTTTCGTCTTTAGCACTTCAAATTTCATCAAAGGGAAAGGCAGGCTGGGTTGCATCCACTCTTCATGGAGCACTTTTGTGTCTAATCCCTGAAGTCTAATGGAGATGAGGAGTCTCCTCTCCCATTCCATTTCCGCCTTGGCACTCTCCTCTGCTGACTTTTCTATTTGGTCATGGAGCCTTTGTTCTTCTTCTTCAGAGATTTCTGAAGTCGAGACCACCTCTTGAGCTGGGGCTGGATCTTCAATTGTGGTTGCCTCTCCAGTTTCTGGTAGCTCTATGGCTGCTCCACCTGATTCTTCGTGTGGTGTCTCTGTCTCTCTTCTTTGTTGCTCTTGTACATCTTGGAGCTGTTTGCGGAGGGCCTCATTCTCTGTCTGTAGTATTTGATTTTCTAATGTGAGCCTCTCCTCTGCGGCCAATGATCCCTCCGCAATGTGCAACCTTTGCACTTGCTCTAATCTCAGCTCTCTTTGTAAGCTTCGGACCTGGTCTTCCAAAGCTGGTATGATAACTCCCTCTTGTTCAGTTCCTGCTCTGCTAGCTCTAGGGGTAGTCCTGAGTCTAGTGATTGTTCTTTCTTGGAGCTCGACTCTTTTCCTTAGCTCAATGAGCTCATCCTTGGCTGCCTCCAACTCATCTTCTATCCGCTCCTTTGCTTCCTGTGCACTTGTTACCTCTCTTGAAGCCTCGGCTAGCTGGAGTATCAAGCCGTCTCTCTCGTTTTTCGCGTCATAGAGTGATGCTTTATGACTTTCAGATTCAGTCATAGCATTCTCTAATTTCCTCTGCAACTCTGCTTCCCTTTGTTTGGTTGTCTCAATCTCTACTTCCTTTGCCCTGGATCTTTCTTTGATCTTGCCTAGCAGTTCATGCACCATGTGCATGTCTTTTTCATCTTCATCTGTCAACTCTAAATCTCTTTCTGCCACCACCTCCACTGGCTTCGACTCTTCTAGTACGTTCTGTTCGTCCATTTTCTCTTCACTTTCTTTTGTACTCTTTGTTTTTTCCTCCGTCCCTCTCCGATCATCTTGTTTTTGTAGGGTGATCCCATAAACTGCCTCAAGGGCCTCTGCTTCAGTGTATCCTATCGCTACCAGATCCTCATAATCATTTCTCTTTTGCTGAACTGGATCTATCTCCTTTTCTTTGGTCTCGGCCTTCGGCTTTTCCAAATCATCTGTGTCCATCTCTATTGTGGTCTCTTCCACGATATTTTTCGTCTTCTTCGGGCTTGGTACATCAGTCATAGAGGGGTATCTATCCTCAGCTTCCTCGGCTTTCCCCTTGTCGGCTTGCCCGTCTTTCTCTTGAGATTTAGTAGACTCATCTACTTTCCCTTTCCCCTTGTCGTCCTTTTTCAGCTCAGCTTTTAAAAGCTGTACCTCCTCTTCAGTGTATGGCTCGACAGGTTGCTGCTCCAGTATAGCCTCTGACTCCTCATAAGTTTTAATATATTGATCGTATTGATCAACATGTGGCCTGGCTAAGCTAGTTCCGACTTTGGTGGGGTTTGGCACCCACTTTTCTTCAAAGTCACCCTTTAGAGCTCTTTCTGCTCTAAACTGCTCCACTAGTCTTTCCATTCTTGCCACTTTCTGACTTTTGGTTTGCTTGGGAGCAACCTTCTTCTTTACTTTCTTCATAAGCGGCTCGTCCACCTCCTCTTCAGGTTCTGAAACTATTTCTAGTTTCTTGCGTGCTCTTGTGGACGCCCTCTTGGATACTTCGGGCTGTTCTTCCTCCTCGTCGGCTTCTCTGAGTCACTCATTCTGGGAGGGAACCTTTGGCCACTGATCTCTAGCTCCAATAGCTTCATAAGCTATTATTGTCAGAATTTCCGCTCCTCCTATGTACTTTGGCTTCTCGTTGTGCATGGCAATTACTTGCTCGTGCATGTGTTGAGCGTAATTCACCTCTTTTGTCATATTGCTCTTTAATGCCCATGTGATGGTGGTCTCAATGGCATGGGGCGGTGTCGTATACTTTTGCGGTCTTTTACTGCAAACATAATGAAACTGGTTGTACAGTCGGCAAAGGGTTGCCGCTCTTTGGTCCGCCATATCTCCATAGGTTGCATTCTGTTTCTTGGATCCATAGACCTCTATGGCCTCCCTTCTTTCCCTGACAGAGCTCCCTTTGTTGTGCAGCTTCAATGCGTCTGCAATGAGCTGTGGAGTGATCTGTACTTCTACTTTCTCTCCATCCATGGCTGTCAATGTGGCTTTCCCATCCTTCTGAATGGATGTTGCCAACTCGTACACTCTTCTTGTATCCACACCTGATGGTCTTGAGGTGAAGAAACTGTGCAAGTCTGCCCTTTCCAGGTACCTGCTGATGTCTTCTGACCTGCTATAGTCTACCAATTCCTGTGGGATCATCAGTACATCCATCGCTTGCCCTTGAGGATCTCTGAAAGTCCCCTGGTAGATCTTTATTCCCTCTTTCTCCAATACTGCTTCCTCCACCCAAGTTTTGGTTGGCTTGAGGGTTTCTGCTGGAATGTCAAAGGGTTCCGCTTCTGCAAGAGCATCTTTGATTGTCGGTCTTTTTCTCTTCGTTGCCGATAACTTGGCGGAATCCATGGATCCTGTAACTCCAATTTCAGAAGTTAGCGTCTTTTTAGTACTGAAAGCCGAAATGAAGCGTTTAACTATCCAAATGACTTGAAAATTGAAACATGAGCTATTCAGGGCCTAAGGATGCAAGGTAGGTGAAAAAAATATGCAAAATGGGCTCAAAATCATGCTGGAGACATCATACGCGTATGATGTCTTTTGTGTCAAAATGACTTCATATTGGTTGTGCTTGTAGCTGATAGTGTACATATGAGTATCATATGCTTGGATTTGAGTTTGGATCCCATTTGGTCAAGTTTTGGCCAGTTTAGTCCAGTTCTGGCTCTTGGCAAAATTTTGAAAGGGAATTGGATTTTATGATCCAAATTGGATAAAACTTGGTGGTTCACTTTCAAATGGCATGTAGATCACTTCTGTTTGGTGGTTGAAGCCCTGAGGTGCCAAAATCACATAGTGAGACATCATACGCGTATGATGTCTTTTAGTGTATTTTTGGACCAAATTTCTCTATAAGCTTGGATTTGGCTTTAGATAGGCATATTCAGTGGATTTATGAAGTTTGGATAGATTTTGGGCTAAAAATGGCTCTGGAGACATCATACGCGTATGATGTATTTTTCATCAGTTTTTCATGGGATTGGTTCTGTGGACTCCCCATGTACTAGTGAAGGACTGTCCCTACTCAAATCTTGGTTTGGACTTGAGTATGTTGGATTTGGGCCAAAAAGAGGCTTTATGTGAAGGATTTTCCCTCAATTGGGCTAATGGGATGATCCACTTGACCAAATGGTTCCAAATTTCATATGTAGCATGTATTAGATATATATAATGGATGTATGATGACAAATGAGCAGTTTTGGCTCTGTAAGTGCAAATAGACATCATACGCGTATGATGTCTTTTGTGTCAAAATGGTGCTTTTTGGTTCCAAATAGCTTGTAGATGTGTTAATCAACAATCCTACAAAGTTTCATTGAGTTTGGAGTTATTTTGACAAAATTAGGACCAAAAATCAATTTTATGGCCTAATTTGCGTCTTTTTGGTTTTCCTTGGGTTTTCTAACTCCAATTCTCATGATACTTGGTTCATAGGATGTGATTAACATGTGGAATGAGGCTATGCACTCAAATGTTGAAATGGATGTGAAATTCATGCTGTGAGACATCATACGCGTATGATGTCTTTTCTTGAAATGTTGGTCTTTTTGTGCAAAGAATGCTTTGTGCTAGTGCCCTAAGCCCTGCTAACTAGTTTTCAACTTAAAAAAAGTCATCAGTTTAGCTAAAAAGCCCCCTTATAGGCATTTCAGTCTCCGAAGTCGTCTCTTTGCCGTGGGGTTGAATTTCTTCAACTTTTCTTCTCGAGAGTTGCATTTCTAGCTCATTGGATATGTTGTGAAGCCATCTATTTGGTTGAACTTGACTTTGGCTCCCCGTTCTCCATCTTTCTCCATTTGGTTGCCCGAAAGCGTCTTTTTCACCATCGGTAAGTGAATCAGCTTTCTTTTGGGTTTTGCTTTCAAACATAAGTCATCCATGTATATTTAAGGCTGCTTGTGAAGTTTCATTTCATTCGGTCGTCAATTTCAGCCATTATGCCAAAATGACGCTTTGTGTGTCCGTAGCCGAATCGGTTGTTCCGACCTACTTTTGGTGGTCCAAACCTGGAGATACTCCATGGTTGCATTGTCCTTGATGTGGTTGAACTTCCTGTGAAGTTTCGTGTCGTTTCGACAACTTTTTCCTGTTTGCCTCTTGCAGGCTCTGTTAACCTAGGGTTTTTCCAATCGTTCTTTCTCGAGCTTCGAGTGTTAGAAACCCATATTCTATACTAGGGTAACCCACCTATAAGTTCTTGCAAGGTTTGATTAGGCGGTTGTGCCACTACCTAGCATTCTACCGCATTCCCCGTCTGCTCTTGTTTCTTGGTTTTGGTCAGTTTTCGCGACAAAAGTTAATGATAAGCATCAAAAGCTTATGGCAACGAGTCTACCTCTCATGTCTGGTGTCCTCTGAGCTCTCGTAGCAGTCGTAGAAGGTTGTAGAAGGTTGGATGCTCCTGTGTGCTCTTTGCTCTCTCCAAGAAGGTAATAGTGGAAATGAGCTTGAAAGTGAAGTGAAAAATACTTAGCTTCGGACTTCCCGGATCACTTGTTACCAAATTTGACATGTGCTCCTATCTCGTCGTGAAATGCACTTTAGGATTTGAAATTTCTCAATTTGGACTCCGTTTGACCTGTTTCTGAGAAATCTGTCCACTTTGCCAAAATTCTGTCATTTCGGGCTTCCCGCAACTTTTCCCGAATTGTACTCAATTTTTACCATGGGTTGCCCTTGTCATTAGGATCATCACCATCTATTCTTTTCTTTTTTCTGATCTCGTTTCACCTGCTTTTTTATTTTTCTTTTACTTTTATTAAGAAAATCATAAAAAATAAAGAAAAATAGCAAATTGAAGCCAAAAAATTCCAAACATACACAATAAATAGCTGGTAACCCTGTGTATATGAATATACACTTATTTGTGATTTCTGGACTTGGATTACCACTTTTTTTCACTTTTTAGCTCCAAACACACTCTTATTTAGTGATATTTACACGTCTAGAGACCCAAATTCATCATTTGATCTCTTCTTGTTGCAAAACAAGGTATATAAGGGCATAAATATTATCAATATCCGCAATCAAACATAAAAATTGCAAAATCATGTAAAACACTGCCCTTGTAATATAATTTTTGTTTTTCTTTGTTTTTGGCTCTTGTAGCTGCTTTGTAACTCCTGTATACCTGTATACCTCCCCCCCTCCTAGTCTGAGTCCTCCCGGACGACTATGAAGTGTCTGTGGGCGAAGCATTGTAGTTGTTTTGGTCATAAGTTCCCAATGCAATTGTAGAGCGATGGTACAACAGCCTTTCCAATAAAGCTGCTCTTTGTTGGATTGAAGGATTGGTGGTCGGGTTTTGGGTTGGTTTTGGCACTTCGGTAGTAGAATCAGTAGATGGATTCTTCTTTACTTTGTTGTTCTTTTTTACAATCCAAATCTGCTTCCGCTTCACTTGTGCTTGCCACAAACTCTTTGCGACCCAAACCTGCTTTGTTCTTTGTGTTGATTTCCTCGACTTGAAATACCTAGGAGTTTCCGTTGATTGTACTGAAGGGAGTTCCTGTTTACAAATCTTTGGGATCCAAATTTGCTTGCTATAGCTTTGTGCCGTCATGAACTTCTTTGGAATCCAGATCTGTTTCACTATCCTTGATTGTCTAGAATCACTCTGTTGTCTGGTATTGAAGACTCTGTTTTCCACCTTTGTGTTCTCTGGCACAACCTTTTTTGGTCTCCATACCAACTTTGACTCCGTTTTTTTCCAAGGTTGAGCTGTTATATTATTGCTTGTCTTCCTTATCCACTGTTGAGAATTCCTCGTCGAAGAGTAATCCGGTTGTATAGAAACTTTTGGTTGCCATTGCTTCTTTTTTTTCTCTGGTTGTTGTTTACCTTTGTCTTTGGATTCGTCCTTTGGAGTTGGCTCTTCTCCTTTGGTGAACTTAACTGATTGACTTTCACCTTTGTATTTGATAAGCACTGATTTAGAACTCCAGTCAATCATTGCATTGTATTGCTTCTGCCATGGTTGTCCTAGCAATAATGGATGTTGTGTAGCTTGGTCTTCAACCACGTAAAACATATGAGGATACACATACTGGTTAATCTGTATGTGTAAAACTGTGCATCCGACAGTTTTGATTGAATTCTCAGAGTAACTCTTTAACTCTTGCTTGGCAGTTTGTAGTTTAGTGTCATTTGTCATTTGTCTATACAAACTGAGTGAAAGTAGGTTAGTTTGAGCTCCTGAATCCAATAGTGCTCTGGCTTTGATTTGGTTGGTTCCTACTTTGCATTCAATGATGGGTTCTTCTTTGTCATTATCCATTTCTGTTATACTGACTGTGTTTATTCGTATTGCTCCTTCATTGCGTTGTTTCTGACGTAGTAGTCTTCTTTTCTCCATTCTTTCCTTCGCCTCGGCTTGCGCTTCCTCCAAAATCATTTTCTTTTTCTGGACACGCAGCTTTTCTTGATGTATTTTGAGAAGCATTTCTTGGGTTAGCGGCAAAAGATACTTTTTCACTCTGCATCCACTAATCCAATTGGGCATTTCTTCTACGTCTAATGTAGCAAGCTTGACGGCTCCACTTGGTGATAGATCTTTAATCACCAGAGGTCCCATCACTCGCTTTTTAAGCTTCTTACCATGCTGTTTTAGAGTGTAAACTAGGACATAGTCCCCAACCTTAAACTCTTTAGTCCGCACATGCTTATCAAAAAATTCCTTTTGTCGCCTTTTTTGAGCGTAGATAGAAGCTACTGCTTTTAGGCGAAGCTCGTCTAGCTTTTCCAGGTCATCTATTCTATCAGAAAGCTCGTGTCCTGTCCACTCTAGATCCTTAGCCACCCTTAAGGTTGAAATCAAGAATTCTATTGGTAAGATAGCATTTAGCCCAAAAACCATGTTATATGGGGTCGTTCCTATTGATGTTTTATATGCTACCCTATATGCCCATAATGTTGAATGCAACTTCTGGTCCCAGTCAGTTCTCGACTCAGATACAATCTTCGTGAGTACCGTGCATATGGTTTTGTTTGTTGCTTCAGCTTGTCCGTTTCCTTGTGGATGATACGGGGCTGATTTCCTATGGATTGCCATGAATTCATCTAGAAGGATCTCTATCACTTCATTTATAAAATGTGTGCCTCGATCACTCACAATTTCTATTGGCAATCCATATCGTACAAAGACGTATTCATATAGAAATTGTGCCGTGGTCCTGGCATCCACTTTTTGAGTTGCCTTTGCTTCGACCCACTTTGTTAGATAGTCTGTAGCCACAACGATGTATTGTGCATGAGTCTTATATGCAGGAGGTGAAATGGGTCCGACATAATCAATCCCCCATTTTCCAAAAGCTCTTGCCACCATCATTGGTCTAAGCGGCATATCATCTCTTTTAAGTGGTACTTTGGTCCGCTGACAGTCATCACACCGTTTAACGTATTCCTCAGCGTCCATATGTAATGTTGGCCACCATATTCCTGCGGCTAAGACAAGTTTTGTTGTCTTATCACCTAAGAAATGGCCTCCACCTACTCCTCCATGAGCTTGCTCCAGGATTATCACATACTCAGACTCTGATGCGCAAATCCTAAGCTGGTTGTCTTTACCTCTCTTATAGAGTTGATCTCCTATGAAAGTGTAATCTCGAGCTTCTGTCTCTACAGATTTCTGACGAGCTTTTGACGTTCCTTCTGGGAAAGTTCTATTTGTGAGATATTCAACAATATACTAACTCCATTCCGGAGCGATCATTATCTGATATAATGTTGAATACTCTGCTGGCGGTTTTGAGGAACATACAATACATACAGTGACATATTCATGTACGCTTTCTTTCATTCCTGGCCAATAGACTCCCAATTGTAACAAATTCCTATATGTGGTCCTTCTTGAACAATGAAATGCACATTCCTGAACATGTGCTTCGCGCAGATATATATTATATTCCTCAGGATTGATGCATAGTCATAAAACATGATCATTTCCCAATTGATACAACCTTCCTGCAAGCAATTGAAGATTCTTGGATTGCCGAATAGAAATATGTTTCTGGTTGTATTCTCTTTTATCAAACTCTCCTCCATAGGTTAATAGGTTAACGACATTTTGAGACCACTTCGGTATCATTTCTATGTTGAACAAGTACGCGTCTGGCATGTCGTCATCTACTCCTATAGGGTCTTCTCCATTCGTCAATCGCGAAAGATGATCAGCTCTAAGATGTGTTTTTCCTTTCTTTACTACTACCGTGAATTCGAATTCCAGTAAGATAATGAACCATCTCACTATTCTTCCGGTATTGCATGGTTTATTCACTAGGTAGAGCAAGGCTTGGTGATCCGTAAAAAACACAAACTTGTTGGCTAGAAGATAATGCCGAAATTTCTTCACAGCATATATCATTCCTAATCCTTCTCGCTCTGTTGTGGTGTAATTCTTCTCTGCATTGTTGAGTTGTCGACTGGCGTAACAGATAGGAAAATCCATGTTTCCTTCTTCTGGCTGAGCCAGAATGCATCCTATTGCATATGCCGAAGCATCTATATGCACATGGAATATCTTCTCCCAATCTGGTGATTTCAAGACTGGAGCAGTAATGAGTGCCTCTTTCAATTTCTTGAACGATTCCTCACACTCCTCTGTCCATTCAAAGTTCACTATTAGCCTGTAAAGTGGTTGGCCTATTATAGCGTACATGTAAATGAATCATCTATAATATCCGCAATGTCCCATAAAGCTCTGTACTTATTTCGCATTGGTTGGTCTAGGCATATCCACTATAACTTTTATCTTCTCTAAATCCGTGGATATTCCGTTTTGTGAGACAATATGTCCCAGAATTCTGCCCTGTCGGACCATAAACACACATTTCTCAGGATTGAGACAAATGCGATATGTCCTACATTTCTCAAATACTTTTCTTAGGTGTTCTAGATGCTCATCTCTCAGAAGAGAATGTACACATAAATCATCCATGTATATTTCTAGAAACAACCTTAAGTATTCTTTGAAAGCATGTGTCATCAGCCTCTGGAAGGTTGCGGGAGCATTGGTTAGACCAAAAGGCATAACCCGATAAGCATAAAGTCCCCACTTCGTTTCAAAAGCTGTTTTATGTTGATCTTCCAGTGCTATGGCTAGTTGGTTATATCCTGAAAAACCATCAAGAAAGGAGTATGTTGTTTTCCCTGATACACGCTCTAGAACATGATCAGTTATCGGCAAGGGATAATTGTCCCTAATTGTTGCAGCATTCACTTTCTTTAAGTTGACACACACTCGGAGTTTTCCGTTCTTCTTGGGTACTACCACAATCGGAGATACCCAATCGGTGTGTTCAATCTCGTATATGAATTCAGCTTCCATTAGCTTATCTATCTCTTCTTTGATTCGCTTAGCAAATGTATCATTATATGTGTATGGTCTCTGTCTGCTAGGCTTTGCGTCTTGTTTCAGTGGGATTGTGTGTTGGCATATCGATGGGTGAACTCCCTTTAAGTCCTTATAAGACCATGCAAACACATCCCTATACTCTCTGAGAAGACTCAAAAGTCTCTCTTCCTCACCTGGAGACAAATCTGTGGCTATGTACACCGGTCTAGGTGTCTCACCTGGAGCTGCTAAATCAACTTTTTTTGCATCCTCCGATCCGTCATAAGATTCGTTCTCCCTTCTCTCTCGAATAGGTTGGGTTAATACCACCTTCCTATCCTCTATTGTGAATTCCCTATAGTGAGAGGGAACATCCATGTTTTCCTTGATTTTGGCGTTTTCGTCCTCTCCACTCTCAAATTCTATCGTCCAAACTTCTTTCAGAGTTTTCTTGAGCTCTCTGTACTTGTTTCTACGTTCTAACTTGGACTCCGTGTGTTCTCTATTGCGCTTGTTCTTTTCTGATTTTTCTATTTCTGTTTTCGTTCCATTCCTTTGAACTTGATTTCTTGAGCCTCTTTTGTCTTTTCGTGAGCTCTTTTGATCATTGCCTCTCATTCTTCCAGAAATCTTGTCCTTAACACAATCTTCCGCCTTTACTAGCATTAGGAATTGATTTTTTCCTCTTATTCTAGGCATCGGATTGGTTCTAACCCCCTTTGTTTTTCTCTTTGCTCTATAGCGTTTCTGGCATTGTTTAGTTTGGTTCGGTTAAAATCATAAAATCGGACATCCGTTATAGTTTCTTCGTTTTCGCTTGAATTGTCCGTTCACTCGTTGTCTGCTTCATTTTCCCACTCTGGATGATCGGGAATGTCGTGAAACACCTCTTCTTCATTTTCCTTTTCCAGTGTATCGTTCTTTTCAGTTTCTTTTTCGAATATCGTTCTCAGCATGAAGTATGGAACCACGTCGTACCCGTCCTTGTCGCAAAATTTTGTTGTGGGACCATCCGGAATTGCACAAACATCTAGGGTTGCTAGAATGTGTGTCCATTCTAATGGTTCAAGTGTGTCCTCTGGAAAGGGTTCTCCTATATAAGTTTCGTCTTCGATAGCCCTTTCTAAAACATATTCTTCTCGCCTCAGACTTCCACATTTCGAGGCTCCACACATCCATAACTCCTTGGGCTTACCTAACCAAGCTGGAAATTCAGATCCCGCCAAAGTAGCTGAATCAAACTCCTCTACCGGTGTTTGGTTCACATCTTTGTAGCTATGGTCTCTCAGGTTCACACGTGTAGTGGTTTCCATATTTCTCAGGTATATGTGATTGTAGCCCCAACCGAACACTTGGAACACTTGAACCTGAACAACAGAGAAAATATGGCAGCAGGATCATCAAACCCTTCCGCCACAATGAAGCTATTGTTCATAAAATACCAGTACGACAATGAGCAAGGTGCCAAGATCTACAAAGATGGAATGGACCGCTATTGTGTAAAGATAGAAGAGAGACCTAGTGAGTTCAAGGACTTAGTGCCTGTGAGCTATAGCGGAGATAGATATCTAGATGACAAGGGTACCATGTACTTGGTAGTCCTAAACCCTAACATTGTGGACAAGTGGGGATTGATGGGCACCAAAGCCAAAGTAGATGAAGAACTTGAGGAGAAAGCACCAATAATGAACTTCCTTGATGCGAGGTTAAGAAGAGAGAATGAAACTACAAGGATCAACACTGATAACATCTATGTGGGGCTATACAAATATAATCATGGGGAGCAAGATCTCTATTATAGATGTGAAGAACCCTACACCGGAGAGTTGACAGACCAAAAAAGACTTTATGTCTTTACCTACATAGAGGGATCGGAAGTGAAAATTGCTGCTTACGACAAGTATGGGAGGCAATACTCAACAATGGGTAAGAAAGAATTAGAAGGATATACATACTTTGGGGGACCACTACATCAGTATTATGTTACTTCTAGCTCACAAAGACCAGCACCAACAAATGGAGGGCAAAACCCAATGACGATAGGAGGACAAAGAACTCAGACTGCTGACTCTTTCAGTCAACCTCAGTACTCAAAGCCCGGACCAATGGGATCATTACATTCCAGAGAGTCAATGGATACGAATCGAGGTAGTGCAGTTCCAATCCCCACATATACCACTCCAGGTCCAAGGTTCGAAGCGGAACCATCACATTTACCTCCTAGTAGTAGATTCAGGGCAGGGGAACCGACAAGGGTAACCCATGAAGTCCATGATGCTAGAGAAAGCTTTAGCCGGGACACAGGAGCAATGAGATTGGTAGCAAACCATAGACGTATGAGACCATCTCAAGTAGCGAAGTGTATGCCAAAGAAGTATGGTGGTTCAGGAAATCCGTATGCACATGTGTCACTCTTTAAGCAAGTCTTAAGAGCTGAGCAGATAACAGATTTCCATACACAATACGAGGGATTTGGTCTTACTCTAGAAGGTACGGCATTGACATGGTTTCAACCACTGAACATAGGGGGATTCCATGACATTGACCATTTGCTAAGAGAGTTTGCTGAGGAATTCTCAAAACGAGGGATTAAGCACAATACGGTCTCACAAATATATGGTTTTAAACAGAGAGAACACGAAAAAGTGAAGGAAGCTTCACTTCGCTTCAAACAATACATTGAGAGATGTCCAGTACGTGAACGACCACAAGATGACAGACTATTTGTTCTCTTTATTGAGGGACTGAGAAATGACACTCTCAAGAAGGACTTGCACTTGAAAGCTTGTACAAGTTTCGAGCAAGTAACGAGAGAGGCATTGTACTTAGTGGATAACTGTACGGTTTATGGAGAGGTGTCAGCGGATACAGATTTTGCATCCAGTAGCTCCTCCTCCGTAGCGAGCGAGACTACCACTAAAAAGAATGTTCAAACAACAACCATGCCAAATGTAGAGCAAATGATAGAAGATGCTCTAAAAAGGATGGCACCATACCAAAAACCATTGCCAAAAACACTGAAATGGTGTGCTATTGAACAAAAATGGACAAACCATCCAACAGAGGAGTGCTATTACAACAAAGGGTATGTAAGGGAGCGTCAGTATGCACCTCCTGCTCAATTAGCACCACCTCAAGTACATCCAGTACCTCGATACCCAACGGGAAATGTACCAGGACCTATGGGGATAGAAAGACCGTAACCGGTATTGGGACAACAACCACCTTTACCAGGAGCAAGACCAGTAGGCATTAGATATGCACCAACCTTAGAGAATCAAGAAGAACAAGCCTTAGTGCCTGTTCAAACCTATTATGAAGAATCTGGTGCACACATGTCTCCAACTGTGTATTACCCACCAGAAGAACCCAAACAGCCAGAACCATGGGGCATGATTGGGAATGTTGGAATACCAACAGTTACAAGTGCTTCTGATGAAGAGAGATACAATTTGGACGCAAGAACATTGATGTTCATAGCTCATGGAGGGTTAACAGGACAAAGACCATCCTATCCACAAAGGACGAATCAAATGGGACCAAGACCAACACTAGGACCCTGTTACAAGTGTGGAGGTGACCATCTGATGAATGTTTATCCACATACGGAAATCATTAGAATTAACGCTTATTGCACTGAGTGTGGGGTTACTCACTTCATTGAGGATTGTTCAAAGAATCCAAACAAAGTGCAAAAGACGACATTGAATATGCTAGAAACTATTCCTACCAGCAGTGGGTCTGAAAATGAAACTCTGATACCAACGCAAGTTGTTACTAGAGCTCAAGCTAAGAAAACCACTAGAGAACCTGAGAATGGAAAGTTAGCGACCGAAGTGGTTAGTCAAGGACGGCGGAGTCAAAGAAACACATGGAAAGCTAGAAAAGCACGCATGAAGTTGAGAAAAGAACGTGAAGACGCTATTCTAGCTGAGGAACTAAAGCGAACTGAAGATAGATTAGAAAAACTTGAGAGTCAAAACGGGAAATGAGAGATGAGCCCGGAAAGAACGAAACAAAAGAGTATCAAAGAAACAACGAGCTTAAGCTCAGGGGGATCAATGCTAGTCGACAAAGTACACGAACCATTGGACGCACTGATGAGAGCTTACGAAGCTAGGTTAAAGACCAACCAAACACAAGAACAGAGGTGGATGACATACCCAAACGTGGAATTGGAAAAGCAGAGACTTGAAATGTGCCAGAGAATGATCGAGACTGCACAAGCCTTATTAGAACCACCAAAAGAAACAATGAATTGTGGAACGGAAAACCCAATTCAGCAAGAGACTATCGTTTCACGGGTAGCTGAAAAGACTCCCAGTGTACAAAAGCCTGAAAATACGCACAAGGATGACCGCATAGTATTGAACACAACCGATCAGGAGATAGAGAGTTTTCATCCAGTCATACAGAGGTCTTATGGAAGAGATGAGGATTACAATGAATTTTGGAAACAAGTGAGAGAGGCAAACTTTGCAAACGAGCTAAGTTGCCAAGCTAATCAGAAAAATTGGGAAAAGGACATCAGGAATCCTCCCATAGTGGAATTTGAGGCAGGATCTCAAGTGGACTTGGATCTGCAATCTTACTGGGGAGATGGGGGCTCTGTTAGAACAATGGAGAGAAAACCTCACTCACTGAATACCTTACCTTCATACTTAGGAGAGTATGAAGCAAAATCCGAGACTAGAGCACTTCCCTCACGAAGAATCTCATCAGAAAAAGTCATGGACTCGCAAGGATTGATAGAGATCTTGTCAACACCAGTGACATGCACTATCACTCTAGCTGAGCTTTTGAGGCTAAGACCACATATGTTGACCACTGTAGGAAAATGCTTGGAGAAATTTGGGATAAAAGACCCAACATCGAGACTGCAAGAGGGTATACAAGAGCTGAGTAAACCACAAAAGAACGCTAAGCCTGTACCCTTAAACAAGGTCGGAGAGTATTGCGAAGGTGAAGAGGGGAATACAACCTTACCAGTTGAATTCCAAGGAGTGAACACAATGGCAATACTAGACAGCGGAGCTGGGGTAGCCATTGCTACAAAAGAAATCTGGAAAAAATGGGGGAAACCAGCAATAAGGAAGACTAGTTTGAAACTCCAATTAGCAGATGGACACATGGAGAAACCTATGGGGTTATTAGAGAAATTCGTAGTGACTTCTTGCGGCATTGAATACGAACATACTTTTGCTATTGTCGATTTTGGCAAGGAGAATAACTATGATATCATATTGGGAAGACCATTCATGAGACAGTTGAAAATGGTCCAGAAAATCTCGTAAGATCTCTCCGAAGAAGTATCAGAAGCACTTCCTTCAAAGATCGGCTCTAATGGTTGCACCCAACTTTGGTTTACACTTCCCTCGGTTGATATGACACTTGCTTGTTCCCCTTGTTTTGGTTGGTTATTCTGGAGATTCCTGCCCGATCTCAAATTCATCAATTCCCCTAAAGGACTTTAACTTCTCCGTCTCGGCAATTTGTGTTCCCAAGTTTTTGTGGTCAAAATTGATCCAAACTGATTGATACTTGGTCAATTGTTTAATCTTGTCAGTTGGACAACTTCTGTTTCATCAAGTGAGAATTTTGTTGCAGTTATGCTGAAAAAGACATTATACGCGTATGATGTCTTTTTTTCACAGATTTAGATTATTTTGGTTATGCTCACTCTCAGTAGCCCCCTTATGCTCTTTCCACTCACAAAATTCAGTTTGAACTCTGTTTGAGCAAGTTATGGCTAATTTAGGCTTTTCTTGGCAATTTTCCGCTTTTGACTTGTTTTGGGTCAATTATGATCCAAATGGGATGAAACTTGAAATATAACCTCTAGACATCTATTACAATGGATCTGTGTTGGCAAAGTATCAAAATATGTCCAAAATTAGGTAAAAGACATCATACGCGTATGATGTCTTTTTCATCAATTTGGTTCAAGACTTGATATTTTTGCTTTCTACAGTGTTTGTAACAATCTTGTCAGGTCAGATATCAAAAATAAGTAGTGGATGTGCTAAAAGACATTATACGCGTATGATGTCTTTTGTCCTAGATTTTGACTATTCTTGGTTTTAAGCCTTCTCCAATGTTTATAATTGAGTTTCAAGTGTTTTTGTCAGGTTTGAATGTAAAAACAAGATCTGAATCCAAAATTTCCTATTCTTTGCGTTTCTTGGACTCCGACTTGTCTTTTTGGGTTTCTTTGAGTGTTAATGCTCTTGTTTTAAGTTGAAATTAGGGTATAACTCCCCTTTTGAACACTCTGGTAAAGTCAAAATTTCTGTTTTGGTCTCTGTTTGGTCATTTAGACATCATACGCGTATAATGTCTAAAGTTGCAGATTTCCAGTTTTTTGGCACAGAATCCTTCCTAAAGCTTTCTCAAGTGCTCAGCAACTCCCAGATACACAGAAAATTTCTCTGGCTTTTGTTTATTGCAAGTTTCACTACTAACTCGACGGTTTAGTGATCTAACATGCAATCAACCATATCAAGCAAATACTCCAATGATTACTAGCTCCAGATCAGGATCAAATGAAGTCCTACCTAAGCTATTCCTAATCCTAAAATGGGTTTGGTAATTGTGATTTTAAAGAGATCCACTGCCACTCACGGACTAGCAAATTCTTCTTCTATCAACAACTACTCAACACCAACAAAACAACAAACAAATCTAAGCTAATCTAAAAATACTGTCAACACGGAAGACCCAGGAATACCCCACTTCCTAGTATCTCTCGAGATCTTCGGAGTCCACCACTCCTAGATCTTTTCTAACTAAAGTATACAAAGTAGTTTATACGACTCACCTCGTAGGATTAGTCTAAGGTCACCTACTTAGGGCTCTCGTCCCCGGCAGCGGCGCAAAATGTTAAGGCGGTTACGCCGCTAGCGGAAGCTAAATAGCGAGAACTCAACCAACAACAGAATTTGTCAGACGAGGACGGAGCTTGACCCGCAGGCGCATGGAAACAACTAGGTGGGTGTCAAATCACCTACTCGACCTTCTAATGACAATCACTACTAAGGAAATCAAATCTAAGTTCTAAAATACGCAAGTGACTGAAATCCTTACTACGAACGAATGCTATACGAAACAGGATCTAGAATCATTGAATCGATCTCAAACTCAAGGGGAAGTCTATACACTAGGTAAGAACAACACCCTAAAGACTTGAACTGCAAAAATCAACCTATAACCACTCCGTGCGGCAAACGCGTATGAAGACAGGCTGAAAAATACAGGTGATCGAAACTTGACTCGCCGTTGCTAACACAATGGCGGTGTCGCTTCTCCAATGGCGGCTCCGTAGCTCGCGTAGCAAGTAGATAAGACTCTCTCTCTCTCTCTCACTCTCTCTCAGACACAGTCACGGCGCTCAAAAACTCACTTTGATTAATAATCTGAATCCCCTTAGGTTACAAAAACATTGGCTTATATACCTCAGCCTTGGAGGTGAGAACATCTCTAACTAATTACATCAGCAAGTGAAATTACTTCGGAATTACAAGCTGGAAACTCAATTGAGTCCCGTTACTTAATGAATGGCTCAAATCAAAATTAATGTCGGAAAGACATTTATTACAATCAATGGTTACAAAATGATGAGTGTGAGCAAAAATGTGGGTGTGATTCTCTGCTGGCTCAACAGTGGTGCCCCCTCTTCACTCCTCGTGACGAGTTCTGCATGCACAATCCTGGGGTAGAGGCCACCGGGGTCAATGTTGCGCTTGCACTTGTCACAAGGAATGTCTGACTTGGTAATCCAAATCTTAACAAGAAATGGACGACCCAATAACAATAAACCACCTCGTTCAAGAGGAAATCAAAAACCTCAAGAAGAAACTCAAACCAAAAGACCTTTGAATACTCGAGGTGAGGAAAATCCATCAACCACTACAAATCAAGGAGAAATTAAAGAACTTTTGGTGCCTTTTGGACTTGATAATGCCCCAACAAAATTCCATATTGTCACGACCAAAATCTCTTGAGAACAAGATCATAAATGAATATATTATATAATAGGTTATTAAGCTTTTATTTATAAAGGGTTTGAAACTTACTTATTCAATACTGAGATCGAGATGAGGACACCTCAAAATTATCAAGTGCGGGAGGATATAAGATCAATGATTTTCACGTCTCTTTCAAATATAAGTAATAAGGCTATTTTCATGTTTCAGTAGGTCAATAGATGTTTGGTTCAGTTTTGAAAATTTTTTACTTTTTTTAGCTTTTTCTTGTTTTTGTGTTTTTCAGTGATAAGCCAAGCAAGATCCTTAATCTACAAGTTTTGAGGATGCTATGGTTTAGTTCTGTAAAAATGTGCTTTTTGAGTGCTTTCACACTGTTCAATTAGCTTTTCATGCTTTTTGGTGCTTTTCGATGAAAAGCAAGTCCATTTTATTGTTCAGTTGGACAAGAGAAAGCCATGGTTCAATTTTAGAATTTTTTTGTGTGCTTTTTATGCTATTTTTAGCTTTTTTTTCTTTTTGGTGTTTTCAAACAACAATGTGCTTTTTAAAATGACCTAAACCTAAAAAATAATATTCTTAGTCATTGTTTGGGTACAAAACGACCATATGGTAAAGAAACAAGATTAAACAAGATTCTTACGATAACTATTTTTATAGAAAGAGACATTGTAAATATGCCAGGGTAGTATGGGGAAGTTGTGACTTGTAACTAAGCTAGAATATCATGATGTTGTTGGGAATGGGGTTTGACCTATTATCCAGCCTTCTTTGTGAACCTTTCCTTGGAAGAATAATGATTTGTATCCATGAGAATTCCCTCTTGTCTACTAGGCATCCTATGTGGCCTAAAACATGTGTAGCATGGCCAAAAGTAGCCCAAGTCATAGTATACTCCATGAGGTGTCTTCCTAGACATAGTAGAATCATTTTTGGAGGAGTTATGTGCCTAAAAAACCCCCTTAAAAGTGAGAATAAGAGTTTGCAAGGGCTCTTTCTTGATTTGGAAGCTTTGTATGAGGTCACAGATAATGATGTCAGATGAGATGTTATTCCTAGCTCTATATAAAGAGCCTTCTTGTAGTCATTTTCATACAATAAGATAATCATTTTATGTCTACACTCTATCCCAATCCTATTGTGTAGTTCTTGTGTAAATACGTGTTAGCTAGCATGCTACTACCATGAATGGTTCTCTCTCTCATCCTCCCTAATCCTATCAAGTGGTAACAGAGCTAACGATTCTAACCATAGCATTAGGAAGAGAATGGGATGTAGGAGGGCCTCTTTATTTGACAGTTTAAGGAAGTCAAACCTTTAGTATTAAGAAAGTAATCAAAGGACAGCTTTTGAATTCAAACAAGCAAAACGGCTAGTTTATTTGAATTAAAAGTTTCCCCCCAACATGGAATTTAAAATCTAGTGGGTAAAACCATATCATGTAGCATATCTATGGAAAGAGCTCAATGTGTAGATTGCAGATCTATGATCTCCGCTCCAATCAGAGATCATATGTGGGAGTTATGGAAGGCCGAAAATCATAAAATTGTCCACCTCCTTTTTGGGGGGAAAAGTGCACCCTTTGACCACTCTTACACATCTCTTACACACCCACCATTCTTGCACACATGGCATACACCTATTTGTCAAAATGTTAATCACCTCCATAAGCTCAGGGCAAATAAATAGGTCCTCTTACACCCATCCTCTTCCTAATGGGCCTGCTAATCTCCCCATTGCATAAGAATTCTTAATAATCACCACTTGGTCACCAGCATGCTCCACTACCCTTTGGTGATTAGGAGAGGAGGACATAGCACCTAAAAGTTTTGGTTTTTGCATAATTTTTGTCATTAATTAACCTTGCATTTAGTGTGTTTCTACATAATTGTCATCTTCAATTATACTTTCCATAAGGATGTTCACATTGCATTAACCTCGTGTATGATAGTGCTCTCTAAGATCTATCTAAGGAGCTCTCAACCTCTACAATCCAAGCGTGGCATCCCCCTAATCTCCAATCCCCATTTTTGTTAAAAAAGGGTGTTTGTAGAGTTTATTGTTTGTGGGAATGTCTACCGGCATCGATTCTTTTTATCTATATCTGGCCCTCTCCACAACCAAGCTCGTGAACATTGTTGCTAGCCCAAATTGGTTATTCTTGGCAGCTGGCGGTCGTGGGTTCAAAAGGCACGATATTTTATGGTAAGGAAAGTGGGCAGACTTAACAATGGGGGTGAATTGGAGTGCTTCATAGAATATTTTGGGTCTGTCAGGGGTCATCCTGTGCCCAATATTTTGTGCTCATCACCCGGATTCCAAGTCATGTCAAAACAAAGCCTGTTGAGGCTTTTGATTCCGCTAGCAATGGCCCCCACGGCCTACAAGGCCCGACACCTGCAAGTCTCCTTTGTCCCTATAGAGGGGGTTTTCCCATGGTCTCTAAGCCTTAAGTCTTGCAACCCTGTGCCTTCCAAGCCTTTTGCGGTGATTGTTTTACACCACAAGTGGAGAGTCTCCAAGGCCCCCTCTCCACCTTGGGAAACTCTTAAGAACCCCGAGCACACGTATGAAGCAAACAAACCAAGTTGAGATCAACTATCTGCAAAGAAGACTAAGCAATGTAAAAGGAGCTTCAAAAACATATAAGATATCATTGACATCTTGAAGGATGAAGATGAAGAACACCATGAAAACCATCGACATAAAGATAAGAGAAATGAAGATGTCAACAAGTATGAAGACTTCCATGAAGATGACATGAAGAACGATCATGACAATGATTGCAAATATGATGACAAAAGTACATGTTCAAGGGTAGGACATTGAAATGAAGACAAACTATAAGAGGAAGAAGAATCATACAAAGATGAAGAAGATGAAGACACAAATATGAAGAATGCCATGAATCTCCCATCCAAGAGGAGGTTTCTCAGAGCCTTTGTGTCACATAAATGAATGAATGATAAGCCTTTTAGCGGCATAGATCCTTTTGTGGAATAGAGCATGTGTTGCATATGAATGAATAGAGCCTAAGTGGCATAGAGCCTATGTGGCATATGAATGAATGAGTGTGTCTGTCATAGCCCTAAGCCCAAGGGGAGGGTTGTTGGGAATGGGATTTAGCCTATGATCTTAGTCTTCTTTGTGAACCTTTCCTTGGAAGAATAATGATTTGTATCCATGAGAATTTCCTCTTGTCTACTGGGCATCCTAGGTGACCTAAACCATATGTAGCATGGCCAAAAGTAGCCAAGTCATAGTATACCCAATGAGGTGTCTTCCTAGACATAGTAAAAGCATTCTGGAGGATTTATGAGCCTAAAAGAAACCCCTAAAAGTGAGGATACGAGTTTGCAAGTGGTCTTGGCTGATTTGAAAGCTTTGTATGAGGTTATAGATAATGTCAGATGAGATGTTATGCCCAGCTCTATATAAAGAGCCTTCTTGTAGTCATTTTCACATAATAAGATAAGCATTTTGTGTCTGCACTTTATCCCAATTCTATTGTGTAATTCTTGTGTGATTGAGTGTTAATTATCATGCTATTACCATGAATGGTTCTCTCTCTCATCCTCACTAATCCTATAAGGTGCAACATAGGTCAATTATGATCACATTAGTTGTTGAGATATCGTTTTAGTCAATTAAATTGCAACAAAAATTGAAGGGTATGGCCAAATTGACTTTTTAAAAGCAAAGTCCTTGTTTGTAGAGAATATTGGAGTCTTTTCAAAAAAGCAAGATATATTCCTAGCAAGAGAGGGGGCGCCGTTTGTCAGCTTGGGGCACACTCTAGCCTGGCAAAAATAGCATATAAGGAACAATTCGACTCATTTTTTAATGCCATTACCATATCCATAAGAGAAGTTCTCTCTTGTTTGTGAAAAGAAGAAGAAGAATACTCTCTCTCTACTTGCTTACTACGCATTATGCTCTACGTTGACTTTGTGGCAAAAAATTCCATGTAGCTCTCATCGCAGCTCTCTTGCAACAAATCAAGAATCATTCCAACCACCAATAATCACTTCTCAATCACACTAAGGAGCTCTAAGATCCATAGCCATCATCTCTTTCTCTCTCTACTTTTTCTAAGAAATTATTCTCTCAGTGGTTGCTTTTCTGTATACGTAGGCATGTATGGGCTTGTTGGATGTGTACAAAGATTCTCCATGCTTTGTTTATCATGTTTAGCATGCTGATTTATGCATACGGTGTGTTTATGATCATGTAGGTACATAAAAAGAGCTTTTTAGATGGTAGGAACATTGTTTTCATCATAACTCCTAAACCACTATGAATCAGGTCAACCCCTTTGAATTGAAGATTTAAAACATCATTTAGATCATGTTTTATTGTGTGTGTCATGTGAAAATTTCACATGAGTAAAGATCTATGGTCAAAATATAGCCTGCTGCCCACTGCACTTAGTCCATATTTTGGACCCTAGGCTCGTTGAATAACCACTATTTAAATTCATTGGATGAAGGAACCCACTTAGCCAAAGAAAAACTTCATTAAAATGGATGATAAATGTATTTAGATCATCTATCACTTCATGAGTGCAAGTTATTAACGGTTCCTTGTACAGGATTAGCTACGCATGTAGGGGTGCTACCTAAGGGAAGTACCATATGGAGACTTTGATGAGTGGTTCATATCTATTTTATGGTTTATTTTGATAATTTGAATTCAATTTTTGGATGTTCATAAATTTATACGTGGGTATATGGTTAATTAAACCAAAATCGTACGGGAAAATATGGATAAAATGACATTCCATTGGAAATGATGCTACCCAAGAGATATAAAAATACACTTGAGCAGGTCCAGAGGAGTAAGGAAAAACATTTGGAAGGTTTTGGAACATAAACCACAACAAATGATCAAACCAAATATATATAGACAAGCACATAGAACTTGGGTCTCTTTTGCAAGTTCATTTGATGAAGGGTCTGTAGGTGTTCCAGTACTTTTTTTTTAACTTTTGAATATCATTCTCCCAGTCGTTGAAAGGTGGTCCTTTTTTATGTAGTGATGTATTTGAGCACTTCTTGCTTTTGACATTGAAAGGCTGGATTTGTTTTAGGGTAAAGGGTAAGTCTTGTGTCAATAGGTGCTTTGATTATAGGGCTGAGATTTTGCATTGTTCCACCACTTTAGGAGAAAGGCTACATAACAAAGAGAGGGCTTTTTATCATGCCATGCTTCATAAGGATTCATATACTGTAAGGATTTGGTAGGAACCCTGTTAAGTTCATAACTAGCACACATGATAGACTCAAGGAAAAATGAATGTGGCAAAGCCTTACTCTTGATCGCACATCATGCCATCTACGTAAATGACCTTTTCTTTCAACAACATCATTCTTTTGAGGTGTATATGGCACTTAGCATTGGTGTTTTATCCCACAATTAGCCAAAAATACATTAAAATCATGAGGCGTATACTCCCCCCCTCGATATAAAGGGAGGGTGCCCATAGTACATTTAGAGACATTTTCAGCCATAGCCAAAAATGGTTGAAGCATATGAACACTTTGCACTTAGCTTTAGGTGGATGCACCCATGCATGCCTGGAGTAATCATCAATCAAAGTCAAGCAATAGATGTAAGTGCCCAACGATGGAGTTTGCATGGGCCCACAAACATCACTTTGCACAAGGTGCAACCTGTATGTAACCCTTACTAACCATCCTTTGGAAACTTTCAATGTTTTCATCTTACCCAAAATACAACCTTCACCATGCTTAGAGGGTGCTTCAAGAGGCAACAAAGAAGAGGGCCATATTAGATTTTTTCAAACGCAGCCCAAACATGCAAAATCCAGATGCCCAAGACATGCATGCTAAGTTTTGCATCTGAAATAGCCTTTTAATCCACAACTATGATTCACAAAAAAATTCCCATACTTGTCATATGAAGTGAGCTTATATAGCTCACAAAAAAAATTCCAGATACAACTATTTCATCACCAAAATTGAGATCATGAAATGTACATCTTGCATCCACAAATTTGACAACAAGGCCAAGTCTTGCAAGTGCAGATATAGACAAAAGGTTCTTTTTTATCCCTGGTACATAAAGTGCATCAATAAGTGCAAAAGAACTGCCATTCGTAGCAATTAGCACAATCTTTCCAACTCCCTTGACCGAATAAGAGGCATTGTTGGACCTACAAACTAATCACATACCAACAACAAGAAATCAAATAAGCAAAGTAATAGCAAGCAAGCAAGCACTTACACCAAACATGCAAGAGGTATGAAACATCTGGATCTATCTTTTCTAATGTGTTTGTGTGTGCGCGATTAAAACAATAGGGTTGGGGGGGAGGCGGTAGAATCTTACCTCTTTCTTTCCTCTTGGGGTCAATCCTCTTTGCGGTTCTCTTGTGTGGAGCTGTTAACTGAGCCGACGTCAATTAATAGGAGCTGCTAAATATCTAAGCCTTATGAATGCACATCAAAGATGAATATGAAGAAGCAGTGAAGATTGGAGTTACACACTTTTCACATTTTTCCAAAAATGGCCATGTATTGTAATTTCTCAAATTATTTAGCCATTGTGATAATTGCAACGTGTTATGTGATCAATAAGAGTTCCAAGATGTAGATCATAGGTCACTTAGTGTACCTGGGTTGCAGATACAGTAAGTGTGGAGCCTCAAAGGTCTTTGGGTGCTAGACATTACACATTTAGACCTTGGCTAAGGTTTTGGATAATGAAATACACAGCGTGAGCTAACAGCGCTCACTCCTCTCCTTCTCGCATTTCCTACTCCCTCCCTGGTTGTCACATTGCAATCGCGTTTGTTGCATTGCAACCCCATGTAAGAGCTCTACGCATTGACGTAAGCAGTTCACAGTAATTCGTATCTTTTGGCGTCGTTGATGGGCGGCCTAATTTCATCATAACTAGGAATTTACACTTTCAAATAAAAAACTAAGTATAGAGGGGTATTGGGGCATCATTGCTAAGCATTTAGATGCATTCTGAGTCAAAAATGACTAGGTCAAAAATCCACTGCTGTTAATAAGCGTGATTTTGGAACTTGACCTAAAGTGGGGTTTGAGACCATAAGCATGTGTTCTTAGGTCTTATAAACTTTTCCTAGAAGTTTCGTTACGTTTGGACGTCATTTGATGCTATAACGGATGTGATTTGTTTGCCAATGGTGAGCGATAGGCTTTTGGTAATTTCAGTCACTTGAGTGTAGCTTGAGTTAGATGCGAGTTGTTAGTGTTTTCCAAGAGATTGACAACCTCTTGTAGCCTATATGCACTAGTCGAGTCAGCTTCGTCCCATGGATTGACAATTTAATCGTGGTTCTTGCTAATATTGCAATAAGATAGGAAGGTGAGGTTAGACATGCGTCCCACATTTGTCGTCGTTGCCATTGCCACAATTACACTAGCGTAGGCTGTTGGAGCCCCATTGGTCCAACTCTTGTAATGAGCCCATCTTGTAAAGCATATCAAATTCCCATTTTATGTCAAAGACATCTTATCATTTTGATACATTCGTCTAGGTTATGTAAAGATTAATCAGTTAGTCAGGACTCAGATTTGTTCCCACTTTGTAATAATGAGTAAGAGAACCCCATGTACATTTTTGAGCTAAGCTTACTAAAGTATAAAAGTCACCTTAGAACCATTTTTGAATAACATTTGAATATTAATCCTGTGTCGTACGAGTCTGAGAGAGAGAGAGAGAGAGTGACTGTGTCTTATCCTCTTCGCTACGCGCTTCTCCCTCACCGGATTCACGACGTGACCACACCATCGCGGTAGTCTCTCCGAGAGCTACGCGCCCACGCTACGCATTCACCGTTTCGAGTTGATCGCGATCGATCCTTCCTCGAGCTTGTTTTGCTTGTAAGTAGCACAAACGGTGTCTGTTTTCAATAATCAAGTGCTTTATGGAATGAGAAAGAGATTAGCTACACATAGATACTCATAAACTTAAGTTTCGCCCACTTTTGGATTATGACATGTTAGTCTATCGCAACTGTATTTGAGATAACTAGGGTTCAAATCTGCTGAGATTAGACTTATAGGTAAGTATATCCTAGTGAGAGGATGGTGCCTAGTAAGTTTGATGCGATTCCGAGTTCATTGGACGTGTAAACTGTGTTGTGAGCGTTTAGGGATAGAGTGGGTTGCATTCTACCAGGATTAGTGATTGATGCATCATAAAAGTGTGTATGTGTAGATTGGTCTCAGCCTGACAAGCTAACGAGATTTCCTACGTGCACCTACGGGTTAGTCGTGTCATCGGATGATAAGTATGTTGTCTGTGTCGTGCTCGTGAGTATGAACAGGGGAGTAGTTTTGCCCTAAAACATTGGCGCCGTTGCCGGGGACACAAGACCTTAAGTAGGGAGATCTACGTCACTCGTGTGATGGTTAGCTTACTTTAGTTTTGACTAAAGAGAGCTTAAACTTTTAGAACAAGATCCAGGATAGAGTATCCTGAGGTCTAGTGGATAGCCAGGAAGCCTGTGTCTTGTCGAGGGTCTGCGACTAGTTAGATTTAGTTAAGTAGGATAATGTGGAGTTATGGTTTTTGGTTTTGAGTGCTTGTTATACTTGTGAAGAAATAGAGTAGAAAAACGTTGTAAAACCGCAAAAAACAAACAAAAAGAAGAAACAATAAGGCAGTTTCTTGCCTTGAAAGCAAAACCCACCCCATATACCCTTGAAAGGGGTGAAAAGAGTCGACATTGAAATTTATGATCCAACACTCGAGAAAACATAAAAACTGCGATCAAAACCAACAAAAAAAGAAACAGGTGATTGTCATAAGGAAACACTAAGTGAACCTAAAGGGGCCAAGAAGAGATATAACCATTAGCCAAGGGTAAACTGACTGTTTCATGGGGTATGACTAATGTTCACAAGTTTAAGATGAAGTGTCATCAAATTTGCATCACTTCAAGTGCAATGGAGTTGTGAATTGTCGGAGAAAAGTGAAATTTGTGAAGTGCTTGAGTTTGAGGTCAAAATAAGTCCAAACTTCATAAAACTTGGGGGATAGACTTATATGGGCACAGGGAACAAGACTATGCAAAAACAGACAAAAAATTAAATCCCCATTGCTCTCTGCCTAGTCTATCGCGATAGACTGATGAAGGTGGTGATTGACTAGCAACAAGCAAAAAACCTTTACACCACAGGTTTAACACATCAATACAAGGGTACTCACAAAAATTGAGTGAATTTGAACACCATTTTGACCACAAAACTTCAAAACTGGTGTTTAGAGTCTGAATTCAAAGACAAGGGCAAGAAGTCTTTGACCAAATGTCCAAACAGTGCCAAAATTGGTCAATGCACTACACAAGGGGAGGCTGAACCAACTGTGGTGAAAACTTGAGAAAAATGCTAAATTTGGAGAAAGTGCCTGGTCTATCGCGATAGACCAAGGAAATTGTTGCTAGGGAACTTTTCTTTCAAATTCTCCCTAGGGAGAGTTTTATCAGGGCCTAAATAGCAGACACACCAAAATTCAAGGCATTTAGAACACTGAAGGTCAATCTGAGGGTTAGATAGAGAATCAAGCTCTGACTGAAATACTAAAATGGGACCAAAACCCAACCCAAGTGTCCAAACTTCATAAAACTTGAGGGATAGGCTATAGAGGGTAACTAGAACTCAAGGGTAAAGTCACAATTTTGAATTGACTTGTGCTGAGCAAATTGTCAGTCTATCGCGATAGACTAAGAAAGTAGTGAATTAGACACTTTTTGCAATTTGTGACTATACTACTAGGACATACTCTCTATATAGATCCCAGCCATCATTTCATATTTGAAATTGGGCCACCAGAAGACTGACTAAGGGGTTGTTGTATATACTTGAAAGATTTTTGGTAATTCAGGGAAAACCCTTGTGAACAGACTAACCATCCTTGTGTAGATCCCAAAAGGAGATCAGCACAAAGGCATACAAGAAGAAGGAGTCAAGGTAAGATTTAAGTTTGCAACCAAACTTTCATTCTTATGTATTTAAGGTCAGGAGTCTTTGTTAAGTCGGGAGCTAAAAGTGTCAAAAGTCAAATTAGCACCACGTCCACCGAAGAGAGTGTAACTCAGAAGAGGCTAGACCCATTAGCACCAATCATTGAAGAGGGTAGTGATACTGACACTTCATCGGAAAAGTCCTTCTTCATGACGGGGAGTCAACAGCCAGGAGGTTTCAATGGTGAAGCACCAATGCCAGGGGGAGCACCTCCCTACATCCTTTAAACGAAACCTAGTTCACTATAATCTTCTTGGAAGGAACTAACTCGAGGGGAGCCTTAGTTTATTCTAACTATCGAGGACGCAAGTGTATTTGTATTGAAGAAAGACCGGCTCAGAGACTAGAGATAATTCAAGTCTATGATGATGGTGACAGATTCCGAGATGAAAAGGGGAACCACTATCTAATAGTGAGTAACCCTGAGTATTACAACAGATATGGGGATAACTTGGCAAAAGGGAAAATGGTTTCAGAAACCCAAGAACCGCCTCCTAACATCGATCGACCTGGAGCGCTTTTTATGTATGATAAGAAAACAACCAGGGTCCCAACCTATAATGAGAATGTAGGGATTTACAAGCATGAAAGCGAAGGAATATTCTCGTACTTTCAATGCAAGGAACCCTACCCAAATGAATTAAGCAAAGACAAGGTTCTTTACATATTTTCTTATGAAACTGCTATGGGGAAGGATATTGTTTTTGTTGACAGATACGGGCGAGAATACAAACGTATTCTCCCAGAAGAGGTTGAAAGGGCAACAGTTCCGGGAGCATCGACCTATGGCCCCGACGAAGTACCAAGAGCCACCTACACCCCTAGCAAGTCGACTAATCCCTTTTCAGAAGAGTATGACGCTATCTCACATTCTACCCGACCACCGATGTCCAACTACCAGGACCAACAAGCAACTCAGCCATCATTGCAGGCATGGCTTCGACAGAGTGCTACATTAGAACAAGACCGAACCCGAGAGGGTTATCAAACCGCACGAGGATTAAGGGATCTACAAGAACCACCACTCTATGCACAGTATCAAGGAGAGAGTAAGCCAAAGACTCAGGGGTCAACTGAGCTTGGAAGAAACCCCAAGAACGAGTTCAGAGAGATGAACCATCTCTCACGAGAAATGTTAGAAATTATGGATTAGGAGCACCATTGGGAGAGGAACCTGGCCACTACAAAAGACCAGAGGAGGTATATCGGCTAGGACGGGGAGATCCCATGATGAGATTTGTAGACCATCATAGAATTAGACCTTCTCAAGTGCAAAAATGGGTAAACAAGAAATATACGGGAAGCAGGGATCCGAGAGATCATGTAGCAGCCTTTGTGCGTGTAATTAGAGCTGAAGAGATGTTAGACTTTCCTACCCAATTTTCAGGATTCGGTTTAACCTTAGAGGATGATGCTACTACATGGTTTGACTCGGTGGAGCGAAGAGACTTTGAGTCTATGGAGGAAGTGTTTGACGAGTTTATCGAGGAATTCTCACAAAGGGGGATAGCTCATAATATAGTTTCACAAATCCATAAATTCAAACACAAAGATGGAGAGTCTGTGCAAAAGGCAGCCCTCCGATTAAAAAGATATGTTAAGTTCTGTCCTATGGAAGAACTGCCAACTCAGTCCAGACTTATGCTTATATTTATCCAAGGACTAAGGAATGCAGATCTTCAAAAGGACTTACATATGAAAAGGAGCACTACGTTGAATGATTTAACCAAGAAAGCTCTATACCTTGTGGACAATTGTGCGGTCTACAAAGAGGGTGAGTTCAAGGATCTTGACGATGATTCTTCCTCGCAACAAAGCGGAAGCAAGTCTGCTAAGACAACAGTGAAAGGAGAAGTAGCAGTAAGCCAAGAGTAGCTTGTAGAGGAGGTGCTTAAAAAGATTAACTTGTATTCCAAACCACAAGCTAAACAACCAAAATGGTGTGTGATTGAACAAAAATGGACAAACCATGGGACGGAGGAGTATTATTATAAGAAGGGATATGTGAGAGAACGACCATATGCTCCGCAAGCTCGGGCAACATCTCCTCAAATCCCACCGATGCCTAGATATCAGACTGGCAATCTACCAGGACCTGGAGGTGCAAAAAGACCACAACCAGTGTTGGGACAACAACCACCCCTACGAGGATTACGACCAGTCGGCATAAGATACACACCCACAGTAACTAAGTCGGATGAGAAGGCTTTGGTACCTATGCATGCATACTACGACGAGCCCAATGGATATACAGCAAACTCTGTCTATTGTCCACCGGAAGAACCCTGTACACCAAAACCATGGAGCATGATAGGAAATACAGGACCACCAACTGCTGCACAGGCAGCGGGGGAAGGACGATATAGCCTGGATAAAGAACACTGTTGTTCATAGACAACGAAGGCGTGAGTGGGCAAAGAATTGCACACCAACAAAGAGGAGCTCCAGGAGCACCTCAACAGCCTAAAGGACCATGCTACAAGTGTGGTGGAGACCATTGGCTGAGGGACTGCCCTCATGACGAAATCATTAGGGTCAACGCATATTGCACGGAGTGTGAAATTACTCACTTGATCCCTGATTGCCCTAAAAACCCGAGAAAAGGAGCAAAAACTACCTTGAATATGCTGGGAGCGCTACCTTCCAGTGGAGGGTCAGAAAACGAAACTCCGATTCCTATTAAGGTCTTCACGAGAGCCCAAGCAAGGAAAAATGACAATCATCCCAAGAGTAACGATGAAAATCAAGAATAAATCAAGACTGACAAGTCTAGCGTCAGTCGTGATAATCCTTGGAAAGAACGAAGAGCAAAAATGAAAGCTAGACGTGAGCGAAAACAAAAAGATGTAGAAGCTGAGCTAACGATAGCTCGAGAGCAACTTAAACAGCAAAGAGAGTCCGACTCTCTAAAATCAACGGGAGGACCAAGAAGTGCAAGCTCAGAAGGGTCGGTATTGGTAGATAAGATCAATGAATCCTTAGATGCAATCTTGCAAGCATATGAAGCAAGATTGAAGAACAGGCAGACTCTAGAGCAAAGATGGATGACATATCCATATCCAGAGATAGAAAAACAGAGACTAGAGATGTTCAAACAGCTGATTGAAACTGCACAAGCTTTACTGGAGCCTCCACCTATGGAAGCAGGAGATAGAGTAATCAAACCACCAAACAATGAAACACCTCACAAAACCGAACAAAGGATACCCGACAAGATAGAAAACATTAAATCCTTACCGGATGTAGAGGATGCAAAAGACGTACCTAATAGCAATGATGAGTCACTGAAAGATTTTCCACCATATTCCCCTATTGTGGAAGAAAATCGACCTGAAGAGCTATGGGAACGGTGCGAAAAGCTCAAGAAAAATATGAGACAAAAACAATCGCGTCAGCGCCTTTCTCGGAGCTGAACTTGAATAAGCCTCCATGGGATTTAGACGTTAAATCATTTCAAGGGGATAATGGTTCAGTTCCATCCGAAGATAGCAGACCACAATCACTCAGAACTTTGCCATCATATATGGGGGACTATGAGGCAAGGTCAGAAATTCGAAGAGTACCTTCTCAAAGAATAGGCGGGTCAAATCAATTGGACACTAAAATCTTGACAGACTTGTTGACCACTCCGGTCAAGTGTACAATCACATTGGCAGAATTGTTAAAAATTAGGCCAAGCATGTGGACGGAAGTGGGCAAATGTCTTGAAAAATTTGGCATAAGGACGCCTCTTAAGTTCTTCGAAACCGAGCTTAATGACACAGAACCGAAGAAAGTCAACACTAGACCAGTGCCACTCAACAAGGTAGGACAGTATTGTGAAGGTGAAGACGGAAACACAACCCTACCAGTTGAGTATAACGGCATAGAGACTAAGGCAATACTTTATAGTGGAGCTGGCATTGCCATTGCGACCAAAATGCTATGGGAAAAATGGGGAAAACCAGCAATATGAACAACTAGAATGAAATTGCAATTGGCGGATGGGCACATAGAAAGGCCTATAGGATTGCTTGAGGCAATTGTGGTATCTTCTTGTGGCATAGAGTACGAACATACCTTTGCCATAGTAGATTTCGGCAAGAAGAACAACTATGAAATTATCCTTGGTAGGCCGTTCATGAGGCAACTCAAAATGGTGCAGGACTGGGGGTATGATTATTTGTATCTAAGACATGTTGAAACTACTACACGCGTAAACATGAAAAATCATAGCTACCATGATGTCACGAGAACCCCTGTGGAAGAATTTGACTCAGTCACCATTAGTGGATCAGAAGTCCCAGCGTGGCTTTGTAAGAAAAAGGAGATATGGATGTGCAGGGCATCTCAATGTAGTGAGTTTGACAACAATGAAAGGACACTAGAGAGGGTCTTGGAAGACGATGCCTATATAAGAGAACCTTTTCCTGAAGAGAAGCTCAAACCCCTAGAATGGTCTCAAATTTTGGCTACATTGGATGTATGCGTCAATGAAGTCACTCCCACCAAATTTTGTGATGAGAATGGCTACGATATCATACCATACTACATGTTGAGCAAAATTGTGGAGGAGGATGAGAACGATGGAGATACTGAGAATATGAGGACCAATAAAACAGAAATGAAACTTGAGATTAAGATAGTGGGCTATGTGGACATCCCCACTAAAGAAATCAAGCAGGAGGGAGAAGAATTTTATGATTCTTATGATCAAAGTGAAAACGAGGATAACGCGGATGACGAGAAGTCGGAAAATACGAAGGAAGACGAAAATTGAGATCAAGACAATGATGTCTTCTACAATTTCCCAAACCAAAGTGAGAGACGCTTATGGGGGCTTTTCACAAGCCAAGCTCCCATACCCCTCTTCTCTCGTCCCCACCCCATGAACACCCCTCTTAGGGAGGGAGTGATAAAAGGCATTGGAAAAAGTAAGAAAAAAATAAAGTATGATTATGTAAATATATAAGAAAGGTAAAATAGGCCACCTCATGCCTGCGGGGTAGCCCATCCCCACCTTGCCTCCTTTTTCTTCATTGTTGCCCCGCCGGGTGTCCCTTTTCCTCTCCTCCACTCAAAAGGTCAACCCCCTCTCTCTTCCCCTTGTCCTTTCTCCTTTCTCTCTCCCCTCAAGCTACCCCACCTCTCACCAATAATGCATTATAACTCACCAATAATGCACCCTAACTCACATGCAACTTACCCTATCTTCCAAAATAGTATACCCCACCCCCTCTTTCTCTCTCCTATCATATCCCATGACCCAAATACCCCCCTCTCTCTCTAAAGGACGCCATGTATCTTGTCTTGTAGCTAAATAACCTCCCCCACACTCACACACACTCAGTTTCACTGAAAAAGGTGCCCACAGACCCATCCCCACCCGGTGGTTACCTGATTTTTTTTGGGTTCACACACATCTGCACACAGATTCACCTCTGAATACACTCCCCTCTTGTAATTACTTTATTCTCCATGTCACCTCTCACTTTTTGTCATCAACCCATCTCTCTCTCTTAGTCTCTCTCTCATGAGACTGCTGTTCTGGCACATATACACACAGCCAGACAAGTGGGGCCCACAGTCACATGGCCTATGTAGATAATGATTTCTTCATTTCTAAATTCTAGAATTTCTCCCCCCTCCTCCCCTATATAAAGAGGGGTCACCATCACACTAAACACACACACCGTCACCAAAGAGTACACTATGCACTGTGTGTGCCTAGTGCACACACACACACACACACAACATCACCAAAGAACACACTATGCACTGTGTGTGCCTAGTGCACACACACACACCCACACCATCACCATCACCGCAATCACCATGCTTGTCTTGAGCATTACCTCTACACCCTTGGCTATGGAAGATGAAGGGCAACTAAATGAAGGATGATGGCCATAACCCTCGTGCGAGTCTTCGCCATCAACTCCCACCTATCCGCCATGTGCTCTACCACTCCCTCCCTTATCATTCCCCTACCCTATGCTCCCCATTTCATCGCCTTATTCTCTAAATAAAGCTTGAGGTTTTGTGAGTATGTTTTCTTGCAATGTTTTGCCCATGTGAGGTGTGCGGAATCGCCACCTAGTCTTGTGTTTGGAGTGAGCTTGTGTATGTGTGAAGGGTGTGTGGATTCGCCATCCTTTTGTGGTGCCTAAGTACTAAGCCGCTATACCCCCTCCCTCACTCTCTCTCTCTCTCTCTCTCTCTCTCTCTCTCTCTCTCTCTCTCTCTCTCTCTCTCTCTCACTTGATCTCATTCCCTTTCCTCTTCATCATTACTCCCAAGCATCCATCTCTCTTGGATGAAAACTTTGTTATGGTGGTGTGTTGTTTGCATCCTAGCCGCTGAAGCTAGGTGGTGCCCCTGTTTGCTTTACCATGACAGGCTCGAGGCGCGCCATTTGGTCCCCGGTGTTTTAGAGGCCGTCGGGGTTCGGGGTTTGCTTTGCTCCCGTCATTTGGTGCCCCACTGAGGATCTTTTCATGAAACCCTTCAGTTTACAAGACTGAAATCCCTAAACTATTGTGAATGGATGAATGGCTAGCAAGATTTGCTAATTGGACGACAGAAGAAGAAGAGCTCCAAGCACAACTAGACGAACTCCGCATCTCCATCGAAGCTCGAGTGCCAGGCGTAACGGTAATCGATTTGCAGTGGGAGAGTCAACCAACACGCCAAACCCAGTGGATATACATAGGCCAAGTGCCAAGAAGAAGAAGAAGAAGAAGGTCGAAACCATGTCCGCAACCTACAACCAACCCACAACAACAAAATGGAAGGAGCTCTACACAATAGAGAATCAACACTATTCTACTTTGAGAATCTGGTAACTCAAGTCACCGAGGTAATTATCACAGTCAGTTTTCAAGTCGCACCTGATGCTGCAGCACAGATAACGGAATCATTGGCTCACACTCTCACTAGAGAAACTAGGGATCTACTGAGTTTGTTTTAGGAAAGAACACCACCCTCTCCCACAAGCTTGGACAGTGACTAAGCACCTCTAAGCTTCACATGAATCAGTACAACCTACCTCAAGACAGATCACACATACCAACACGTGTACGCTCAATCAAGGTAATACTGGATTTGAAGGCTTACTACCAGCACGTCATTGACACCATGCTGGGTGGGGAGCGATTTTTTGAGGTTCTGGCATCAGATCAACCATTTGTCCTACCTTTGGTACAAGGCAATGTACCGTTTGAAGTTTTAATCTATGTCCTAGTATAAGAGGGTATACACGCCTCCTTGTAAAGAAGAAAAAACTTTTGCAAGATAAGCAGTGTGTCTTTTTAGCTCTCTCTCAGTAATCATGGCAAGTGTAGCATTTCCAACATTTAAAGGAAAGAAGGGGGAGGATTTGGTAACAGACTTCGTAGTTGGCTTTGAAGTAGCATGTGTAGTGAGCAACAAAGATACGGATGAATCCCGGGTTAGAATCTTTAAGCATCTCATGAAGCTAGAAGCTAGATCATGGTACAATGCACTTCCACAAGCAACCAAGGATGACTGGGAACCCTTAAAAACCGCTTTTAAGAGGCTCTTTGGGGGAGGTACCACTTCAGAAAAGTTGTGGGACAAGTTGAGAGACTTGAAGCAGGAGGGTCTTTTAGAATATGCCACCTATGAGTCCAAATTTGTGGATTTGTGGGAACGGTGGGTTGAGTCACTGGCAAGGGGGGAAGCTGCATCCGATTTCCTAAAAAAAGATCGGTTCACGCATGGCTTATGGCCGCTTCTCAAGGAAAAGGTGAAAGGTAGATTCCCGGCTACGTACGAGTTAGCCGTTGAGATTGCTCGCCTTAAAGACAAGAAGCTGCGAATGAAATCCAAAGAAACCGAGTCAACAGAAGCAGGAACATCGCGTCGACCAGCAACTACGACAACCACCATACCACCACCACCGGCTCTTGGGGTAAGAGATGACCAACAAGATATGTTGGCCCATATTACTGACCAACTGCAGAATTTGTCTGTCCACTTAATACAGCAAGGGAGGAGTCAAGAAAGAGATCAAGACCCTGGAAGAGCACGACGACAAAACAGGGAGTATCATTGCTACAACTGCGGAGAAGACGGTCACGGTATGTACTACTGTCCCAAACCACGACAAAACTATAATAGAGGAGGTAGGAGGAACCAATTGTCACCCCCTAGAGAAAGAACACCCCCACCCCGAGCACCACCCCCACCAACACAAATTCTACATCCACCCCAGACACCACTACAAGTATCCATCCCACCTCTTCCACCAGCCCCACCACCTGATCGCCCTGTAAACATCATAAGGCTAGAAGAGAAAGGAAAAGCCGTAGTAGTGGATCCACCCAGAGCAAAGGAGAGGGACAAGGGTAAGGAGAAGGTAACCTTTTTAGAACCACTTGAAGCCATGACTGTGAAAAGAGCTAGGAGGGAGAAAGCTACACAATCAGATGATGAGAGAAGCATGAGAGGAGAAACTAGCAAGAGGCCATCCAGGCCACGACGGAAATTGGGCATCATCGACTTCCAGCTAGGGGAAAGTTCTAAGCCCTATGATCTAACATTGGATGTGGCAGAGCAAGGACCGAAGATTACATGGCCACAGCTGCTACATCTTGCACCAAAAGTAAGGCGACAATGGTCTAAAATGGTAAGTACAAGACGCTCCAAAACAAAGGTAGCCGGAGCAATTTCGGGATGCAACATGGATGACATCCTTCCAATTGTCGACGTAAACATAAAAGGAAAGAGGATTGGAAACACCTACATTGATGGAGGTGCACAAATCTGTGTAATGAGCGAAGCTATGATGCTTCGATTAGGGCTCAAGGTTGACAGGCCTTCTCCATGCAAGGCAAAGATGGCAAACAACGCAAAAGTAAAGTGTGTGGGTGTGGTAAGTGCCGTGAAAATAAAAGCTTTCAACACTGAGGTAGAGGTAGATGTTTTTGTAATGCTTACTAAGGGGGAGGGCTATCCACTAATTTTGGGAAGGCCATGGTTGATGGCCATGAAGGTAAAACAGGACTGGGGTACTGGCCTTCTACGCATGACCGGTAAGAAAGGGGAGACAATCTACTACGACATGAGGATTGTCAAGCAGAAGCAAATGAATCTGGAAACATCGGCAAATGAAACCACTAGCAAATCTTCCAGTTCTGAGGAGGAGACCACATCCACCGACGAAAGTGACAGTTCCATTGATGTGATGGGTATCATTATGAAGGATCCACAAAGGGTAAGCACAACCGGTGATCCATCACCAAAAGGGCAACCCAATGAAGAGGAGAGCAAATCACCTGGCCTAGGAGGAAGTAGGTTGAAGGGTATGTTGTCTACGGAATTAACACTTGAGGAGAAAGATAGTTTTTTGCAAATGTTGATGGGATTTCCTAACCTGTTCATTGACAACTATGAAAGAATCACAGGCATTACAGTGGTGGAACATCATATTAAGCTGAAGGAAGGGGTAAAACCAGTTGTGCAAAAGCTACGACGACTGGGGGTCATACAAGAAAAGGCACTCTTGGCCGAGGTAAGGAAACTGCTGGAGGCGGGATTCATCTATCCTGTAGAAAACTCAGAATGGGTGTCACCCGTAGTGGTGACGCCTAAAAAGAATAGTAAGTGGAGGGTCTGTGTTGACTACAAACCACTAAATGCAGCTACAAAGAGAGACCACTTTCCTCTCCCTTTCTTGGATGAAATTCTGAATGAAGTAGCGGGTTTTGAATGCTATACCGTCTGTGATGGTTATTCTGGATACTTTCAAATACGCATAGCCTTGGAAGATCAGCTAAAAACCACTTTTATCACGCCATGGGGTTGTTTTGCATACAGGGTTATGCCATTTGGTCTCACAAATGCACCTGCCACATTCCAAAGATATGTCACATATGTTTTTCAACCGTTCTTTGGAACATCCATAAGAGTGTTCATTGATGATTTTTGTATATATAGCTCCCGTATTTCACATTTAGAAAGGTAACTGAAGGTTTGGCCAGGTTGCAGAGCCTAGGTGGGCAATTAAATGTGGATAAATGCCACATTGGGGAGAGTAAAGTCATTCTACTAGGCCATGAAATTTCAGCAAAAGGTATCAACGCCGACCCAAGTAAGGTGTCCGCACTCATAGCCCTACCTTCACCAACGACCGCACGTCAACTGGTCTCTTTTCTACAGAAGGTGAGGTACTTAAGTAGATTCATACATCTACTATCACAACTTGTTCTACCACTGCAACAACTCACTCAAAGATCAACTTTCACTTGGGACGAGGAAAGCGAACATCACTACAACAAGGTAAAGGAGGTCTTAGCCACTCTGCCAGCTATCTCACCACCTAAGTGGGATGAAAAATTCTATGTCACCTCAAGTGTTGGTGATGACTCATTGGGGGCTGTGCTACTCCAAAAGGATACGACGACATCTTTCATGAGGCCAATCTACTTCTCTAGTCGAATGATGACAGCAGGAGAGAAAGGTTTCACCCATGTGGAACACTTAGTCCTAGCTCTTAGATTTGCAACTACAAAGTTTAGGTCATATTTGCTGCCTAAGCAATTTGTGATTCTAACCACGGATGAAATATTTCCCTATGTTGTACAACACATGGATGTGTCTGCTAGAATTACTAAATGGCTAGTTCGTCTGCAAGAGTTTGACTACACAGTACAGGTAGAAAGCACGACAAGGGCAAGTTTGGGGGGACTCATGACCTACCAAGTCTTTGAAGGGAAGGAGAAGCAATCTAAGGAAGGAGAAGTCCGATTACCTCCAGTACCACCGATGGTAGAAGGAGCATACTCTCTCTACTTTGATGGAGCCTACAAGCAAGCGTCCGACAAAGCAGCTGCAGGCATAGTGGTCTTTGATGACAAAGGGACAAAGGTATTTTCGTTGGGCCAATTGTTAGATTCAGATTCTAACAATGAAGCTGAGTATGCAGCACTAACCAAGGGTCTACAATGGTGCGTCTCACAAGGTGTACAACGCCTTAATGTATTTGGAGATGCTCTACTTCTGGTAAGGCAAGTAAATGGAGCATGGACATGCAAGAATCCTAGTTTAAGGACTCACTTAAGTGGTGTAAAAACCTTGTTGGGTAAGTTTGAAGAAGTTCAAATACACCATATCCCAAGGGCTCAAAACCAAGAAGCAGATGCCCCATTAGGAAATTTCGGAGGTCATTTGGAGGGCCATATGAAGAGAGAGAAAAATAGAGCGCGTCCAATGAGCATGAAGGCTACGTTACGTAGGAAAGTACGTGGAAAGACTCAAATAATAGGAAAATAGCATAAAACTTTCACGAAACTAGGATTGTAGCATAGTAATTTCCTTCCTTTTACCGAGCTTTTAGGTGCTTGCGTGTGGTCCCACTTCTGATATTCTCTTATGGTCATTAACGTACTGGTGGAAATGTATCAGATATACATCAACCACGTTGCAATTGTAAGTACTCTTGACATGTGAACTTACTGATACTCTCATTATAACTTTTCTTATATATTTTGCAATGTTTCTCCCGCTTTTTATGAGTAATGTCTCCACTCTTCACAGCTCAATTACATTAGATTTGTCATTTGTACTTATTGATACTCTTAGTTTAACTCTTCTTATATATATTGCAGATGTTTATCCCTCTTCTTATGAGCAATGGGAACCTGTGGAGTGCATAATAGGCCTCTTCCATGTTGTACATGCCCATATTGGTTCTCTACAGTACTCAGAGAGGAGCAGCAAAACACTGGCTGATGAGGGAATCTTTTTTTATGACCACTTTTACCAACTCAGCTCAGGGAATAAGAATGGCATGTTGGTGAAAGTGCCTCTACCAACCGATTGGAACACTGTGGACTGGCCAGTTCCTGAGGAAACAATGGTGGAGGCAATGCGAAGTAAGCTCTACAAGGATATACAAAGGTCTCTACGTAGCTCTATTCCTACCAAACTGGTTAGAATTGCAAACTTTTGTCCTGTTGCACTCTTCATAGAGATGTTTCATAGCTACAACATCAGAGTTACAAAAACTATGTTCATGTGCAAGTCATTTCAGCAGTCATCCTGTGACAAACTTCTTGACAAAGGATGGTATGCAAAGGAAGAGATTGGTTTACGGTGCGAGGTCGCGCTTGATACTCTAGTTGTCAAGTACATGATTGCAAGCCAATCACTATTACTCTCATTTTGGTATATGCGATCACAAATGCTAAACGGTAAGTACATTCCTATGGACCAGGTTTCTGCAGGTTTGGAAGATAATCCTACTGTGGATGTGGAAGTGATTGATAAAGAGCATGGCCTACTATTGGTGGTTACAATAAGGGAGCTATGCAGTCTTCAGCATTTGCGAAATGACATCATTGAAGAGTCAATGGACAAGGAACTATCAGATTTTTCCTTTTTCTTAGCTGGCCGTAAGGTGATGCGGCGAAGGAAAAAAGATATTTTGTGCAAAGAGTTGGATGGTCGGGTTGAAGTAGTGTCAATGTAACAGATATTCTTGTAAACCCAAGTGTATACAAATGACTTTCAAGACATGAAGTTTATTGATCTCATTTTTCAATTGTGCCCTGTGAAAAAGTGTGCTTGAAATACATTTCTCTCTCTCTCTCTCTCTCTCTCTCTCTCTCTCTATATATATATATATATATATATGTGTGTGTGTGTGTGTGTGTGTGTGTGTGTTAGACAAGACAAAGACAGATAGAAGAATCATCTTAATTCATTAGAAAGTACAAACTCGTCCGTGAACAATGGACTGAGATACAATTTCTGTAAGTATGGAATCAGAATGTCTTCAAGGTAAAAATCGAAGGAATGCCCCTCGAAAGAAGGTGGTGAGATAGTTGTTCCCGGTGGATTTAGTTCTCCCTTTTCAGGAGTATCATCAATTAGTAGTGTATTAGTTGCATCAAAGGGTACACCGATTTTGCTAAACGGTTTGTACAAAAGAGGTAATCCTGGTTTTTTAGGGTGGTAGTGGCCCTCAACGGTAACGCATTTTCTTTGATCATACAAAAAGGCAAAATCTGACGTGTGAGCTTGGCATACACTGCAAACTATTGCAACTAGTGGCGATAAGTTTTGCCTTTGCATTGAAGACCATATGGCAACTCTGAAGCGCGGAAGAAGAAACTCAATAAATTCCTTGGTTCCTGGACGAACCACGACTCGACAAGTTCCCATCCGAAACGTTTGCAAATCCTCAAAGGGTCCTCTGTCACCGAGAGGCACCCGCATCAGCAGCAATCCATTGACGTCCAAGATAATCAACCTCTGTAAAAGTTGACAAGTACATATAAGTAGTTAGAAGCTGAACATATTTTGCCATACTTGAATAGACATTATCGGAACAACCGTATCTACAGGTAGCAAGGGTCCATACTGGGTCTCTGTAGTGTTCATGTCGTTGTTGCTCTCCTCCGCTTTATCTTCATTGTCATCATTCACATCTTCATCAGGGGTCTCCCCCATGGCCCTTTCTGCCTCATTCAAGGTTGATCGGCTTGCCTCATACATCCTTGCCTGATCCATATCATTTTGCTCATCCCTAGGCCTGCTTTCCTCATCCATATCCTTTTGCTCATCTATAGGCCTGCTTTCCTCATCTTGGGTTTCAGCCATAGGCTCTTTTGGCTCCTCCACTGGCTGACTTGGCTCTTTCATTGTCTCCTCCGGTTGAACCTTAGCAGCTTCCATATGCTCATTTTTCCTTTCCTCATCCTCGGCTCTTTCATCTTCTGCTGATATGACACCCTCGGCCCGATGCGATTCCACTGTATCGGATGTAGGGGTTTGTCGTGGTGGCACGTCATGTTTTGTAAGATCAATAGTGCGCTCATCCAAGCCGCTATCTTCAAGCTCTCTAGGGCTAGACATAGTAAGCAGGTGTTGTATTAAACTTACCCGGTATCTTTGCAAATAATCATATGTGTAGTTTTTTAAAGCACTCTGCAAAATTGAAAGACCACATGGTGAGAATTCTTTTATAGACTAAACCAAAACTAACTGAATGCATTGCCAAATGGGTACCTTAGTCATGAAAGGTTTTAATGCAAAGTAGCTTTGCAGGACATATTCTGCATGGAGAAGACATCTCCAGCCGCAAGAATTCCCATCGGTTTGATTTGGGACAGGTACTTCTTTGATTGGGGCCTTGTATAGTTCATACCTTCCACATAGCTTGCCATAGGCAAGCAACAATCTCTTTATACAACT